>NC_135634.1:22262500-22976250 GCF_053574225.1 Canis aureus
TACTAAAGCAGACAGCAAGGATCATGCTCCTTTGAAGCTCTTTGTTATTCTTTTCTGTCTCTTTCCTTTTTCTCTCTTTCCTGAGTCATGAAAGTACCTCCTCAGAAATTCCTGCCACTGGAGAGAAAGGGGTCCCTCCAGGTGCTACCTACTCAGACAGTCACCAGTCACTCACTGCTTTCATTTCCCATATTATCTTTGAAGGAGATTATCCTTGTTGTTATTACCAACAAGAACCCAGCATGTTACAATGTTACCTGACTTCCATGTTCTTGCTTCTCCAAATCCATCCCTATCCCACTCTGATGGATGTTTGGTTCTCCCATCAGGCTGTCTGGACCTCCACAAATTCCTTTTCTTCCTTGCATGTTCATTTTGCTTTGCACTCTCCAATTTTACCTTTCCTCAATTGTGGCAAGCTGGGTTAGGGCAGGCTAGGCCCTATTCACCTACTTTCTGAATACAAGTGAGTAGAAATCTCCTGGGTATGCTGGTGCAATGTGCAGTGGAACTTGTCATTGGTTGTGAATGACCAACTCGTGTAAATAAAAAGGGAGGGGAAAAAGAAACAACTCACACAGTCATGATGGTGTGTCACTTCTTTTTAAAGAAATAGTATTTGAGTATAATTGACACATAGCGCTGCATTAGTTTCAGGTGTACAGCATAGTGAGCCGACATCTGTATATGTTATGCTATGCTCACCACAAATATAGTTACTAAATATATCTATATTTTTCTTTTTTCACTGTCATTTATATAGCTAATTCTTTTGCTATTTGCCACCACATACATTGTTATGTTTTTACTTCCCTTTTTTCCCAGTTTTAGTCATTACGTTGTTATTTCCTTCACTAATTTCCTCTTTATATTGGAACACATCTCCTAGTAGTTTGCTAAAGGAGAAAAAATAAAATCATAAAATTAAAAATTCAGTAGAAATAGACATGAGAAGACTTGATGGAGGGTTTACAAAATAAATTTAAATACCATTTGAAGATTTCAATAAATCTCAAATGGCATAGCAATGTAAAATAATAAAGAGATGTAAAATACGAGACACATTCTAATATATATGAATAATAAAAGTCCCGGAGAGGAAAGAGCAAATAGGAAAGTACATCATCAAAGAAATAATTCAAGAACAATTTCCAGAACTGAATGACATGAGTTTCTAGGTTAGAAGGGCTCACTAAAAGTCTAAGACAATAAGTAAAAACATGTCCACACTAGGGCATTTATAACATTTTAGAGAACTAAAAAGATCAGAAATTTTAAGACAAATTTCCAAAAGAATGTAACTTTTTATGCAAACTATGAAAATCAGAATGATTTCAGATTTCTGATTTAGAGCAGGTGTTAGAAAGCAATGGACAATGGGCTATGGCTACTTTTAAAAAATTGTTTAAAGAATTTACTTATTTATTTGAGAGAGAGAGAGAGAAAGAAAGAGAGAGAGCATGAGACAGGGCAAGGACAGAGGTGCAAGCAGACCCCTGGCACTGAGTGCTGAGCCCAATGGAGGGTTCCATCTGAGGACCCTAAGATCATGACCTGATCTGAAGTCAGATGCTTAACTGACTGAATCACCCAGGTGCTACTATGGCTTCTTTGTTTTACAACAGCAGTTGAGCAGTTTTGACAAATTATGACCTGTAAGGTTTAAAATGTTTATTCTTTGGTCCTGTACTGAAAAAGTTTGCCAAAACCAACTCTAGAACAATACTAGAATTTAGGAGCAATAGATTGATCGTTTCAAATCCTGAAAGAGAAATATCTCCAACTTAGAATTATATAGTCAAATTATCAGTGAAATTTGAGAGAAAAATAAAGACATCTTCACATATATAATTTCTCATAAATTTACCTCTCAACACACATAGTCGAATTCAGTCCTTACTTCCTTTGTTGCTTTTTAAAGTTTCCCTGTTTTCCATTTAACTTGTATAAATGTATTAATTTTCTTAATAATTAAATTTTGAATAAACTCTAAATAATTTGGGATGTATGAGCACTGGCATTCTCATTGAAAGCACTGCTTCTTCATTGGAATTGTGAACAAATGAGTTCAGATGAAGAGCACAGAGTCAATGTGCTTACTTTCAAAATATGATTTTGGAGGTAGGAGATTTGTGACGCCACATACACAAAGAGGTTATAAAAAGATTTATTACTTATGTAAGTAGGACCAAAAAATGATTTGAAAAAGCATGTAAAGGACTGGCTTAAGGTCAGTGGTGTGGTGTGTAAGGAGTAGGGCTGGACCAAGGATTTGTGTAGAGGCTGGTTACCTGTGTGGTAACTTTCCACTAGTGTCAAAGGATAGCATGGTAATCTTTCTTATCAGCTTACCTGAATATGGGACAGAAAGATAAATGGGAGTAGTGGAACTTGAAAGCTGGGAGGCTCACCGGTTGAGCATCTGTCTTCAGCTCACAGTGTGATCCTGGGATCCGGGATCCAGTCCCACATCCGGCTCCCTGCAAGGAGCCTGCTTCTCCTTCTGCCTGTGTCTCTCATGAATAAATAAATAAATCTGTAAAAAAATTAAAAAAAGAAGTCAAACATCAATATGGAGTCAGATCCTTTTTGATAACTCACGAAGATAATAACAGTAACTACAGAAAATCACATAATTTGAAGGCTGATCTTGCCTTTTCATTACCTCTGATGCAGCAAAATATTTATTTTGTTTATTTATTTGTTTATGTTATAGTACCTAGGAGGAAAAAGTATGGCAATGGGGTGATTGGTATAATAATGATCTGGTGTTATTATTTGGTAGACATCAAATTTAACATAAGGGAGGTTACCTATATAAATTTTGTTCTTGTTGTTTAGATTTTATTTATTTGAGAACAGGAGCAAGGCAGAGAGGCAAGGGAGAGCACCCCTGAAATTCCCACACAGCAATATATCCTAGATTTTTTAAAAAGATTTTATTTATTTATTGAGACACAGAGAGAGAGAGAGAGAGAGAGGCAGAGACACAGACACAAGCAGAGGGAGAAGCAGGCTCCATGCAGGGAACCTGACGTGGGACTCCATCCCGGGTCCCCAGGATCACACCCCGGGCTGCAGGCGGCGCTAAACCACTGCACCCCCCGAGCTGCCCTGTCCTAGATTTATGCTCTAAAACACTGTTCCTATCCTCAGAGGAACTCTGGTTCCTTCAATAGAGAAAACAATAATGAGAGATCAAATCCAGTCCATGTTGGACTCACAGAGCTGTGGCAACCACTATTTTTAAGTTATATGAGTAAGCAAAACTAGAAATTGTATATTTAAAAATTACAAATATTATAATGGCATTTCCATTTTAGCGCCAACATTATTTTGCCTACTAAAAATATGATATGTAACTCATTAAAAAAGTTAGAATTGAATCTTTTTTCCACTGATGATTTGCTCCTCTACACAATCCTTTTTATTAGAAATAATTTCTAACAAAACTGAAATAAGGGGCACCTGGGTGGGTCAGTTTGTTAAGCATCTGACTCTTGATTTCAGCTCAGGTCATGATCTCAAGGTCATGAGATTGGCCCCTGTGCTGGGGTCAGCTCTGAGCATGGAGCCTGCTTAAGATTCTCTCTTTCTCCCTCTTTCCCCACCCCATCCTACCTCTGCTCACATACTCTCTCTCTCTCTCTCAAAAAAAAAAAAAAAAAAAAAAAGAAACAAGCTGAAATAATTACTCACTTGTGAGTTAATAAAGTTGATATGAAAGAATATTATTACTTAAACTAACAACATCGTTATTGAGTATATAACACATATAGTCATTTGATGACCTTCGTTTGAATATCTCACTAATGATGTGCTGCTGAAGTCATATGAAATAATGTTTATGTCATATTTTACTTTTTTTTTTTAAAGTTTACATAATGTTAGTAGTGTTTCAGCGGAAAACTTTTACTTAGTGGAGTAAAATTATTGGGATTTAGGAGATGTCTATTTTTTCCTAGTCTACCAATGAGAAAGAAGAAAGACATAAGCAATTTATCCTTAAACTCATAAGGAAGGATCTTATTTATCAACCCTCTGGTCCACCAGAGAGGAATTGAGATAATGATTTTATGCACATAGTTGCACAAATATTGGTCTTTTATTGAATGCACCTAATTTATCTTCTACAGATTATTATAAAACACTAGTATCGTTACTAGATTTTCATACATTAAAAAAGTCACCATCTAGGTGTTTAATTATAAATTTGGAGTACCATAGCCAATTTATACCAGGTTTAAGGATTAAGCAAAAATATAGCTATTCTGTTGTTGTTAAAATAAGGTTTGAATATATCTAATTTTACTTTACGTCCTTTCTGATATTTCCTATATTAGAAACCTTTAAAATGGTCTTTCCTTTTCAGTTATCAGCTTTATTCTTCCCCGTCATATATGATTTTATCATATCATTATCCCATCATATCATATATGATTTCTTGCCAACTTTATATGTCAAGTTATATATGTACATGTTATCATGCCAGATCAAATGCTCAATTATATGCCTTAAAGTTTCAGGAAGCTTAATTTTTAAACACATTACAATTTCTTTACAGTAGATATCCATTGATAATTGTTATGCTTTCCTAATTAAATTGGCCCTTTATTATTGTGAAATGTCCCCTTTATTAGTTAATATTTTTTTGTCTTGAAATCTGTTTTACCAGCTATAAAAATATTCACTCCAATCTTCTTATGCTTACTGTTTCCATGGTATATTTTTTGCTATTTTTTCAACCTATCTGTGTCTTTATATATTTAACTGCATCTCATCCATAGCATATAGTAGGGTCTTATTTTTTATCCATTTTGTCGATCTCTGCTTTTTGATATAATTTTTGATATATTTAGATTTAGGTCTATAATGTAACCTATTTTATTATTTGTTTCTGTTGTTCAGTCTATTCTTTTGCTTTTTTCCCCCTTTCTATCTTTGGACCATTTGAATATATTTTAATATTCCATTTTAAATTACATATTGGCTTCAGCTACATTTTTTAATATATATGATGAATTCTTACTTCCATTTACATATATAATAAACTCAATGTTTAATTTACAATTTTAAAAATATTCTAAATTTTAAGCATATTTGAGTATACAATGCACTGAATACATTGTTTTACCATTTGTTATCATTATTATTGTTATTAATAGAACTTAAAAAAACATTGCTTTATAGTCATACAAGAATATAAGTAGAACCCAAATGTGAATTGTGTATGTGGAATTACATATACATAATTATTTTTATTTTGATCCAAGAACTTAAAATTCATGGCATGTTAATTTATTTATTTATTTATTTATTTATTTATTCATGGTATGTAAATTTAGACAAATATCCTGGTTAGTATAATTCCAATGAATATTCTTAAATTTCCTGAGATCTTCATTAGGGAAGATATATTGTGTTTTTTTGTTTGTTTGTTTGTTTGTTTGTTTTATGGCCATGGGTCATGCTCCACCCTCCCTGGGTGGGCCTCAGTCTCCCCTCTGGGCACAGACTCATCAAGTGACATGGCTTTGGCACAGCTGGGGCCATGGGCAGAGGCAGCCTACAGCCACAGCCTGGGTAGAATGAGGCTCCCGGGGACGGTAACCCATCTCCTAGATTCTCACAGACGTTCCTGGTGGCGAGCAGCTCATGGGCTCCATGTGGTCTGGGCAGAACACTGGGAAAGCCATCCTTCCAGCTGTTCTTTCTGGCCCCTCCTTGCAAGTTCTCCCCACCCCAGTGCTCACCACAGTTACTGTGGACACAGGGAGGGACCACCAACCGAGTGCCTCTACATCTCAGGACTTGGGCTGAGCCACTGTCTCAACTGTGTGTGGGGGGAGACTTTATCCCATTTTGGAGATAAGAACACTAAGGCTCCAGAAGAGGTAATGTGCCCAAGGTCACTCAGCAGGACAGTGGCAAAGTCAGGATTCAAACTCAAGTTGGGGCAGTAAATCCATAATCTGCACTAGGCTTTAGAAGTCCACCAGAAATTAGAAAGCCCAGACTGCCGCCAGAGGGACCTGACAGAGGAAGATCCCTGCCCCAGGGGGAGGGCCAGCTCTTTCTAACATAACAGAGCAGCAGGCCAGAGGCCAGAGCCCAACAGGTCCTCTTGCAAAAACCACAGTGGGGCCCTCAGAAGATGCTCTGGGGCCAGCTGCCACACGGTCACTCCTTTCTGGGTCTTCCGACTCTAACGTTGAATAATGTGGCTCAGAAAGGAAGGACAATCTGCACTAGAGCTGGCTTACCTAGCCCTCACAGGGCTGGCCTGATGAGGCCATCTGGTTGGCCCCTGGAAGCCCTCATCAGGGCCTCTATCCTCGCATTTTTACCCAGCCTTCAAGGTCTAGCCCAGACTAGGTCTATCCAAGAACCATTCTCCAGTCTCACACTACCCTCCCATATGGATCTCTCACCTCTGAATTCTCTGCACTAGGGGAGGGGGGGATATCTTCTTTGCCCCTTGGCACTCAGCACAGGGCTGGGGGCAGCAGGTGCTCACCCTTGGTAGAAGCATGGCTTCCATCCAGCACCCTTCCCACCGCTCAGGGAGGGAAGTCAACCCTGGTGACTTTATGTTCACTGCCTCTCTCAAGATAGCTGTACTGTTTTTAGCTGCCTTGGATGAGGTTAGCTCAGGAGTAGAAGAGGACTGCATTGTGGACAACAAGGGACCACCATTTTCCTGTTCCTAGGCTCATAGAGAGTCCATCTGGCCCTCCCCCCTCCCTTGGGAAACCAGTGGAAGCTGGAGGAGCACAGCAGGAGGAAGAAAGAGCATGGGATCCAAGATATATTGTGTTTAGATAGCATAGCACACATGATTACTAAATAGTTAAATGATAGATATAAATAAAATTTTGAGACGTGTAAACTTTTAAAACTCCTTATACATTATTAGAATTACAGATATAACTGTCATATACATACATAGTATACATACATAGTCTGGTTTCAAACTTTTAAATATTTAAATATCTAGAAATATACAAAGATTTTTATTAATGTACGTACATATTCAAAAGTCAGTGAAATGCCACAAATATCTGACTTTTTAAGGAAATTAACTTGAACAACCAATAATTATTTAGAATACTACTTAATTTACTTGTAGACACATATTTATATTGTATTACATGCCTTTAAGTATCATTTTAGTAATGATAACTATTTTGACATCAAAACAAATAATTCAGAAAACTTTCTTTAAATCCTTTGTACAAATATCCAAATTCTTAGAAAAATTCAAGTGTCATGCTTTTACTATAATCTCTTTTGTAATCTGTAGTAACTATATTATTCTTAATTCAATTTATTAAAAGGATTTTTAATCAGGAAAATTATGCAAATTTTTTCTGTAAATTTTAAATTAAACTCTTGATTTTATTTTAACATAGAATTTAACCTACTTTAAATTTAAAATTAAAGATTTCTCAACTGGAAATTATTTCTAATTTTTTTTTTGAAAGTATTACCCGTTAGTAAAAGAATGTTGTGTTGGGAAGGACCGTTTCTGAGTCTTAGCCACTTTCAAACCAAGATGCTATACTGTTTGAACATCTGGCCTTCTATTTTTAAAGATTTATTTATTTATTTGAAGGAAAGAGACACAGAGAGAGAGCGTGACAGAGAATGAGTAGGGTATGGCTGGAGAGAGAGGGAGAGGAAGAGAATATCAGGCAAACTTCTCACTGAGCATGGCGCCCTATGTAGGGACTGATCCCAAAACCCTGAGATCATGACCTGAGTCAAAACCAAGAGTTCCATGCTTAATTGACCCATTCAAGAGTCCCTGCACATCTGGCCTTTTAATGACAACTTATTACTATCACATCCACTTGAAAATCTATGTTCTTTTTCACTTGCTAAATTTATAACTCAGAAGGAATACTTAAGTATATTTAAACCAAAATTAAATGTAAAGTTCAGAAGCCAATTATTTAAAGTAAAGCTCAATTTAAACCAAAACTAGATTTGAAATTCAAAAGTTTTTTAAAAAGAGCTTGATTTAAACTTAGTCTAAACTAGGGGAAAAAAGAAGAAACTTAAAATTACTTGATTACATAATTATAATTTTTTATGGCTGAGTGGAAGGAAAGGAGGGGGTTAACTGCCTTTTTGTCCATGCATGAAGCCTTGATTTTTTTTTTAAGATTCATTTATTTATTCATGATAGACAGGGGGGGGGGGGCAGAGACACAGGCAGAGGGAGAAGCAGGCTTCGCACCGGGAGCCCGATGCGGGACTTGATCCCGGGACTCCAGGATCATGCCCTGGGCCAAAGGCAGGCGCCAAACCGCTGGGCCACCCAGGGATCCTACCCCCCACCTTTTTAAGAGAGAGTGAGAGAGCTCACACATGTGTGTGTGGGGTGGTGGTGGAGTAGGGGCAGAAGGATAGGAAGAGGGAGAATTCCAAGCAGTCTCCACACTCCCCACAGAGCCAAATATGGGGCTTGATCTCATGACTGTGAGAGATCATGACCCAAGCCAAAATTGAGAGTTGGGCACTTAATTGACTGAATCACCCAGGTGCCCTGAATCATTGACCTTTTTATCACTACAGATTCTCCAGTTGACCTGAAGCTTTCTATGAGAAATAAGACAAATGAAAAGGATTAAAAAGAATGAAATTCATTAAACTTTTCTCCCCACATTAAAATTTTCTGGGTAACATCTGCTCAGACTCCTATTCTCTAGTCAACTGAATATGGGTACACTTTTTTCTGATTTTTATTTATTTACTTATTATTTTTAAAGATTTTATTTATTTATTTATTTATTTGAGAGAGAGAGTAAGAGCAAGAGCTCAAGCAGTGGGGGTGTGGAGCAGAGGGGGAGGAAACAGAAGAGGAGGGAGCAGAGTGAGGGGAGAGGGAGGAAGGGAAAAAAATCTTAAGCAGACTTATGATGAGTGACAAGCCCCATGTGTGGCTCAATCTAAGGGCCTTGAGATCATGACCTAAGCCAAAAACAAGAGCTTCCAACTGACTGAGCCACCCAGGTGCTGCTTTTTTTGACTTTTAATGCAAACATTAAATAATATAGAAAATTCAGATTTATTAGTTAGTTATTGTATTGTTTTTACTGAGTTGTCCTCTAGTATTTAATTTCATTTCTCAAGAATTACAAATTTAGACTTATGTTCACAGCAAATTAAGAGATCTACAACTTAACTAAGACAAGATTGCTTCTACCAAATTGTACTAAGCTACTTTTCCTCGACATAAAGTAATGCTTGTTTCTTGGCACTTAAATATGCCTAAATGTAAGACAGGGCCTTTCTGGTACATCACTGCAAATTGAATAAAAAGCAGGATATTTTTCCTCTTGAAAATACATTCACTATGAGACAGTCAAGGCTTTTACCAAGTAGCAATAAAGTCAATTTCAATTAAACTTTAGTTCATAAGTTAATTACATAAGAGAAAGGAAAAAAGAAAAAACATTCTTACTTAGGGGAGACATATTTTCCTGTCTGTTTTGATTTGACCATACAGAAACTGTGTTCTTTTTTCTTTCCAATAATTTTTAATACATTTTAAGCCTTTTCCTTTACCTTACTTTAGAGATAATTCTTACAAGTTCAGTAGCAAAAAAGGAAGCAGTCAGCACTGCAATGCTCAGTGGCAAATTGACAGGAATACCCAACTGTATTTCTTAAAATTCCCTTTGGAGACTTGGAACCTCACCTAGGGTCTGAAGATTTGGCAACAGTTGCTGTCTTGCAAGTTTGCTGTTTAAATGACAGCAAAACTTTGCTGGGAGCATAAGTAAAATTCTGCATTATGTCCATTTTTACCATTGTCAGAAGTTCTTCTTTATGATTTGCTTAGTCTTTTGCAAACCTGAGTCTGATAATAGAAAACAGTCAACACAAAAAAGCTCTTGCGGAACTTTTCTGACATTTTGGGGAGCGAAAAATGTAAAGGGAAAAACATACATAATATCATTCCCACTTATGGTGTAAATTTATCTGTTTATTTTATTAACTAACACTATTTCCTTAAAAAGGGATTGTTCTCACACCTAGGAAATTCTGTTAATAATGGAGGTTAGAGGTTACATCAAAGATATAGCTGTCATAATAAAATTTGACACAAATGTCCTTGGAAAGATATCACAAATGATAAAAAATCTGCTTCATGAAATATAGAGCAGAGTATGGTTAAATTTAGTCTTATTAGCACCTTGCTTTACTTGATAAATCAGCAAATCAAGTTCTTCTTTAGTGTCAGTATCATTATCAAGGAGATCAAGTCTTTCCAACATATAATCTGCACAGGTCAAGTATCTTTCAGTCCAAAGAGACTGTTCCCTCTTTGGCAATAGTTTTTATTTTTGTTGGAAAAATGGAGACCAACAGAGACACAGAAATGTCTACTTTTATATTTTGATTAATTTTACTCTAAATATTATGAAATATTAGACATAATAAAAAGGTGGAACAGCAAAACAGAACAAAGAATCCCCATGTACCAGCCAAAGATCTAAATATAATCAAAGAATTAGACACTTTTGTAACCCCCATCCCATCTATTTTCCTCCGCAGAAGTGGAGGAAATTTCTCCTCCACAAAAATAACTACAATTTATAATTATAATTCTTATGAAAGTCATTTTATTATATTCATAGGTGTTTCTATGAATAGCTCCAATTAAAATTTTATATTTGAAGCTTTTTTCTTTGTTGGATGTGTTTCTTATATGTTGGTCTGCTTACTATTTTTGCTAGAGTGTTGGATCATGCTTTTTATTTAAAATTTTTGGTGGATAAAGATGCCTTCTTGCCATACCTTAATATCCTCCAGCTTTATTCTGTCTTTGCTGTAGTCAATTAATTTTGTTACTTAAATTCCATTGACTTTCTCTTCTTTTTCTTGACTTTCTCTTTGGACCATTTATCTCATATTTGAGATTACTTTTTTGTACAAATTTTTGGTTTTAACGTAACATATAGTTTACATCCATTTTCAAAAAAAGTATTCTTCACCTTGGTCAGATGGCCATTTTTATTCAATTTCTCAGTTATTTAGTATTCTTTGCACCCCATAATACTTACTTTCAAGCTCTTCATCCTCCCTATTTCAAGCTGGACAGGATATTCTCCATAACTGCCCTTCTGTATTGGGTCCCATTGTTCCCATTTCCTCTTTCTTGGTTTACTTCCTCTAGAATTTCAAAAAGCTTCCTGAGCAAAGGTGTGTCTGTAACTTGTTATGGACTCATATCTTTCCCCCTTTCCTTCCATCCTTACTCTCTTCCTTCCTGCCTTCCTTCCTTCCCTTCTTTCTTTTCCCCTTATATTTTAAAGGTAGCTCAGGAAGAGGAGATTAATAGCATATGTTCATTATAATCTTGGTACAGCAGTCTCTGTAAATTATTATTTTTTAAAATTTCAGATTCATAGAAAAGTCATAAAAATAGCACAGAGAGTTCTCAAATGTCCCTCACTCAGATTCTCTAAATGTTAATATTTTACCATATTTGCATTACTTTTTAATTTGAAGTATTTGAAAGAAAGTTGCAGACAGGATATCCTTTCTCTCTAAAGACTTCAATGTGCATTTTCTAAAGATGATGACATTCTCCTACATTAGGACTTTGCAATGATCAAAATGAGGAAATTAACCTTGAAATAATACTTAAATTTATAGGTTTATCAAGTATTTAAATAATGCCCTTTATTACAGAAAGAAACTTCTCCCCTTATTCAAGGTCTAATTCATGACCACACATTGTGTGTAATTATCATGTTCCTAGTTATTTTGGAACATTTCATCATTCCTAGTTATTTTGGAACATTTCATCAAATTTTCTTTATCTTTTGTAAGTGTGACATATTTTGATATTTATTATTTATTTTTAAAGATTATTTATTTTAGAGAGAGAGCACGCACATGCACGTGGGGGGGAGGGAGTCTGGGTGGGGCAAAGTTAGAGGGAGAACATCTTAGGCAGACTCTATGCTGAGTGTGGAGCCTGATACAGCGCTTGATTTTACAACCCTGACATCATGACCTGAGCTGTAACCAAGAGTTGGCCACCTGAACAGCTGAGCCACCCAGGTGCCCTCCATGATGTATTTTTAGTATCAGAGGTCAATTATTTGTAAAATGTTCCTCAGTTTGTGCTTGCTGAATTTTTCTTTATGACTAGATTCACAGTATGCTTTTTTTTTTTTTTTTTTTGTAGGACTATTTTAGAAATGCTCTTGTATCTGCCTTAGTTTGCCATATCAAAATCCATAAGATGTCATTTGACCAATTAATGGTGATACTAATTTTGGTCACATTAATACTGTGTTAAGTTCTCTTTTAAAATTTATAAGGGAGATGTGCCTGGGTGACTTAGTTGGTTAAGTGTCCAACTCTTGATTATGGCTCAGGTCATGATCTCAGGGTCATGGAATCAAACCCTGCATTGGGCTCTGTGCTCAGTACAGAGTCTGCTTGTCCCTCTCCCCTTGGTCTCCACCCTCCCCTCATGCTTGTGCTCCCTTTCTCTCTCTAAAATAAACAAAATCAAGAAAATAAAATATATAAGGGCTTTCACAGACAGGATAATGAATAATGAATAGAGAGGGTCAGAAGATCAGATAAAGAGCCACTAATCAGTCTTCCTGGGACACAGAAACAGATGGCATG
The DNA here is from genome assembly GCF_053574225.1 of Canis aureus. Classification (NCBI taxonomy): domain Eukaryota; kingdom Metazoa; phylum Chordata; class Mammalia; order Carnivora; family Canidae; genus Canis; species Canis aureus. The sequence goes on from NC_135634.1 coordinate 22,275,161, forward strand.
ACATGTAACAAGACCTTGCAAGGGAATTCAAGATACCAAGCATATCCATTTGCCAAAGTAGGAGACTGAGGGAGAAGCTTTGGGAGAGTTCTACAGGATCGTGTTGTGTCTACCTGTTTTATTTCCTCTGTAGATATACAGATAAGTTCTGGCAGGGGGTCTAGAGTTGGTCTTCCTCAGCAGAATGAGAACTATGTGGATAAACTTTTCTTCTTAGCTCTGAATGTCAAAAAAAGTGTCAAATGACAATACTATTTATACTTGTATTAAAAATATGAAATTCTTTGGAGTAAATTTAACAAAATATGTTTAAGACTTATATAGTCACAATTACAAATCAATGCTAAGATATATTAGAAAATACCTAAATAGATAGAATTATACCATACCAGTAGACTGGGAACGTCAACAGTGTTAAGATGTCAATTATTCCAAAGTCAATCTATAGTTAAATGCAATCCAAATAAAAGTCCCATTAGTCCTTTTTTTTCTATAGAAATTGACAAGCTCTTTTTGTGATTATACAGAACTAAAAAGGGCACAGGGTAATCAAAATAGTTTTGATAAAGAAGAAGAGAGTTCAATTACCATATTTCAAGATTTTTTTCAAGCTACACAGATCATAACAGGATTGGTACATTAGGATCAATGGAACAGAATGCAAATTCCAAAAATAGGCCAAATATATGGCCAGTTGCTTTCCAGCAAAAGTGTCCTGGCATGTCAATGAGAAAAGGACAGTTTTTTTTCCACAAGGGGTGCTGAAAAAATTGAACATCTATATGCAGCAATATGAACTCTTACCTTACTTCATATTTTATATATATATATATATATACCCACACATACACATATATGCATACATGTATATGTATATATATATACATACACACACACATAGACTCAAAATTGATGAAAGACCTAAATGTACCTGATAAAACTGTAAAGTTTTTAGAAGAAAATATGAGACAACCTTAGTGAACTTGCAGTAGATAAATATTTCTAAGTAGGACATGAAAAGCATGATTTACTTTAAAAATGATAAATTCATTTCAACAGAAAAAGGATATTTCTATAAAACATTAATTATTGTCCCTGAAAAGTTAAAGATTGCTTTATGAATCTCTGTCACCTAATTCCAGGAAGGAAAAAGTGAATCGATCTTGTAAATTTTCTATTATTCAGTATTTAATTGCTAAATTATTATTTATAGTGGGGTGAATGTTCTGAACTGCAAGTTAACTCATGAGCATTACCATTTTTGAGAAAAATAGCAATATGCTTTTCAAACATGTTTTCTGTGTAATTTGGAAGTTTGGGTTCCACTTACCTCTTCAAGTTTATTTTTCCCAGCATGTGGCACAGTAGATAGTCTCAACTAGTTTTTTGCATGGTTGAATTAATAGCTTAAAAACTTAGGAGGACTTCTTGAGATAAATAATCAAGGCAATATAATTGGATGTATGGTATTTAACTATATAATGCACAAGAGTTCATTTTTAAGTATATATTTATAGTCAGATGGTAAGAATATATTCTTTTATATTACTTATGAGAGCTGCATATATTCTCCCTGCCTCCTCATAGTAAACATAAAAGTATATATGTGTGATGTATATATATGTATATATATATGTCATATATATATGTTTCACATTAAAAACTTTTTTAAACCACATAGCTTTATTATCTTACACTTCTGAAGGTCAAAAATCCAAGTCCTGCATGGCTCAACTGAATCCTCGGCTTAAAGTTTCTCAAAAATAAAATCAACGGTTCAGCAGGCCTATATTCCTTTCTGGAGGTTCTGGGGATGAATCTGCTTCCACAACATTGAAAAAATTATTAATTACAGATACTTATATCTCATTGGGATAAACGAAAATACAATAATCAGGCATGAAATAAGGTAATGGGGATATATGCACATCTGGAATATAAAATAAGTGAATTTAATAATGAATTTTAAAAAGTAAAATAGTGTCATGTTTTTAAGGCCATGACAAATGATTTTCCGAGATTTCAATCACATAACAAATTGATAAAATATAGTGCTTGTTCTTTAAGAATTATAAATAGCATATGTTTTCCTACTATTTTTAATTTTTCACATTTGGCATTTACTTTTGCCTGACATTTAAGAAATTTGAGTGTGAGAAAAACAACAGCCTTTTAGTATTTTAGAAAAGGTCAATTAATCTAATTTGATATCTCTAAATGACATCTTACACTTTCAACAATAGGTCTTTGAAACTGACTTGCTTACTGAGTGGTAAATGAGAAACTTGTTTTAGAAAACACCACCATCATAGAAAGTCTTATGATTCCTTATTTCCTTTTGAATGAACAAAATAAGGAGTAGATAATATCCATGAGCCAGTAGTGTCTCGCTTTCATTTTGGGTTGTTTGGTTCAGTTTTAGTGGGGAATATGCAAAAGGCCAGATGAATTCCATTTGATGGCCACTAGTAGCGCTGCCTTCCCTAGGGATGTCAAAAGAACAGCCCTGCATGTTTCCCTGACTGAGAAAGGACAAAGGATCTTGTTAAAGGCCATTTACTAGCTTCAGATCAATATCAAAAATATGTACTAGCCCTTTATTGAGTTCTGGAATACATTTAGAGGTTTTATGCTCAGGTAGCTCATAATCTAGCAGAAAGACAGACATGCCAACTTAATTATAATTTAATATGACAAGGAATATAATAAATCTAGCCAGATATATACTTGAGATGCAAAACATACCATTCACTTAGTTTTAGAACCAAAATGTAAGCACAATTGGTGAAGGCCTATAAAGTTGTTTCATTCAGACGTGGCCTCTATGTAAACAGACTTACAGGTGAAGTGAAATGGAGTAAGGAAGAAATCTACTCATTCTCAATCAATGATTTTCCATCTAACTAGGACAAAATCCAAAATTCTTCCCATATCTTTTTTTTTTTCTTCCTATGTCCTTTGACGCAAACATGATCTGACTCCAGGTTATGGATCCAGCCTCACCTTTCTCTACTCTCCCTGTGCTTCCTATGTTTTGGCCACATTTCTCCTCAGAATGGCTTCCTGAAACATCTTATATAAAATAGCAATGCTCCATTGCATTTTCCATGTTACACTTTTCTTCAGAGCACTTAGCATAGATGACATATATTTGTGTCTGTGTTTATTACTGACTTCTCGACCAAAACATAAATCTCTAAAAGCAAGGACTTTTCCTATTTTATTTAATACTGTGTCCTAGTACTTGAAACAGTGTCTGCATTTTAGTAGAAATGTGTTAAATATTGAATTAAGTAATTACTAAGATACCAACTGGTTATCTTTCCTCACCATTAATCATTAGGAACTTAGAGCTTCTCAAAAGAGAGAAAGACTAAGCTATATCTATTTTATGCTCCAAATACCTCTTATCAGGGATAGTGATTTAATAGTGGCCTTAGATATATATAATTCTCTGTCTCATTGCTAACAGTTTCTGCTTTGTTTTGGCATAATTTTTTGGTAGCTAATTCTACTTTGTTCTCATATAAAGTGTTCATCATGTTGTTGTCAAATCTTCCTATAAATTTAGGCCAAAAGAAAAAAACCTCTCAAATACTAATTAAAATCTAAATTGATGTAACTGCAAAAGCATGTGCGAAGAGAGAATACTCAAGCCCCAAGAAGATAACTTATCTCAATTAAGGACAAGAAAAGAAAAAGAATAAAAAGCACCTGAAGAGTACTGCCCAATTAAGAGCTAATTGGAAATGAATAGTGCACAAAAAGTGTGCTGAGAAAAGAAGTCAAATTGTACCCAGAGTACTTTGTTAAAGTGAAGATCTGGAACTGACCATTAAAAGCTGGCTACAAAATGTTCAATTATTTGCTAATGTCAACAAAGTATAATTGAATTATGCAAAATGACATCCTATTAAAAGCCCAGTTAACTGCTTGAATCAATAGCAATAATTTCCCCTCTATTTTTGTGTAAAATAATTAGCAGTGATTATAAAATCCATAACAGGCTTCAGAGTAAGGTTGGCTAAAAACGATTTCTCCTCATTTTAAAGTAATGTGGGAAGGGTTCATCAACCTAGACAATTTCATTATATAGGGGACACATGTAACCTCACATGTGTTAAAACACTCCAATGTTAGTCCTAATAGGTTGATAATGGAATTTAAAAAAAAAATCATTCAGCCTAAAAATTGAAAATCTGCTTAAAGCATACCTAGATATATCTCTTATCTTTATAGTTGTGGTACAATGATTATAAGTAGGTTAACTTTGAAGTTTGATGAGGAATGGTAAAGTAAAAATTATCGATATGTTGTACAATGTTTAAAGAAACAAACTAAAATTTTGTCAGGATACTAGCTCATGACCTCTATTGGCACCCCTAAACCAATATGGTATACAGAATATAATTTGTGGGGGCTTCATCAGTTAAGTGTCTGACTTTGGCTCAGGTCATGTTCTCAGAGTCCTGGGATCGAGCCCAGCTCCGACCCTGCTCCCTTTATCTCGCTCTCTCAAACAAACAAACAAACAAACAAACAAACAAACTCTTTAAAATATAAAGAATAGGATTTGGAGTTACCAGATCTGGGATCAAATGATCAAATCCTTTCTTTGGCATTTAATGTTAGGGTCCCCTTTGGCAAGTAAAATACGCCTTTTGGAACTTTAGTTTTCTTGTATGTAAAACAGGTGGATATGTATGCATGTTTGTGCATGTAGTTTTTTTCCCCTAGGATTGATTATGGTGAGTGCCTGGCAATGAGTATATTCTCAATTAAATATAACTATTATCATCACTGTAGTAATCGATCAAGTACTCTAAAAGTAACCAAAAAGATACTAGAGTTCCCTTCTAATTAGCTAATTTTCATGTTTCCCTGTTTTCAAAAATAAAAATGAAACAAAAGTATAGCTGGTTCTCATTAAGAGCAGTATCCTTTATTTCACTGCTTTTCAGGTGATATCTATCTATCTATCTATCTATCTATCTATCTATAGATATAGATATATATACATTCATTAGTTTTTGTCTTCTTTTTTCTTTTTTTTTATTGTATTTATTTATTTATTTTGATTTTTTGGTATTTTTTTAATTGGAGTTCAATTTGCCAACATATACTATAACACCCAGGGTTCATCCCGTCAAGTGCCCCCCTCAGTGCCCATCACTCAGGCACCCCAACTCCCCCGCCCACCTCCCTTTCCACCACCCCTTGTTCATTTCCCAGAGTTAGGAGTCTCTCATGTTCTGTCTCTCTTCCTGATATTTCCCACTCATTTTTTCTCCTTTCCCCTTTATTCCTTTTCACTATTTTTTATATTCCTCAAATGAATGAGTCCATATAATATTTGTCCTTCTCTGATTGACTTACTTCACTCAGCAAAATACCCTCAAGTTCTACCCACATTAAAGCAAATGGTGGGTATTTGTCATTTCTAATGGCTGAGTAATATTCCATTGTATACATAAACCACATCTTCTTTATCCATTCATCTTTCGATGGACACCGAGGTTTCTTCCACAGTTTGGCTATTGTGGACATTGCTGCTATAAACATTGGAGTGCAGATGTCCTGCAGTTTCACAGCATCAGTATCTTTGGGGTAAATTCCCAGCAGTGCAATTGCTGGGTCATAGGGTAGTTCTATTTTTAGCTCTTTGAAGAACCTCCACACAGTTTTCCAGAGTGACTACACCAGATCACATTCCCACCAACAGTGCTCCCCTTTCTCCACATCCTCTCCAACATTTGTTGTTTCCTGTCTTGTTAATTTTCATCATTCTCACTGATGTGAGGTGGTATCTCATTGTAGTTTTGATCTTTATTTCCCTGATGGCAAGTGATGCAGAGCATTTTCTCATGTGCTTGTTGGCCAAGTCTATGTCTTCCTCTGTGAGATTTCTGTTCATGTCTTTTGCCCATTTCATGATTGGATTGTTTGCTACTTTACTGTTGAGTTTCTAAGTTCTTTATAGATGTTTGATGCTAGCCCTTTATCTGATAGGTCATTTGCAAATATCTTCTCCCATTCTGTAGGTTGTCTTTGAGTTTTGTTGACTGTATCCTTTGCTGTGCAAAAGCTTCTTATCTTGATGAAGTCCCAATAGTTCATTTTTACTTTTGTTTCCCTTGCCTTCGTAGATGTATCTTGCAAGAAGTTGCTATGGCCAAGTTCAAAAAAGGTGTTGCTTGTGTTCTCCTCTAGGATTTTGATGGATTCTTGTCTCACATTTAGATCTTCCATCCATTTTGAGTTTACCTTTGTGTATGGTGTAAGAGAATGGTCTAGGTTCATTCTTCTGCACGTGGTTGTCCAGTTTTCCCAGCACCATTTATTGAAGAGACTGTCCTTTATCCAGTGGATAGTCTTATCTTCTTTGTCGAATATTAGTTGATCATGTTGTTGAGGGCCCATTTCTGGGCTCTCTATTCGGTTCCATTGATCTATGTGTCTGTTTTTGTGCCAGTACCATACTGTCTTGATGATCACAGCTTTGTAGTACAACTTGAAATCCGTCATTGTGATGCCCCCAGCTATGGTTTTCTTTTTCAATATTTCCCTGGCTATTCAAGGTCTTTTCTGATTCCACACAAATCTTGAGATTATTCGTTCCAACTCTCTGAAGAAAGTCCATGGTATTTTGATAGGGATTGCATTGAATGTGTAAATTGCCCTGGGTAGCATTGACATTTTCACAATATTAATTCTTCCAATCCATGAGCATGGAATATTTTTCCATCTCTTGTGTCTTCCTCAATTTCTTTCAGAAGTGTTCTGTAGTTTTTAGGGTATAGATCTTTTACCTCTTTGGTTCGGTTTATTCCTAGGTATCTTATGCTTTTGGGTGCAATTGTCAATGGGATTGACTCCTTAATTTCTCTTTCTTCAGTCTCATTGTTAGTGTATGGAAATGCCACTGATTTCTGGGCATTGATTTTGTATCCTGCCACATTGCCGAATTGGTGTATGAGTTCTAGCAATCTTAGGGTGGAGTCTTTTGGGTTTTCTATGTACAGTATCATGTCATATGCAGAGAGGGAGAGTTTGACTTCTTTGCCAATTTGAATGCCTCTTATTTCTTTTTGTTGTCTGATTGCTGAGGCTAGGGCTTCTAGGACTATGTTGAATAGCAGTGGTGAGAGTAGACATCCCTGTTATGTTCCTGATCTTAGGAGAAAGGCTCTCAGTTTTTCCCCATTGAGAATGAAAATTGCTGTGGGCTTTTTGTAGATGGCTTTTAAGATGCTGAGGAATGTTCCCTCTATCCCTATCAGTTAAGACCTGATTTGTGACCCAGTATGTGGTCTATTCTGGAGAAAGTTCCATGTGCACTTGAGAAGAATGTGTATTCAGTTGCGTTTGGATGCAAAATTGTGTAAATATCTGTGAAATTCATCTGGTCCAGTGTATCATTTAAAGCTCTTGTTTTGTTGGAGATGTGCTTAGAAGATCTGTCATTTGCAGAAAGTGCCATGTTGAAGTCTCCTACTATTAGTGTATTATTATCTAAGTATGTCTTTACTTTGGTTAATTGATTGATATACTTGGAAACTCCCACATTAGGGGCATAAATATTCATGATTGTTAGGTACTCTTGTTGGATAGACCCATTAAGTATGACATAGTGTCCCTCTTCATCTCCTACTACAGTCTTTGGGATAAACTTTAACTTATCTGATATGAGGATTGCTACCCCTGCTTTCTTTTGAGGACCATTTGAATGGTAAATGGTTCTCCAACCTTTCATTTTCAAGCTGGAGGTGTCCTTAGGTCTAAAATGAGTCTCTTGTAGACAGCAAATAGATGGGTCTTGCTTTTTTATCCAGTCTGAAACCCTGAGTCTTTTGATAGGATCATTTAGCCCATTCACGTTCAGAGTTACTATTGAAAGATATGAATTTAGTGTCATCATAATACCTATTCAGTCCCTGTTTTTGTGGATTATTTCTTTGGGCTTCCTCTTTCTTTTACAGAGTCTCCCTTAATATTTCTTGCAGAGCTGGTTTGGTGGTCACACAGTCTTTCAATTTCTGCCTATCTTGGAAGCTCTTTATCTTTCCTTCCATTCTGAATGAGAGCCTTGCTGGATAAAGTATTCTTGGCTGCATGTTCTTCTCATTTAGGACCCTGAATATATCCTGCCAGCCCTTTCTGGCTCTCCAGGTCTCTGTGGAGAGGTCTGCTGTTAATCTAATATTTCTCCTCATATAAGTTAGGGATCTCTTGTGTCTTGCTGCTTCAAGGATTTTTCTCTTTATTTTTGGAATTTGCAAGTTTCTCTATTAAATATTGAGGTGTTGAACCGCGTTTATTGATTTTAGGGGGGTATCTCTCTATTTCCTGGATCTGATGCCTGTTTCCCTCCCCAAATTAGTGAAGTTCTCAGCTATGATTTGTTCAAATATGGTTTCTGGCCCTCTGGCCCTCTCGGCACCCTCTGGAACCCCAATTATATGTAGATTTTTCCTTCTGAGGCTGTCCTTTATTTCCCTTAACTTTTCCTCATGGTCTTTTAATTGTTTTTCTTTTTTTTCCCCTCAGCATCCCTCTTTGCCATCAACTTGTCTTCTATGTCACTCACTCTTTCTTCTACCTTATTAGCCCTTGTTGTTAGGACCTCCAGTTTGGATTGAATCTCATTTAATTGATTTCTAATTTCAGCCTCATTATATCTGAATTCTGCTGTCATGAAGTCTCTTGTTTCCTTTATGCTTTTTTCCAGAACCACCAGTAGCTTTATAATTGTGCTTCTGAATTGGCTTTCTGACATCGAATTGTAATCCAAATCTGTAACTCTGTGGCAGAGAGTAATGTTTCTGATACTCTCTTTTGTGATGAATTCTTCTTTCTAGTCATTTTGCTCAGTGCAGAGTGGCTGTATGAGTGGGCTGCATCGAGTATCAACCATAACCTAAGTAAATTTTACCCTAGATGATTCTGCAAAGGTCAGAGACCAGAAATTGAAATCAAGGATAAGAATGAAATAAAAAAAAAAAGGACCACTAAAGTGGAAAACAAATTTTAAAACAAAGTTGTAAAAAATAAAGGCCAGGAATTCTAAAGAAGAGGAAAAAGAAAAGAAAAAGAAAGAAAAGAAAAAGAAAAAAGAAAAACAAAGGAGAAGAAGAAAAAGGGGGAGGGTCTGGGAGATGGTGGTGGTAAAGAAGTTGTAGTGGAAGGAGAATGTAGTCTCCTTGAGGGGTCCTAGATGGTGATCCTCTTGTTTCTGAGTATATTAAGTTCTGTATGTTATCAGATGCTCAGTCCCAAATTTTTATAAACCAAAAATACTTATAGAGGGCCCCAACATTGACTACCAAAACATAGATAAAAAGGGGGGGCAGAATGGGAATGAGGAATCTCAGAGAATGAACCAGGATGGTATACAACTTGGTTCTGGATGCATACTGGTCATGTTTTAGAAGGTATTAACTTCTGCCATTGTAGAACAAAATGAGGCAGAGAAAACAAAAAACATAAAACAAAATAAACATATCTTGTATATCTCCCCAAATTGAGTATGTTGAAGGGAATTTAGAAGTGGAAAATATCTAGGTCCTGTAATTGTAGAAATATGAAAGTCAAAAAGGAAGAATCTTAAAAATGAAGAGGTGGTAAAATATTTTAGTAAGGGGGGGAAAGAGAAAAAATAATTGGAAATTTACAGTCTGATATAAAAACGATTTGTATTGGAAAAAGGAAGAAAAAAAAAGGAGGAGTACCCTCTAGTTCTATATACTGTAAATCCCTCAACTTTCCCTGGATCTTTCCAGGGCTGCTTCCTCAAGAACTTGCTCTTCCCCTGTCCTTCTAGCTGGTTTTCTGGGGGAGGGGCCTGCTGTGCTGATTCTCAGGTGTGAGCACCTGGGGGAGCTGCCCCACCCCCCACCAGGTGCCGGGCTCAGTGGGAGCTGTTGACCCCGTGAGGCCTCTGTTCCCTGTGGTCCCCCCCTCTCAGGCACCGGTGACACGAGGAGGAATAACACTGCTGGGAGCCAGCTCCCCAGCTTTGGAGTCAACTCCCGCAGTAACTACCCCAGCTCCCAGTCTGTACTGACCTGGATGCTCCTGGGGCGGGGGGCGCTGATCTGCACAGCTCGGGGCCGCCCGGCAGCAGGAGCATCCTCGCTGTCCTGTGCCCTCCCTGCCTGCGCCTGTCCCGGAGGGAGCACAGCATCCTGGGCTGTGTCCCCGGCACCCTGGGATCCCGGGCCTGTGCTGCTGGAATCGAGCTCCCAGGTCACGCAGCCCCCTCGGTCTGGAGCCGCCGCCTGAGCTGCTCCCCAGGCCCCGCTGCGTGGGCTCTAGCCCTTTACCAAGCTCAGCCCACGGGGTGTGGGGCGCTCTCCCCCGGGCGCACGTCCTCTGTTAGTGATCCCGGGAGACTGGAGGCTCTACTGCCCCTCCTGCGATCCTGCCCAAGTTCCTTGCTGAGTGCCTTCTGTCTGGGAAGAATGCTGGTCGGATTTTTAAAGTTCCTGCTTCTCCGGAGCGGGGATCTCCTGTCCCAGGAGGCTCTCATCCCCCCCCCACCCAGACTTTGGCCCCTTATTTCTTCTTCTCCACCCCCACCCCCACCTTCCTACCTTGTTAGAAGCAAAAACCCTTGTCTCTGTAACATTCCAGCTATTCTCTGTTTAAATCTCAGGTCGAATTAATAGGTTTTCAGGATGATTTGAAAGTTATCTAGGTTAAGTTGGTGGGGCCAGGTGACTTGGGGACCCTGCTCCTCCACCACCTTGCCCCATCCCCCCACTTGCCATTTTTACATTTGTGCTGTGATATGTAGCAATGTAACGTATCTTTTGTTTTCTGACGGATCTTAGATTTGCTCTTTATCATGGGGGTCAGCAGTATGATTACTTAGCTCTTTAATTTTCATAAGGTGACATTTTTTTTTCTCTTGTTGATTGGTTATATATTCTTGCTTCTTTTTACGACTCATAATTTTTAATTCTCTACCATGCATTGCATATGGGAGATCAGGGGAGACTGAAGTAAATAATATTTATGCCCAGAAGTGAGCATTCCCCTTTTGTTAGAGTGTTGGTGTGGGGACTTGAGTCAAATTTGTAGCTAAGATGTGGCTGGATTTTCTGGTCACTTTAGATTTTTCACCATTGGATTCAAATAATATGAAGTTAGGATGAGGACCTTCTCTTCAGTTTGGGACTAGAGTGCCTGAAGGTTTTATTGCCTACTCTTTCCCGTCAGACTTCTACAGTCACAATGTCTGTGTTGTAGATGGTGTGTCTCAGTTCTCCTGCCTCTCTCCCATCCATGTGTTTTCTCTCCCTAGTATTTAGTCTGGTTACTTGAATATTTTTCTCTCATATTTTTCTGTCCTCAGCCTTTAGCAAATTTAAGTTTGGTAAATGCATATTTCTTTGCATTCTTAGCTCTGTAATGGGTTTAAAATACAATTTTGTAGTTACTCAGCTATTCATGTCTGAGTAGTGACAATTTTCTCTTCTGATTTTCTTTGTTGTAAATAGAAGTGGAAGTCACAATGTAATTTTTGATGAAAAGAGCAACTTGGTTTTACAATGGTTCATTTATCAAATTTTTCTTTAGAGTTAGGGTATTTTTTTAGCATTTTTTTGTGTTATATTTGAGAAATCTTTGCCCATTCCAAGAACGCAAATGTATTCACCTCTATTTTCTTCTAAGAGTTGTATTGCTTCTTGACAATTACTTTAATGAAATTTTAACTCTACTTGAGATTTGAGGAGAAACATGTCTGCTTGAGAGATGTATATTTTATGTTTTATTGAGGGTGGTCCTCACCCCTTATATGTGTTTTTTCTTTTCCTACTTTCATTGGGTTTGAGAAAAAGGACCAATAACAATACTTTTAGTTTGCTCCTTTTAATAAAAGTCTCTTTTATTGCTAAATATTTTTAGATTATAATAATTCTCTCTAACATCCTTGGAATTACATGAATTCATCTGAACTAATTAAGAGTTTGACAGCACTATTCCAATTTTTAGCAACATAAAAAGAATTTAAAGTGGATTACTTAATCCCAGTATAAATGTCATCAGAAATGAATAGGCTAAAGTTTTGAAAACTTAATATGTCTATACGTATGGCTCAAAGGATTTTATTGATTTTACCTCTCTAATCAGTCAAATTCCAATTACATGGTCCAGCCTAGATTCATAAGAAGCAATCCATCTGATTTTTGTATTACTTGCCAGATCTGCTTATTAGAAGAAAAGTAGGTTGTTAGGCTATTTAAAATAAAAAAGATTTTAGCCTGAATTTGAGACCAATTTCTTTAAATTTATAGGTTTATTTAAAGCTATTGTTTATAGGAGATTAATGTTTTAGAGGGAAAAATCTCAATGGTAATTCATATTAATCTTTCTATCATCTGGAAGAAATAATATGTACAGGTGACATATATTATACGTGGTTTTTATGCTGTGCAAAGGTGATTGATTTAAATTTCCTTTTCTATAAATACAGAAGGAAAATTGTAGAAGGACCTAAATCCTTATTATCACAAAAAAATTCTAAAATCTTTAAAAGTAGTTTATCTTCCTTGTTCCCCTGTTCTTTCCAACAATTACAATATAGTAACTTATAGCTGAAGTCACATAATTTTGTTTTTATAGAAAATATATTGTGTTGCAAAGACAGGGAATATAGGTCAGTCTGTTTTTGCAATAGTAAGTTTAATGTAGCATTTTTATATTAAAAAGAAATATGTTTTTCTCTTTACAGAGGTATCTCTCATAAAAAGATATTAGAATTTCATCATCCAGATTGTTTATCAGTGAGCAATGTTTGTTCTTTCATTTAATATTTATTTAATGTATCATTTATCCTATGCTCTCCCAGAGATATAAATGCATATGAAAGGTACCATATTGATGAACAACAACAACAACAAAAACAACCAAACAAACCCAGTATGCAATTCTCAGCTAGTTTAGTCGGGAGAGCATGAGACTTTTAAAAATAAAACATTCAATTTTTATGAAAAATTAAAAATTATGGTCTAGCCATTAGTGCTTTCAGAATTCTAAGAGGACAAGACTAGCTAAAATTAGAATTTGGAAATTGGAAATTAACCATTAATTCCTAATTGTTTTCATAAAGTTTTATAGTAGTTGAGTAGTTGGAGGTTGAATGTGAGATGATATAGTAGACAGCTTTCACAGATGGTCTCCATAATCCCCACCTCCTGGAATTTACAACCATATCCTGAGTGTGAGCTAGGGCTACTGACTTGCAAAGAACATAAAGCTAAGTGATGGAATTTTACTGGGGTAATTAGATTGCAAAAAACTGTAACTTTGATCTTACTGGTATTCTCTATTTTTTCCTCAGCTTTTACACTTTGATTAAAAACCAAACAAACCAGGGCACCTGGGTGGCTCAGTCAATTAAGCATCTGCCTTCAGCTCAGGTCATGATCCCAGGGTCCAGGGATCAAGCATCAAGCCCCACATAGCATCAGGCTCCCTGTTCTCTCTCTCTGCCCCTACCCCTGCTTGTGCTCTCTCACTCACTCTCTCTCAAATAAATAAACAAAATCTTTAAAAACAAACAACACCTTAACTGCAGCCTGTGAGATAGTCTGAGCAGGCACCCTAAATAAGCCATGTCTGAATTCTGGAATTTCCAAAACTACAAGATAATAAACGTTCTTTCAAGCTACCAGGTTTTGGGGTAATCGTTGCTTACACAGCAATAAATAACTAATAGAGGTAGAAAAGTTGAGGTCTAAAAGAATGGGAATAATGGGAATGAGCAGGTTGAGGAAGAACATTTTGGATCAATAAACAGCATGAACAAAGACAAGGAAGTAGAAATTAAATTGGGCTAAAGTAGAGAAGGTATACCAGGGAATACTGAGGAAGACGAACATAGATATAAATCTTAACAATCTTGTAAGCTAGGACCTGGAAGGCACATTAATAACAATAGAGATGGCAATAATAGCTAGCATTTAATTGTAGTTAATGTGGCTAATATTTAATTTTATTAATATATGTACTACATGATTTGCTGAGCATTTTATGAGCATTATCTCATTTGATCCTCACAATCATTCTTTGAGAAAGAGATACTTTTTATTTTGCTTACAGATGTGTAAATTAGGGCTCAACTTATTTATTATGAGCAGTTTTTGTCTGGAAAGATCTTAAGCATATTACTTTTTCTCCTAGTTTAGTGGAACAAATATCTCAGTTCTGCATCTCTTCAACTGTTATATAGGTTGATACATTGATATAGTTTCATGAACACGTAAATATTTCTTCTGTCAAAAATAACTATTTGAATGATTAATGCTTTAATGGTTAGGGCACAAAAATTTTACAAATTTTCAACTGACAATTAGGTTAGCTCAATAGAAATTAAGCAATTCCTCTCACTAACTTTCCATCAAGAGATTCTATTTCTATATATTTAACTCTAGAAATAAGTCATGATGTTAAGAAAAATAGTATATGGGAAACATCTTGCTCATTGTCAGTGAGACTTTATTTTTCATTTGATAGTAGTGACTCATTGACTAAAAATTAGTGTATTTTTAAAAATTTGATGAAAACCAATGTTAAGAATCAAATGCAAATGAAGAAATATAAGAGAGAGGATCTAAGTAGTGTCTCTACTTTGCAACTTAAGAATTCTAAGTCACAACAACAACAAAGCTGACTTGTGAGAGAGTTGCAGGGATAGTTTTCTCTGCAAAATGTAAGTTCAGGGTTTTAGAGAAGTGGAACTCTTTTAAGTGATATAGTAATAATTTTGCGATTAACTCAGTTATAGCAAGATAAAAATAATCATGATTACTTTGAAGAAGGGAGTTCAAAAGTTGTTATTTATTTGTTTATATTTAAGCTGATAATAAAGCTGCTTAAAATTATGGCAAAAGAAGGATATAGGGGAAGATGTTTTAAAAAATCAAATGCCAACAGGGGAAATCTGTAGAATTTCTAAAACAAATACTATCATCTCCTTATCAATTCATATATAATATTAACTTGATTAAAAAAAGTTGCTCAGGATTTGAGAAATATAGAAGACCTGTCTAGTTACTCTATGAATTATGGTTACCTTATTGATTATTAAGCAATTGGTAGGGACATTAAAAGGAAAGTTGAGTTGGATTATTTATCATAGAGCAACTGGAAGATAACCTTTTGAGGCTATGAAAATAATCAGCAATATTTTATCATTTTACCATGAGGTGTTGCAAATGTATTTTTTCACTATAGAGATAAACTTATATGAGAGAAAATAAACTATGAAAAAATAATATTAAGTTTTTAAAGAAACTATCAGTATTTTAGTCAGCCTTCTTGAGCATGAATATTGTACTTATTTCTTAACTACCACTCATTACTTTTCTATTCATTTAACTATTCGATCAGTGAGGTGAAATTGAAGAGAGAGATTTAGGCCTTTCCTCACATGCAAAGAGAGCTGAAAGTAGCATAAATATTACATAAAATCATGTGATTTGGAATAGATAAATATGTTCCAGTGCTAAAAAAAAAAAAAACGCAGAGAGGTCCTGATTGTTCTCTGCTCTATGAAGAACTAAAATTAAAACCTCTACTCCTGAAAAGGTGATTTATCTTGTGCAAGGCCCATATATATGTCTGGAGGAACTTTATTTTTGCCCATTTCTGATATGCTTACTAAGACACTTTTGAAATTTGGTGACTGACTTTTTTAATGATGATGAATTTGGCTAGTATTATTCTCTGAGATTTTTCCATCTACACATATACGCAGTGTGATAAGGTTTGTACTTAACAGGAGAGAGTGCTCTTTTAGGTTGTGAGGCTGGGAATATCCTCCCAAGGACTATGAGTTTTCTTTGGCCATCAGCTTTTAATGCCAGGTGGTTTCCTAAGGCCCCTATGGGAGAATTTCTAACACGTGGCACATGGAGAGTGAGAAGAAAAGGTAGTTGAATCAAAACTTGTTTTTTCCGGGGATCTCAACTCATATTTGCCATATCTGGCCCCTTAGGCAGGATAAAGCTTGCAGTATGAAATGTATACATTTTAAATGCAAGTCAGACACTGCCCACAATCCAGCGATGTTTTCTGAGGAGTCCTTCCCCTGCAGCCTTCTCAAGGAGTAACTTTTTCCACTCCAGCCATCCTCCTTCTGGCCTGGTTCAAAAAGTAGGATTGATGCCTTACTGTTTTCCATTCTTACTTCCAGACTACTTTCTCCCTCCTCCCTAAAACTCCCAGCATTGGATTTCTTGTCATCAACATCATCCACTATCAACTGCTGGTCCCAGAGTCATTCTCCTGTATACCCTTATACTTTTTAATTCCTGGCTCACTGTCCTTCTCTCTGATACGATTTCTGTGTTAACGCTGAGTGTCTCTGAAATACATGTGGATGATCGTTCCAAAAACTTGGCCTCTCAATTGTGTCAATGCCTCTTCAATTATTTTTGTTCTCGTCTTATCTTTTCAAGTCATATACTCTCCTGGTCAAGCATCATGGACCTTGTCGTTACCAATGACTGCAATCCCTCCAGTGTCTAAATTTTATCCAGCCCACTCTCACCTCACTTCCTAAGTTTCAAAGTAACTCCCACAATTATTCTGGTGCTGGCAATTGTTTGGCTCCACTAAGACCTCAATCCATTGATTTCACAGCTTTTTGTTGCTCTTTAACTGTTTCATGCCCTCTCTTTTCAGTGAACATAAACTCCATGATAATCTAGCTAAATTACTTCTTTGCATTCATTCCATAAATCCATTGTTTCATCATGTTCCATTGGCAAAATCATAGCCCTACATGCTTTGTACCAGTCCTCATGTTACGGATGGTGGCTGATGAAAACCACACAGACATGTTGGGTATGCCGTGGTGACACCAAGTGGACCTTTATGCTGCCTGACAATCATAATCCACTGCCCTAGGCCATGCATTTGTCCCTTCTCTGAAACAGGTATTGTATCCCTTCTCCTAGCTCCTCAAACTCCTGACTTTTCTTCCCCATATTTACTTAAGTCCCTATTTCACTGAGATTAAAGCAGCCAGACATTAAAAGACATTTCACAGATTGCCACCATTACATCTGTCACGTAACAGCATCTGCAACCACACACTCTGCCTTCACACCTATGATAACAGTGAGGATTTTTTTCTTCCCATCTCAGACTGACTTTTCCAAATGTGGCTCCCCCCACCCTTTTCACTTACTTCCTGTTGTTGTTCAACTATCACTTCGAAATTATGCCTACAGTTGCAGTCCTCTTTAAAATTGCAAAATGCCTTCCCATTCTGATAACTGACCTTACTTGCCTCTATGTATTTCCATAGTACCTATCATCTTCTATATGCTATGTAATATACTCATTTATTATAATTTTATTTTTAAAAATATTTATTTTACCCATTTTAGGGAGAGAGATAGCACAGGGAGGAAGAGCAAAGGGAAAAGGCAAGAAAGTGAGAGAATCCCAAGCAGACTCTGTGCTGAACATGGAGCCTTACAAGAGGCTCAATCACATGACCCTGAGATTATGACTTGAGCTAAAACCAAGAGCCAAAGGCACTACCCAAGTCCCCTTTATTGAACTTATTTATATTGCTTGTTCCCCTGCGAGAAAGCAAGCTCTGGTGAGGGCAGAGATGTTTATGTTTCAGTCTAGGACTGTGCCTGGATATAATATGCACTAAATACTTTCCATCAAATCTACAAATTATTATTCAAAAGAATGTAAGTAATTCAAGGTGCAAATTGTTGCAGGACTAAAACTGTGGTAATTGGCTAATTTCTTGGAATAAAGTCTTTCCTATCTTGCACTTTTTTCACCTATTTTGGAAAGTCTGTAATAATTAGATTACATGTTATTTATTATATTATGTTATTTATTATAAATAACATAATTTATACTTACAAAAAGTATTTGGGCTGAGGATCTCTGCTATGATATGTTTAAAGGATCCTTTGGAAGCCACCCCTACTTGAAAGCACTTATGTCCTTCTCTCCTGAACCCTCACTTTCTCTGCACTTTCTTTTAGAAGAGCATTGACCTTGAAGGGCACATATATTTCCTTACAGACAAAAACTGCATAGTAATAACCATATTCTTTGAATGCACAATGTTTTCTAGATTATATATTTTTAAAAGTTTATTATTTTTATTTTTAGAGAGAGAGGGAGAGAGTGCATGTGCACAGGGAGGAGGGGCAGAGGGAGAGGGAGAGAGAGAATCCCAAGCAGAATCTCTGTTGAGCGTGGAGCCCAACATGGGGCTTGATCCCACAACCCTGAGATCATGACCTGAACCAAAACAAGAGTCAGATGTTCAACCAACTGAGCCACCCAGGCCCACCTTCTAGATTATGTTTTTTTAAATACATAGGTGTTTTTGTTTTTAAAATGAGGAACTGTTGATATGCTCTAATTTTAGACATTCAAATAAAATATAAATACACATTTTAATTTAACCATGTATTTAGAAGAGTTACCTTATACTGCCATGGTACTGTATTTACATGTCACTACTTTTACTATTTCTTCATTCACAGGTATGCAAAACATTTTGCAAACAATTTTAAAAAGAAAATCGTTACAGTGTTATTACTTAGAAATCAAAACTTCATTGTAATTCAAGATTATCATCTCTTTTTAAAATATCCACTTAAGTCTATCATTTCATTAACTCACATCAATTCAACATATAAGCCCCCATGAGTGCATTTATTCCATAACTTTTTTTTCAAAATGCTATTAATATTTTCTGATTATACAGCAGAAACCTGAAAAGTCCCTGGAGTCACTAAAACTGCCTTAATTGATTTGTGTGTAAGGCAAGCTAAATTCAGACATGCATTTATCACAGTTGAAGTATTTCCTTTTTTTTTCATGCTGAAGTATGTATGAAGAGTACAAGTGTCACTCCAGCGTACTCGCATTTGCAGGCAGCCTGCACATAGAGGATTCTCCAGCACTTGTAAGGTCACGCCACTGGCACCCAGAGAAGGGACCAGAGCGGTGTGTGCTCTGCTTCAGCCTCCCTAACCCCATTCTCTCAGTGCTCTTTCCTCTCTTCTGGTCACAGAGTGCCAGGAACTGTCATACTGACAGCTTTCTCCATGTCTGTGAACTGATCTGAAGCTGCATTTTCGCTTTGTTCTGTGGATGGCTTTTTCAGTCTACCGCCTGTTTGCTCCCGGCTCACCTCCTCACCAGAAAGAATATAAGTGAGGGATGAGAGAATGGTAATAAAATATTCTTTTCTTTCTTTATCAAAGGCAAATAGTAGATTCACAAGGTCAGAGTTCTGATTTTTTTTCCTAAAGACTTCAATTCAGAAGTTCCTTGAGGTGTCTGGAGTAGAATAAGTATCAATTGGAAAGCTTTATTGCTTTGAAACTTTACATTCCTTTGTCTTCAAAAGCAGTTTTATTAAGCCAAGCTTGCTATTTACCTCAGACTTGCCACTCTATGGGGTATGAAAAAGGATTAAGCTAGACCTACTTAGATGCTGGAAGTTATTACATATTCCATTAGTAAAAGGCTTCCTACTTGGTAAAAATGGGATGTAAAATTGGTGAAATAAGCATATTGTGATGCTCTTCAGAATTTAGCTCACTGTCATATCATCTTTTCAGTGTTTTTATTCCTGAGTAGATGGGGAGCTGCATTAAAATACTAGGCAACTACCCATATTGATATAATTTGAAAATTTTCCAAACTTCTTTGTCTAGAAATCTCTCCTTATCAAAGATTCCTTAAAACTCTTGATCTGCAGGATCAAGACAGGGAAGTTAGCTTTTAATATGATGATATTATTGGGATGCATTTAAAGATCATCAATAATTTAGCTTAAGTGTACTGATGAGAATAATTAGCTCTGAGGGTATAAGACTACTACTAATTTTCTGTGGTTAGGCTAAGTGTGGAATTAGAAAATGTGAGTCCTATAGGGACTTTGGAGAAATGGTAGCATGGTAATAAAGAAGCCATATGGTGGCCTTTAATGATTTTGAGAAGAGAATGATCAAAATGAGTTAGAGAGGAAGCAAATACTAACTTTATATGTCCATTGGGCAATTGTTCAACTTAGCTATTTTAATGTGCATTTAATAATTATTTTTAAAATTAATTTTGTCTAAGAGAACTATTTTAACATTTGCTGAGAGAAAGGAAGGAAGAAAGGCAGGCAGACAGGCAGAAAGGAAGAAATTCAAATTCAAAGGGAGCAGTAGTGGGCAGAGCAAAACAGAAGGTGAATTCAGGCAGAGTCAGGAGCCAGATCATGCAAACCTATATTAAAAACGGCAAGATAAGCCTTTATCAAATACAACCTGATAGTAAACAGCCCAAAGGGGGGCTCATCTGGTGGAGGACTGAGAGGCTGTGTGGATTTCTTGGGACCAGGGCCTCTTGTATTCTACTTCTGTCTGGCTCTGAACATCCTGAGGCAACACCAGGGAACCCCAGGGTTCTGTGAAATTTAGTTAGAAATCACTGAATAAGTGAAAGTTTTTCTTTTTGAGGTAATTTTAGATCAGTATTTTTTCCTTGAAGGTCAGGGAAGCACTTTTTTCTACGGCCAACACTTGAACTTCACTAACATGTTTCTATCACTATTTTTATGGGTTAGATTCCTAAAAGAGGGATTGTGATCCCTATAATTAATGTTATTTTATCTGTCACTGCTAGCTTAATGCGATAGGAAGGTTCAGGGGCCACTCATGTCCTATTCTTCTTCTGGATTTGACCAATCTGGTAACTGGTACTCTCCTTCTAGTCAGGAGTGAATTCGGTGGCAAGGAGAGCCTTGAGTGTAATTCTAATGGAGGTCCCTCCACATAGAGACCAACACTATGATAAAGGAAGTTTCCCCCTCGCAGGCTGATCCCTATTTAATTCTTAAATACATGACTTGAGATGGGGAGTGGAAGTAGGGTCGGCCCAAAGGAAGCATTTGTTGCCAGTAAAACGGGAGGACAGCTATTGCACTAACCCATTTAAGAGGGCTTATGTTTAGGATTTCCTGACTCACATACATATCTCCCTAGTAATATTCTGCTAGTTGTACTCTTATGTTTAGGTCTCAAATCTGCCTAATTCTGTCTTTTCCTGGGTCTTGTTTTCTCAAGTATTGTCTGTCCTGTATTTATCTGATTCTGAGTGACAGACCTACTTCCTCTAAAATGCCCTAGGATTATATATAATAATGTATTCCTGAGTGTTTCTAGGGATCTAGAATTCACAAATCTTATTCTGTTTTTGGAAATTATGATATGTCCCCTCACTCATAGATTTTTGACGTTTCTCTGGTTTTCTTAAAAATTGCTTAAATTATTTTGATTCCACACCCTTAGTGAATTTGATATGGAACTGAACACTTGGGTGCATTTAAAGCCGAACTTCCATAAAGTTAATTGATTTTATCAGTAATCTGTATGGACAATATTTACCTGTAATTATTTTAAATCAAAACAATATGGGCACAAGGCAAAATACCCATTAGTATAGTATGAGTGGTTTTTGATAAAAAGGACCAGTCTCCTAACTTATGCTTCCTAACCTCATTCCCATTCCCCAGAGGCAAAACTTTTCTACCACTTATGTTTTTAGCTTTTTGAAGGCCACCTTCATAACTCTAGATAATATGTTTATACTGCCATTTCTGAACTTAACCACTTTAAACACTCTCTTATGACTTTCCATTTTGAAAGAGTGAAATTTATTTCATATCTTCATGGTACCATATCCTTCTTCTCTATATTCAAAATCCTTACATTTTTTACTTTAATTCTTTTCTGGTTTACTTTTGTAACTGAAAGATAGAGCTGTATTTCTTGCTTCTATCATTTTAATCAGCAAATGATATCCTTTTATATAAGATAATTTTAGCACTATTCTTCCCTCCATATTTCCTACCTGCTTTTCCCACAGGTGTAATTTTACTTTTCCTTTTCACATTGTCAAGGCTGTCAGCATCTACATTATATGAACCTATAAGTTAAGTCTTCATGTTATATTTGTGAGTTGGCTATGAATGTTCAAAATTAATAAGTAGCTTATATGAATTTTGACTAGGCAAAATGATATAGTTCATATTTTTCATTATTTGGTTTTGGTTTTCTATATTCCACAAGATTTTTAAGTTTATTGACTATTTATTGTAAAGTTTATTGACCATTTCATTTCAAAGCATATTTCTAACCTTTTAATGTTACGTGTTCTCTGCCCATGCCTTCTAATTCCTTCTTTATTTTTATTTTATGAATTAAATATATTCTTATACTTATTGAGTACATAGAGTAGAATTTTATTTAAAGAGTTCTCTTTCTTGAATTACTTCTACTTAAGATTTTTTTCCCAGAATTTTTTAAAGATATTTTTTATCTTGTTATTTCTTTTTTATGGCTTTCCTCCTATGTCTGGCCATCCTTGGTCATTCACATACCTGTTTACACTTGAGCAAATCACATATATTTGCTCTAAGGCCTCTTGTAGTCTCTCTCTGGGTATTTTTCTTGATTAGCTAGGTCACCAGGGGTGTCAGGATTATGAAGTTACTGATTTCTCAAATGCAAACATCAGGAGGATTTTACCCTACTGTACCACCCTCCTTACAAGAAATTGTCAGGCTTCCCAGCTTAAGTGTCAATTAATTAGGGATGAGCTCTCTGATGTTTTTTTTGTGGGTAAATCCTATTGTTTGCATTCTGCATTAGGGGTAAGAAAGAGGTGTTCAGATTACAGATCTTCGATTAAATCCCCTGTTTCCAGCTTTATTTTAATTCCCAGCCTTATTCCTTTTCCATGAGTTCTAGCCCGGAGTGTCTCTGTCACTATAGTAGATGGACTTCTCTCACCTGCAACCATTGGAGAGATGTGCTGGTCTGATTCTAGCTTCCTTGGGGCTTTTTCCATTTGGCAAAACTGTCCCATCATCTTTCCAGCTCTCTGAAATTTGTGAAATGGCCTTAATTCTGATGATGTTGACTTTAGCTTTCGTCACTCTTGTTCTTATTCCAAATTTATTTTTATTCTCTCATTTCAATGAGATTTGTGCTCTTCCTGCCAACTTGAAATAATAGTTAATTTCCTAATTTTCTCTAAATGCTACTAATCTTGGAAATGAAACCATTTTAAATGTGTGTTTCTAAACCTGCATTTTATCACAAATAAGTGGAAATGTGTTTATTCTTGATACGGACCATGGAAATCATTCATAGTTTATTTTACTGACAACTTGTGTGTGTGGAAGGTGGAAGGCAGGTGAAATGTTTAACTAGAAATTACTCTATGGTGAAGGTTCTAATATGGGGAGAACTTGCTGAAAACTCTTGTTTACCAAGTTTTCTAGGAATCTTTCCCTCCAACTACCACTTACTGGCTCAGAGAGAATTCAGACTAGACCTGATTGAATCCTAATTCATACCAGACCCAATAATGACATCCATTTTTGTAAAAGCTGGGCACAGAAGCAAATTGCTGGCTTCATTGTAGTGAAGCTGCTCATGTGAGTCTGAGATGTGCAAGGGGCCATGCCTATATCTGTGTGGACGAAGTCATCCTGAAAGAATGCAGCTGACTTTTAGAAAGAAATGAAAATGAGCTATAAGACAAGAGAAGGTCCTTAGTTGTATTTGTATTTCTTGTTCTGGCAGTTCTAGTCATCTGTGAGGTTGAGTCCACTTAGGCTCTTCTTATGCTTCAGCATCCTAGGCAAGAACATCTCCTTCTCACTAAAATAGCATACATTTCTGTCACATGCAACTAAGAGTTCTGATTTTAATTCACAGGGCAGCCATCATTTCAGCCTCTCAGAAACATATGCAAATTGACTCATAAATAATTTATTCATAAATAATTCCAACTCTGCCCTCTGTATTCGCTCCCTCAAGACCCAGATATAGAAAAGATTTCACAAAATAACCAAGTGGCTCTACTAACTATGAGTGACACACAGACATATAAAAACAGTGATTCTTCTCTTAGATTCACTTATCTCTTAATAGAACAATCGAAAAACTTTCAAGTTATTCAAAGGAATTGAAATGTGTACTATCATTTCAAGTTTACTAAAGATGAGGATTAGAAAATAATTCAAAACTATTCTTGCATCTAGTTAATAACTAGTATTTTCTGGACTCAGTAGAGAAGGTGACTGGTCAATTATTTGAACTTTTCTTCAGAACTGAGCTACTCTGTTAAATCTCTTCTAAAATAATGAAATCAATTATCTGGGTTGTTGAGCAGGTGTTAGCCTGGATTCTCTAAAAATAAATCATGTCAGGCTAATCTAAATTTTTTGATGAAGTAACTAAGTTAATTTATGAAAAGGCATAATTTATCTTGATTTTAGCGATGCTTTTGATAAAGCATCTTTCAAAAAGCTTGTGAATAAGTCCCAACATACTGGCATTAGCATAGGATTGCTAAAATAGATGACTAACTGGCAAACTAGAGAAGGTAATAATACACAGACAATAATTCTTTAGGGCAGAGTTGACAAGCAGGTTTCCCATGGGCTCAGAGTTCAGGAATACTTTAAATAAGATTTATATTGCTAATTTAGCAATAGGCTCACAGTGTGCCAGCAATGCAATCTGCTGATGACTCATAGACAGTAGTCTGAGATTAAGAGGAAGATGGGCAACAGGGATGGGTAAACAAGTAGGTCCCCAAAACAAGACCACAATCTGAATATCAAATTTCATCTAAAATAGTGGGTCAGTAACTGAACAGTATTACAACTGAGGTAGAGTCAGGTGGCTATGTGGATAGAGGTACTATGCATTAGACTTCCCCATTGTCTAATGGACTATGTTCTTTTTTAAGAAAGATTTTATTTATTTTTTTGAGAGAGAGACAGAGAAGAGTGTGAGAGAGAACTTGAGCATGAGGGGGGAAGGGCAGGCGCTCCATCCCAGGACCCTAGGATTATGACCCAAATCTAAGGCAGATGCTTAACTGACTGAGTCACCCACGAGCTCCTGGCTGTTAGCTTTTACAACTGAAAAGCTAAAGGCTGGGGATTGTTTGCAATCCTCTATTATTAGTTTAAGCACTCTCATTGTTGTATAAAATTTCTGAGCTTCTAGTTAAGTGTTTGCCAGAAGAAACTCTGATGTCTTGTCACTTAGTCCTCTAATGAAAGGCCAGCATTCCTTACTCTGCTTTGATATGCATGGAGACCTCTTTCTTCTCAAATATAGTGTGTGATACAGTGAAGCTGATCATTCTGAAAAATCAGGACTCCCCAAATAATACACTTAAGTGCTTTTCCTACTGGTTGATCTCTTTGTTGGCTCCCAATATATGGTTCTCAGAAACTTCCTTTAATAGGGCTGCTCCTGGCAGCAGTAGCAGTTTCTCTGGTGGCAGTAACTCCCAGAATTAATTCTCTGTGGTGGCTCTTCTGTGACAAAAACCCAGCCCATTCTCTCAGTATCTCATCACCACAATCTCTGGTGGTGAGCTCTATCAGATCTAAAAAGAGTTGATCATAACCTGTCATAGTTCTAGATCCTTTCTTTGGCTGTGAAGAGCTCAGTATCAGACTTCCTCTGGACTCCTCTATAAGGGTAACTGATAGTAACATCTGAAATTCGCCCTCTAATTTCCATTTCATGAGAATTTTCACAGCTTTCTAAAAGAACTTAAGTAGTACAAGGAGTCTTTGGCACCTTGTTACTCAGAGGGTATTCTTCAGACCAGCAGCATTGGCATCATCTGGGACCTTGTTAGAAATCTAGAATGTTGGCCCCTTGCCATTGAAATAGAATATACATTAAAATGATTTTCAGGTGATATCTATGCAGCTTAAAGTTTGAGAAGCACTGATCTGGAGTTGATTTAGGGACAGACTAATTGAGAAAACTGAATTTTGGTGTCACATGGTTCAAAATTGACAGCACACTTTAAACTTCAATTACATCTTTTTTCCTCTCTGCCATACTGTATTCTCTGGTTCCTATCACTCCTGGTATATCTAACAGTAAAAGGATGTGTTTATGCGGCCTAAGACATACCTGGTAGTGAAGGAGAAACTGCTGGAAACAGTTTTTGCACAACTACTACTGTATAGGAGGGCCATAACCAAGGTTGTACAGTCTTGCATATTAGCAAAGAACATGAAGTTAGTAGTCGATGTAAGTACAAAGAATCACCCTCTCCAACCCCATTGCTGCCATACTTGAAGAACAAAATAGTAGTGGTAGTGGTGGAACAAAATTGTCCTATTTCTTCTTATTGCACTGTATCTTCAGGGCCACAGCTTAGAGATTTGGAGGAGTAAAATCTCATTTAAAAATCAAGTTGTTTCATAGTGAACTTTGTTCTAAATCAAGGAAAATCATGCATCTGTTTTACGAGTCCTCACAAGCAATGCTATATTTGGTTCTAAATATTGAGTGTAATTAAAGAGTTTAAATTGGTGAATGATACTGAAAATGACTGTAAAATTTATTCAAAAATCAGAATAACTATTTTTTTGTGAGTGAAGATTCAAAATGAATACATTTATATCTGGAAAATACATTTTAAAGCAGGCTGAGGAGATCTGATTGCATCTAACAATTTTAGAGGGCTAGTAAAGAATGACTGCATAATAAGAGAAAAAGAATAACCATCTTGAAAGCCTGAACTGAGGAACAATACCAGTTTTAGTTGTTTAATGGTGTGATTGGGGCAAAGTCTGGTGTCAACTCAAAAATATAAACACATACACTGGAAAAACTCTTGAAAAGTAACCTAAGTCCACGTACAAATTGCCTAAGGAGATATGTATGTGAAAATTGCACTATTGGCTTTTTCACATTGTCTCAAATTTGCTCTTGATCTATCTATGTTCTTTTTAACCCACCTATTTCTTTTCTGAGGTTTTTCTCATAATTCTCATAAGGTAACTGTACTACTAGAATCCCTTTTCACTGACGGCCCCCTTGTTAAAAATCTCTAATCCTCAGTGCATGCCAGAACTCTTATCTTCTTTTAAGTTTACTGCAGATTAATTCTTTATGACTTCTATGAATCTAGCTTCTCCTGATTTTTTTCTATGCCTACTGTTTTGATCAGGGTAACAAAGTCTAGCTATTGAGTATGTAAACTGAGGAAATGTAGAAATTTTCTTAAAAAGGGATGAGAAGAATCCAGGATGTGAATAGTAAAATAATACTTTTGGACTCTGTTACGATGATACTTCAATACAGTTCCTTGTTTATACTTAGCCCTTACTGGGCTCTGATTCTCTCAGAACAAAGATCGAGATGAAATTCTTATTTCTATGATCTCCATAGTCTAGCAGAGTGTGGAGTACACAACTCATGAAATGTGATTGCAACAGTTTGTTGCATAAATATATTTAAAGAAGAGGTTAGCATGCAACAATATAAGATTATAGACATGTTTGATATCTACTGACCATTTTAGCAAAAGATATAAAATGCTGTAGACTACAACCTTCCGACCAGAAGTGTGGGCCTTGGACCAGCAGCCTCAATATCACTGTGGGGCTTAGAAATGCAATCCTGGGCCCACTCAGGTCCTACTGAGTTAGAATGAGAATTTCAGTGAGGTCTCCAGGCGATAGGTAAGCACATTCAAGTTTGAGTAATATCACTCTAAACTGAACAAACATGATTTTCTTCTTTGTTCAACAGTGTAAAATGATCCATTACTCAAGACATTTCATATTTCTTATAGCACTTTTGTTACTGTTCCCTAAGATTTTATTGTACAACATGTGCTATAGTATAGAGTAAAATGCCAATTGGACACTGAAAACAAACAAACAAAAACATGAAGGGAAGATCTGTAGACAGGTGAAGCACAGATTTGAAGTACATAGATTTCTGAAGATGGGACTATGTTCCCAATGAATCTCCAGGGTCTAGTTGTAAACCTGGAATGTAATTGGAGCTAAGTAGACATTTAATAAAGAATAAATGCATTTAGTAAATGAATGAATGAATTTTAATGAATTAATGAAGAAAGTCCACTGGCCTGTTACAATGACTTTCTTAGAAGCATTGTGCAGGGCACCCAGGTGGCTCAGTGCCTTAGGCTCCGGTCATGATCCGGGGGTCCTGGGATCCAGTCCTTCATCGAACTCCCCACAGGGAGCCTGCTTCTTCCTCTGCCTATCTCTGTACCTCTCTCTGTGTGTCTCATGAATAAATAAATAAATAAATATCTTTTAAAAAAACCATTATGCTAACTTTTATTTATTTTTTTTTGAAGTAATGGCCTCTCACATATTGTTTTTTTGTGATCAAGTAGTTTCATTAGTTATCTTAACCTTGTTCAATGGGTGGTTGGGAGTCTTCTGTATGCCCATCATATTTTCTTGGCTTCCTCGCTTATGGTTATTAGCAGTCTACATTTGTTCTTCTTTAGTAGTAACTCCTTATTGCATTGAGGTAGCTCTATAAGGTGTTTACTGTTCACTATTCATTAGCAGACATCTTTTAGTTGGAAGTGTACTTGCTTCTGTTAACCTAGAACCACAAAGATTGCGCTTTGTTTTCTAAATTTGGAAAAAATATTTTGCCTTTTCTATTTCTCTGAGGTTGTCCTGCTACTTCCATTGAAACTTTGAATCTAGAATGTGGTTTGATATTTGTGGACCAGAAATAGTGGTTGGAGTGGGTAGTGTAACACAGGAGGATTGCTAGAAGGGACTTCACTGCATTAATTAATGTTCTGCACCAGGGAGAGGAAATTGCCTGCAGGCAGGGACCAGACATCTGCACAGAGGTATGTATTACAGACCAGGCTGTGCTTAGATAGTTAACTTGTTTATGGTCTGGCTTTCCTATGCTCACCACATATATTAAAATGTTTCCATAATGTATCCTCCTTACCTTTCCTTTCTTTCAATCCTTATCATTTGTCTTCTTACATGGGTGTTGTCTAAGCTAATGTCAAAGTGAGAAAGTATCTGATAAAGTTCCCAACTTTATGTAAACTTCAAAATAAGAAGTAAAGTTCACAATAAGATTTTGGTACTTGTCCAGGCTTAGCAAAGGCAAATTACCAAGAAAGTTTACATTTTAATTGAGCTAATTTCTTAATAACCTAAAGTCAACTACTGTTAGTACAGCTGGTGATTAAATATGAGAGAGATGGAAGTAGGGTCAGGCATGAGACAGAATAAGATTTCCCTCTAGAATTTATATTGATAGCAACTGATGGACATCTGGTTGGGTGATGTCACATGAGTAAATTAAATAAAGTGTGTTTTGAACCTGATTCCTGGGTCCAAGTATTGAAGAGCAGCATTAGTTCAATGAAACTTGCTTCTAAATTACTGCTCACTTATAAAATAACATTTAGACAAATTTGCTATTTTGGGGAACATTTTTTAAACTTGTATTAAAACACTTAAAAATACAGATTAAGAAGTTTTGAAACTTGCAAGAAAGAAAGATAATTCTATAATGATATTTTTGACCTATAATACTATCTTTCTTCATTGTGTCTTAGTGCCTTTCATACACTTTTTTCCCCTAAAACTTTTACATTTGAGAATTTGTGATATTGGCTTTGTTTTATTTCTTGAACTTGTTGAAATAGCATTGAGCCATTACTATATTTGGACAATTATATTAGAAGTTTTGTATCTTTGAAAAAGTACCATTTTTTTATTGATATGCAGCAAGTCATCTACATTTTATTAAAGAAAATTTGTAGGAGCCTGGGTGGCTCAGTCAGTTAAGCATCTGCCTTCAGCTCAGGCAGTAATCTGAGAGTCCTGGGATCGAGCCCCACCTACATGGGGCTCCCTGCTCAGCCAGGTTTCTACTTCTCCCTCTCTCCCAGCTTCTCCCCCTGGCTTGTGCTCTCTCCCTGTCTCTCTCAAATAAATACATAAATAAAATCTTAAAAAAAAGAAAAAAGAAAATTTGGATCATATAGAATGTTTCCTTGATGAAGCATGAGCCTCAAAATACACTACCCAGCAAATGATAGGAAATCAAAGAACAGAAACTTTACAGACATATATAAATTGCTTGAATGGCATAGTTTATTTCTTCAACTTTTTCACTTTCACTTTCAAAAGTACTTTTGTGGAAATGAAAAAGATGGACATTATATAGAAGGTTGAAAATAAAAATTAAAAAAAAAATAAAAGCAAGGACAAAGAAATTGGATAGGTTAACACACTGATAGGCTACAAGTTGGTAGAAGGCTGACTCTTAGAGTATGCAGTGTTCGCAGTCTTCTTTCTTCCTCTGTTCTATAAATCTTCCTTTCTGATGGACAGTTACAGAAACCAGAGTGGAAGCGTGAACAAGGAGGCCCATGAATAGAAGATGTCCTGGTCTGGTGACATATACTTGCCTATCAGGGAAAAGCAGAAGTCTCAATGCTAGATGCAGTTTAGACTGTTGAATATCCATGGGTTTTATTTACGGGTCCAGTCAAGAGCATACATGGGGCTAGAATGGGGACCTCCTAGGAATGACCAATACATACTTGTTTAGAGGTAACAGTTGTCAGACTAGAGGTGGCCTGATCATAACTTGGTCTTTTCATGCCTTGCTTTTGTGATACCGCTGTTTGTTTCCATTATATGTTCTATTTATATAATCTTTAACATATTTTATTTATATTTTTAAAGATTTTTATTTATTTATTCATGAGAGACACAGAGAGAGGAGAGACAGAGAAGCAGAGACATAGACAGAGGGAAAAACAGGCTCCATAAAGGGAGCCCGATGTGGGACTCGATCCCCGGACTCCAGGATCATGCCCTGGGCTGAGGGCAGGCGCTAAACCGCTGAGCCACCCAGGCGTCCCTTTAGCACATTTTATAAGTTACTAACTTACCTACACTTAACATGTTTGACAAATTCTGCCTGTGGCTAACCACCTACTCTTTTGCTCATTCTCTTGACATAGTCTATGAGTTCCATTTATATTTCATAAGCTGCTAGCT
Source organism: Canis aureus (assembly GCF_053574225.1). Classification (NCBI taxonomy): domain Eukaryota; kingdom Metazoa; phylum Chordata; class Mammalia; order Carnivora; family Canidae; genus Canis; species Canis aureus. Next base: position 22,306,080 of record NC_135634.1, read on the forward strand.
TACTCACTATCTATGTTTGCTATTTCTTGTGAGTTTCTTCTATCCCATTTCTTTTAATTACACAGCAGAATGAAATTGCTTTAAAAAATCCAGCAAAGGAACAATACAATTTGCATATGGCATTTCATTGCTAATACACTTTTATTTTTTTTGTATTTGAAGGCTGTTTACTTAAGAAAATACTATTCAAATTTCACTGCAATATAAATCATATTAGTAAACAGTGTTAATGTGAACACAATGCTGATATTAACAGTATCGATATAACATGAGATTAGTGTTACCATGGATGAAAGACCAAGAAAATTAGGATCAAAAAAAAAAAAAAAAAAAAAAGAAGAAAGAAAATTAGGATCAAGGGTGAGAATATTGATATTGAAAGTCCAGCTGATGTTGGACATATGCTGAAGAGTCACATAATCCACTGAAATCAGTTCATCTAGGGTTTTGTATTTTTTTTTTCCCTACAATAATAGTCTATTTTTAAGACTTTTTTTGTGATCTGCAGGTTTTATTTGCCTTAAAGGACTAAAGGAACAGGAATGTATAAGGGATTTCAAGAAACAATCTTTCTCTTTTTCCTTAAAGATTTTATTTATTTTAGAAAAAGAGAGCACAAGCAGGCATTGAAGGGAGCAAGGAAACAAGCAGACTTCCTGCTGAGCACAGAGCCTACATTGAGCTCTAGCTCAGTGACAAAGGATATTTGGAAGGCAGGCAGGGACAAGGGGCTCCCAGCCCTAAGAGGAAACTACTTTTAGAAGGACTTAATGCTTCCCTGAAATGAGCTTTCCACCCTTTCCCAAGTGACAGACAGGTGACACATACACACAAAAAGCTTGATTGGATGACAGGCTCAGGGAGGGTTAATCAGATCAAAAACAGCCCCCTAACAAGCCCATAAAAACTCCTAGACTTAGAAACTCTGGTGGCAAACTTCTCAGGTCCCCTCCCTCCTTGGGAGCTTTGTACTATCACTAAACCTTGCTTTGCTACCCACCACTCTGTCTGGTCTACCTCTTCATTCTTCAAAGTGGAGTGACCAAGAACCATGGGCACCATGGAAGGAGAAAAAATCTTGTAACAGCAGGATCTAGAGATCATGACCTGAGCTGAAGTCAGAAGCTCAACTCATTGAGCCACCCAGGTGCCCCAAAACAATCTTCTCTTTAATTTGTCAGTTTGGGTGAACAGGTTGGTGCCAAAGCACTTCTTCAATGCTTGCTGCTAAAATGTCTCTGTAGCACTGGCTATCTCCTAAGCTAGTTTCCCTCTGCCTGTTATGCTGCTTTCAAGGCAATATTCAGTATGCAGAAACCTATCTGTATTTTTGAATTCATTGAGTCAAAGACTGTTGTTTAGCTTTTCTGCTCATACACAGTGCTGTGTAGTGGCTGTGTGCCAAGATTTTGGAGTTGGGTTGAATCCCAGCTCTTCCATTAACTAGTTGAATCTAGTTCACTCCTCCTGACTCAGTTTCCACGTATGTATAATGTTTCCCCAAATAAAAATATAAGTTAAATAAGAGCAGGATAGTCCTACCTTCAAAGATAATTATGAAAGTTAGGTTAGATAATACTGTCCATCTTTTTTTTTTTTTTTTAAGATTTATTTATTTTTGAGAAAGAGAGAGAGGGCATGATCAGGAGAGGCAGAGGCAGAGGGAGAAAGAATCTCAAGCATACTACTTATTGAGTGAGGAGCCCAATGCAAGGCTCAATCTCATGACCCTGTGATCACAACCTGAGTGGAAACCAGGAGTCAGAGGCTTAACTGACTGTGCTACCCAAGTGCCCTTGTTTTGCTCATCTTTACAGAAATGTAGTAAATTTCAGAGTTCAGCAATCATTTCTACTAAATTTCAAGGATTTTAGGATTCTCTGTTGAGGTTCTCTTGCCCACTATATTCAATTTTACATGTGCTATATATAGAAATGAGAAGGTAAGGTTTTTCTTTTCTTTAATGAATGAGTGAAAAATTCACTGAACATTAACATTTTTAAGACACTTCAACTCCTAATACTTTCATTTTCTTGATTTATTTAGGTAAATGAGAAAAGAGAAGCATTTTTGGTCTATATTTTCTGGGTTACTGAAGACCTTTTAAAGATAATTTAAAACTTTTTTTACTTCATTTTAATTTTGTACACTTGATATTAAAGTGTCCTTTTGACCATTTATTTAAATAATATTCCAGTCTTTTCCTAATCTGTGTAATTATATCCTGCTTAAAGATTTATATTACATTTTCCTAAGTATCATTTTTATGTTGCTATTAAAATTTTATTGGTATACTATGTCACTGTATTTTTCATTTTGTTCTTATTCTATTGAGTTTCATAAAGGGGTATTTTTAAGCTATGCTAATTTGCTTATACAATAAATATGACTAAAAGAAATAACTTACTGATCACAGTAAAACTTAATCATTTTCTGAGTAAACAGCTTGAACCCAGTATGGCTATTAATCTGGTAAAGAGAGGCAAGTAAATATACTCTTACTAACTCGATTACATTTGACTTTTGGCAAAGAATCAGCATATTTAACCTATCTGTAGCTTTCTCACCTTTATTATTTTTCAGACTTTCAGTCAGAATACTTAGAATAATAAATACTAAAAAAATTAGTAGTATTTCAGTGAATGATTTGGAATTGATCTTCTTAGCAGGGCCAATTTTGCAAATAACAACAGATTTTGAAATAAAAAATGGACTTGTCTCTCTGGACAATATCAGAAAGAAGTATTTTGAATGAGCTGATTATTTTCTTACTGGGTTGACCAGATGTTTTGTCATTATTTAGAACGACACCTTGTATTCTTTCAACATAGAAAACCCCATTTCATTTTCAGAAACTCATGTAATCTTCAGAAATGGCATCACATTTTGTAGAGGAAGTAATAGATATAAATTTTGAAAGACAAAAAGTGTTTGCATTTAAAATGCCCCAATATTTCTCTGTTCCCAAGCCTCCCAAATGTTTGATGACTTGAAAAGGATACCTGAATTTATTCTTTGTGTTTTTTGGGGGGATTTATTGTTTGTTTTGTTTTTTATTATTTAAAAATTTTTTTTCCAACAAGAACATTTTTTACTTGAAGCATATTTCAGAATACATGGTTTTAAAAGATACACACAAAATATTCTATCCAAGAAACATGGAATACACATTTTCTTAAAGTACATACAGAAGAATCTCCTGGCTAAATCACATAAAAAGAGACAAAACAAATATTACAATTTTAAGAAGACTGAAATCATGCCAAATATATTTTTTAACCACAATGATTCAAAACTATAGGTCAACAATAAAACAAAACTGGAAATCTACAATATAAATAGTACATATTCAATATGTAAACATTAAACAACACGCTACTATACAAGCAATGGGCCAAATAAGATATCAAACAGCAAATCAAAATATATCACAAAACAAAAGAAAAAGAAAATACAATATTCTAAAACCTATGAGATGCTGCAAAAGCAGATGTTAGAGTGAAATTTATGTGATAAGTGCTTGTATTAACAAATAAGTTCTAACAACATTACACCACAGGGAACTAGAAAAAAGAAGAAACTAAGTTTCAACTTAATAGAGGAAGGAAATAACAAAGAAAAACAAGAAAAAAATAAAATAGAGACCAGAATAAATAATAACATAACACTGGAAACTAATGACCAGATTTCCCAAAAGAACAAAATTGGCAATGCCTTAACAACATTAATTCAGAAAAGAAAAAGAGAGACAAGACTCAAAAAACCAAAATGAGAAATGGAAGAGAAAACAATGTAACAGATAATCACAGAAATACATAGTGTGATAACAAATTACTATAAACAATTATATAGTAACAAATCAGATAACCTAGAAAAAAAGAAACAGACAATTCCTAAAAATGCACAAGTTACCACAATTGAATCATGAATCATGAGAAGAAACAGGAAATCTTCTTAGACCAATAATAAGAATTAAAGTTGAACTAGGAATCAAAAATCTCCCAGCACAGAAAAGCCCAAGACCATGTGGTTTCACTGGTGAACTCTACCAAAATTTAAAAAATAATAATAATGACAATCTCTATCAAAATTTTACATATGATGGGATAGAGGGAACACTTTCAAAATCATTCCATGAGGCCAATACTCATGATACCAAAGCAGGATAAAAACAACAGAAGACAAAAAAAAAAAAAAAAAAAAAGTCTAGTTTGTCCAATATAAGTATTGCTACTCTTTCTTTTGAGATCTGTTCACATGATAAATGTTTCTCCACCCCCTCACTTCCAATCTGCAGGTGTTTTAGGTCTAAAATGAGTCTGTTGTAGGCAGTATATAGATGGGTCTTGTTTTTTAATTCATTTACTCACCCTATGTCTTTTAATTGGAGTGTTTAGTCAATTTACATTTGAAGTAATTATTGATAGATATGAATTTAGTGCCATTTTATTACTTGTTTTGTTGTTGTTTCTGGAGATTTTCTTTGATCCTTTGTCAGTTATGTTCTCTCCTTTGCACTCAAGGAGTCCTTTTAACATTTCTTGCAGGGCTGGTTTAGTGGTTATGAATTCTTTCAGTTTTTGTTTGGGAAATTCTTTCTCTCTCCTTCTATTCTGAATGATAGCCCTGCTGGATAGCATTTTCATGGCTGCAGATTTTTCCCATTCATTACATTGAATATAGTATGCTACCTTTTTTTTGGCATATTAAGTTTCTTTTGAGACCTCTGCAGCTAACCTATGGGTCTTCCCTTTTAAGTTAGGAACTTCTTTTGTCTTGCTGCTTTTAGAATTTTTTTTCGTTATATTTTTGCAAATTTAATTTTAGTATGTCTTGGCATTGGTCTGCTTTTACTGATTTTGATGGGAGTTATCTGTGCCTCTTGGATCTGGATGTCTGTTTCCTTCCCCAGATTAGGGAAGTTTTCTGCTATTATTTCTTGAAATTAATTTTCTATCCCCCTTTCTCTCTCTTTTTCTGGGGCTCCTATAATATGAGCATTATTACATTTGATGGAGTCACTGAGTCTGAAGTCTATTCTTGTATTGTGTGATTTGTCTTTTGTTCAGCTTCATTATTTTCCATTATTTTGTCTTCTAGGTCACCAATTTGTTTCTCTACTTCTTCCATCCTGCTGTTCATTGCATCATGCCTGTTTCCAGTCTTGTTTATTGTATACTTCATCTCTGGTTGATTCTTTTTAGACTCTTTTATCTCTACAGTAATGGTTTCACTGATGTCTTCTTTTCTCAAGCACAGTGGATATTGTTATGAATATTGCTTTTAATTCTCCACCAAGCATTTAACTTATATTTCTTTTGCTTAGATCTCTGTCCATGACTTTATTTTGTTCTTTAATTTATGATAATTTCTTCCATCTTGGTATTTTGTCTAAGTTTTTGCCTTCTTCTGGGTGTTAGAAAAGCCAATTATGTCTCCTGCTCTTAAAAGTAATGAATGGCCTTTTGAAGAAGAGGTCATGTAGTGCCCAGGGCCTGGCACATCTGGAAGTAACTCTAGAGTGTGCTGTGTGCACTGTGTTATTGTGTTTTGACTGCTCTAATCTTCAGGCCAGTTGTTTACAGAGGTTCTCCTTGCCTGCTGTGGACAGTTTTTGATCCTGACCTGAATGTGGCACATTTCAACTAGGTGTGCTCTGGTCTTCTTGTGAAATGAGACCTGATGCCAACTCCACCAGAACTGAGGCTTTGTAGAACTTTCTGGTTGGGAGATATGGTGTGGGAGGGGCTTGTGCTGGTCTTTGGGGGAGAGGCCTGCCACAGCTGTGACTCAGGTGAGATTGACTGAGAATGGCAGTCCTGCTAGGGTGCAAGTGTGTGGGGGTTGGTGTAAGGAAATTAGTCAGCTAGTGTCAGGGCTGAACTGCCTCTTGCTAGTGGCTCTGTGTTTATGCTGAAGGGAAGGGAAAGGAAATGTCCCTGGCAAGTTTCCTTGTTCTTGGAGAGATGTCTTTATGAATGCTGCCTCCCACACATGCTCTCCAGAGATGAATGAATAAGTCCCTCACTCATGCCCCAGGCACTCTTCACTGTTTCCATTCTGTCTGCTAATGGGGTTGTTAGCCTGTCTTCTCTCCAAGAGCAGGGCTGCGGCCTTCAGGATCTATACCAGCCAAATCTGTTGACCTTTAAAATTCCAGGCTTTAGCTCCTCTGGCTGCAAGAAATCATGAAATCCAGTCCCTTTCATTTTCTAAGCCAATGGCTTTGGGGAAATGTTCTTGTGCATTGTGCTTTTTTGTCTATTTGTTCATGCGTTCATTTATTGAGTACTAGAATGCTAAGCTCTGTTCTGGAATCTTGGTACTGGGATACAGCAGATAACAAAACTAACCAACTTCTTGCCCTTATGGAACTTATGTTTTTATTTAAGAAGACAGGAAATTGAAAAAAATGTACATATTGGCTTAATGCAAATTCTGGTACTAGAAAATGGACTGCTATAAAAATACCTAAAAGTATGGAAATAGCTTTGGAATTGGGTAATGCAAACAGTGTAGAAGAGTTTTGAAATGCTTGATAGGAAAAAACCTAGATTGTCTTGAAGAGAAATGTGGACATTAAAGGCAAGTCTGGTGAGGGCTGAGAAAGAAGAAAGGAGAGAACAGTAGTGAACAATTTCTAGAGAATACATTTATCTTCATGAACAGAATTTTGTGAGGAATATGAATGGTTAGATGCTTCTGGTGAGATCTCAGATGGGAACAAGGAACATTATTGAACACTGGAGGGAAGATGAACTTTGTTATAAAGTCACAGAGGACTTGGCTGAATTATGATTTGCTATTGGGAGGAAAGTAGAACTTGTAAGCAATGAGCTTGGATATTTAACTGGGATTTCTAGCAAAGTACAGAAGTTGCAGCCTGATTTTCCCTTGCTGCTTAGAGTAAAATGTGAGCAAAAAGAAATAAATTGAAGATGAAATTCTTAAGAAAGAATGAATAAGCACTTGATGATTTAGAAAATACTCAGCCTATCCAGTAGTGTGTTTTAGTAACCAGGCCAAAGCTGTGGCTGGTTACACACTTACTAAGGAGATTAGAAGTTTGACTTACAGATCTATTCAACCAGAAATCAGGAATAGAGATGTAGTTATATAGGAAGGGTGTCTGGGGGTCACTTGTTTCTTATGGTGTGGGTCCTTTGACATCAATGGAAGACTAAAAGAAGTTTAAGAATTTTATACCAACAGAAAAGCTGCCAGCTGGGCTTTCAAAAGACAGAGATGGGGTAAAAAGAGGGAAGAATGACTGTGAAGGCAGAGACATGGATATACAGAGGTCTGGGCTAACAGGAATTCCTTGGACAGAGAGATTAAAGATGCTGCCCAGTGGGCTGAAGCAGTGGAACTGCCACCCATTGGTCCCAGAGTTCAGGGCTGCTGTTGGGGGGAACAAAGTATCCAACCATAAAGGATTATTGTCAGGCCCTGAAATCTAATGGAATATGATTCCTTTTTTTTTCTTCCAATTTCTCCCTTTTGGAATAGGACTAGCTACCTATGCTTGTCTCACTGTTGTATTTTGGAAATAGATAAATTTTTTCCAGGTTATACAAGTCCACAAATAGGAGTATTGCTCCAGGATGAATCAAACTCAGAGTCTCAACTATACCAGATTAAGATGATTTAGAAGATGAGATTTAAGACTTTTTGAGTAACTCATATTTAGATGAGATTTTAGACTTAGAATTGATGCTGAAATGGGTTAAGGCATTTGGGGATATTGGGATGGGTGAAAGTATTTTGTTTGTGGGAAGGTCATGAATTTTGAGGGTTTGCTGAGGAAAGGCTGGTATTAATTGGACTATGTCCTACTAAAGATGTGTTTAAGTTCTAGCCTATAGTACCCCAGAATGTGACCTTATTTGGAAATAGGCTCATTGCAGATGAATAAGTTAAAGTGAGATCATACTGGAGTAGTGTGCATTCCTAATACAGTATAACTGGTGTCCTTATGAGAAGGACATGTAGATACAGACATGCACAGAGGGAAGATGATGGGAAGATATACAGGAAGAAAATGCTATGTTAATACAGAGGCAGAGATTGGAGTGATACATCTACAAGTGGAGCAATGCACAGATAGGTAAGAAATGCTAGAAGCTAAAAAGAGCAAAGTCCCCCCCCAGAACACTCAGAGAGAGGATGGCCATACCAAAATCTTGATTTTGTGAAGTTAGAGTGTCCAGAACTGTAAGAGCAATTTTATGTTGTTTTAAGCCAGAAATTTCTGGTACTTTCTATGGCAACCCCAGGAAACTCCTATACAGGCTTTAGATTCAAACACACAAATAGGTTGAAAGGAAAATGGTTAAAAGATGTAGAATACAAACAAGTGGAACTGAATTGGAGTAGTTATACTGATAGCAGAGAAAAAAGACTTTAGCATAAAAACTGTGACTGGAGATAAAGTGATAAATGAAGGAAATTTGATAATGCTAAAAGAATCACTCCATCACGAAGATATAAAAATTGTAAAAATATATGCACCTAACAACAGAGCCCCCAAAATCATGACACAAAAGTTACAGACTAATAGCCTTTGTGATTACAGACATAGAAATCCTCAATAAAATACTAGCAATGTAGTAATATGTGGAAATGACTAGATACCATATAAAGCTCTACACAGGAATGTTCATAAGAGTATTAATTGTGATAACAACTGTGGTAAAAATTGATAATAACCTAAATATTCATCAACAGGTGAATGGATAAACTCTGTCATATATCTATTCAATAATACTACCTAGCAATAAAAAATACTGGATCACTGATATGTTATGAATAAGTACCAAATAATTTGATGAATAAAAGGAAAACATATTTATGATTCCATCTACAAAAAAGGGTAAACAATATAAATATCTAAAGTGATGGAAAAATATATCAATGTTTGCCTGGAGACTGAAGTAGAGGAATAAAAGAGAGGAATCACAAGGTAGCAAGAGGAACTTTTCAAGGTGGTGATGTTCATTATCTTGAGTGTGTTGATAGTTTTATGCATATGTACATATGCCAAAATTTACCAAGATGTACATTTTATTATATTCTGCATACTATACATCAGTTAAGCTCAATGAGGCCCTTGAAAAAAGGAAAATCCAGTGAAAGAATGAAGAAATATGAGGTGAGGTATTTGTTCTCACATAAAAATGTCACATGCTTGTTTTGAATTTAATTATTCTTACTTGAAGTCTTTCTTGACATCATATTTTAGCATAAAGCCTACTCAGAGTTATTTGTATTGACTAGAATTAAAAATGAGCAGTGTTTGGGGCACCTGGGGGTGCTCAATGGTTGAATGTCTGCCTTTGGCTCAGGTCATGGTCCTGGGGTCTTGGGATTAAGTTGTGCATTGGGCTTCTCGCAGGGAGCTTGCTTCTCCCTCTGTCTATGTCTCTGACTCTCTCTCTCTCTGTATCTTTAATGAATAAATAAATAACATCTTTAAAAAAATAAGCAGTGTTTCATCCACATAGTTAGGTAAGTACCCAATGCTGAGTGAATAATTCTATTCACTCTTTTACCTATAATTTTTCATTGGCTTTAATTGAATGCAAATTTTCCAATGTTAATCATTGGTGTTTCTAATTAAAAACAGAAGCTAGAGATTATATTACAAATATTAGAAGAAATGAATAAAATGGATCAAGAAATACTTTCCTTAAGAGGCTCATGACATATTCCTGGGTGTCATTAAATCAGAACAGGTGAAGTTGCCCTACTTGTACCAATGGCAGGAGAGAAATCATTAGAAATAACCTAGAAATAATATATGAGGTCAGTATCTTCTAGGAGAGTGAAAAGTATTCCTATGGCTCAAGCACTTTTTCCAATTTAAAAAATTAAAAACTTTGAAAATGATATTTAATTAGTTCAAAATTGCATTGCTGTAATGAAATGCAGGTCAAAAGAACAGGCATTCTAGAATACCTGATTTTTACAGTAAAGTGAAAACATGACAGATTGAAATTTTTATGAATATTTTCTGGAACCAAAGACTCAAATTTCTTGGCTTTGGGATGTGATAGAAAATACTTGGTAGATGGAATAAGGCTTGGTACTCTAGGAGCATAATTTAACCATAAATATCTTTCTGATTTAGTTAAAAATTTTTCTTTTCAGTTTGTTCTGTGATTACTAAGTCCTTGATTTGGATTTACAAATTCTTTTATAAATAGTATTAAAAGAAAAAGGAAAACAATTTTTTGCTACTAATTATATAAGTAGCAAGTGTAGTATTTCTGTGATTAATTTATAGTATGTTTATCTATAAGTTATAGGCAATCATTTTTTTTACTAGTATTATAATCTCCCACTATTTGAATTTTATTTGACATCTTCAATTTTTTTAAAACTTATCTTTACTTGTATGTAGACTGCATCTAATGCTTTCAACATAATATTTTGCATAATGATCAGTATTTTTAAAGGTTTAAAGATAGTGACTGGTTTATATATGAACTTTTTCATATGAACAACTGCTTAGTAAAAGTTTTACCAGCCAAGATCCTTCAGCAGTGTTTTCCTTCTTCCCTGTTTAGCTGTTGCCTATGAGTAATATCCGGTTCTTACTTTGTTCCAAAATTTGTCTTTGGTAGTAATTGATGGAAAGGGGACATTCAAAGCAAAGCTTACACTCCTCTTCTTTGTTATGTCTAACTAAAGTTGCATCTTTCTGTATCCTATTCCCTTCTATATACTTTCCAGGTCCATAGAGTCCAGATTTATCTCTAATTTTTCTGAGAAGTCTTCAGCGTACCTAGGAAGTCAGGGGCTCAGTTCTTGAGTTAGCTCAACTGGCTGCTCCTGGTTCTGTTTTATGGGAACAACTCCCTTCTTCATTCCTCTCCATGGCCTTCTGGAGGGTTCTTCCTTGTGACTTACTCTTCATGGAAGCAGGTGGAATGGACACAGGCAGGCTTTTTCAGTTCACTTTCACCCTGAGAACGTTTGCCGTTCAAGAGATTGTTTTGAAGTTTGAATAGGTACAGGTTTTTGAAAGATATGCTTAGGATTGTCTTGACCATACAGTTTCCTCAAAAAAACTTAGTGAATCTCTGGTCTCTATTTCTGGGCACTTCTGTATGGAAATAACCATGCTGAAGTTCCTCAGAAAGCAATTTTTAAACATGAAAATGGGTCTTTTACTTGTACGTTCCTTCTTTGGTTATCTTTCTGGTTGTGACACATCTGAAACAATGCGCTTCCAAACAATGAGGAAGGACGGCAATATTCTTAAGAAAGTACAGGGAGCTAGCTACCTCACAGGCTCCAATTGTCCTGAGCTTTCCTTGCTTGCTTTAGTTTTAGTCTCAAAACTACGTATTTTGGGATCCCTGGGTGGCTCAGCGGTTTAGGGCCTGCCTTTGGCCCAGGGCGTGATACTGGAGTCCCGGGATGGAGTCCCATGTCGGGCTCCCTGCATGGAGCCTGCTTCTTCCTCTGCCTGTGTCTCTGCCTCTTTCTCTGTGTCTCTTGTGAATAAAGAAATAAAATATTAAAAAAAAAAACCTACGTATTTTATGGGTTGAATTAGGTGAGAGTACTTGAGTGAGAAAAATGAGACTGACTTCTAAGTTAAGCTTATTTAATAGGTCTGAAGAGAATTTTGTGACTATTTTAATAAGTTTCCACAAACTTGTCAAGAATACTTGCCGAGGACACTTGCAAATTTATGAGTTATTTTGATGTACTAAAATTTAATGAAATTATCTGTCAGATATTCATTAATTAATATGGTAAACATTTTTCAACTCAATATCTGGTTAATCATCTCTGAAGTGTTTTCTGGCCACTTCTGAGAATGATAATCATTCGAGGGAAATAAGTTTGGGTGCTGAAATTTTGTATTTTGGGATGTTTGGATAATCTGTGAGGATAATCAGCATATATAATAAGATTCTCTATAATATTTTATGCCACTAATGTGAATATTTTAAAAGTGAGGAATAGTTAAAAATACATTTTATCTATACTATACCAAATAGCTTACTTTGTCTTCTTGGTGAATTGTCTGGATATTTGAACATCAAATATTACTTAATGAAGTAGATTGAGGCTAATATGATATAGCTGCCCAAGAAACTATATGTTAAGACTTGTTAGAAATTATTTTAAGAGGTAAAATCTCTAATGTCTTCTAAGAAAATATATTGTGGATAAGCATATCAGAGAACACACTTGATGGTATAATTTGGTGATGATGTGGATGCTGATGAAGTGAAATTGGGGCAGGTATCTTAATTTGAAGAACGTACATGAGATGACACTGCTGCTGAATTTTATTCTAATGAAGCATTTGCCCTCAGAATATGTTTAGTGCTAACAGTTGAATCATTCTATTAACAAGGAAACATACTGCAAGAGAAATAATAGTCATTTACTTCTTTATAAATAATTCTTGAAAAATGCCTGAGCAGCAGGAAGTCTGTTTGTTTTAATTTGTCTTCACTTCTATCATATAAAATTGGTACCTCATCACACTTGCATATGAACTTATCAGTGTTGCAAATTCTAGGCCAAAAGGGTACTTACTAAATGCAATTCAATGATTCTATTTGTCTATTCATTAATGTTTGAGAGTAGTTAGAGCAGCGAGCTGCAGATGTGTGACTGACCTGTAACAGTAGCAGTAATGGAAGTACTTGGGTCATTACTGAATAAATTGTTGTTTCTGTTCTAGAGCAAATCATGAAGAAGACAGGTCAATTAGGGCCTAATTAATTTTCTCTCACTATTTGTCAAGCATACAAATCAAACAATCTCCATCATGTTGAAAAGGGCTTTTTTAACCCCAAATTTTTATAGTCTTGATTGTAATTATCAGAGAAATTAATAATTCCACTTCTTGTGTGTATATGTGAGTGTGTTTGTGTGTGTTTGATTAGCCTCCAGGGTCCAAGCTGAATTTTTCTCTTTACCATAATAAGGCTTCTTATTAGAATATGGCAATGATGGCAGAGCATTAAGGTAAAATATATCAAATTTCCTAGGTTGTTAATGAGAAGAAATGGTGTGATTTGATTTTCTTGTATTGGAACAAGATTTTCTTCTGATATAACTGGATGCTCTTTGAACTGTTTAACCCCACTAGGCTATGACTATTATGATAGCCCATTAGGCTAATGACTTTATCAAGATTATCTCCCAGTTGGTAAAAGAAGTTAAGTATCATCAGGTTTAAAAAATACTCTGAAATAAATATGGTAAATGTATTAAAAATAGAGGAAAATATAGAAAATAGATTAGAAGATGGATAATTTCACCAGAAAAGTGGAATCTATAAAAAATATTATGTAGATTTTAAAAATGAAAAAATAACTGAAACAAGCAACTGATTAATATCATTATACATGCAGCAGATGTGAACATTAGAAAAGTGGAAGAGAGGTTGAATAGAAAGAAAATGCAAACTGAATTTCAGAGAAAGAACAGATTTGAAAACAGAGGAAATGCAAAAGAGATGTGTGGGATACAATTAAATGTTCAATGTGTGTAATAGGAGTTAGTAAGGGGAAAGAGGATGTGAAAGAGGCAATAACTTGAAAAATAAAAGTATCCCAAAACTAGTGAAAGACAACAACATACAGATTCAAGAAGCCCTGTGAACCCCAACCAAGATAAGTTGAAAGAGAATCATGCCAAGACACATCATAATAAAAGTCTTGGAAAACAAAGGCAAAGAGAAAACTTAAACACAGTTGGGACCAAGATTGGGAGATGGGTAGAAACATTATCTTCAAAGCAGAAACAGTAAAAAAGAGGCTGACAATGGACCTTTCAATAAAAATGATAAAAAGCAGATGATAATGGAATGATGTCTGTAAGTTGCTGGCAAAAATGGAGTTACTAACTTTGAACTCTATACCCACAGTGAACTATATTTTTTCAAAAATATGGTCTAATAATTCTCAGCAAAGGAGGCAAGAATATGCAATGGGAAAAAGTCTATTTATGACTTTGAGTTGGGAAAACTGGACAGCTCCATATAAAAGAATGAAACTGGACTACACTGTTATACCAAATGCAAAAATAAGCTCAAACCAGATTAAAGACCTAATTGTGAGAGATAAAACCAGAGAGCGCAGGCAATAACTTCTATGACATTGGCCATATGGAGATATGTCTCATGAGGCAAGGAAACAAAAGCAAAGATAAAGTACTGGGATTACATCAAAATAAAAAGCTTCTGCACCTCAGGGGAAACAATAAAACTAAGAGACTACCTACTAAATGGGAGAAGATATTTGCAAATGACATATCTAATAAGGGGTTAGTATCCAAAATATATAAAGAACTTATACAACTCAGCCACAAAAAAACAAATATATAATCCAATTAAAAAGAGCAGAAGATATGGCCAACAGACACATGAAAAGATGCTCAATATCGTTTGTCATCACAGAAGTACAATCAAAACCAGAATAAGCTATCACCTCACACTTGTCAGAATGGCTAGAATCAAAAACACAGGAAACAATAGGTGTTGGCAAGGATTTGGAGAAAAAGAAATCCTCATGCACTGTTGGTGGGAATGCAAAATGATGTAGCCACTGTGGAGGATAGTATGGAGGTTCCTCAAAAAATTAAAAATAGAACTACCATATGACCTAGTAATTCCACTATTGTGTACTTACCCCCAAAATACAAAAACACTAATTCAAAAAGATACATGTACCCCTATATCTATTGCAGCAGTTTTTACACTATTTGAGATATGAAAGCAACCCCAGTGCCCATTGATGGATGAATGGATAAATAAGATGTGGTACATTTTCATAATGGAATATTACTTAGCCATAAAAGAGAAAAAAAAAACTTTGCAATAACATGGATGGATTTATTTTTTTATTTATTTATTTTTTTAATAATAACATGGATGGATTTAGACAGTATAATACTAAGTTAAAAAGTCAGTCAGAGAAAGAGAAATCATACGGTATTTCTCTTTCTAGTATATGGAAATTAAGAAAAAAACAAATGGACAAAGAAGAAAAAGAGACAAAAATCAGGCTCTTAAATATAGAGAACAAACTGATTGTTACCAGAGGGGAGTGGGTTGGGAGATGGGTGAGACAGGTGAAGGGAATGAGGGTACACTTATGATAAGCATTGAGTAATGATGTATAGAATTGTTGAATCACTACATTAAGTACTTGAGACTAATATAACACTATGTGTTAATTATATTGGAATTAAAATAAACACATATAAAAATTTTAGAACAGGAAACAAAAATTATAAAATTTTGACCTAAGAAGATAATTCTGGTAGTGCCTGCAGAAAAAAAAAAAATTACAAAAGGTAAACTGGAAGTAAATGAGCTAGAAGGAAAAAAAAATAACTAAATAAAATTATTTGACATTTCTAGACAGAAAATTAGATATATATATATATATTTTTTTTTACCAACTGACCTGAATTAAAATAAATGTTAAAGGATTTAACATCATTAAGGAAAATGATACCCAATGAAAAGAAAATGAAATGCAGGAAGGATGAAGAACAACAGAAATGATAAATATGCAGATAAATACTGATGAATAGTGACTGTTCAAAATAGCAACAGTAATATCTAGTGGAATTTAAAATATATGACAATGTAACACAAAAGGTGGGATTGGGGCACATGGAGTTAAAGTCTTCTAAAGTTTGAGAAATATTAGTAAAATATTAAAGTTAATTTACTCTCTCCTGTGTAATAAGTCAAGGACTCATGTAAATCTTTTGGATAAAGTAATAATATACAAATAAGTAAGTTACAATTCAATAGAGTTAATATGGAATTACCAAAAATATATGATAAATCCAAAAGAAGTTTGGAAAGTAAAAAGAACATTGAACATATTTTATATTAGGGTTCTCCAGAGAAACAGAACCAATAGAATATATGTAATGAGATTTATTTTTTATTTTTTAAATTTTTATTATTTTTATTTTTTTAATAAATTTATTTTTTATTGGTGTTCAATTTGCCAACATATAGAATAACACCCAGTGCTCATCCCATCAAGTGCCCCCCTCAGTGCCCGTCACCCAATCACCCCCACCCCTGGCCCACCTCCCCTTCCACCATCCCTAGTTCGTTTCCCAGAGTTAGGAATCTCTCATGTTCTGTCTCCCTTTCTGATATTTCCCACTCATTTTTTCTCCTTTTCCCTTTATTCCCTTTCACTATTTTTTATGTTCCCCAAATGAATGAGACCATAAAATGTTTGTCCTTCTCCGATTGACTTATTTCACTCAGCATAATACCCTCCAGTTCCATCCACGTCGAAGCAAATGGTGGGTATTTGTCGTTTCTAATGGCTGAGTAATATTCCATTGTATACATAAACCACATCATCTTTATCCATTCATCTTTTGATGGACACTGAGGCTTCTTCCACAGTTTGGCTATTGTGGACACTGCTGCTAGAAACATCGGGGTGCAAGTGTCCCGGCGTTTCATTGCATCTGTATCTTTGGGGTAAATCCCCAGCAGTGCAATTGCTGGGTCGTAGGGCAGGTCTATTTTTAACTCTTTGAGGAACCTCCACACAGTTTTCCAGAGTGGCTGCACCAGTTCACATTCCCACCAACAGTGCAGGAGTGTTCCCCTTTCTCCACATCCTCTCCAAAATAATAAGATTATTATAAGAAATTGGCTCTCATGATTATGAAGGCTGAGAAATTCCATGATATGCCATCTGCAAACTAGAGACCCAGGAAAGCTGGCAGAACAAATTCTAGTCCAACTCCAAAGGCCTGAGAACAAGGACAGCATTGGTATAAGGCCTAGTCTGAGGACAAAAGAAGAGTGGACATCTCAGCTCCAGCAGCCAGGCAGAGAAATAATTCAAATCTTCTTCTCCTTTTTATTCTATTCAGGTCTCAGTGGATTGGATGATGCCCAACCACATAGCAGAGCTCAGTCTACTTTCCTGAGTCCACCAATTCAACTGCTAATCTCCTCAAGAAACACCCTGATAGACACACTCAGAAATAACATTTAACCAGATATCTGGGCATCGCATGGCCCAATCACGTTGACATACAAAATTAACCAAATTAACCTTCACAGTGTATCAAATTGGAGACAAATAGCAATATGGTATATACTATCACAAATATATCAGTAATTACAAAAATGCAAGTGCTCTAAAATTCTCTAAGGAAAAGTCTAAGATTGCCAGGCTGAATGCAAAACCAAAATGCTACTGTATGCTGCTTTATACAAGTACAACCCAGGTACTACCTGGATGGTTAAGATAAGCTTCCTTGAGAAATGAGATTGGAGAAAAGATAGGTTGGGTTGAACAAGTACATATTAGGAGGAATGTTTGGGCAGAAGTAACAACATAAGCAGTGGTTCTCATTGGATATAGGTGAAACTCAGACTAGAATTAGAGGGGTGGACCTCCCTGCCACTGGCTTGAATGTGTCCACAAATAATCTTATTTAGGATTCCATAAAGCAGAGCCAAGATACAGCATTTAATGGTGATTTTTAGCCTCATAGATGACTGAGTAATTGTATTAGTGAACATAAACCCATCATATGTGGGAGGTGAAGTATTACAGAGTCAGTAAGACAAGAGGCAAAAATGTCCATGAATCAGTAATGCCTACACTTCTATTGCATTTGTTGAGCATCTTTCTCTTTGAAGTTAGGTGTTGATGCGGGATTTTACTGCTGGAAAAGCAAGCATTTTCAAAGGCAAATGCATTATGGATGAATGTACTTTTTTAAAAAAGAGAAAAAAATAAAATATCTGTCATTTTTTTCTTAAACTAAGATATTTATAAAATAAATATTGATTTCCTTCCTCTCTGCTACCTATCTTAGCATCATGCTGAGTGTTTAAACATGCTCTGTTAACAATGAATTAGTCATACAATAAATGCTGATCAATGATAAATTGGAAAAGAATATTTACAAAACATAAGTTACTCTTTCTGACCTAGGTGCATTTATCTTATTTTTTTTTATCATAATAAGTATACTCTTTACATTAAAAATTCCAGTAAACATATAGTGTTATATTGGTTTCAGGTATACAATATAATGAGTCAACAATTCTAGACATCATTACTCGGTGCTCATTTTGATAAATGTCTTAATCCCTATCACCTATTTCACCCATTCCCCCACCCACCTCCACTCTGATAACCATAAGTTTGTCCTTTACAATTAAGAGTCTGTTTTATGGTTTGTCTCTTTTTTTCATTTTGTTTCTTAATTTCCACATATGAGTGAAATCATATGGTATTTATCTTTCTCTGACATATTTCTCTTAGCATTATACTCTTTAATACATCCATGTAACAAATGGCAAGATCTCACTTCTCTTTTATAGCTGAGTAATATTCCAATGTGTGTGTGTCTGTGTGTATGTGTGTATTTACATTTTTATCCTTTTATTTATCAAAGGGCTCTTGGGTTGCTTCCATATCTATCTGGACCATTGTAAAAAAATTGCTACGATAAACATAAGTGTTCACGTATCTTTTTGAATTAGTGTTTTTGTATTCTTTTTTAAAATTTATTTTTATTATTTTTTAAAGGAGGGAAAGGGCAGAGAGAGAGGGAGAGAGAGATTTATAAGCAAGGAAGTCTGACTTGGAGCTCTATCTCAAGACCCTGAGTTTATGAAGTGAGCCAAAATTGAGTCCAATTCTCAACCGACTGAGCCACCCAGGTGCCCGCAGTGTTTTTGTATTCTTCGGGTAAATAAACTGTAGTGGAATTACTAGATCATATGGTAGCTCTATTTTTAATTTTTTGAAGAACCTCCATACTATCCTCCACAGTGGCTACACCAGTTTGCATTCCCACCAACAGTATATGAGGGTTTGTTTTTCTCCAAATCCTTGCCAACGCCTGTTGTTTCCTGAGTTTTTTATTCTAGCCATTCTGATAGGTGTGAGGTGATAGCTCATTGTGGTTTTGATTGCATTTCTGTGATGATGAGTAATATTGAGCATCTTTTCATGTGTCTCTTGGCCATCTGTATGTCTTCTTTGGAGAAATGTCTGTTCATGTCTTCTACCCATTTTTAAATTATATCTCCCAAGGCTCTTTGTTGTTCTGTCTCTTTACAGGCAGGGATTCAGTTTCCTTTCCCCTCTCCTAGTTCTCTTGGAGCCAAGCCTGCTGAATTTTAAAGTTCCAGATGTTAAGCCTCACTTAATTAAGAACTCACAAAATTAGGCCCCTCTGGTTTTCAAAGCCAAATATTATGGGGATTTATCTTCCCTGTGTGGGTTTCCTGTGCCTAGGACTCTGGGTGAGAAAAACTGTTTCTCTTATCCATGCCCATAGCATCCCTCTCTCCTGAAAACAGTCTTGAATGTTCATTTAGCTCAGACAGTGTCTCTGGCCTTCCTACCGTCTTCGACGGCCTTCCTACTGTCTTCTCTCCGTTTACCTGTGGTAAGTCTGTTCTTCCAGTCTTTGGGTTGTTTTCTGGGTTATTTACACTGATGTGGGTATTATCTAGTTGGATCTGGGGAATGAGGTGGGCTTGTGATCTTCCTACTCTGCCATCTTCCCCAGAAGTCTCTAGGTGTATTTGTAACAGAAGATAATTCATTCTATAATCCATAACAGGCATTTTAATTTTTAGAAAGCAATAATCCATATCTATTTTTTCCTTGTAAAAAATCCTATTGTAGGGATCCCTGGGTGGCGCAGCGGTTTGGCGCCTGCCTTTGGCCCAAGGCGCGATCCTGGAGACCCGGGATCGAATCCCACGTCGGGCTCCCAGTGCATGGAGCCTGCTTCTCCCTCTGCTTGTGTCTCTGCCTCTCTCTCTCTCTCTGTGTGACTATCACAAATGAATAAAAATTAAAAAAAAAATCCTATTGTATCCTATTGTTATGAGCATCAGTTAGTTAATCCAGTAGGGACAAATCAATGACACCACAAAGAGTAATGCTCCTGTGATTTCTAAGACAAGAGTATTTTAAAGCCTATTGATTGAATTGCTATCAGCATCTTGTCAAATTATATAAATATCTACTATAGGACATTCTTCTGCAAAGAGCAAGATTGGGGCATTGCCTTTAATCAAGAGATAGATATATACTCTCAGGGTCTCCTATATAATTTGCTTTATAAAAGCCTAATACTCAATTATAAAATACTGATTTTTGCTAAATTAGAAATCAAATTTTGTTTTAGGATAAACTCTATGAAAGAGAGGCAGGTTACTAGATCTTGTTTACTTGGTATCCAAGACACTTTGCAAAATGGCAGGTCCAGAGTTGACACTTCATGCATCTTTACTGATACATCATGCAAGATACAGAGTGCTTATCACCTTGACAAAATGCAGAAAACTTTTTGTTTTTCCTGCATCTATATAGAGAATATCATGAAATATGAGGTTAGAAGGAAAGCACTTGTAGAGGAAAACTGCTTCTTTTCATTTTAACCATGAAGATGGATATTTTGTACAATTAATGAAACTGGAGCAATAATTCTAATACTCCTCACGTTGGTGAGCATTAAGAAAGATAATGCTTACAGATGAAAATTTTGCACAGAGATCAAAACTTTGCATAAAAACATTTAAAAATAAATTCTAAGTAAAAATAGTAGTCAATTGATTAAATGGTGAAGTTCTGGGAGAAGAAAGTAGAATCCTATTTGTATGGTAAGATTATAATATTTAATGAAGGAAAGCCTACCATTTTAAGAGTGAGATCATTTTTACCTAATTCCTTCCTAAAAATTATGATTAAAAATGCAAATAATTTCTTTAGAAAATAAATCTAAAATAAAGAAACTTACAGTGAGAAACTTATAAAAATATTGCTTTTATTAACATCAGGCAGGTGCATAGTGCTGAGAAAACTTGCCTTTAAAATTGCACGTATTTCAAAATTTGCTATGTGAAATCACATTTGGAAGAAAGGAATGTGTCACTTTTGTCTGAAGAATCTGAGCCACATGGGTCATGATGACACAGAAAAGCAGCTTCTATTTTCATAATAGGTACAGAGCTTCCATGAGAATGTTTTGAGCACAATGTTCCACATATATCTTAATTTTGTATTTTCTAAGGAAATAGGACCCTGAATACTCTCGTAGCCCTGGTGGTAGTCAGATTATGACGTTTCTAATGTACTTTAAAAAAATCCTAACAGGATAGAGCCTTAGTTACATAAACAATGCTTTCAACAGGCCACACTCTGGCTGAAAAATGATTGCCATTTCTCTTCTTTTGGGTGATGACTATTTTCTTACCTATGACTCCTTTAGCCCCACTTTGTTCCTTCTCTGTTTTGAACAGAGATTACATAGAATCCAATTTCTAAATTTGTCTTATGATCTGGTCTCCTGTTCCCTAGTACTTAAAATCATTCTGCATTGCCCATCCCCTATAGAGGGGCCCTTTCATTACCCTTTTTCTGAGCCACCCCACGATCCCTCTTGCATACCCTCCCTTGCTTGCAGCAAAAGTCAATACACAACAGACCTAAATTGGCTCAACCATGATGTACTTGTAGGTTTTTTTTTTCTCTGCTGTTCTATATTAAAACTCTAGTTGTTACACCAAACCTGAATACATAGCAAAAACCATATTCTTTGCTGGGACACAAACTGAAGGACAGCAATCATTTTAACTCTTTTTTGGTATTTACATTGATATCACTACAAGCCTGGAAAAAAAAAAGCTAGATAATTTCAAGAGGAATTGTAATTATATTATAATTCTCCAGGGAATGTTTAGAAGATGTGCTTCTAGGACATCTAGGGTAAATTATTTTTTTAGAAGTACTAAAAAATGTAGAATGGGTAAAAGTGTGGATATAGGTTAATACCTGGATTTTCAGAAAAAAAGAAAAAATGAAGTATGTTCCAGAAACAAATTTGGGGAACTTGATATTAATTCTTATGGGTGAGGAGGTTGCTGATTAATTGGTAAATTTCTGAATAAAGTTAAGCAGCCCTAGACTCAAAAGAGTATACTTGGGAATGGGATAGAGGAATAAGGCAGTGAACTGGTTACTAGAAACCCACCAGTCAGATATAGGGGACAACTTCAGTTCTGCTGGGAAGCAAGTTTGTCTTCGGGTAGCATGCCAGTGCAGTGCTTCACTAAGGCTCTTCAGTCCTTTCTGATAGTCACTGTCCATCTGGGAATGCATGGGGCTGATGTCCAGGCAAGGAAGTAGGAGAACCTGCAGTTCTGTCAGGGGCGGACATCCTCTGCTTATGTCCTATGTATGATAAGGCTGATCTTGAGGCTCGTGTTTTCAGATATCAGTGAAAATAACCAAGGGGGAATTCGCAATAGAATAGAACACTTGAAGTCTCAATGCATAATAAAGGCAATATTATTCAAGCCAAAGATATTCACTTCATTATATACATGATGAATAAATGAGGAAGACAAGACAAAACTTTTAGTGAATGATCGTACTTCTTTGAATATTTATTTCTCAATATTGTATGCTCCAATTTTTTGCTACTGCGTGTGTGTGTGTGTGTGTGTGTGTATGTTTTAACTAGTTTTTCTATACAGGGCAATTACAGTCAGAGTTAGTTGGTGGCCCTATGTAGAATTGAGCACAAAAATCAATTAGAAAAAAAAAAGGATTTTAGAGTGAAATAAACATTTAAAATGCTTTTTTTTTTTTTTTTTGAGTTTTTGACCTTGGCTATTACAACCAAGCCAATCAAGCACTAACATAAGTCGAACTAATGCCTGCCAGTCATCTAGCACCCTTCCTTTCATCTTTCTCTCCTTTGCAGTCCTTCACTTTCTTCTCTTCCATAGTGTTTTTCTTAAGCAGTGTTGGTATTTTAAGATTAAAGTTCCCAGATGCCTTTCCTCCAGGCAGAAAATACTGTAGAAGGGAAGGCAAACTATTTCCAATAAACGTGATGTAGGTGTGAAAGTCTTAAAGAAAGTGACATTGCCTGTGTTCCAACAGGGAAGGATTTAACTGTGTTTGATATTAAGGTGTTAAAAAATACATTTCCTCTAATTCTGTGACTTCTCAAATAAAATTGCCTTGTCTGGCCTACTAACAAGCAGCCCACAGTCTTTATCTACAAAGTTAATTGAGAGAGGGAAATGCAGAAAGAAACCCCAGAAGATAAGAGTAATTTACACACTCATTCAGCAAATATTCTATTATATGCCTACCATGACAGCAAAGCAGGCTACTAAGTTCTAGAGATAAAATACTGAACTATATTGCCTAGACTCACTCAGTTTTAGTTGCATGGAGTGAAAAAAATAAATTTTTGTGTTACAATAGGTATCTATGGCTGTATAACAGTGAGTTCCAGCTTGAGGAGGAAGGTGGGTCAGGGAAGCTCTCTAAAATAAATTTAGGTGGAGACAATCTAGAGATGAAGCTAACACTACCACTTTTTGAGCTCTTCATAAATGCTTAGCATTGTGCTAAGTATATATATTGTAGAATTTAATTCTCTCATAAATCTAGAGTAGGAGCAGCAAATTATCCTTTTTTTCCAGTTAAAATATTAAGCCTTATAGACATTAAGTGATTTATCCAAGATCAGAGCCCATTTGGGACAAATTCAGGTTTGAAATTCATGTCACTCTCACTTCAGCACCACTAAATTTTTTTATCTTCTCGTATATTGAAGGCATTATGTTTAGTAACTCATGAGAAATGTGGTTAATAATGTTTTCCTTCACAACAGTTCTGGTGGCTATGGTAATAATATAGATATCCTCATATAAAAAATTCTTAGGCTTACATTTATAATGTGAATATAATATTTTAGAAAGGCAAAATGTTAATCTTTGATGCAGTAGAATAAATACCTTGATTAGGTAACTCTTTATCAGAACATGGGGTTGGGCAGCCTGGGTGGCTCAGCAGTTTGGTGCCACCTTCAGCCCAAGGCATGATCCTGGAGACCCAGGATTGAGCCCCACATCGGGCTTCCTGCATGGAGCCTGCTTCTCCCTCTGCCTCCTCTCTCTCTCTGTTTCTCATGAATGAATGAATGAATACATGAATAAATAAATAAATGAATCTTTAAAAAATGGGTCAATTTGGAATAATTGAAACAGATTAAACTAAAAATTCAAGTTCTGATGTTTTTAACGTAATGCATATCTTTCTTTACATGGACAGTGGGGATATAGTGATTGTCTCAATCACTGCTAGCAGTGGTGTCAACCCACCACCAAAGCATCTGCTACTTCAGTCAACAATAACATTAAAGATTAATGTGATAGGAAAAGCGAGCCATTTGTTCACAGTCACATAGCAGAACAACTCGTTTATTGACTCAGCAACTCCCATTTAAATTAGTCTCTTCAATATTGTCAGTCTGCCATTGTATACCTTAAGCAGATGTAACACATTATCCCAGTACACTAGACTATGTATTCTGATTTGTACTATTTATTTACTTTGACATTGATATCTTGTTTCAGGTTTCCCTTTTTTATTGTTTTAATTATTAATACACTGTGAAAGTCCTACCTAAGGCATTTGGCAAGAGTTTCTATAGGGAATAACTGGAAAACAGACTGCATCATTTAAGGATGCTTTTGGCTTTAAGAAACATTAAAAAAAAAAAAACAACAACTCCAAATGGCTAAATGATAAGAAGGAATATAATCTACAAAACAAAGTTTTAAAGTAGAGTAGCTTAAGGGGTCTTTAATTTCTTGACTAAATAACAATATTAAGGATGCTGGCTCTTCGCTGCCTTTCTCCATGTCTTCACTAGCTCCTCTCCTGGTGACAAGTTGGCTATACTAGCTCCCAGCATCACATACAGACTAACCACACTCTTCTTGTGTGACTGCTTTTATGATAAAAAAGAAATATTTGGTAGAAACTGCCTTGTAGACTTTCCTGACATTTGTCAGAAGTGGGACACACATGCTGCTTGTTCAGGTCTCTTTGCTCCGTATCACAGGAGGGGTTGGACTTTCTAGGCTGTTTCTCACTCTCCTGGCTGGGTTTCACAAAAGGGAAGGCATTCAAAGGAAATTGAAGGGTAGAAAGAAGAGAGAAGAGTATTTACTTCTCTTCCTTCGACTCCCTCAAACTACACCTCCAGCAACTGCTTGTCTCTTCTGTTGCTCTTGTACCTGCAAGACTGGCTGGGTCCAGATTCTGTAGACAATCTAGGAAATTCAGGCTGCTGGGTTCTGGTTAAGCTTCACATCCTATTTTTTTTTTTTTTTTTCTAATTTGAGATAGTTGGGGGTTGGTTGACTTCCCTTCTCAATGTCTGGTTTCTCCATCACTTGTGTGGAAAATCCATGGCACTAAATATTCTTTGTTTCAAATATTTGCAGTATTTATGTTTTCCTGCTTAAATCCAGAATGAAACCCATGTCCACCTCTAAACCAATTACTAGCAAGGAGAAATGGGTCTCCAGGATTAGATAAAACCATTCAGAGTTCACTTTGAGATGGAAATCTACCAGATTTTCCACATTTTTCTTGAGTGTAGATAACCTCAAAAGAAGGTACCCCTAGTCACAAGGATAAGGTAGGCGGTTTGTACTATACAGATTATGGAGTTACTCTTCTGTTTTCTAAGATCCTGTGTATGTAGTGGAGAGAAAAATATTCCTATATTTGACAGTAAATTTTTTTTAATTTATTTTTTATTGGTGTTCAATTTAGTAACATACAGAATAACCCCCAGTGCCCGTCACCCATTCACTCCCACCCCCCGCCCTTCTCCCCTTCCACCACCCCTAGTTCGTTTCCCAGAGTTAGCAGTCTTTACGTTCTGTCTCCCTTTCTGATATTTCCCACACATTTCTTCTCCCTTCCCTTATATTCCCTTTCACTATTATTTATATTCCCCAAATGAATGAGAACATATAATGTTTGTCCTTCACCGACTGACTTACTTCACTCAGCATAATACCCTCCAGTTCCATCCACGTTGAAGCAAATGGTGGGTATTTGTCATTTCTAATAGCTGAGTAATATTCCATTGTATACATGAACCACATCTTCTTTATCCATTCATCTTTCGTTGGACACCGAGGCTCCTTCCAAGGTTGGCTATCGTGGCCATTGCTGCTAGAAACATCGGGGTGCAGGTGTCCCGGCGTTTCATTGCATTTGTATCTTTGGGGTAAATCCCCAACAGTGCAATTGCTGGGTCGTAGGGCAGGTCTATTTTTAACTGTTTGAGGAACCTCCACACAGTTTTCCAGAGTGGCTGCACCAGTTCACATTCCCACCAACAGTGTAAGAGGGTTCCCTTTTCTCCGCATCCTCTCCAACATTTGTTGTTTCCTGCCTTGTTAATTTTCCTCATTCTCACTGGTGTGAGGTGGTATCTCATTGTGGTTTTGATTTGTATTTCCCTGATGGCAAGGGATGCAGAGCATTTTCTCATATGCATGTTGGCCATGTCTATGTCTTCCTCTGTGAGATTTCTCTTCATGTCTTTTGCCCATTTCATGATTGGATTGTTTGTTTCTTTGGTGTTGAGTTTAATAAGTTCTTTATAGATCTTGGAAACTAGCCCTTTATCTTATATGTCATTTGCAAATATCTTCTCCCATTCTGTAGGTTGTCTTTTAGTTTTGTTGACTGTATCCTTTGCTGTGCAAAACCTTCTTATCTTGATGAAGTCCCAATAGTTCATTTTTGCTTTTGTTTCTTTTGCCTTCGTGGATGTATCTTGCAAGAAGTTACTATGGCCGAGTTCAAAAAGGGTGTTGCCTGTGTTCTTCTCTAGGATTTTGATGGAATCTTGTCTCACATTTAGATCTTTCATCCATTTTGAGTTTATCTTTGTGTATGGTGCAAGAGAGTGGTCTAGTTTCATTCTTCTGCATGTGGATGTCCAATTTTCCCAGCACCATTTATTGAAGAGACTGTCTTTCTTCCAATGGATAGTCTTTCCTCCTTTATCGAATATTAGTTGACCATAAAGTTGAGGGTCCACTTCTGGGTTCTCTATTCTGTTCCATCGATCTATGTGTCTGTTTTTGTGCCAGTACCAAACTGTCTTGATGACCACAGCTTTGTAGTACAACCTGAAATCTGGCATTGTGATGCCTCCAGATATGGTTTTCTTTTTTAAAATTCCCCTGGCTATTCGGGGTCTTTTCTGATTCCACACAAATCTTAAAATAATTTGTTCTAACTCTCTGAAGAAAGTCCATGGTATTTTGATAGGGATTGCATTAAACGTGTAAATTGCCCTGGGTAACATTGACATTTTCACAATATTAATTCTGCCAATCCATGAGCATGGAATATTTTTCCATCTCTTTGTGTCTTCCTCAATTTCTTTCAGAAGTGTTCTATAGTTTTGAGGGTATAGATCCTTTACATCTTTGGTTAGGTTTATTCCTAGGTATCTTATGCTTTTGGGTGCAATTGTCAATGGGATTGACTCCTTAATTTCTCTTTCTTCAGTCTCATTGTTAGTGTATAGAAATGCCATTGATTTCTGGGCATTGATTTTGTATCCTGCCACGCTACCGAATTGCTATATGAGTTCTAGCAATCTTGGGGTGGAGACTTTTGGGTTTTCTATGTAGAGTATCATGTCATCGGCGAAGAGGGAGAGTTTGACTTCTTCTTTGCCAATTTGAATGCCTTTAATGTCTTTTTGTTGTCTGACTGCTGAGGCTAGGACTTCCAGTACTATGTTGAATAGCAGTGGTGAGAGTGGACATCCCTGTCTTGTTTCTGATCTTAGGGGAAAGGCTCCCAGTGCTTCCCCATTGAGAATGATATTTGCTGTGGGCTTTTCATAGATGGCTTTTAAGATGTCGAGGAATGTTCCCTCTATCCCTACACTCTGAAGAGTTTTGATCAGGAATGGATGCTGTATTTTGTCAAATGCTTTCTCTGCATCTAATGAGAGGATCATATGGTTCTTGGTTTTTCTCTTGCTGATATGATGAATCACATTGATTGTTTTACGGGTGTTGAACCAGCCTTGTGTCCCAGGGATAAATCCTACTTGGTCATGGTGAATAATTTTCTTAATGTACTGTTGGATCCTATTGGCCAGTATCTTGTTGAGAATTTTTGCATCCATGTTCATCAGGGATATTAGTCTGTAATTGTCCTTTTTGGTGGGGTCTTTGTCTGGTTTTGGAATTAAGGTGATGCTGGCCTCATAGAACGAATTTGGAAGTACTCCATCTCTTTCTATCTTTCCAAACAGCTTTAGGAGAATAGGTATGGTTTCTTCTTAAACGTTTGATAAAATTCCCCAGGGAAGCCATCTGGCCCTGGACTCTTGTGTCTTGGGAGGTTTTTGATGACTGCTTCAATTTCCTCCCTGGTTATTGGCCTGTTCAGGTTTTCTATTTCTTCCTGTTCCAGTTTTGGTAGTTTGTGGCTTTCCAGGAATGCGTCCATTTCTCCTAGATTGCCTAATTTATTGGCGTATAGCTGTTCATAATATGTTTTTAAAATCGTTTGTATTTCCTTGGTGTTGGTAGTGATCTCTCCTTTCTCATTCATGATTTTATCAATTTGAGTCTTCTCTCTCTTCTTTTTAATAAGGCTGGCTAATGGTTTATCTATCTTATTAATTCTTTCAAAGAACCAACTCCTGGTTCTGTTGATCTGTTCCACAGTTCTTCTGGTCTCGATTTCGTTGAGTTCTGCTCGAATCTTTATTAACTCCCTTCTTCTCTTGGGTGTAGGATCTATTTGCTGTTTTTTCTCTAGCTCCTTTATGTGTAAGGTTAGCTTTTGTATTTGAGTTCTTTCCAGTTTTTGAATGGATGCTTGTATTGCGATGTATTTCCCCCTTAGGACTGCTTTTGCTGCATCCCAAAGATTTTGGATGGTTGTATCTTCATTCTCATTAGTTTCCATGAATCTTTTCAATTCTTCCTTAATTTCCTGGTTGATCCTTTCATCTTTTAGCAGGATAGTCCTTAACCTCCACGTGTTTGAGGTCCTTCCAAACTTCTTGTTGTGATTTAGTTCTAATTTCAAGGCATTATGTTCTGAGAATATGCAGGGGACTATCCCAATCTTTTGGTATCGGTTCAGACCCGATTTGTGACCCAATATGTGGTCTATTCTGGAGAAAGTTCCATGTGCACTTGAGAAGAATGTGTATTCAGTTGAGTTTGGATGTAAAGTTCTGTAGATATCTGTGAAATCCATCTGGTCCAGTGTATCATTTAAAGCTCTCGTTTCTTTGGAGATGTTGTGCTTAGAAGACCTATCGAGTATAGAAAGAGCTAGATTGAAGTCACCAAGTATAAGTGTATTATTATCTAAGTATTTCTTCACTTTGGTTAATAATTGATTTATATATTTGGCAGCTCCCACATTCAGGGCATATATATTGAGGATTGTTAAGTCCTCTTGTTGAATAGATCCTTTAAGTATGATATAGTGTCCCTCTTCATCTCTCACTACAGTCTTTGGGGTAAATTTTAGTTTATCTGATATAAGGATGGCTACTCCTGCTTTCTTTTGAGGACCATTCGAATGGTAAATGGTTCTCCAACCTTTTATTTTCAGGCTGTAGGTGTCCTTCTGTCTAAAATGAGTCTCTTGTAGACAGCAAATAGATGGGTCCTGCTTTTTTATCCAGTCTGAAACCCTGCGCCTTTTGATGGGGTCATTAAGCCCGTTCACATTCAGAGTTACTATTGAGAGATATGAGTTGTCATCATGATAACTATTCAGTCCTTGTTTTTGTGGAATGTTCCACTGAACTTCTTCTTAAAGGGGAATTTTAAGAGTCCCCCTTAAAATTTCTTGCAGAGCTGGTTTGGAGGTCACATATTCTTTTAGTTGCTGCCTGTCTTGGAAGCTCTTTATCTCTCCTTCCATTTTGAATGAGAGCCTTGCTGGATAAAGTATTCTTGGTTGCATGTTCTTCTCATTGAGGACCCTCAATATATCCTGCCAACCCTTTCTGGCCTGCCAGGTCTCTGTGGAGAGGTCTGCTGTTACCCTAATACTCCTCCCCATAAAAGTCAGGGATTTCTTGTCTCTTGCTGCTTTAAGGATCTTCTCTTTATCTTTGGAATTTGCAAGCTTCACTATTAAATGTTGAGATGTTGAACGGTTTTTATTGATTTTAGGGGGGGATCTCTCTATTTCCTGGATCTGAATGCCTGTTTCCCTTCCCAGATTAGGAAAGTTTTCAGCTAGAATTTGTTCAAATACACATTCTGGCCCTCTGTCCCTTTCGGCACCCTCGGGAACACCAATTAAACGTAGGTTTTTCTTCCTCAGGCTGTCGTTTATTTCCCTTAATCTATCTTCATGGTCTTTTAATTGTTTGTCTCTTTTTTCCTCAGTTTCCCTCTTTGCTATCAACTTGTCTTCTATGTCACTCACCTGTTCTTCCACCTCGTTAACCCTCTTCGTTAGGACTTCTAGTTTGGATTGCATCTCATTCAATTGATTTTTAATTTCTGCCTGATTAGCTCTAAATTCTGCAGTCATGAAGTCTCTTGAGTCCTTTATGCTTTTTTCTAGAGCCACCAGTAGCTGTATAATAGTGCTTCTGAATTGGCTTTCTGACATTGAATTGTAATCCAGATTTTGTAACTCTGTGGGAGAGAGAACTGTTTCTGATTCTTTCTTTTGAGGTGAGGTTCTCCTTCTAGTCATTTTGCTCAGTGCAGAGTGGCCAAAAGCAAGTTGTACTGGGAAAAGGAGAAAAAGAGAGGAGAGAAAGAAGGAAAGAAAAGAGAAAGAGAAAAAAAAGGAAGAAAAAAAACGAAAAAAAAAAAGAAGAAAAAGAGAAAGAAAAAGAAAGAAAGGAGAAAAAAGGGGGGTGGGGGAAGGAAACAAATCAAAAAGCAAAACAAAACAAAACAAAACAAAAACAACAACAACAACAAAAAAAGAACCACCGGGGAGTATCTTCTGATTCTGTGTACTTTAAGTCCCTTGGCTTCTCCTGGAAGTTGTCAGTCTAGCTGGTGTTCTGGGGGAGGGGCCTGTTGTGCTGATTTTCAGGTGTTAGCAGTTGGGGGAGCTGCTGTGCCCCTGCCTGGTGCAGGGCTCAGTGGGGGTTGTTTACCCCGTGAGGCCCCAGGAGCAACAGCCCTAGTGGCGGGGCCAGCTCTGGAGCCCTGGATTCAGCCCTGCAGTAACTCCGGGGTTCTCCGTCTGCAGGGCCTGGAGGCTCCGGGGCGGGGCCGCTGATCTGCTCAGCTCGGGGCAGGAGCGTCCTCGCTGTCCTGGGCCCTCCCGGCCTCTGCCTGTCCCGGGGGGAGGCCGGATCCGGGCTGTGTCCGGCACCCTGTGCTCCGGGACCTGCGCTGTTGGATTCCCGCTCCCTCCCGCAGCTCCCTCCGCGGAGCCGCCCCCGAGCCCCCCCCCCCCCCCCCCCCGAGCTGCTCGGGGTCCCGCCGTGCGCGCTGCAGCCCTTAGGGAGCTCGGCGCACTCTCCCGGGGCGCAGGTGTCTGTTAGTGTCCCCGAGAGCCCGAGGGCATCCCCGCCCTCCTGGGTCCTGCTCCACCTCCCCGCGAGCCCCTCTCCGCCCGGGAAGGTCGGTGCAGCTCCTGCGTCTCCGGGACGGGGCTCTCCTGTCCTGGGGACACTCGCCCCGGCCTCAGCCCGGCTCCTCGCGGGGCCCCTCTCCCTTGGAGGCCTTTGTTTCTTTATTTCTTTTTTCCCGTCTTCCTACCTTGATAGAAGCGCGAACTCTTCTCACTGTAGCATTCCAGCTGTTCTCTCTTTAATTCTCAGGCCGAATTCATAGATTTTCAGGATAATTTGAAGGTTTTCTAGGTAATTTGGTGGAGACAGGTGATTTGGGGACCCTACTCTTCCGCCGTCTTGCCCCTCCCTTCCCCCCAGTAAATTGATATAAAAGTACACAGGGGATAATTATTGCAAAGTAAGAGGTGATTGAAAAAGGAATTCAAAGGTTTGCATATGGTTCCTGTATTAGTCTGTTTGGGCCACCATAACCAAAAAACATGGACTGGGGGCTTAACCAACAGAAATTTATTTCAAAGTTCTGGAGGCCAGAAGTCTAAGATAAATATGCCAGTGGAGTGATTTCTGGTGAAGACCCTCTTCCTGTCACATACAGCCGTCTTGTCACTATGTCCTCACATGTTCTTTCCTTCTTGCATGCGTATGGCAATAGAACATGAGCTCTTTGGTGCCTTTTCTTAGAAGAACATTAATGCTATTGGATCACAGCCCCACCTTTTTTTTTTATCTCACTTAATCTTAATGCCTCCTTTAGGCCCCATCTTCAATATAGGTACATTGGGTTCTTCAACATACAAATTTTGGTGGGATAACACTCAGGCCATAGCATTCAAATATTGATTTTGTCATATGTGATGATGTTTTGCAATTTTGTGTAATTGCAATGCATATCAGTTTCCTGTCCTGAAAAGGAATGTTAACAGATTTTTATCAGCATGTAGGGGGCCACATGTAAGAGAGAACAACAGACGTTGTTGATCAGACCTTATATACTGTGACTAAGAAAAAATAATTTAACTTCTTTTATTTAGCTTGGTTCTGTTTTGAAGGCTATGCAAACAATATGGATACTCTTTCATCTTGCTTCCCTTGTGTTGACTGTATCTGTTACTGGTGGGTTATGAATTGATGAATTTTCAATGACATAGCAAGGACTGACTTAAGATTTGAAATATAGGTGCCAAATACTCTAAGAGGAACAATACATTTTCCTTTGCTGACTAAATCAAGACATGGATTTGAGATACTTAAATTTCATGTTAACTAGTGTGAAGAATTAATCACGTTTCCCCATGTGTTGTAAATATTATCCGATGTCTTTATTCTATGTTCCAGACCAAAGGTTGGATATGAATATGAAAAATAGAGGTCTAGAAACACTGATTTTTGTATAAATTAAGATTTATTAATAAGAAATCTAGAGATCTGAATATATGTAATGAGAATAGACCCAACACAGAAATAAAAGTTAAATATTTAGAAAGCAACAGGATTTGACTGAGGGTATAGAATATGCATGAGAAGTTGGAAATTAGTGTGTGTTAGTAAGAAGTTGTTAGAATTTGCCATGAAGACAGAAAGGAATTTAAAAAGATGTAAAATCAAGTTTTAGAAAACACAAATAAAAAATCATGATACATACTCTCAGGCTTTATTCTCCTGTGAATAATAAAGAAGGTGAATGTTCTGGAATGAGATGAGTTGAAGAAAGGTCCTGAGAAGAGGTACAATAAAGGATAAAACTCCTCTCTTTCCAGGTTATTAATGGTACATGCATAGTTATTATCTAGAAACAGGGCTTTGCATGCTTTGGAACTTAGCCAAAGCAAGAGAATGGTCTCTAAGGATAGAGGAAGGATTATGAATGGACTTCATGAACAGAGTTATGAATGGAATAGAAAATACTCTACAAATGTAGGAAATTAATTAGTTGCAAATATGGACAAGATTAGTAATTTTGTTTTTCTTCATTACTTACCATTCTTTATGCTGTAATAGCTAACATAGCATATTTTTGGCTGGATTTTTGACTGGGACTATAAAGCCAAAGGGAACTCTGGATTTCTTATCTTCTTTTTTTTAACATTTTATTTATTTATTCATGAGACACACACACACACACACACACACACACAGAGGCAGAGACACAGGCAGAGGGAGAAGCAGGCTTCATGCAGGGAGCCCGATGCAGGACTCGATCCCAGGACTTCAGGATCACACCCTGGGCTGAAGGCAGGTGCTAAACCACTGAACCACCCAGGGATCCCCTGGACTTCTTAATTTCAAAGAAAAAAATAAAACAGAACAGAACCTTTGAGGTAGATATAATTAGCTCTCTTTTATTAATTTTTTACTTATTTATTTAAAGATTTAGTTATTTGAGAGAAAGAGAGTATTCATGCAAGTGGGAGGAGGCACAAAGGGAAAAAATCTTCAAGTAGACTCTCTTCTGAACATGGAACCTGATGTGGGGCTCAAACCTACAAAACCTGAGGTCATAACCTGAACCGAAACTAAGAGGCACTTAACTGACTGAGCCATGCAGGTGCCATTTAGCTCTCTTTCAAAGATGAAAAAGTTGACACCCAGAGAATTTATAATTTTCACTCCAAAATACGTGAGAACTTCGTAAGACTAAAATTGAATTCTGCATTTTAGAGCTTCGTCCATTTCTTTTCCCTAGTGATAAAGGAGCATTGCAACCATGTAATAAACTTTGTATTTAGGCCCATTATGTTGGCACCTATATATGAGGTAACATTCCTGTTGTTTCTGCCACTGACAGTGGGATGATTTCTTTCTTGATGAATGAAATAGAAATACAGAAAGGATAAGTCCCTCTCAATGGAATTTACTATATATACATAGAAATGTGTCCATGGTAACAATGTGAATGGATGGAAATACCATAAACATTTACATTTTGTAGTAGGTTCAAATTTCTTAAGTCATAAGTCTCTGATATGAGAAAAAAAACCATAATTTTCTAGCTGTAGATTGCATCACAAACTCCCATGTAGTCTGCTGCCAGAAATCTTAGAAAAGCCATGTGAAGAGGGCCCCCATCTGTCTTCTCTCCATCTCCATAGGTATTTTATCCCACTTGGCCCTTCAATGTGGCCATCTTTCCACTGGTATTAGTTTAGTCTTCTCTTTCCCTCTGTCTTTTGTCTTTACGGCCTATGCTACTTTCCACTTTGGCAGCCATGACACACAACCCACAGTCTCTGTCTCTATCTCTTCTCTCTCCCTTCTGTCTTCTAATTCTCTCTCCTCATCTCTGTTGAGGCACTGGAGAGGTTTGGTGGCCCCACCTCTCTGGTCTTCTATGAACTGGGTGGGGCAATCAGAAGCCCTCTCTCTGATCGATAACCATCTATTTCCTATTGATCTCTCCACACTCTGATGAGGTAGGAACTTTCCAATGTTTCAGTGAAGCTTGGAACAATTATCTTCTACTTTTGATGTCTCACATTAACTGAGGAACTTTTCTTACTTCCATATCTACTATTAATATTGGGGAGTGAAGGGCAGGATATATGGTGCTTTTGGAGAACTATCTAGTCTGATGCACAGTTAGCAGTTGGTGGAAGGAAGAAAGATACTGTTTTATCCATTTTTAAACTTTTAAAAACTCA
The DNA here is from genome assembly GCF_053574225.1 of Canis aureus. Classification (NCBI taxonomy): domain Eukaryota; kingdom Metazoa; phylum Chordata; class Mammalia; order Carnivora; family Canidae; genus Canis; species Canis aureus. The sequence goes on from NC_135634.1 coordinate 22,341,155, forward strand.
GAATCTGATGCTTTTGTTTTCATGCTGCAGAGTGACTCTTCCCTTTTGGGGCAAAGCCAAAGTCATAAATGGCACTCAATGTAGGAGAATCACAGGGATAAAGAAATACAAGAGTCTTATCTCACTGTAATTATTTTGATTTCATTTTGAACAAAAACTCCATTTTTTTTTCTGTATTTCACAGCACATAAATCTTCTGATCTACACTGGTCTGTATAAGTTTGAATTCTTCTTTTGTCAGTGAAGTATAATGTAAGTCAATGAGTGGTTACCATTATGTTACATCTTTGGGAGAATTTTTTTCACTCTTGTCCAATGATTACTTGCAATAAAATCATTTGTGATAGCTGTTGAAAATGAAGATGCAGGTACATTTATTGAATCTAGAACAGGACCTACGCATCTGCATGTTAACCCCCCGGGCCCCAGAGATTCCTAGATTAATCAATTTTGAAAAACACTGATGTAGGATTTAAATAAGGCTGAACAATTTCACTTGTAACGGTAGTGAAACAGGAACACAGCTAACTGAAGATTTTTTTCTTTTTTTTAGAGAGAAAGAACTTAATATGTACTCATGTATTAGAAAGACTTAACAGTTTTATTTATGTCATATTTCTAAAGATAACTATTTATAGTAATGGAAATGGAATTTAACTGGAAAATCCTCTAAACTTTTGTCACTCCTATTATGTTTAAAGAGATGAAATTCTGGTTTCTGATAGTAACTACACAATATATTTGAGTTATATTTTGGAAAAATTATTGATTATCTATGCTTATCTTAGACATATGCATATATATATATATATATATACACATATACATATATACCCTAAAACACTCTTCTGCTTTCTGTCCAGAAGAAAAATAGAATGTGGATCTAAATCATTATTTTATGATTTAATTTCATGACTTCATTACTGGGAAGTACCATATACCACAAAGTTGAAGACTTAAAACATAGAAATTTATTCTCTGGAAGTTCAGGAGGACAGAAGTCCAAATCAAGGTGTTGGCAGGGCTGTACTCTCTCTTCCTTTCTAGTCTGCTTCTTCTAGCTTCTGGTGGCTTCAACATCCTTTGGCTTGTGGCTACATAGCTCCAACTTTGGCTTCTGTCTTCCTATACCTTTCTCCTTTTGTCTGTGTCTTTTCTTGTCTCTTCTAAGAACACTTGTCATTGGATTTAGGGGCCATTCAGATAATCCGACATGATCTTATTCTTCATTTATGTATCTGCAAAAATCCTCTTTCCAAATAAGTTCTTATTCACAGGCTCCTGGGTTAGGATGTGAAGATGTCTTTTAAAGAGCCATGTTTTTAAAAAAAAAAAAAAAAAAAGGGGCCATGTTTTAATTCACTACATATAATATGATCATATTTCATTTTTGCACCTTGTAAATTTTCCCACAATGGCCCTGTGTACTGCTCCATGCCTCCCTTCCTACCTTGTGACAGAGTGGCTAATGAGGAATTAATATCCCAAAGAAGAGAGCAAATAGTGGGGGACATGGAGATTGGGTCATCCTGTCTGCCATGATAAGGGCTGACATTAATCTTTTTCCCTAATTCCTTTCAAAACTTGACATCAGGGGGATGGGAATCTATTTCTTGAACTTAGAATGTGAATTAAACTTAGCTCTGAGCCTGGGAAATAAATTCTTTTCAGCTTGTAGAAATCGTGACTTATGTTTTTAAGTGGATTTTAAGTCTTCTTGCTTAATGAAGGCATCTCCTATGAGTAGCCACTCATCTGCTAGCCTGCGGGAGCCATGCCAGTGTTAAGTCCTCAGACTGCCTGTCACATCATTAACTTGATTCATTCCTAGTATTAATAAAAAGATGAAAGGAAAAGGAAAACTAATTAAAACATAAATGGTATATCCTTTTCAGTAGAATTTAATCTAAAATGAAAATGTAAAGTAGCCTTTAAGCAAAATGCTAGCATAAGAGGGAAAAGGAAGAAATGTGAACAAAACATACATGGAAATTTTGAATGTTGGCTGATGGCTCTGGCCATTTCTTCCTATCCAAGGAGCAATTGTTAAGCCTTTCCTACAGGATTAATTTAAAATGGTTATGATTACACAAAAATCCTAAAAATTTGCAAGACCAATGTTGTTTTTCATAAGCATATAGTGACAGGAACTGTAACTTTTGAACCCATGCATGGTTCCCAAAGGGTGGTCTTAACTTTCTAGCACAAGGTCCACAGCAAGTATCTGTTGAAGAAAAAGACTGGGCAGTATGCAGAGGCTACATGCCTAAGACTGTGAAACAAGACAAGTGTTTGCCTCGCTTTCTAGAAAAAAATATCTCCAAATGTAAAGGAAGTGAATCATGTGCATTTTCTTCCTTTCTCTGACAGGTGAATTTAAGCTTTGACGTTGAATTTTTGACACAAATGATTTAGAGAAAATTTCATTCAGGCAAAAAACATGTAAAATGTGTATATAACAGGTTAGATATTGAAGGAAGACATGACCAGAATGTTTTTGATATCACATTTAAGGAACTTAGTCCAAGGTCAATTTAGAAAGGTTATAGGCCATTGCATGGAAATATGATGCTGGAACAGCTTTTAAAGATCTTAAAAAAGAAAAAGAATATTGAATAAACCTAAGCCTTACAGTTTAGAACAATACCTTAGAGAAGTTATCTGTGAAATATGAGACTACTTTTTAGGTAAAAGGTTGAAGTATTTTAAGCTCAAAATATTAATGGCAGATTTCTAAAATATTTCTTGTGTCTATAGAATGCCTTTCTGAAAGTGAAGTGGCATTGTTAGAATTAGTGCAATCTACAACTTACTTCAAAAGTTCTCTGTACATGTAGCTGTTTTGCTTTGGGAAGATGGAATCAAGAGCATCCTATGACCTGTTAGCATAAAATTCTGAATCCTCCTATAATTTACATGACAGAGTTATGAAATTGAAGTGGGCCACCTGAGAAGACTGTTTAAATATCATGTAACTTATCTTTACAGCTTCTGATTGGGTAAAAATGCCAATAATCATCTCTTTCTAATCATCATATTTTAAAAATAAAAAATGGTAAATTTATGTATTGTAAAAATGATTCTGTAACCACAAGCTGTTTTTGTCAACTATCATTACTGTCTCTTTCAAAACAAACATTTTATACTTCTACAACTAATATTTGTCCTTGAATATTTATTACAGGATTTTAAAAAAAGATTTTATTTATTTATTAATGAAAGCCACAGTGAGAGGCACAGACACAGGCAGAGAAAGTAGCAGGTTCCCTGCAGGGAGCCCCAAGTGGGACTCAGTCCTGGTACCCAGGGGTCATGACCTGAACCAAAGGCAGATGCTCAACCACTGTGCCACCCAGGCATCCCTAGAATGTGTTCTCTTAATTATTTAATATTATATATTTATTATAGCTTTTAATCACAGAAATAGTATATCAAAGTAACAAAGTTTTGTCCTTTTCATATATTAAATCGGAAAGAATCAGTTTTGAATTATATCAAAGAAATATTTCAGAGACTTCTAAAATATAAACTTTTTCATAAATAGTTTTTTCGGGCAAGCACTTACAACCAAATCCTTAATAGATAGGAACTCTATAGGGGATATTTTTTTCCCTCAATAAAAATGTATCTTTTGGGCATTAGAACTACAACAGTTTCTGCAAAGAAATATATGTAGGAGCAACAGAGAGGGAGCAAAAAAAAAAAAAGTCCCTTGTGATAAGTGTAATATGAAAACTGTTACCAGTACTCAAAATACTTCAAATTAAATGGTAACATAACCTAAATATTTTAAAAATTAGGTTGTATTAATTGGAGTAGTCTTTGCTCTAATACTGTGTTTAACATGCTTGAATTTTGTTTATTTTCATTCTGTTTAGTTATCAGTACAACTTTTTCAAGAAGTTCCTGAATGTCTCCAGAACTTTTTAGCTCAGGTGCTCTAAATGATTGTTCTATTCATGAACTCAAAGTTTAAGTGAAAATAGCCACAGAGAAAGAGAGAGAGAGCTAGTAATAGGGAGAGAAAGCTTTGAGTTTAAAGGGAAATGATAGAGATGGTCCACTGAAGAACAATGGGTATTGTAAAATTCTTTATTCCATTATTTATCTATTTGCTTTGTTTTTGAAAAACACATGACAGTAGTTTCATATCCATAAATTCAGATACAGCTCCTTATGTATGCGAAAGGGCATGAATAATTTTTTTTATCCTTCATAGCTTTCTCTTGGCCTCCAAGAGAATAAGTAAAAGAAAGAGAGTGGGTTGGGAAGGGATCATTTTATTTGAATTTATAAATGATGTCTTCCATATTATTATACATGTGACTGCAGACTGGATTATCTATTTGGATTTTTATGCACCAGTAGACTTCTCTAACACAATAGAAAATTTATATACTCTATTACCGCAGCATTTTATTTACCTAGGATCACTAATACAATGTACAGAAAGGCTATTTCACTGAGACACTAGTCTCCCCAGATGCTGTTATGAGTCCTATCTCACTATTTTTAGGTCTCATATTATCAGCCTTAAACACCACTTCTTGCCTTGTATTAGAGTCAACTTGCATTGGGGTTAAATTTAAAAGTGCAATTAGTTTTTCCAAGAGCTTTCCTATAATTAAAAGTTCCCAAGGCATTTTGCAGAGTCACCCAGGGAGCCTGATGTCAAAGTGATTCTGTACTGAAATAATTTCATGATCTTGACTATGGCTATTGAACTCTCTCTAGAAATCAGCCCGACATGTTGTGTAGACATATTAAGACTGGGAGAATAACAATGGCTTAAAATTTTAGTTCTTTTGGGCAGGATGAAATTTCTGGGAAATGAGGAGATACTAAGTTGTAAAGGTGTTATGATCATGCAAAAGTCTTAAACATTGTGTGTTGGGCCTCACAGTTTTATTTCATTAACATATAAGCAACAAAGATTGTCTCAGAGATTCTACAACTCCAAATATTTTGCATGTAAATGTATATATTTATATGTGCTTCAGAGTCATAAAGGGGACATTTTATCTGAAGAACTAAGATAAAATAAATATCATCTATCAAGGAGAGTTATGGTCCTTCATTGTAATCATGAAAAACTAATTATATGATGCTTATGCCCCTTACACACATTGTGATAAAGATGAGTTGAGAGTGGATTTTATAAAGAAGTTCTAGAAGGGATTCTTTAAGGAGTGCTATGTGTATATCTGGTATGGGAAGAAGAACGATGATATCTACCTTCATTTCAAGCCTAATGGAAAGGAGCTTAAGTAATATCACTTGTAAGGCCTGATATGGGTGACTAGAAGCTGAGAGGATACAATAAACGTGTGTTTGACTCCTGTCTTGAAAATACGGTGAGTAAGACAAAAAGCTGATTAGCTTTCCCATGTAATCGGAACAAAAGGGAGGTGCTGCTTTGGAGTAATTCTGCATTTCCAAAATTGGTCAAAATAAGGGATGCAGCAGTGCTTCTTGTGGATAAGATATGAGCTACACATGTAGTACAGTATGTGGATTATAATAGGTCTTCTTCAAAGCCAGTGAGGTGGCCCATGCAGCCACAGCAGATGAAGAACGGGAGTACTGTTTGATCTCACCAGTCTGCAAGAGATTTAAGCAAGCATACAGACGTACTTGCCCTATTGAGGGAAACTTCAAGTACAAAATTCTCAGTGGTGGGTGGAGTCTCTAAGAAACCAAGAAAATACTCATAAGAGCCTGCCACCCCACAGCACATGAAGTCATTTTACAAAAACTTCAGTCCAGTTAAAGCTTTCTGGCTTTCCTCTGTTCCAGCCAGAGGGGGTCAAAACAGATAGGGAGTATTGGGAAAAGTGAGTAAGGGAGAGCTAATTATGCCTGTTTTCACCATGATAAGCAATCTGGTAAAAACATGCCTCTTTAGAAGAGGAAATTGCATCTGATTTAGGTTAAAAGCTTTGATTCAAAGCTCCAAGAGGCTACACTACTCTCTGAGACCTTCCCTGGGATTAAATGCTAATTTCTGAAATGAGTCCATGTTTAACAATTTGAAAGGAATATAGGAGTAAGGATTATACAAAAGTTATTGGACTGTCCATATATCCATCTAGTGACAAGGGAAGTACTAGGTCTGATGAGTAAATTTAATGTAAACACTGGGGAAAAATTAAGTTGTTTTCTGATTATATTCCATAAAATATATTAGCCATATTTTTCTTTTAAGTTTTTTTTTTTGGATAAGTATTTAGTGAGACATAGTAATATTATTTCATTCTTACGACGTATATGGGGAGAGTTAATCAAAATAGAGATGTTTACCAAAAAGAGCTATTGTTTTCATATTTGTGGCAAAACTGGGTCATAAAAAAATCAAGCATTGCTATCATGTTATTATTCAATGTTTCTGATGCATTTAAAAGAAAACATTGAGAGTTAAAATACAGAAAAATGTAGGCCAAAATACAAGATGATGAATGGAGGGTCAATGAAAGGACATTAAGGAAAAGCAATGAGAAACAGAGTTCATGTAGGTTTTTCAGTTCTAAAAGGTCTCAGTCCCACAGCCCTGCCCGGGGCTGGGAGAGGTACATGCGCTAGCCAGTCTGTGGGAATGGTGGCAGCTGGAGAGCACCTGACCCCTATAAGGAGGGCACACGATTCAAACCTGGCTCATTATTTGAGCTCAATGTGCCCAGGGCTTCAGTTTATTATTTTCTCAAGAGAAGATAGAAATCTGGATTTTTATGTGAACTGTATTATGTGTTGCCAAAACTAAATACGTCTGTAACTTGTAATGGACTGGGGTACACAGCTTTGTGGGAGGATTAAAAAGTAATGGTGACTTAGCATATTAAGTCAGGCTTTTACCATAAATAAAGGAATGGGCAAACTACAAAAAAAAAAAAAGAGAGAGAGAGAGTTGAAAGAATAGAAAAAACAATTCCCTTTACTTAGATTCCCCATATGTACACACACACATTTTTTCTATACATTTGAGAGTAGATTGCGGAAAGCATGTTTATTTACTCTTTTGTATATAATTCCTAAAATAAGGACATTTTCTTATATACTCCCAGTATATAAAATCAGGAAATCCAAAATCAGGAAATTAACATTGATACTATATTATTATCTCATCTATAGACTTATTTAGATTTTGTCAATTGTCCTAATATTGCCCATCGTAGCAAAAAAAAAAAAAAAAAATCCTAGATCATGTGTTGCATTTAGTGGTCTTGTCTTTTTAATCTGTTTTAATATGGAAAAATTGATTAGACTGTTTTGTGCTTACTGATGTTTATATTTTTGAAGAAAACATGGCAGTTATTTTATAGAATTCACAAAGTTTGGATTTTTTAATATTATTTCATTATTAAAGTCAGGCTATTGGTTTTGAGGAAAATACTGCAGAAGTGATGTCTTTTTCTCAATGCATAATACTGGTAGACACAGGATGGATTTTGTCCCATTTTTGGTGCTATTAGCTCTGTCTGTGGTGTTTGTCAGGTTCCTCCATTATAATTTTAGTTTTTTCCTTTGTAAATAATATGTATGGACAGAAATTTTGAAACTATTAAAGTATTCTGCTATTATTAGAATTTTTGCCTAACTTTTTAGCAGTTGTTAGTTTTAGTGCCCACTGAGGATTCTTTTTAGAATCAACTTTTGTTGTAATAGTTGAAAATAATGATTTTCTTATTTTATCATTCCTTGCAATTAGTTGATTACAGAGTTACTTTCTCAATTCTCCTTTATTTATTTCGTAATGATTATTTATTCATTTGAGAGAGAGAAAGAGTGTGCAAGCAAGGGGAGGGGGAGAGGGAGAGAGACAGAATATCAATCTACCTACCCCACTAAGTGCAGAGCCCAAAGCTTCCATCCCACAACCCTGAGATCATGACCTTCGCCAAAATCAAGAGCCAGAAGCTTAACTGATTTTAGCCACCCAGGCACCCTCCAGTTCTCTTTTATATCTTTGGACTCAAAGATTCTTATTTTATTCAAAGAATTACAACCCATATTTGGCTACTAGAAGCCTCAAGTCCTGATGACTCTTTCTGTATTCTTTTGATACCTCCTTACTTTGTGTCATAATAATATGTTCCAGATTTAGCTCATGCTTTCTTTACTCTATCTCTGGAATTAGGGATTTCTAGAAAGATATTTAGTGGAGAATTATATTTAGAAATCAAGGTATGCTACTGGAGTGTCATCACTCCAACCAACCTTATGTTGGTTCACAACCTTCTCAGGCTTCCTGGGTGTACCCTGAAACCAGTCCTTGTACTCAGAGGGCAGGGAGAGATGGAAGAAAGAGACAGGCCACTCCCAATTGGTAGGTGGCAGGTTTAATAAGCAAAGTGAAGTTACATATGAGGCTTGTCTTGGGTGGCATAAGGTGACTGGATCATCACCTGCCAAATCTTAAAGAAGTTTCATGAGGCATAAACTGGATTCAGATTCATATACTGTATAGGTGGTCTCACCCCCATCACAAACTCAAGGCTGTGTTCTTAGAGCAGTCTCTGGTAGCAAGAAAGGCAAGCAAAATCCATATTCCAAGGACAAGGGGGGAGGTGATGATTTTCCAATCACCCTGGGGAGCTCATGGGTCAACTGATGCTCATGTCTTCTCAGTGACCTTCACCAGCACTTAGAGCACTTTCTAATTCTATATCTATCCATCTATCTCAAACACCATGGGTTCCCATGCATATCTTATATTCCAATTTAACACCAGAGGGTTTGTTTTAATCCTTCTCTACATCCATATTTGCAGCTTACTTCTCCAAGAGTGAGAAACCTGCCTCTAATTATCCAAAATATATTTACCTAATTTTTTGCTACTAGAATACACAATAATTTTGAATTGCTGGCCCATGTGTCTGTGAAAAATGAGCCTCCTCACTAGAGTTACCATTTGTTTAGGTTTTCTTTCTTCTTTCTTTCTTTCTTTCTTTCTTTCTTTCTTTCTTTCTTTCTTTCTTTCTTCTTTCTTTTTTCTTTCTTTCTTCTTTCTTTCTTCTTTCTTTTCTTTCTTCTTTCTTTCTTTCTTTCTTTCTTTCTTTCTTTTCTTTCTTTCTTTCTTTCTTTCTTTCTTTCTTTCTTTCTTTCTTTCTTTCTTTCTTTCTTTTCTTTCCTTCTTCTTTATCCTGTGGATACATTGTCTAAACGCTATGTTTGAAAGTTGCCCAGGGTTATTCCTCTTTCACTCCCACTCCCTACTACCCTCATAGTGTGATTGATTATAGTATTAATTTAAAATATGGCTTCAGTTTGTTTTTATTTTTTTATTTTTATTTTTTTATTTTTATTTTTTTATTGGAGTTCAATTTGCCAACGTATAGCATAACACCCAGTGCTCATCCCATCAAGTGTCCCCCTCAGTGCCCGTCACCCAGTTTTTTTTTGTTTTTTTATTTCAGAATTCCTCCTTTTAATTTTCTTTTTGACTATGTGAAATATTTGCATGATTCTGAAAGTTAGAACTGTAAAAGAAGGTATTGTCAGAAATATGTTATTCTCTACTAATTCCTCCCATTCCCACCCACCCTGGAAGGTAACCGTTATCAATAGTATCTGATTATTTTGTGCCCAAGTGAGCAGATACATGTATTTTCTGATTTTTCCTTTCTTCTTCTTCTTCTTTCTTCTGATATGACAAAAAATGTCATATCATAGAGCTTTCTTGCACATAGCTTTTCTCACTGAGTCATTTATCCTGTAAACTACTCCACAAAAAGTCACAGAGTCTTGATTCTTTTACATAAGTACATAAGTCTTGATTCTTTTACATAAGTACACAATGCCATTGTGTAGATGTATCATAGTTTTACCACTTTCCTTTTATATTAGGCAGATAGTTTCTCGTATCTGGAAACTATAAACAATTTCTTCATAGATAACTTTTTGATTCATATTTTCATATTGTTGGACATGTCCCTTCAGGGTATATATAGTCACTTTCTTTACATTATTTTCATTAAAACAAGAAATGCATGTGATAAAATTGAATAGAACAAAGTGACACAAAAATAAAAAAATATCTCTATACCTCCCACCACATTCCTACCATATACTTCTTTGAGTCAATCTCTTTTAGCCATTTCTGTTTCAGTTCTTCTGGTTGTGGTATCTCTAAATATTGTAAATCTCATGAATTTGGTTGGGGGGTGGGAGGGAATTTAGATAATCTTATGTCTTGTTCCTCTCTTGTTTTTAGAGATATTTGGAACTTAGAGATAAGGATCAAAGGCTAATAATCAAATATCAATTTTACTAACATTCAAGCTAGACTGAATAATAACTCAAATCTGTTGGTGACTATAATTAGGTTTCTTAGTACCTCCCTCTCAGTCCAGACTTTAGAACAACCCACTTTAAGGAATATTTGAGACTATAGAGAAAACAAAAACAAAAACTCCTACCAAGAATCATTATTGCACATACTTAAAGTATACTTAATACATATCCTTAGGTTTGTTCTAAATTCTGAAATATTTCACTTATAAATGCCTAGGACTTTCATAATAAAGTATGAGGAAGATGAATTTAAGTCTTGAAAATGCCTACATATACATACTTTATACTCAAGTTTTTGAAGTACTATAACAGAGATTTCCTGTATATGTCCTTTTAATGCATAATACATTGCCCATGTAAATAGTGTGTTATCAATATTACTAACCCAAATATTAGGAGTAAGGTTATAGAAAATTTTTAAATAAATTTTAAGAGCAAAATATAGATTAAATAGAAATTGTCTGCTATTATAAATACTGTCAGTAGTCTACACTTTTCACTAGACTTCATCTTAAATATGTAAGGACATAAAATAAATCAAAATGTATATTTTATTCCTGACCCAACCTAGATTTAGCCAAGCAAATCGGCAAGGGAATAGTTACAAGACGAATTGTATGTCTTTGCTTTGTTGCAAGCCATTTGTCACCATAACATATTGAAATTAAAAGAGCCATCTTTGATAGCATTCTTTAATAATATATTCCATTTTGTCAGTATTCTGCACATTGTATTTTCCTTAAAAAAATTAGAGGACTTACTTTTGATACATTTAAAATGGCTTCCACAGTACTTGTTTGTATGTTGGAAAGAACTTCATAAACTCACAAATAATGGATCAGTAGAGTACTTTGACAAGAGAGGTTATTGTGTTTTCTCCTCCTTTTAAATGCTTTTTTAAGAGGCAAACCTCTTGCATATGTGCAATAATTTAAATCCATGATAATTTGGAGGCAGAGGCATCAATTAACTAAGGCAATTAAGAAACTTCTAGTTCTATGATTTTTCCAAATATACAGCTGACTTTCAAGGTGAGAGTATGTAGTTGATAGTGCATAATATTTGCCCATGGTAAACAGAGATTTATTGGAGGTAAGAAAAGGTAACATCTGGAAAAGCAGGTAGTGTGTACCATTTAAACACCTTGATTTCTTATTCAACATTATTTATGAGAGAAACTTGACATCTTTTGCTCTCAGAGGTTTAATGCAATCTCTGAACAGCTGCATAGGCACACAAAGTGGTGCGGTTTACATAAGGAATAAAGGAATATACAAAAGTCTTTAATCACAAAGATAAGCTAAGTAAGATGTTTAAAAAGAGCTAAGATATGAAAAAGGGAAGTTCTTGCCAGATAATTTGCAAAAGACTATTCAAAAAATTACTTTAAAAATTTTTGGCTTCCCTTGGAAGGTCACTTACATTCTGCCATCAGTGGCCATTGTTAAATAGGTGGAATGGTGTGAAAGTTGCTTTAGCAAATGAAACGTGTTCCAGCATAGGCGTGTTGCTGTCTTGGCACACTTAAGGAATTGGTTGTAGACAGCAAAGAGCACTATCCATTACTTCTGAGAATTTACTAATAATGAGGGTCAATCGTAAAGACTGAAAAAGGGCAAACATAGAGTCTCCTGTGGAAGAGAGAAGCTGAACAGGGTAGAAGCAGCTTTTTAACCTTGGCAATATGTGACGTATTATTGCAATAATTCATCCAAGCTGACAAGTCCTGTCAACTTAAACTGGATTTTTTTCCCCCTACGAATGCGATTGCCCTAGATAATAAGAGACAAGGAGCAAAAAGTACTATAATTTCATCTTGGTGAGGCTAAAGGTTTTATATCACAGAATGTTGATCAAAACATTGTAGAAATATGGTTTAGATCAAAGAACTCTGAGGTGAAAGCAGAAGTTACTGACAGGAAAACAAAATAAAAAAGACTATTCTAAATAAATATAAGGGAGTGACTGAAGTGCATTAAGCAGGTTGTTGGTGGTATTGTCTTATTTGTTGTATTAAATAAAGACTTAGATGAAAGTATATATTATATCCATTCAATACAATAGTGCTGCCTAGTTGGTGACTAATTTGGTAAAATAGAAAATTATAAATATAACAAATGATATTGTAAACAAGAGAATCTACTTGAAAAAAATGAACAAAAAATAAATTTAGACAAGTATAAGGTTAGTATAAAATAGCTTTCTAGAAGTGATGCAATAAATGATCAAATGTCAAATATGGATAAGCAAGATATTGAAAATTATAAATAGCAGTCTAGATAGTAGGAACCCTTCTACTCAGCATAGATCACCCCCCTCACTAGCAAGCCTTATGAAAATAATATATCTAATTATTTTTAAAAAAGGAGAATTAATGGAAGACATTTTGCAAGAGGCAGACTGTTCATTTTACTGGGTGTCCAATTTTAGATTGAGGACTCACTGGGTCTGTGAGAAATCAGGAAGAGGTCAAGAAAAAGAGAAATAATTAAAAATAGGAAATGGGTCAGTTTAGAAAGGGAATTTTATTTGGAACAAAATATAAAATGGGACTAAATAGAACCAAATGAATATATAAAGTAAGATGATACTGACATATTTAGTGGCTCCTCCTGGTCTCCTGTAAGGATAAGTCAGTGTGGTTTTAAAAGTAGCAGAAATGGCTATGGAATTCTGTTTGGAATTTATAGCCAGAATGACACCCAGTGTCTTATCAAAACTATGCAGTGTGAAATGTATTTCAACTTGGTACTCTTGATTCTCTATCAAAATATGAGGCTACTCCAGGACAGAAAATGAAGTTAATCCATGTTTCTCAGGGACTGAACTAGCAAAGTCAATAAGCAAGACTCCTCTCTATATCCCACAGAAGACACTGTCTCTCTCTTCTTGATGCTTCTTGGCTTCTCTCTTGTTTATTTGCTTCATTCTTTCTCACTCTTTAAGCTCTCGGTTCCTTCCTCCCATAGCTGGTAGGGATGGCTCCCCCTGGCCCCTCCCTGGCATTCCAATGTTTAAAGTGTAGGGCTCTCCACTCTCTCACTGTTTTTAGTCTCTGGTTCTCCTAATTAAATTTCATAAGATAAAGAATCTAAGAATCAGCTCAAAATGGCTGTCCCTTGGTAAGTTTCCTTCCTGATTTCAGTAATTGCAGAGTTGGGAGGTGTAGTTTGATGCTGGGCCTGTCTTTTTCAGATACTGCAGTCAGCAAACCCTGGTGAAAAGACAAAGAACCAATCTACATGGGGAAAGCAGTGGGCAGTGACATCAGTGAGAGCTCATTTAGTTATTAAAAAATAATATTGCACTTATATAATTTGAAGGCATTGAATCAAACACTGAGAATAAGGTGGTAGACCAGAAAGACATCATTCCTGTCCATTGGGATCAGTCAATCAGAGATTCTTACAGGGAAAGACCCATCCTACAGAGCTGTGCTAATATTCTAGAATGGTCCTTGAGAAATTTTAAGAGACTGAAATTTTGTAAATATTTTATTATAATAGCATACCAATTACAAAACACATGTCATTGACTTTCCATTCTTTTAATATATTAATTTTAATAAATGGTGCTCAGCATCCTTAAAAAAAAGTAGTTTCCCCCTACCTGGGTGTTTTGAATAGGAGCTTAAGCCCAGAGAAGTGTGATAAGATGCTTAGAAAATAACATGGACTATTTGGATTACAGAAATTATTGGTTTAAAGGCTACAAGTACATACCAGAAAGTTTTAGGTAGTTATAATGTAAACCTTTCGACATTAGAACACTGTACCTAATTATAGATATTCAAATCAAAGTTTTATTCATTATATATGCAAGTTTGTGAAGGTGATTTTTTCATTCATAGAAACCTACTTATAATAACAATAATAATACTGAGGTAATAATAAAAACAACAATGGGTTGCCTGGGCAGCTCAGTTGGTTAAGTGTCTGCCTTCAGCTAAGGTCCTGATCTGAGGGTACTGGGATTGAACCCCATACTGAGCTCCCTGATCAGCAAACAGTTGGCTTCTGCCTCCACTGCTGCCCCATCCCCCCTTCACTTGTGCACTCTTTCTCTATCAAATAAATAAAATCTTTAAAACAATAACAGCAATAATAAATGACATTTATTGAGCTGTTAGTATATACTAAAGACTGTGTGGGCACTTTACATGAATTGATTCATTTATTTTCACAACAGTTAACATGACTTAGGTTCTTTTGACTCTCATGATCATTTAAAAATTAACAATGAGGGGAAAAAATAAACATGAACAATGCAGGAACTGAAGCAGAGAGTAAGTAATTTGCCACAGATCATACAGCTATTATGTTGTGGACCTAGGTAGGGTCTCAGCACAGCAGTTTGACTATAGATAGATCCACCACATTTCATTAGTGATACATAACACATGAGGCTGTACATTACTAAATGATTTATATTCAGGACTACAATTAATCATTTGCAGTTCCTATTATCTATATGTTCAGGGTATTGACCTCTGGAATATGACACAGAGTAAGAGAAAAAAATGTGGTATTTTCTACTAATATTCTGTAATGAAGATACTGCTTTCTGTAGACATGACACTGAAGATCACATTATAGAAATGCCTTTAAAATACTCTGTAAATATGTTAAATTGGTGCGGTGTTATGGTATCAATGTTTATTATCTGCAAATTTAATTGTGTAAATGTCTACTTGAAAATAAAGATTTGATATTAAACATGATGGTAAATAAAATGCTTTTTTTGAGTTTCAGAAGATTCTTCTTAAGTTTTTTTCTTTTGCTAAATGAGATTGTGGCATATCTTGCTTTTTAAAACTCTCATAATTTATTAAATGTAATAGTCAATATCTGCTTTTAGAAAATCTTTTTTTTTCAAGGATCTCTTGGTATAAAATTGTTATTGGAAATCAATACTTATCTAATTAATTAGCCATAACATTAATTACTAGCTCAGTTTCTCAGATCTTAACAGGATTGAAAGTGAAATCTATAAAGAAACCCACCAGAGGGGCATCTGGGTGGCTCACCAGTTGAGCATCTGCCTTGGGCTCAGGTCATGATCCTGAGGTCCTGGAATCAAGTCCCACATTGATCTCCCGGGAGGGAGCCTGCTTCTTCCCCTGCCTATGTCTCTGCCTCTCTCTCTGTTGTCTCTCATGAATAAATACATATAATCTTAAAAAAAAAAAAAGAAATCCACCAAATTGGCATTGGTGGTCTCCAGATATAAGGAAGAAGAGGCCAACATCGAGAGTGATGAGGTGGCAGCAATCTATGTTAATAATAATACATTTAAATATTACATTTGCATTTAAAAGCTAATTTTTAAAAGCTATATTCTTTTCACTTATAAAGATGATCAAGACAGGAAGAGAAAAAAATTATTTCATCCTGAAAAATCAATGCAGTGATAAAAATATTTAATTTGGGATCCCAAATTTTGAATGTATCACTATTTACAAGAGTGTGATTTAAGTGATGTTGGATTTCCAGATCTGGAGAGGACCTTAGAAATCATTAGAATTTTGTTGTGTGACTTCATTAATTAGCTTGGCATGTAATTTAAGTCCTATTAATCAGAGAACAAGAAGGGACCAAGCTTGGGAGAACTAATCTGACAAATGTTGTAGTAGACACATTTCATTTGTTGGAAATGCCAGGGCTGGAGATTCTTGTGGCTGGGCTTGTTCTCATAGACACTGGACAGTGGAAAGAAATGAAGGTTCAACAGAACAGTCCGCTTGGAGTGGTTGTGCATTGCCTTCTGCAAAGTATTTGAGTCTGGCTCACTTGGGCCAAGAGCCAGGTCATTTCATTTAGTAAATTTCTTTTCTGTATCAGCTACACAGACTACCTTTTGTCTTTTAGTTCTTTTGTTAAAAACCCTGAGTGATATATTTCTGTTTCCAGCTTATCCACCTGTGTGATATTCTTCTCCTCAGGAGAATATCTTTCCCCCATCTCATCTTTTCTGCAGAAGTATATATTAAAAATTAACTGATAAATGAGATAGCTTAAATGTCCATAATACTTATAAAATAAGTGCTAACTTGTGTAAAATGAGTCTAATTCAGGTTTTATAGAAAACCATAGAATCCAGAGAAGTTTTAGTTTCTTTATTGGTCCTTTAATTTGTCATTTGCTAGGAGTTTTTGGGCAAAAAACAGAGGCCTGAGACTGAAAATTCTATTTCCAAAATAAGAATGTAGGAAGTGTTGAAAGAAATTGAGAACAAATGTGCCTAAATTCATATAAAACCTTTTATTAAAAAAAAAAAAAACCCAAACCAAACCTAAACCAAACCCTTAGGTGCAAGTCATTAATGATTGTGACTCAATTAAATACTGTCATGGTTAAATTCAAGACTTCCTGGTGCTTGCTTATGTTTCAATGCTCTATTTTACATGAGAATACTTACAGTCTTCCCTATATTGTCACTGGTGCATCCTCTGAGGTCAAATTTGGGTAACTTCAGGCTCAGGCTTCCTGCATAGTTTTCACTGCCTCAATCACTACTGTTGAGAATCCAGTGTCTCATATTACTTCATTTCCCTTTCTCTCTCCAGGTTCTACTATCAAGAGAAAGATAACAGTAAGTTTCCCTAATTGAGTTACAGGGCATTTCCAAGATATGTCCATCTAAGGCTGATTAATTTCAAAACCTCTTATAGCTTGGTCTGTCTCTGTTGGCTCATTATCACCCAAAGTCCTTCTCCCACGTGGGAAACATCTGTTATTGCTCATTTTACCCGTTGCTAACCTCAGCCCTATCTCTCCTATTTGCTAAAGAAATGGGACCTTTCTGCTTTATTTTCCAGTTTCTTGTCCATTTTAAAGACAATGTCCTTTCTATAGTGATTCATTCATTCATTCAACAAGTGTGTACTAATGGTGCCAATTATGAGCCTGGCAGTGTTCTAGGCTCTGTAATATACTCATATAAAAATGGATTTTGGAGACAAAAAGATTGCTGGTATTACTTTTAAAGTTACACAAATCAGAATGCCTTTGTGTGTGTGTGTGTGTGTGTGTGTGTGTGTGTTCATCCACATTCAGTTACACAAGTGCAGAATGCAGTAGTCAGAAAGTTGGACCTAACAAGAGTTGTGGGTACAATGAAGCCAGAGAGGCTAAAAAAATTGAAAATGTGACTCTACTGATTGCCCATAAAATTTATACTGGGTACAAATAGAAGAAAGGTTTATTGTGGAGATGAAGACAATTAGAAGGTGGGAGAAATAATTGATTTCATGTCCTTGTAGAGTCAATGGATTACGGGAAGCTTTCATAGTGATATTAATAACTACACCAACATTTACTAAACACCTGATATATTTTGGGAGTGGTTCAAAGTGTTTCACATGGATTATCTCTTTTAAGCTACACTAGGGGGTAGTTGCAAACTGTAACCAGTTTCATTTTGCAGGTGAAGAAATTAGAAGTGAAATTAATTTGAGGATGACCCTCTCTAATTCTCTGGATCAGTCAGATTAGGAAAGGTATCATTATTTTGTTTGAAACCTCTAAGCTGCTATAGAGATATAACTATTATTCAATGGATAGAAAACTTGTACATATACCGTAAGAATTATTGAAATGGCTAAGAACTGCAGTGATGACAAGTCTTCAGTGTCCTCAAATATAAACCTAAAAGTATCCTATGGGTTTAGGGATGTGTTATTTCCATGCTCAATAATCTGCTATTCATACCTATCAAAGGAAGCCCTGGATATGCATACAAGGAAAATTAAGCTATTAAGATAGGATATTTTAATTTCTAGAAGCTTATTGATTTTTTTTTTGGAAAAGGGTAAGAGTTCTTGATATATTGTCGGTTTTAAAGCACAAACCAACTTTTAACTAAGATTTGTTTGTATTTATGTCCAATTTCAGAAGTAAGAAAGCATGAGGCATTTTCCACATAAATGTAAAAGGGCAGAATATATATTTGTCAGTAAGTACCAAAAATCTAGTACAATTATCAAAGACCAATATGAATTAAGTAGTTTCTTTAGATTAGCCTCTGGGGATCCCTGGGTGGCGCAGCGGTTTGGCGCCTGCCTTTGGCCCAGGGCGCGATCCTGGAGACCCGGGATCGAATCTCACGTCGGGCTCCCGGTGCATGGAGCCTGCTTCTCCCTCTGCCTGTGTCTCTGCCTCTCTCTCTCTCTCTGTATGACTATCATAAAAAAAAAAAAAAAATTATAAAAAAGATTAGCCTCTGAAAGGAAAGAGGCACCTGGGTGGTTCAGTTGGTTAACTGTCCAAGCCTTGATTTTGGCTCAGGTCAGGATCTCAGGGTTGTGAGATGGAGCCCCAAGCATGGAGCCTCCTTAAGATTTTCTCTCTTTCTCTGCCCCTCCTGTAGCCTCCTCCCACCCCCATTCATGAGTGTCTTTGCTCTCTTTCTCTCTCTCAAAAAAAATATTCTGAGAGGAAATTAAAACTCATCCAATGGGTTCATAAAGTTAAATTATAAACTGGTAAAGAGCTGCCTCTACCTTGGACATCCTTTCTAACCATCATTTGTAATCTGTATCTTCAATTTAAGAAAAGTGACTCAGCATCTCGCAGAGAAGAAACCATTATCAGAGAATGAGTCATTTAAGAGTTGTCTTTGGGGTTCAAAGCCCTTGGGCCTCTGATATCCCAGTTGTCATTGCAGTGGATATAGTAACCAGAGGTGCACTTCCCTGATAGTTATTTTCTCTCATCTTTCATATTTTGAGTTAATGGGCACTGTATAGTTGTGTGTTTGGGTAACTTCTCTTAATTACTCATGTAATTGGCAGCTTTATAACAGAGTTTTTAAAATACCTGGATAGGGCAGCCAAACTAACCTCTATCCATGAGTATTTAAAGGATGACAGTAGACAAATGAGAAGAGCTTTATCCTGTGATCACGCATGCCATGCTAAATCAGGGAAAAAAAGCAGACAGTATCGTTTGAAACATCGAATCCATTCCCATAGTACTGAAGAACCATCAGTTATATTTTATTTCTCAGTGTTTTTTTTTCCAACAGAGGCTGTCACTTTTAATTGGTGGAAGTGATAGAGATTTCCTGAACTCTACTGGGAGTCAGTTCTGGGCTAATATACCACATAGTTTTTTTCTCAACTTCATTTCATTTCGATTGTGCTTAGGAAGACAACAACTTTATCTTTATTTACTTCTTTCTTTCCTGTAATAAATCTCTCTAGAATCTTTATGCAAGTCTATAGAAGATTTGATCTCAAGCTATGTAAGGTCATTCTCTCTATGGAGGGAGAGAATATACTACTATATGGAGTACTCTTACCCCTAAGGATTTGTATGCCATATTAGTCTGATGTTCTTCTGGAATATTTTGTCTTTATCCTTTCTCTCTTTTCATTTCTTTGCCCCAGTTGCTTTGTCTTGCTTCCAGATTTCACCAAATAACAAATGAAAACCTCAGTGGAAAAATGGGCAGATGTTATGAACTGGCAATTTTCAGAAGAGGAATCTTAACATTTCATTAGTAATCAGAGAAATATATATTAAAATGACTATGAGGTAACAAGTGACATCTTATTAGAAAACTTAGATGATGTCAAGAGTGAAAAAGGATGTGTTATTATAGGATTCTCATCTGCTACTCATGATAATGTAGAAAGCTACACCAATCCTGAAGAGCAACGTGGGGCAATTTAAATTAATTATCTATGTCCTCCAAGACACAGAGTCCTCTGGACATATATCCCAAACAATTATTTTAATCCATCAAAGAACTTGCAAGAGGATGTTCATCACAGTAAATTTGTTGGTGAGTTGGCTGGGTTAAATGTGGTGGATTTCTACCATGAACTACTCTGGAGCAGTTAGAAGCAACTGACTAGATAAACCCATAGCAACCCATAGCAACATCAGTGGATCCCCAAAACAAATTGTTGAATGAAAAAAGTACACATAATTTCTTTTTTTCCACCCTGTTTTCCTCTACTCCTACTTTTTATTCTTTCCCCCAGCTTTATTAATATATTATTGACATATAACAGGTATAAATAAGGCTAACTTTATTTTTAGCTCAATCCCTTCTTACCTCACCTTATTTCTAATACCTGCTCAGTCCACCTCCCAATCAGTGCCTCAAAACTGTAAGTTAGCTCTTGCCAGAATCTTCCTGAATTCTCTCTTATAACATGGACTGGATTCCATCAGTGGTTCCTAATTTGTAGTTCATCAGTGATGAAAGTCAACAAATACTTAAATGATTTTTAGTAGGATGAGTCAGTCTCTCTAAAATATTGGTGCACTTTTAACATTTTGGCAGGATTTGTTTACCTCACTATAGGAGGTTAAATAGTGTCTCTTCAAAATCTGTGTCTACTCAAAACCTCAGGATGTGATCCTATTTGGAAATAGGGTCTTTGCAGATATGATTAAGATAATAATCAAAAAGAGATAACTGTGGATAAGGGAAAGTCCTAAATCCAATGAGAGTCCTTAAAAAGACAGAAAAGGACCCCCACGGATAGGAAGGCCATGTGAAAATGGAAGCAAAGATTGGAACTGTGCTGCCACAAGCCAGGGAGCACTTGGTGCATCTGGAAGCTGAAGGAGGCAGGGATCTTCCTTGCGCTTTCAGAGGGAGTATGACCCAGCCGACACTTTGATTTTGGACTTCTGGTCTCCAGACTGAGAATACATTTCTGTTATTTCCAGTCACCAAGTTTTTGGTAGTTTGTTGCTGCATCCCTAGGACACTAATGTCGTCAGTATAGCACATGGTTCATTATTTCATGACAATCAAAGTCTTGGATTGATAATATATATACACATTATATATATGTAATAGCTATATAATTATATATATTGTTATATGTATAGCCAATATAAATGAAAATATATGAACAATAATATGTATATTCATCAATAAAAATGAGAAAATATTTCCTATTCTACTATTATTATATATGGGCCTTGGTAATTTGAGTTCTAGTAGGACTGAGAAGTATTGTGTGTCATAGTGGTTAAGAGCCAACCTGTGTGGGTTCAAATTACAGTTCTGGTAGTTACTAGGACTGCAAACATGGGCAAGTTATTTTTCTCTGTGCCTCTGTTTTCTTACCCTTAATGGATAGTTATAGCATCTACCTCATAGAGGTACTATAAAGATTAAAAACAGGTTAAAATATTTTAATCACTTGGAACTGTGCCTAGAGTACAGTAGGATTTGAGTAAATGTTTGCTAATGTTATTTCATGAAGATACTTGTCTTCAACCCTTCATTTCCTTTTTATTATATCTATATGTAAATTGGGTAATAGCTATTGTATACAGAGTGCGCAGGTAATGTGGGCCAGTAGGCAAAGACTGTCCTTTCCCTAGGTAATTTTCTTTCAATATGGTATGCAAAAAATAAACTAAGAGATTTATAATTTCATTAAATATATAGACAAAAATATTTGTATTGATCCTGAATATTTAAATTATTGTTTGCAAATTATGTAGCACTGTTAAATTTTACATGATTTTCTGGGACTCCAGATAGCATTTCTCAAATAAAATTTTTCTGATTTATTTTGTATTTCACTGTACTGTGTAATGAGACTGATTTTGGAAAAAAAGTATAATTCCTAGGGAGAGAAAAAGGAAATCCTCTTCTTTGGGATCCATGTGTCTGTTCTATAGTATTATACTCCCAGATGTAATAAACATGTTTTTTGGTTTGTCTTGTTTTAACTGATAACTTTGTTATTGTTCTTGATTTAGATATCATTAATACCAAATGTCTCACTTACATCATGCTCACTTTTTGAGTTTGCAAAACCTATTTTTCCTTTCCTTCTATCGACTTCTGATTAATGTGTCTCACATAATTAAAATTCTTGAGATCTTTACTATCCAGAATCTTTATTAGGTAAGATTAGAGAGCTTTTAGTTAAGTGCTTGGAAACTATGCACTGTAGTTAATAATCTATTGAGCACCTACTATATTTTAGCATGTTGTTAGTCCTGTTACATACTTCACTGGTAATTGTGATGATTAATTTTATGTGTCAACTTGACTGGGCCATAAGATGGTGCCCAGATAATTGGTCAAACATTATTCTGGGTTTATATCTGTGAGCATATTTCTGAATGAGATTAACATTTAAATCAGTGACAATAGAGATTGCTCTCACTAATGTGGATGGTGTTCTTCGATCAGTTGAAGACCTGACTAGAACAAAAAGGCTAAGGGGGAACTTTGCCTGTCTGACTGATAAGCTGGAACATGGGTTTTCTGACCAGAAATTGTATTGGAATTAATGCATTGGTATTCCTGGTTTTCAGGTATTCCTGGTTTGGTATTCCTGGTTTTCAGGTCTTTGGACTCCAACTGGAACTACACTAATGGCTCTCTTGGATCTCTAGCAGGCCAACCGCAGATCTTGGGACTTCTCAACCTTTATAATTATGTGAGACAATTCTTGATGGTAAATTACATATATATATATATATATATATATATACACACACACATATGTATACATGTATATATATATGTGTGTGTATGTCTCTGTGTGTGTATATACGTACATATATACAAATACACACATACATATGCTTAGATACAATTTACATATATATCTCCTATTGGCTTTTTTTCTCGAGAAAACACTAACAGAGTAATCCAATATTTTTGCAAATGTGATATTATAATCTCTATTTTGCAGATTAGAAATATGAAGATTCTTCAGAGTAGACATAATCCTAAATTCATACAACAAACGGGTGGCAAATCTAGAATTTCAATCTAGGCCTGAAAAATTTCAAAGTTCATGCTGTGTCATGTTGTGACTTCATATTTGCTGCTAAGATAGGAGGAGCAAAACATGCAAGAAGTACTGAATTCACTCCAATACATATCAGCTCAGAAAATATTTTCCTAAAGGAGATTGACCACTTTTGAGAAGTTACACATATCTATTCACACTGCACTATCGTACTTCCCTCCTTAATTCATGCAACCTGCAATCTCTATAAGTGTGTTTCAGTTCAAGGCTGAAGGAACAAAATCAATTTATCATTTATTGCATTTTATTCATGCAGTTTATTTCCATCCCAGTAATAGATAAGAACTGATACTATTTATTATTCCCAAACAATTCCATTTAATTCTCAATGAGTCTATAGTACTCAAATTCTTAAATGATTACACTGCTTCATGTGAATAATTGTGGTAGAGCCTTTTTATGAAAACTTTTTATAAAAAATAGTTAATCAAGATCACCTCTCTTCCAACTGATGATTATGGTGTATTGAACACTTATGAGTCTAAATATTATTTCAAGATCTATGAATCTTTTCTCTGCTTCTATTCTTAAAATTTCCAATCAATTAGATTTGGCACAATTGATCCACTTTTTGCTTCTTTTTGTTAATGGAGCATGCATTTTTTCATTGAGGAGAAATTACTGCTACCTTTTTTTTCTGTTTTGTCAGATGAATTTAGCATCTTCAAATAGTTTTCATGTCCTTGCATATTGGCTCTTCTATTATTCAGTTTTAATGTTCAATGGAGTAGATTTGAACTCTGCCTTGAAATAATCTTGCAATTGTTACTGACTCTTTTGCAGAGTTGATCTGTTTTTGGCTAGCTTCCAGGACAGTTATTTAAGCAGATTATTGGCCAGGTTTTGTTGTGCTTCCAGGCCTTATTCATTTTCGTATACACCCTCCAATTCTGTTTAAAAGCGACCAAGCATATTTTCAAACTAAGAACTCTTCCCCTCTTTAGGAACCCTTTCACTGACTATTATCTATGACATTCTTTCATTTTTAAAAGTAAATATAAACCAAAAAGCCATCTTAAAACCCTCTTTTTCTGTCAGCACAAATTCACTCTAAGAGCGATTTCCACTCAAGTCAGCTCTATGAAGCTCTTGTTCTCTTCAATTACTGCTTTTTCCTTTTTTTTTTTTTTTTGGTATACTCTCGCTGTGTCCTGATCCTACTCTTAGGATATTCTAACAGGTCACCTGCTTTCTAAATTCACACTTTCAACCCTTTATAAGCTAGCGGGGCATGACAAAGGGAAGCCACTTAATAGTTTTGCTGCCTAATCTTAACACCTTATATTTCAAAGGGGTTTCTTACAAATGCTCTCACTTCTTATCAGATCTGAAGGAAAGAGTATCTCAAAGAGCAGCCCTTAAGCACTTGCCAATTAAATCTGGGCTATTTCCTATAATATTTTTGAGCTCCCTTTGAAGAAGGATTTCTCTATGTCTCAGATCTCTTAAATTGCACTCTTTATATTGCCGTTTATGCCACAAGAGGTTTGTGACCTCTGAATAAATTTTTTGAGATGGATTTTCATAGCATGTATGACTTCAGTTTTGAATTTGTCAGTCTTTCCTCCTGTACAAGAAAGAGGGCAGAAAGGGTATCCCATTTTCTGAAAAGAAAGCTGATATATAACGTATAATACAATTTTATAACTACTCAAAGCTTGTGGAAAATATAGAAAAAATCATGTAACAGTTTTGCAAAAAGGGCCTCAGCATAAGAAAATATTCAGAAAGAATAACTGAATATAAAATTCACGTACTAAAACTGTTGACTCCTGAACCATACAACATTTCATGAAACTAATATATAATATCCTGTACTATAAGTACTCACTTTGTCAATTGAATGGTGATGATAAGGATTTAATTTTTAAAATCTCAGAACAGTATTGATTATTTCCCATTCTTATAAGAGAGTATAATCTCTCTGTTTAAACACAGGAAAATAGTGAAATTATTACATTAAAAGGTAGTGACAAGAAGACCAGTACTTCTGGAAAGAATGGAGTAGATACATACGTTTCCCTATTCTTCCTTCTAAATACAACTAAATTTTCAGGATGTATATATAAAACTATCATAAGACAACTGAAAGGTGGAGAGAAAACAAAAACCAGTTAGGGGCATTAGGACTTAAGAATGATATAATGCTTAGCTCCCTGAGTGGTTTGTCTTTTTTGTTTTTTGGTTTTTGTTTTTGTCTCATATCCTAAACTTGGAGCTGGCAATCTAGGAAAAGCCCCAACATAATCTTGTTCCCTTTAACCAAAGGTCAGGACAGGGACGGCCTTCAAGACAAAAGTTTAGACAACAACCACTGTACTTTAGACAAACATTACAGTGATAAACTGTGGCCCTATTCCTACTTGCGACAATAAAAATTAATGGGAGTAGCCTAGACTGCCATCCTTCTCGGACTGTAAAGATGTGCCCCAGCCACTCACTGGAGCAGTGTCAGAGAAGGCTGTGTAAGGAACAGGGACTTTCTTTCCCCAGAAAGCTGTAACAGTAAAAATCATTTGGGACATCCCCACCAGTAGTAATGAGGTAGCCCTTCCTCTACCCTCTGGGATACTTTCATAAGAGATATGGTGGAAAGTCAGTCAGGAATTTCAGCACTGCTCAGTGGTACATAAGCAACTACTTCCCTCTTTGCAGCATCAGTGGAGGTTATGTGAAGCACTCTGGCCCACTGGGTTGTCCATGAAGGCCTATTGAAATTCCCACCCCTTCTTAGCAGTAATGAGGAACCCCCTACCTTGGTTGTCAGGGGAGGCCAAGTTGGGGATCTAGACTTCTACCCACATCTGGTGATAATATCTCAGCATCATCCTTTTCATCTACCAGAATGGTGTCAGAGAAAGTCAGCTGAAATAGAAGATTTAAATGATCCAAGGTCTCATAACATAGTATCCCAAATGCCCAGGTTTTAATAAAAAAAAAAGATCTAACATTTTTGCTTTTCAAGTTCTACAGGGAGAAACATGATGGTACAACTAAACAAGCATTTGAATAAGTAATGGCTAAAAACATCTCCAACGGGCAAAATATATGAATCTATAGATTTGAGAAGCTGAGTAAATTCCCAATAGTATAAGCTCAAATAATTCTATACCAAGACACATCATAATAAAACTTCTACAATAGCCAAACTATGGAAGGAGCCTCGGTGTCCATCGAAAGATGAATGGATAAAGAAGATGTGGTTTATGTATACAATGGAATATTACTCAGCCATTAGAAATGACAAATACCCACCATTTGCTTCAACGTGGATGGAACTGGAGGGTATTATGCTGAGTGAAGTAAGTCAATCGGAGAAGGACAAACATTATATGTTCTCATTCATTTGGGGAATATAAATAATAGTGAAAGAGAATATAAGGGAAGGGAGAAGAAATGTGTGGGGTATATCAGAAAGGGAGACAGAACATAAAGACTCCTAATTCTGGGAAACGAACAAGGGGTGGTGGTAGGGGAGGAGGGCAAGGGGTGGGGGTGAATGGGTGACGGGCACTGAGGGGGGCACTTGACGGGATGAGCACTGGGTGTTATTCTGTATGTTGGTAAATTGAACACCAATAAAAAATAAATTTATTAAAAAATACTAAAGAGAAAGAAAAATCTTGAAAAAGTGGGAAAGAAATGAGACTTTACCTATAAAGGGACAGTGCTTTGAATGACTGAGGATTTCTTACTAGAAACCATAACGAATAGAAAGAGGTGGCATAACTTTTTTCATATCCTATGAAAATATTTCTCAGGAATGAATGGGGAAATCAAGGCATTCTTGGGTGAAGAAAAAATGAAAAGAATATATGTCAGCAAAACTACCCTTAAAATAGTGACTAAGGGAGTTCTCTAAACTGAAATAAAATGATAAAAGAAGGAACCTTGGAACATTAGGGAAGAAAAACACAGTAAGAAAATAAAATGACTTTCCTTTTCCTCTTAAATTTTCTATGTTTGGACATTAAAGTAAAAATTACAGCACTGTCTGATTTGATTCTAAATTTGTATTAGGGAAAATATACAATGATTTTACAATTAAGAAGTGTAAAAGAACATAAAGAGAAGTAAATTTTCTGCTCTTAGACTGGCCAAATGAGATTACCAGTAGACTGTGATAGGTTGTGTATATATAAATGCAATACCCAGAGCAACTGCCAAAATAGCTAAACAGAGATGAAATCAAAATTGCTGTATATAAATGAAAATGAAATATTAAAAAATGTTCAAGTAACACATAGGAAGGCAAGAAAAAGAAAGAGAAGTGAAAAACAGAGAATGAACATTAAACAAATACTAAAATGGCAGATTTAAGCCCTAAAATATAAATTATTACATTAAATGCAGATGATGTAAATGCACAAATTAAAGACGGAGTTTAGCAGAATGTATGAAAAAGCATGACCCAACTATATGCTGCCTGCAAGAAACTGACCTCAATTATAATAATAAAAGCAAGAGTAATGATATAAATATAAAAAAAAGTAGACTTTAGGGCAAAGAAAATCAAGAGTGATATATAATGATAAGAGTCATTCTGCCAAGAAAATATAGCATCTGAACATGTATGTATCAAATAACAGCACCAGAATATGTGAATAAAAAACTGATAAAACTGAAAGAAGAAATAAACAAATCCACATTTATAGTTGAGGACTTTAATACTCTTCTCTCAACAACTGATAGAGCAACTAAGCAGAAAAACAGAAAGGCTTTTGAAGACCTCAACATCTAGCAACAGAATCTTATAGACATTTGTGGAGTACTCCAACCAACGGCAGTGAGAGATACATTATTTTCAAGTCCCAGAAAATGTCTCTACTAAGACATACCAATCTTGGGCCATAAAACAAAGATTATCAAGTTTTAAAAAAAGATACAGACCATGTTCTCCAACCAAAATGAAGTTGAACTATCAGTAAATAACAAGAAAATCTTCAAACATTCAGAAGCTAAACAACTTCTGAATAATCCATGAGTAAAACAGGAATTTCCAAGTTAATGAAAATAAAAAATATAATCAAAATGTGTGGGACATAGTTAAAATAGTGTTGAGAAGGAAAATTAGAGCAGCAAGTGCATGCATTAGAAGAAAGAGGATGTTTTCAATCAATAATTCAAGTTCCCACTTCAAGAATGTAGAAAAAAAGAGCAAAATAAACTTAAACCAAGTTAAAGGAAGAAAACCAATGAAGAGAATATATAAACCAATGGAAAAAAATCCAATAGTAAATAAAACAAAAACATTCTTGGAGATCAATAAAATTGATGAACCTCTAGAAAGGCTGACAAAGGAAAAGATGAGACACAGATTATGACTGTGTGGGAATGAAATGGGATATGACTATAGACCCTGGAGACATTAATAGATAATCAGGGAATATGCAACACTACTCTACACACACAAATTTGACAACTTGGATGAAATAACCAAATTCCTCACAAAACCACACTACCACAACCAGTATCTAAATTGATAATTTGTATAGCACCATATTAAGGAAGCAAATTTGTCATTCAAAAATTCCTGAAAAGAACTATGCAGGGCCAGATAGATTCATTAAATAATAATCCAAAATGCTTAAAGAATCATAACTCCCTATACAATGTGTCTTGGGTTAAGTGTGTGTGTGTGTGTGTGTGTGTGTCTTTCTCATCTGAATAAGGCGGTTACTAGATGATGTCTAAGGATTCTTCCTGAAGACAGTCTACCTTGCAGAGAGTAAAACCTACTGAAAACCTATATTAAACATATTACTAAATAAATATCTGAGAAGATGCTGGTAACTAAGCAACATTGGCCAAGGTATTGGGTTTTTCCACAGGGTGGAATAACAGAGGGGCACAGACGTTCTCCTGTCAATCTATGTTGCTTTGCTTCCTTATAAATTACAAAGTTATGTTAAAATAGCATCTATGTGAACTAAACTCTCAGTACATGCCTTTTTCTACTAAGATTAAAGGTACCATTTAACACATTATAAGTAAACAGAAGCCAAAGTTTTAAGTTCTATAACATCCTAAGTACCTTCCAAATTTTCATCTCTTTTGAATGTTAGGTATTTCCAACCTGGGATTTTTCAAAAGACATATACAATATATGTGAAACTTTCCTTATGTTTTTATGCACTTAGTAATCACTTAAATTATTTTGCTTACTTAATCACAAGCAAATATTTTTTCCAAAACTTTGTTATTGACATTTTGAAGATTTTATTAATTTATTTATTTTAGAGAGAGAGCTTGCACAAGTAGGGGAAGGGGCAGAGGGAGAGGGAGAGAGAGAATCTCAAGCAGACTCCATGTTGAGTACGGAGCTGGATTAGTGCTTGATCTCTTGACCTTGAGATTGCCCTGAGCCAAAATCAAGATTCAGAGGCTTAACCAACAGAGCCACAGTCTTCCCTATAAACATTTTAAATATCACATTCTCTCTTTTTTTTCTTACTATGACATCTATATTCCTTATTATTTGAATAACTAGGATTACAATTTCATAACTGAAGAATAACCTTATAGTGCAGTTTATTAGTTGTGTTTGATTGATTTTTACATATATGATTTTTGTATTGATTTTTTGATTCTCAAAAATACTCTAAAACTTTACTTAATTTTTAGCTTCCTGGGTATTGAACAAATTGTGCCCATTCTGGAGCATGTGTTTCAAAAAACTTAATTATATTTTAAATTGACTTGATTGTATTGTTTTTTTTTTTGATTGTATTGTTTTTGATGTGAGGAAGATGAGCTTCAAAATTTACATTGTGGCAAATTATAACCTTTTACATATTGACAAGACCCCATTTAGAGTGACATTATGCATTTTTATAGTCTAAAAACTCTGAAGGGGCATTATGAAAAACACTATTTCCTCATTTAATTTACTTACTACATTCCTATGAAGAACACTAGTGGGACAGAATGTTGAAAAAACACAAATAAACTTTTAAAGTTGTCAGTGATTTAATTTAACACAAGTTTCCTTGGTATTTGCATACACAGATTGTATTATTTATAATTAAGTTCCCTGGCTGTGTATTTACAGCTTTCCAAATCCCTCAGTATCCTTCTGCCTCTTTGAAAAGTTCAGTCACATTTGACAACACCAATCTGGCTTTAAATGTAACAAATGGAGACACCACACTCTTTCTTTAAATAACATATACAAAGTTACATACCAGTAGACTGTCTATGCCATGTCCCTTGTCATCTCTTTCATAGACCAGAGCTTCCAAGGCTGAGGACGCTACCTATTACACTGAGAGGGCCTACTTTGTTCTGGTTAATTTTCATATAAAAAAAGGGAAAGATGAACAATCTCCTTCTAAATGTTTGTTGTTTCTAGAAAACATTATTGGTAATTTATTTTTTGTTTTATTATAATCAGTAAGTCTATATAAGACTGGAGTTCACTCCAAATGCAGCTTTATAAAAAAGGAAAGGAAAAAGAAAGAAATTCAATGGCTCAAGTCTAAGTAGTCTTTATTGGATGCCTTCTCAGTGTATTGTGACTCCCCATTTCATTATAAAGCCATAAACTTGCTCTATAAAAAAACGATGTTAAATACACCAAATATAACTAATCTCTCTCTCCCCTTAATTACATGTTTCCCCTGCCTACACACAGCTCAAACCTTATGTCGAATCAAGCTGGAAGTTTTGTTTCTCTTTTCCACTTTACTGATTAGAGAATACTTTTATTATGTCTTTTCTCCTATCTTGTTTCAGTACATTCCTCTCATTACTTTTCTTTTCATTTCAGCTACCACTATAGATCCTAAGAGCCAAGTGTGTCAGTAACTCTTTTCATTTAGTGTTTCCAAGTGGTATGACATATATGAAAATTTTGTTTTCTTACCTTGTTCCATGCTAAGATATCTTCATGCCAGCAACTACTGGGCCACAAATCCAGATCAAACTGAAAGTTTGTCTGGTGAATTGAGAGGTAAATGTGTCACCTGCATTCTGTTAAAACCTGTTGGATGGCAATGAACACACAGATTTTTCAAATCATCCAACTGTTTCAGTGACTATTATAAACAGAAGAAAAAGAATGAGTAATTCAGGCAATCAGTCCAACACTTGGTATCAAATTGAAATTTGGACAAATTGTAGTCTTAAAGAATGAGTATTGGGATCCCAGAGGATAAGTTAAATTTTCACTCAGAAAGTTCACAAATAACAGACAACCAAACATAGACAGTGAGTCTCACTTACACATTTATTTGCTACATAGGGCAATGTGACCCATAGCCTCGCTTGCCTACACTTCCCCAGTTTTAGCACTCCAAGTCCCCTGTCCCTGAAAACTCTTCAGTCCTAGGCAAGCAAGGATGTTTGTTGGTATCAACATGATGAGATCATTACATTTAATTAAAACTATTCATTTGTTTTCATTCCAATGCATTTGAATAAATATGTTTTAAGAAAATTAAATGCATTATTTGTTTTATACATACTTGACTAAACAATCACCAAATTTACTTTAAATTATCTATTTTTAAGCAGTAATTTTTCAACAAAAAATTTTATTTTGGGCATAATACAACTAAATCTGAAGGTTTTTTGTTTTGTTTTTTAAGATTTTATTTATGAGAGAGAGAGAGAGTGAGAGAAGAAGGTAGAGGCATTGAGAAGCAGGCTCCCCACAGATCAGGGAGCCTGATGTGGGGCTTAATCCTCAGACCCTGGAATCATGACCCAAGGCAAAGGCAGTCACTTACCCAATTGAGCCACACAATTGCCCCTAAATTTGAAGTTTTAACTAAAACAGACTTTTGAGAGATAATTTATGTAATTAAATAACAAACATTAAGACTCTTGTTCTAAACCTTTTGCTGGGCCCTAAAATAATAAGATAAATAAAAGGTAATCCATTTTGTCTAGAAACTTACAAGTCCAAGTTTCCAAGTTTCTATGGAAACAATTTTGCAATTTTAATAGTAGAGAGTCATGTGTTCATAATGTTCATAACTAGTTATGGTTACTAAAGGTTGATGTAGTGATTTATTTTGTCATAAGTGTAGTGCACTTTATAGGCTAAAGTTTGGTTCTCTTTGTCTCTAAATAGGCTTATTTGGAAGCAACAGTTATTTGGATCAACTAAACACCAATTTTCAAAAAAGTAACAAATACTTGTATTCTTGTATGCTGGAGTCAGGACCACCACATTATTGAAAAAAATAATATAATATGAGGCATACGCAAATATATCTAAAGGACAACCTAGACTAAGAGCAGGTGCAACTATATGACTGATTATTTTCTTAGTCTTTTTATAAGCTATTTGGTATTGGATGGTACTGTGTCTTGCAAAGAATGCTAAAAGCTTTGGTAAGATTTCTAGGCTAGCTTGAATGAAAACAAATTCTGTATATACATAGACAAAAACTTTATATTCACAATAAAGAGAACATATTTTGTAATGCTAGTGGTAAATAAAAAAAAACAAAGTAATAAAAATTATTTTTAAGATTTCTCTACCTCTGATCCAGTATAATCTTTTGGCAATGCAAATTTGAATATGTCACTTCTCAAAATATACACACTACACACTCACATATTCACAATTAAAACCTTTGATTGGATTAGGATGAAAATGAAAATATTTCATTACTGTCTCTTTTCTGCACTAGTCCATAGACTTCATTAAATCAGGGGCCACATCTGATTGCTCATCACTATTCTCTTAGGCTAGCACAGTGCTTCGGTAGTAGCAAACACCCGACCTGGATAAACACAATTTTGTCTTACATGCTGACATTTTAAGAAAAGCAGGTTAATTATTAGAGGATGGTAAGAAAAGTGAAAATAATTTGAAAAGGGAATTTTAAGGTTCCCTTTAAGGAATTCTTTACATTCTTTACATTTAAGGATATTCTTTACAAGAATATTCTTTTAAGGTATTCTTACATTATATGAGCTTCAAAGCTCATAACTTCCCTTTTTCTTGATACAGGTAGATAGCTAGCACTCCACTAGCATTCATATGCCAAATGGAGGAAAATTGTTTTAATCTATAAAATGTCTGAAGAAGAGAGAAAGAAAACATTTTCAAGTAGTTGGTTAATAATTGGAAGTGGTAAGAGTTGATTTAGCTGGATCTGTATTTGTACATCAGGAGAATTTATGTAAAGCAGTAATCTGAGAATAGTTGAAGATCAAAGATATTTGCTTGAAGGGGAGACAGATGAGTCTCTGAGCCAATTAACAAATAACAACTCAGTTCTTCTTGAGTTTGAAGGTGCCTGCTGGAGAGCTAAATGACAAGCAGTGGATAATCTGCCCTTCATTTGTACAGAAGTAAAAGAAATCAATGAGAGCCAAAATTTGTTCTGATAATTAGATGGAAGCTATGAGATATTAATAAGCTGGTTAAATTAATAAAGTAGACAAAATTATTGATTGCTGTTTTCTTCTATAAAAAGTAATACCACATTGCATGTAAGTTCTTAGCAAATTAACTGCACTTACACCAAGTTAGAAATATTACCACACTTTTACATTTGAAAATTGACTAAATAATTTAGAATTCAGTATAACTACCTGAATTCCATGTAGTGTAATTTGGCTTAACACACCAATAAATGAATAAGATAGAAAGATACTTAAGTGATAGCTCCACACCCCAAAGATAAATGGATGTCGATGATATTTTTAATGATCATCACAGATGATAATTAATAGCTTCCCATAGAATCCCATCTCAGTGTTAAAATATACTGTAGTCAAAAATTATTTTCGGCTTATGTAAAATCTCTCTTGGGGGCATTTTAAGCTCCTATAATTTTATTGGTCTTTTGTGAGGATGGAATACAATTGTTCTGTGCTCTCTTTATGATTAGTTCCATGTGTATTTGAAGGAGGCTTTTGCAACCTTTAGTGTTATATTTTACAACCTATATAAGCCAACATGCACTATTTGTAGGCATGAAATATCTTCCATTCTCTTGAATTCTTTTGTCAACTTACAACTATTTAAGTTTCAATAGAGCCCTCTTAAAATACAAAAGAAGTTAAAAGTTCATCAGCTTACACTGGCCATGAGGTTATAGTTATTGAAGCTGGATATTAGGTGCAAGGATGTTCATTTTACCATTTTTACTTTTGTATATGTTTAAAATTTTTTATAGTAAAAATTTTAAAAAGATATCGAGTCCGTTAGCTAAGGGCCAAAGCTTGTATGTGTGTGTGGTGTGTATGCATCTGTGCATGCACACATGTGTGTGCGTGTGTGCACATATGTGTGTTTGTGTGTGTACCCTTGCTAGCTCTTCAACGTTTAGATTCAGGGTGAGTGACTATTTCTTTGAGCTCGTATAGCTCTGTGCTTCAGTGATTCTGGGTAATGTCAGTGAAAGTAATTTTGTTTTATTAAAGTAACTACATTTACTCAGGCAGGACATATTGCTCAAAGTCCCCTGGTTTCAATATTTGTATTCTCTAAGTGGTTATTCGATTCTGATAAGGGCCTGAAGAGGGTGGCTTTTTGCAGAACAATATTTCTGGACGCTCTCAAGTCATGTGTCTGATAATACTGGCTCTATGTACCATATCATCCACTGGAGCAAAACAAGAGTCTGGCTTCTCTTGCAGAATAGTTCCACTAGCCAATGTTGCATTTTAGTGGAGAAAACATTCAGCAGGAGTCAGGAGAGGGAAATTTTAATTCTTTACCAGCCATCATCAGAGAGAGAAATCCACATAACTCTCCTTCCTAGCTTACTTAAAATTCATGAGGCCTAAACTCATAACTACAGGTCATGCTTCTTGTTTATTTCATCTTCAACCTCTGCTACTTCCCAGAGGTGTCACACTCCACATCCCCTTCACCTAGGTTCTCTCCAAAAGTGACTTCCCTCTTCACTGAGAACACAGGGTCCTAAAACACACATTCTTTCAGTTATCCTTCTCTGTATTGATCAGTGTCTCCACACCATTTTCCTCTGATTTTTGTTTCACTTATCTGTGACTCTGCTCACAGTCTTTTCTCCCTGAATTTCCCTTCCACAACTTACCTACCTGGGAAAATCCTAGTTTTAACTCTAGTCACAAGTTGATGTCAGTTGTTCCATAACTTCTCTCCCTGTTGCTGCAGTGGCAGAATCAATGTCATCCCGCTTCCTGGGACACTTGGCTCATAGCTCTATGATGGTGAAATTTTACAAAGCAATTATTTGCCTTTGCTTAATTTAATGGGCTGCTCCTCCCACTCAAGTATGAGTTCCTTAGAGGGAGCACATCTTTTCTCATTTGTATCTCTAATTCCAGGGCATAGAACATGCAATATGGTACTAGGCACTTAATAAATGTTAACTGGAATTGAAACATTTCTCTCTGTGTCTGAAGAAAAAAATGAAAACATAGTACCTCCTTTTCTAAAAAAAAAAAAAAAACACTCTATTTTTTATTCTTGATCCTCTGTCTGTATTTTAAAGCATGTTACAGTCATAGAATATCCTTTATTATGCTTGCATTTCCCCCTTTCTACTGGCTTTTGTTTTCTTCAGGAAGTAGATGCTTTTAGTAGAATATGGGAAAAAAAGAGGATAAATGTAAAAATAGCATAGTTATGCAAGAATTCTATCTTTGCATTTATAGAAGATAGATACATTCTTCTTTTGCACTTCTGACTTGTGTATGGGAGATTTATTGTGTATATATTATATTTACATGTATATAACATGTGCAATATGTTTGCTTCACTCTCTCTCCACCCCAGGAATTATTGCACAGTAGAGCAAGGCTAGATTTTCACTGATATTTCTCTGCCGAAGAGAAGTAGGGACTAGAAATTGGCTTCAACTGACTTATCATTGTAACCTAGTTATTCAACTGCTTTATATTATATGCAGTTAAGATTTGGCAATAACAGAAATCGAAATATTTTCTAGTTTCTTTGTCCTGGAAAAAATCTAATCATCTCTGATTTAGTAAAAGTTTTTTCCAAATATATCTATTGTATACGTATTGTAAAAGGCTGATCTTTCTTGGTCAAGGCAGAGTATAGGGGCTGGGATAGAATATTGATTATTCTATTCTATGTTATTACTATTTTATATTATTATTAACATAATCATTAATAATAATAGTTCATAGTTATTCTGCAAAGAAATATCTCTAATACTCAAACCCCTGCTTCTTTGCCTCATCCTCAAAAGTCCAGGTCTTACAAGTATAATTTTAAGAAATATTTTCTACCTTCACATTTTCAAATGTATGTAATTCTATAAAAAACTTTCTTCACCATGCTTGTCACTAAGATAAGGTGTAAGTTTTTTAAAAAATATATTATTTATTTATTTATTCATGAGAGACACAGAGAGAGAGAGGCAGAGACACAGGCAGAAGGAGAAGCAGGCTCCATGCAGGGAGCCTGATGCTGGACTCGATCCCGGGACTGCAGGATCATGTCCTGGGCCAAAGGCTGACACTCAACTGCTGAGTCACCCAGGCATCCCAAGGTGTAAAATTTTTAATTTAACATTTACTAAGCGTGTGTGAATAAGCATGTACAGTATTCAAAGTGTTTTTTTCTTTTCATTATTAACTCACAAGGATGCTCTGAGGTTGCTATGTAGTATGCACTATTGTTAAAACTTCAGCAATGGTGAGTACTTACCAAGTTCTGAGGTAAATATTAGGCTCTTAATACTTATATCATTAGTAATAGGTAAAATTTATTGAGCTACTTTATGCCAAACTGTAAGAGCCCTATGTACATTAACTCACTTAAACCATGCATCTTGTTATCCCTATTGTATGCATGACAAAACTGATGCTAAACGATGTTTGAATTAGAGACCATAGGTAGGAAGTAACAGTGTCATGATTTGATCACATCTCTTCATCCCCAAGCTGATTATATTCAGTACATTATATGCCCCTTTGCAGGTCAAGCAGTGTAGACATTGGACTCCTTTTATTAGCCTCCTCTTGCTTGCTACCCTCAGAGAACATAGGCCATTATAGTCTGACTTCTCTAGTGATTGTCTTAAAACTCTTTCAGCAAAGGTGGACAAGGACTGTCCCCTCAGCAAATTCAATTAGCTTTTCTCTGTCTTCATCTCTGATCTTGTTGAAGTCTTCTTATGTGTAGAGTGGATATAAAAATACTTATGCTACAGGGTGGTTTTCAGAATTAAGTAAGATATATGCACAAAGTACTGAACCATGTGTGGCACCCAGACTTATTTTCACAAAAGACTAAAGCAATTCTAGTCACAAAGTTGCATAGAATTAGTGCAGGTAAGCAATAGAATAAAAAAAAAAATTCTGCAGGCGCCTGGCTCAACAAGTAGAGCGTGTGACTCCTGATCTCTAGGTCATGAGTTAGAGCCCCATGTTGTGTATAGCGATTACTTAAAAATAAAATCTTAAAAAAAAAGAGAGAAACTCTGATCCCTTATTATGTTTCTCAAAGAACATGAAAGGCAACTCATTTATAACCCCCGCCAATACTTAGCCAGGTGCAGTCTCCTCTCTCCAGATGCCCCACCTCTGCTGCTCTGGAGCATTTCACTTTCAAATCTGAAACCCCAGTTATGTGGTTATCTCACTGATTCTTTTTTCTGCTCTTCATTCTCTGGCTCATTCTCTGTTCTTGTAATGCTGCCTCAAAAGATGTGTGAGTCCAGGGCAGGTAGATGCAGTTTCGGGGAAAGAGATGCCTGTAGGGACGGGGAAGGGAAGCACAGGTCCCGCGCTCACCTTTAAAGGCTTCCTTTCCCACAATGCAGCTATGCTCCCTTTCCACTTCTCCAAACACACTGTGTTCATGTGCTTCTCTGACAGCTCTTCTTTCCACTATAAAAACTGATTGAAGAAAATAACCCCCAGCACTGTCTTCCATTACTCTATCCCCTAGCTGTCTCTCTTGATGTTAAACCTACTCCAGAAACCTTATCACCTCCATGCAGTGACTTCAAAACCTGGCTTTCTAATTTCAGTCACTCACAAGTTCTTCATCTGTTGTTGCCCCCTTTTACTGGATAAATTTATCTTTGCTCACCTGAGTGGAATGCATTGTTAATATATCAGCCTTAAGGTAAAAAAACTAACCATTCATCTTTTCTCCCCAGATGGACTTTCTTTCTCCTGTTGCTTTTATCTACTTCTGTTCAAGGCTCTCTCCTTTTATCTTTGGCTCTCCCTATTCTCTTAATCCTAAATTTAATATGTTGCCAAACACAATCAACTCTACTATTATTATATTTCTTTTTTCTTTCTTCTTTCCATGGTCCTTATCAATATGCTAGATCAAGTATGTATTTCTGACCAATATTTCAGTGAAATAAACTCATATGCCCAGTTCTAGTTTCTCCCTGATGGAAACCATTCTCACAGCATTCATAGATCTATCTCCCTAAACCACAGTTTATAAGAAGCCATTCTCCTTATAAAGAGCCTGTGGTGTCTCCCCAGCTTTCTGAATTAAGTTGCAACTTCCCTAGTTGCTGTTCCAAGCCAGCAACAGTACAGTCCAAACCTTTATTTACTGCCTCCTCTCTGATTTTAATCATTCTTATATTCAATGTACAAATCACACTGGAAGCCCTATGGCCTCTGGATTTGCCCTTAATTTTCTCCTGCTACTTTCGCTTCTGTTGATCCTTCTACCTAGGAGGATGCTCATTCACACATGGTGAAATCTAAGGTAGCATTGAAGGCTCATTGGCAAGTTCATTAAAAAAAAAAATCTTTTCTGTCTTGCATCCAAGCAGAAATAATCTCCTTTTTAATCTGCTAGACCACATTATTTGCTCCTTTTTTATGACAGTCTTCATCATATATTTTATTAACATTTTTTGATACTTGTATTTTCTCCTCTCATTAATGTAAATTACTTGGAAGTACAGCTTATGCATTCTTTATGCTTTATTTCTTGTAATAGCAAGCAGATTGACTTGGGCATAGTAAATACTCAATAAATACTCAATAGATCTTGGATTGAATGAAAGTAGGTAGAGAACTCTTGGCAATGGCATTGCCTCTGAGCTGCACTTTGCTCATCAGCAAAACCAGGTGATTATACTATGAATCCCCATCTAGCTTTATAATTATATAATGATAATTATATTTATAGTTCATGACATATATATTCATAACTAGATTCATAATTTTTTGGAGTTTAGGATGTGAGTTTGGAAGAGTTTTCACGGATACTATAAACTTTTTAACTGACTTCTAAAGCTATTGCTTTGAGGGATCTGAAAGATGAAGAGGGCTGGTGCTTTCTTATGCAGAACTGGATTCACATTTCTTCCCCAGTTTTTGAGTAGTTTAGGGTATATATGATATACACATATATATGATTCTGAAATGGTTCTTGATAACAAAATTTATTGAAAATTACTAAATTTCCAGGCATTATGCTAAACCATTCACATTCATTTTATTATTTTCACAGCAACACATGCAGTAGGTATGCTTATCCTTACTTCACACATGAAGAAAATTCAGGAGAGTGTTTGGTACTTTATAAGCATTTAGTAAAATCTGTGACCACGGTCTTCATGTGTGGCTTGAATCTAAACTCTCATAATCGTGATTAAAATTTCTAGAAAGTTTGCTAAGCCTTCTGACTATATTTATTGTGTTTTCCATAACATTAAAAAAAAACTTAATCTTACTATTTTCTAAGGTTTTATCTTTCATATAAGAAAAATATAAAACTTGATCAGAAAAATCCTTTATTTGACACTAGGAGAAATTTGGACATTTATTGATCTGAAGTCAAACTTTGCTCTATAAAAGTGTTTATAAGTGTGTGTGGTTCATGTCCACTGGTGGTCCTTATTGGACAGTGGAAGTGTCTATGGAATGGTCAGAACTTATCAACAAGGTGCTGGCAACAAAGGCAGGGAGACATTGATGCTTTTTTGTATTGTCCATTTTTAAAGCAAAGTTCTATAATCTGCCTAGCTAATTCAGTGAGTTTTCCCTGAAATGGTAACAAAATAACATTCTCTTGCATGTGATAATCTAACACTATTGCTAATGGCACATAAACTGAAACTGTAGAGATTTCATTTAAAGTAGTACTTTCCAGAGCAAAACCAGGCACACATTGCAGTCCATATTTTGTACTAGTTTGGTGACAAACTTTACTTATTATTGGTGGGAAAGCTTTGCAGTATACAGCTTAGAGTCTTGTTGGGAGGAGGTAAATAACAGCCCAGTCAAGATCAGTTTCAGATAGCGACAAATGCTCTGCAGAAAATAGAAGAACTTAATGTTGTCAGGTTATATGTCCAGTAATTATGCACCAGTATAGATATCCTTGTTGTCTATAGCCTATGTCCCTTCTGATTGGTGCCCATGCTTACTGATCATTAATTAATGTTTGATAATCCCTGCTAGATGTGATGGTAAGTGACTGGAAATGTGGTAAATATACATGGAGATGTTTGGCTAGATGTTACTGAAGAGCTACTTTTAACTGAGATCTAGATGACAAGAAGAAGGAAGCAGCCATGTGAGATAAAAGATAGCAGAAGGAAGCAGCCATGTGAGACAGAAGATAGCAGCCTATCTCCATGTGGGGATAGAAGGACAAGCTCATACAAAGATACTATGGCAAGCAAAAATTGGGCCTTCCCATGACTAGAGAGAAGATCTGTATGACTGGAACATAATGTGTAAAAGAGACAGTGGAAAGAGATAAAATCGGATAGGTATCAATGGCATACTTTAGGAAGAGAAATGATCTGTGCTTTGGCTAATATTTTGCTTAATGGGTATAGGGAAGTCCCAATGTTAATCCATTCCCCATTAGTGTATGGGCAAATATACAAATCTTTTAAACTAGACTGGATAAAGGTTTTTGCTATCAATAACCAGCAGAAATCACTATTTGTCATAAGTATGGTTTTGCTATGCAAATAAAAATTATGCACTTAAATGTCAAATATTGTTTCTATTTAGCCAAGAATTATGATATGTCCAATCAAGATTTAATATTCAAGTAAATAGAAAACATTCTGAATGTGAGTAATCATGACCATTGAATGTTTTTGACTTTTCAGATTGCTATTCAAGGAAATAGGCTAGAAGTGAAAATAAGGCTCAATTTTTCCCTCTGAAATATGCTAGTTGTTGAGGTGAAAGTTGCTCCCGGGAGCTTTTCAAATGAGGGATACTATTTCTTTAAAGATTCACAGCACTGATAAAAGATTAAGGCCTGTTTCTTATTCCAGACACTTTTGCTTTGTGACATCTCTCAAAAATATGTTTGATAACTTGAATAGTCTTAATTTATTACTTTAGTGACAACATGATATTAACAATGATAAGACAACAGGATTTCTTAGGAAGTCTAAATTGGTGCATATAACTCAATTGCCAAAAATGTGATTCTTTTTCAGCTCTTGAATTCTTCACTTGTCAGATAAAAAAATGAATGACACACTGTGATATATTTTTAAAGAGATTTAAATGTTGCCACAGAACATGAAAAAATATTTTCTATAAATAAATAAAAAAAGAGACATATATTATATTTACCACTATGCCCTTTCCCAATAGTTTTAAAGCTATCTTTTAATTTTACTTTATTTTTTATTATTTATTTTAAGGAATGTTTCGTAGGAAGCAGCTTAACATCTTTTAGCACTTACGACATGATATTTAATGTGAAGTCTCCCAAAGATTTGAATGTAATCTTGTGTTTGATCCAAATAGCCAGAACTATAAGACAGAGATACAAAATATTCAAACTCATTTTGAGTGATGTGTATTTGTTGGTTAAGAACTTCTGATTTAGTAGAAATAAATAATAATAATAATAATTTAATTATAATTATATAATTAATAATAAATTAAAAACCAACTGGATATAGAACCTGGTCTATAACTCACAATATTCATTATTAGGCTTACTGTAAATAAATTGGTGAAAATTACAAATAATATCATCCATCTCACAGACACAAAATATTCTAAATATTGTTAATTTAAAATCTGGTTGTCAATTTTATGATTTAAGAGCTTGTGATAATCCTGTTTCTCAATTTGTCTAGAATTGGTATCTTATGAATGCAATGAAAACACATTAAGTGGTCTACAAATGAGAAACTCTGCTCTGTAAAATAGGAGATTTGTGCTGTAAATGAGACTTTCCTGAGTGCACAGAGAGGATTGATTTAGGGTTTAGGAATGATAGTTAATTGGAAAAGAGTTCATTATCTTAAAAATAATGAGTTCAAAAGTCCATTAATTTTTAAGTCTTTTTCTGTAATTAGATTTAGATATATAGTAATGCAATTATTATTGCATCAAATAGATGGTTTGGACTTTACCATTGTCAACTGAATGAATGTTTTGAAATCTGTAATTTCTTTTAAGGTATTAGCTGAGTTTTCATGTGCACTCTAGCAGGATGACACTTTGCCACAGAAAAGCATTGGTTTCTGCATATGAACATTATCACATGAAGATTGAAAGGTAAGTTTGTATACTTCCAAAAAGAAAAACAAGAAACGGACAGCTGAAGAAAAACATTATCAACACTGCAAGAAGACAGCCAAAACAGGAATGTGGGACAATTTTATGATACAAATGATCACGTTTCCATAATAGATTATAAGAACTTTTGGTATGGTAACATGACATGGTGGTGATGTTAATAATCTGTTTTTATTTGTTATAATGGAATGTTGATGTATTACAGATGAAATGACATGATATCTGGGTTTTCCTTTAAAAATCTTCAGAGAAAGAATTAGAACAAAGTGAGTAAAACTGGATGTGTAAAATATTGATGGATGTTGAACCCGGGTGAGTGGTACATATGTTTTCATTAGGCCATTTTCTCTACTTTTGTGTACATTTTTAAATTTTCTGTAATAATAGGTGATTTTTCCACCTTTATTAAAATTATCTATTCAACCGACCATTGTATACATTCTTTTGGTTCACAGAAGCAGGTGTCTCAAGAACCTTACTAAACAACATACTGTTGTTTAAATGGGAGAATTATTTCTTAATCCACTTTTACTCAGTCATTTCTCATATATGATTTTTCCTTTTTGCTTTTTTTAAACACTTTTTTAAAAATGTGAAATACATCCAGAAAAGTACATAAAAATAAATTCATGGTTTAATGACTCATTAAGAAGTAAATACTATGTTACCTTCACACATATTAAGAAATAAACTATAATAAGAACCACAGAAATCTACTTCATGTACCTTCTTGATCATAGCCCTTGCCCTTTACCTTGAGACATTTCTTAATTTTGCCTTAGTTTTGCCTGATTTTGAATTTTATGTATATTGAGTGATATGGTTTGTATTATTTTCCTTTTGCCTCTTTTGTGCAACATTATGTTTTTGAGATTTTCTTGTGCTTTTGCTTATTACGAAGGCTCAATAATTTTTATAGCTGTGTAGTATAATAATGCTGCCATATATAATTCTTGTATATGTATCTTTGGGCGTATAGACACAATCTCTTGAAGACTATACCCCAGGAGTAAAATGGCTACATCATCAGATGTGCTACTCCATAACAGATGCTCAGATCACTTATATTAATCTTTTCTACTTTTCTACTATATGCATTAACTTCATCCCACTTGTTTTTATATATAATATTTTCATTATTGTTGTTTAAAATGTTTCTAATGTTTATTATTTATTTTTTGACCTGATTTAGAAGGGCGTTTCTTAAAAACATTTTGAAAAAATATTTTGAAATTGAAATACAGAAAATTGAACAGATTTAGGTATTATAGAAAAAACAAACAGCTTCATATAGCTACCATTCAAATGGCCCTCTCATGCCACCTATCAAGGCCAAGATGAGTGTGGAGCAGGAGTGAGTAGTGATTAAATTTAAGAAAGCACTGACTCTCAGGGTTGGGCAAATGCAAAATTGGCACTTGCAAGAACCTAAGAGTGAACGCCTCCTTAAGTATTGTCTCACTGGTTTCTTGCTGTTCTAAATCCAGTTCCTGCCCTGGAAACCATAGACAATACATAAATAAATGATCGTGGCTGTGTCAAAATAAAACTTTATTTACAAAAACAAACAGAGGACCAGGATTTGCCTGTGAACTTTAATTTCCTGACTTCGAATATAGATTCTTCCTTCTAACATATATACCAGCTCACTAATTCTCCCTTCAGCTTCATCTAATCTATTGTTAATCCCATTTGTTTACTTTCTTTTTCATTTCCAGACTATCTACTTGGATTTCTTTTGGGATATCTGTGATATCAATATTTATAATTTCCTAACTATATTTTAAGATTGGCTTTTAT
The DNA here is from genome assembly GCF_053574225.1 of Canis aureus. Taxonomy (NCBI): domain Eukaryota; kingdom Metazoa; phylum Chordata; class Mammalia; order Carnivora; family Canidae; genus Canis; species Canis aureus. The sequence continues at coordinate 22,385,514 of NC_135634.1, forward strand.
TTTTTAAACCACAGATGTTAAACATAGTTATTTCATGATCTGTGAATGCTAATCCCAGTATTTAACGTCTTACAGTTCTGCTTTTGATTTTTGTCCATCATTATCTATTTCCTTGAGTGCTTATTTCTCTTTTATCTTATGCTCCTTGGTATCCTTGCAAGTGTGTGTGTGTGTGTGTGTGTGTGTGTGTGTGTGTAAATAATCATTTGAGGCCTAGGATAAAAGTATATTCATCTAAGATGTGGTCCCTGGACCAGTAGCATCATCAGCATCACCTGAGAATTTGTTAGAAATGTAAATTTCAGGGCCTCATCCCAGACCTACTGCATCAAAAAGTCTGGAGTCAAGGCCCAGCAATCTGTGTTTTAACAGTCCTTATGTGATTCCATTGCCTGTTCATGCTTGAGAACCTCTCTTTTAGGGACTTTTTTCAGTGTTTATGTTCAGCATCTGTTCTATCTGAAATCCAGTTAATTTCATGTCTTGAGTTTTTGGTCCTCTTAGACAATGTCAATTTGAGTGGCTAATCTCACTGACTTGCATAGCAAGTTTACCTTGAAGTTGTATCCACTGTGGCCTCAGCTTCATGTAAGGAGAGTCTCCTATTAGACCTTTCACCTTGAGCAGACCCTGAATTTTTATCTGTTTCCCTTTCTATATGCCCCCTCCAACCAAAATTCCAAATTCCCAGATAGCAAAGGCTTCTGATAAAGAGACCATCATTGCCTCTTTTCTCTGGATTGAAACTTGCCTCTCAGATCTGGCTAGTAATTCCTTACCATCTTGTCAGCTCACTGACGCTTTTAAGAAGATGTTTTCATATTTTATTCAGCAAATTCAGTTTGCTTCTACCATGAGTCAGTCCCAGTTTCCTAGCCAGCATTATAGAAAATGACCTCATGTGGGTATTTCTAGGACTGGTTTGTTTTTATATAAACACAAGAGAAAATTAAAAAAATGTAAAAACAGTTTACCTTAGTGGAAACATGACATTGATATGAAATGTTCTTAAAATGCTTACCTTGTGTTTTGAGATTTATGCCTCAAATATATACAGATTTACTCTTCAAGAAAACATGTTGACCTTGTTAAAACTGCTGCTTTTGGATGTTGGAAGTACTTTTGCTTCATTCATACATCACAAGCCTTTGAAAGTGATGTGGCAATCACCTGAGACTTAAATTTAATCTTTGACAGTTTCTATTCATGTACTTATTATGAAAAATATTCATATAGGCAGAAAGTCGATGGGTTCTATCATTCGGAGGTAGAATGTTGCTACAAAGAGGTGAATTATTGACTGTACAGTGAAAATAATGTATTTATGCAAAAATGTTTCTGTAAAGCAACATCTGCTTTTTTGCTTTAAGGAAGATAGTCACACAAGAATGTAGACAGACAAGTAAGTGAAGTTAATTTAAGATCCTAGATCTCTTTATCAGGCCCTCTTTACAGATAATGTGAAAATATTTTATTTCCACTGACAGATACTGAAATTTCATAAAGCCACAGTGATCTGTGGGAGACCTGGCAACATTTAAACTTGCTGATGAATTCTAAACAAGGGCACATAGATTCTAGTGAAAGGGGACCATATGTAATTCTCTGCAGAAATTTGGATTCAGTTAAATCTCTCTGTGTGTTTTTAAATGACTATTCTGTCCTTTGAGCATATTGTGTTCAGACAACAAAAATAAGTGCTAGAGGAATTTGGAAAACTCATGAGCAGTCACGGTAGCAATAGAGATTATGCTACGAGAAGGAAGGACTTAAAATATCATCTCAGAAAATTTCCTAAATTGTTGAGATTAGTAATCGAAGCTATGTGTCTTTTTAAACCTAAATCACAATCTCTATCTTTAGATACTGTTAGTTATGGCAGGGAAGGAGCATGGTCAAAATAGCTGCTCTTGTATGCAACACATTTGTAGCAAATTCTGTAAAATGAATCTGTGAGTGAGCTTGTCTATTAGCTCAAGTGATATGATTTCCAGAGCTATCAAATTTGTTTTTTCAACTTCTTTCTTAGCTCTACAGCTAAAATTTTGATGTCCGTGATATGAATTATTTTAAGGCAGATCAAGAGCCTAAAATTCCCAGAAGGTCCTACTGCTTTAATGAGTAACTTATCTGCCCGCCCCCCCAACAGCCCTTTTCACAAAAAGCTCAAAAACAAGTATGCTCACTTTTGAGATCACTGAAAAATTCTTTGTGAGAACACATTTTCAGGACCTCAACCTGTCATTGCCCTCTTTCAGATGTTTATGTGCTTTTTTGTGCTGCTCACTGAAAATACACAAGCTGATCTGCAGGAGAAATTGTCCAAAGATTTTAGGCACGTTCTCTGCTTAATGCCATCCTATGAAACTGCTTTTCTTTCTTACTTATATCCCAAAGCAAATATGATTAAGATAGAAAAAAAATTTATGCCTAAAATGCTTTTTCCCCCTTTGTTGAATCTGAATACCTGGCCTGTTTTTAGACAATTACTCCCTTATCTTCGTCTGCTTTGGGTTGTCTTGACTCACTGTTCCCTTCAAAAATCATAGATGAAACACCTATTATGTGTCCAATACTATACAAAAAAATCTAGACACCTATTTCTGCTCTTGAGAAGCTCAATCTAATGGCTGCTTAGAAAACAAATGAGTGTGTGTTCTAGTTTTAAAATAGAGGTATGGACAATGATTTATGGGAATTTACATAACTGGAGAGAGAATTTCTACTGTACAAGGTGTACATTTTATTTGAAAAATAAATACAGAGGCATCATCAATATAATCGATAATTTATAGATAATGAAAATCAAGCAAAGAGACACAATCACTTGGAAGATCAGCTGGAGAGCTGGTACTACAGAGTTGATGAGCAGTCCATCAGCATGCTCCCAGTTACTTGGCCCACGTTGTCAGGTGAGCTCTAAAGCTCTTAGTGTGATGGAGTATGGCTAAGTAGCTCACTGAGCAAGGCCACATCTGCCCACTTCTCATGTTGTGATCATCTGTTCATGTGTTCTTTCCAATACGGTCTCCACAGAATGAATGTTTGGGGAACATGAAGTGATATTACTGACAGAATTGTGGTAACATTGTTACAATTGTATGTTTTACATAGGTATTTAAAATGGTTGAATGTTGGAATGTGCTTTCAGAATATGGTTGCTGAGTACATGCAAACCTCTTTGACCCTCCGTTCTTAAGCTTTTTCCTTTGCTTACATGGAGCCAAGAAAACTGAAAGTGGCACTGAACAGACTGAAAAATAATACCCTGTGTAACCTCAAGTTATTTGTCAATGACTTTTATCAGCATTACATTACACCAGACCTGTTCTTACTATAAATTGAAATTACAGGAGCACAATCATCCGTGAGTTTTGTATTGTTGTTGCAGTAAAACTGCTATGTTATTTAACCTTTGGAAAGAAAAGTTGAAAGTGAAATGTATGTAAAGAAAAATGAATGTTTGGATCTCTCGGTGCTTTAGGGCTGTGCCTAACTCAGTGCATTTAGGCACTTTCACTTTGTGGACAATACTCATAGTATATACAATTGTATGTCTGGAAAATCCTAGGCGAGTACCTGAAAAATTAACAAAGTTAAAATATATGTGAGTAGCCCCATTGAAAACTATTTAAAAATCAATAACTTTTCTATATGCCATCAATAATCTCTTAAATTTAATAAAATAATAATCTCTTAGGAAATATAATAAAAAACAGATCTTAGTAATAAACATGGAAAATTTTAAAAGATCTGTAAATAACCTTTAACAAGAAATGTGCAGGACTTATATCAAGAAAACTGAAGAAAACTGTAGGATATCACTGGAGGCCATAAAAAAGAATTTAATGAGTGGAAATACTTTTTCCTAGAAGGAAAACAATATAATATTTTATTTTCTCTAAAATTATAAATATAAATACAATTGCAATAAAAAATTGCAACTCAACCACTCTAAAGTTTATTGGTAAAAATGAGAGTAAAAATGGCTGAGATGTTTTTTAAAAAGAAAAATGATGTAGGGCTTGCATTAATAGATAATAAAATGTTATGGTGATGATAATCAAACCATATATAGGTAAAATTCAGTATGGCAAAAGACCGTTTTCTAATAATAATACACTATTCAATGTATGCATGGCATTGGGACTACTGGTTGTATATAAGAAAAATATAAAATTGAATTAGAATGCAAAAATAGCTTCATACTAGTTTCTGATATAGACATGATTCATTGTATTAAAAGAATAAGAAGAGTTGTGTCAATGAGAATGAAGTTTTTATCTTTGATGGAGCAACTCTGGTAACCATTTCTGATATAATGAACTTGTAGAAGATGGATCGTCTCAGTGTGTTGCTTTTAACAGAAATAACAAGAAGACTCAGACTTCTAACAGGGCATAGGCTTGGCAAGCAAACATGGCTCAAATAGGAGCCTCTCTACTCTCCTATTCCCCAGGACTTTGGGCCAGGAAACATCATGTAGTGCAGTGCACTTACTGTGGATGTAAGCCCTGAGAGGAGTGTTGTATTCACACAAACATTCTGGAAGTCAACCTGACATATTGCATGTATGTATCTATTTTTTTCCAGCTATAGAAATGTATCCCAGGGAGATGATAGGAAAATTGTCCTATTGACAATTTTTAAATAAGCAAATTCTTTATGAATAAGGTGTTGGTTAAGGAATTATATACGTTTGTAAAATAAAATTCTTTTTTTTTTTTAAGATTTTTATTTCTTTATTCATGAGAGACACAGAGAGAGAGAGGCAGAGACATAGGCAGAGAGAGAAGCAGGCTCCATGAAGGGAGCCTGATGTGGGACTTGATCCCGGAACTCCAGGATCACACTCTGGGCCAAAGGCAGACACTCAACTGCTGAGCCACCCAGGCAGCCCTGTAAAATAAAATTCTTTAAAAATTTTTAACCAGGGGATCCCTGGGTGGCGCAGCGGTTTGGCGCCTGCCTTTGGCCCAGGGCGCAATCCTGGAGACCTGGGATCGAATCCCACGTCGGGCTCCCGGTGCATGGAGCCTGCTTCTCCCTCTGCCTGTGTCTCTGCCTCTCTCTCTCTCTCTGTCTCTCTGTGTGACTATCATAAATAAATAAAAAAATTAAAAAAAAAAAATAAAAAAAAAAAAAAATTTTTAACCAATGTCATATGTTAAAGAGTCCATATTATTAGAGTTACAATTTCTATCTCTTCCACTACTAGCTGTAGTAAGCATTTCTCTCTCAATATTAATTGGCAGTTTGTATTTCTCTGATTTAACTGTGTCCTTCGAATGTCTTCCTTTTTCTTTTTTTCTTTCATTTCTTTTTTTCATTCTTTTTCTTTCAGTTTTACTATTCATTATATACATTTAAAACTTCTTTTATATTGGGAAAATTTTATAATCAGAAAAAGCACATTCTTGAAAAAAAAAAGAATCCCACAGAAGCTACTTGAAGAAAAGTCAAGAGATTGGTTTGTTATTTGTGGAAATTTTCTTTATAATTAAAGAATGGAAGTGAAGGATATAAATAATAGCTAGGAACAAGTTTGCAATATGCCTTGAATCCCAAGGAGAACAAATTGAACTTTGTGCTAGAGACAGTAGACAACCGTTAGAAATTTTGAGTTGAAATATGGTGTGTGAGAAATGAAGTGTTTTAAGTATCATTTACTTCATAAAGGAAAATAGTATGGAGCTAGCTAGCTCTCAACTCTGTCTCCTGTCTCCTCTCACTATGTGGTGATGAGCTATTTTCTCTTAAAGTTCTCTACATTTGTATTTTCCTGGTGTGAAAAAAGATGAGGTATAACGAAGAATATTAGAAATTTTGCTGCAAGGTGAGGATATTAAAATAAGAAACACCTTTCAAAAACAAGTGATGAGGTGAGGTGCTGGAATAATTTAAAATGAAATGGGTCAAACCCTATTAATAATTTGAAGAGTAATTGGGAAGAGCAGCTGAAATTAGGTGGCTTTTGGTTTTTTCTTTCTCTAATTTCTGTGATTAACCTATTACAAAAGAATTATGTCTTTTTTATGAAAATGGTATAAATTTGAAAGAGCCACAAATAACCTTTAGTTTCTGATCTTAAGTTTTAATTTATTTTTAAAGATTTATTGATTTATTCATGAGAGACACAGACTGAGAGAGAGAGAGGCAGACACATAAGCAGAGGGAGAACCAGTCTCCCCATCAGGGAGCCTGATGTGGGACTTGATCCCTGATCCTGGAATCATGACCTGAGCCGAAGGCAGGTGCCCAACTGCTGAGCCACCCAGGCATCCCTTAATTTTTAAATTTTTGATCCAAGAATAGAGGATGGAAAGAAGCTTTTATAGCCTATGGTCCCACTTTACTTTTTCTGTTTGCACCCTAAAGTTGGAGCTATTGGACATTTCAGTGTTCCAACAGCACTTCGTTAACCAACTCATCTAGGAGAGAGAATTCTCTGAAGTACTGCTATGCCTGATCTCCTTGCTGAGACCCTGATTGCCTATGTGTATTCCAGACATTCCAACCCCTTCTGGGAAGCTGCCTGTAAATCATCAGAGACATACTATATTAAGGGAGTTATGGTACTGACCTGAGAAAGGGAAATAGGTTGAACAATGACAAAAGAACTAAATCCAAGTTTTTCTCCAGGGAAAACTTGGAAAAAGTGGTATATTTTTTTCCTTGCTCCCAAAGTAAAAGAGAATTTCAAAATTTGGAAGAAAGAATGATTCAGGACAGGAATATTTGGAGCCTAAAACCAAGAACACTAAAGGAACTATGATCTTAGCTTTGGGAAAAGGTTTTCTTTTGGGTTTTGGATGTTTGGAGGCTCCCGTGGCTTTGGGGTTGGGTATAGAGGAGCTTTGTTTAAGGGACAACTTGGTCACCAGTGCAAAAAATGTGGGGAGCCCTTTGCTTCAGACTTGGCTCTGGTGAGAAGGGTAAGGGGCCTTTAAAGTTTCATTTTACCTTCTCTGGTCCAGTAATGAGTGCAGATCCTGATCCCAGAGAAATCAAGTGACTGCCTGTGTTTCTGGGACTTGAGGACAACAGATATTGGGAAGAGGGTAAGGCACTCCAACACCCTCTTTTATTTATTTATATCTGGAATCAAATGTTGATGATAGACATGCTTGCTTAAGGAGGTAAGACACTTACTAGCAACAAATTATTCAGATGATATCAAGCACAAATTTTAAATGTTCACTATTATTAGATATTGTAGAGGACCTAAAGTCTCCATGAATTATTTTTCTTGAATGACATATTTTTCCTAAATTGAAAAGATAATGGAGTGCTGATTGAATTCCCAGATGTATCAAAGTAAAAACTAAACTGCTAAATCAAAATAACTTGACTCCAATAGAAAGTATATTAGAAAACACATTTATTGAGCTTTGACTATATTATTGCATTTTGCTGGACCCTTTGACATACATCATCCATTTACTCCAGACAATAATTCTGTCAGTGAAAGACTAATATTGCTATTTTACAGGTAAGGAACAGGAAGCTAGTGGAGGTCAAGTGTCATCTAGAATGCACTGGATATGGTATTCTAATGCAATTCTTCTGAAAACTATGCAGTAGTCTTTCCCTTGTACCAGGAATATATGGGAGGACTATCAGCATTTACAAAATGATTCATTGAATTTTCATCTCAAACTTGAATTTTAGTAGGGCAAAAGAACCAAAATATCCTCTAATGTTAGTTCATAGCTGGGTGAACACTCTATTTTTACTTATTTTTTATTTTATAACATTTTATCTAAATATTTTGATTTCTATATTTAAAAATAAGCATTTACAATTATGATTATTAATGGAATGTCTATAATGCTATGTCACAGCTGAGGTTTGATAAAGAATGTTGATTTGTCTATTTTGGGGCAATTGCATATTTGTGTATGAACTACATTTTTACTTGATGACCATCTAACTTGATAACTTTCAGTATGGCCAATGATCTCATTTTTTTATAACAAACCTCAAAGGCAGATTTAATTATTACTATTTCATAAGAGAAAGAATGAGGCAGAAAACAGTTAAATGACTACTTGGATTCATGTGTCTAGTGACATAGTTCAATCTAAAAGATGATTCTAAAATAAATCAGATATTACTCCCTCAGATGTCTCCAAGATGCTTCTAAATTCTGAGGTTACAACTTTCCTTTAATTATTAAACTGAATGGCTTGAAGTCCTCTCTTATGTATTAGAAGGAGGCTATGTTCTTCTCAAACATGACAAGTATTCTTTGGACATTTATGTGTCCATGGTTGCGTTTTGCTTTCGAATCCTGGGAACTCCAAATTCTTGTTATCTCAATTGCCAATTTCCTTCTAAAACAAGCACTATTGAATATGAGGCATCACTGTTTAAATGTTCTCCACCCATGCCCATCACAGAATATGTCCATAAGCATCTTTCTCCTCAGAGTTATGTAACTGCCCCAGGCTTCTCTGTCCTGAAGACCTTCTCTTCCATTTAGATTTTCCTGTTTTATTTTTCTGTTCTAAAACTTGTCTCCCAAACATACAAATGAATATTTAATTATTTCTTTTATTCGGTATGTAAATAAGGTCTTTGATGAAGGGTATCTTGGTTAATTTATGCATACAGGTCTTCCTTTTTTTTTTTTTTCTTCCCTTTTTTTTAGATGCCTTTTATTAGTTTATTTTTGTCGTCTGATTGCTGTGACTATGACTTCCAGTACTATGTTGAATAAAAGTGGTGAGAATGGACATCCTTGTCTTGTTCTTAACCTTATGAAAGAAGCTCTCAGATTTTCCCCATTGAGGATGATGTTTGCTGTGGGGTTTTCATATATGGCTTTTATTATATGGAGGTAGGTTCCCTCTAAACCTACTTTTTGAGGGCTTTTATCATAAATGGATGTTTTCTTTGTCAAATGCTTTTTCTGCATCTGTTGAGATGATCATATGGTTTTTATCCTTTCTCTTATTGATGTGATATATCACATTGAGTGACTTGTGAATACCACTCTTGCATCTCAGGAATAAATCCCACTTGATTGTGGTGAATGACTTTTTAAAATTTATTGTTGGATTTGATTTGCTAATATTTTTTGAGAATTTTTGCATCTATGTTTTCAGAGTTCTTGCCTGTAGTATCCTTTTCTTTTGGTATCAGGGTAATGCTGTCCTCATAAAATGAATTTGGAAGCTGTCCTTCCTCTTCTATTTTTTAGAATAGTTTGAGAAGAATAGGTATTAGCTCTTCTTTAAATGTTTGGTAGAATTCATCTGAAAGCTATCTGGTCCTGGACTTTTTTTGGTTTTGGGGGAGTTTTTTGATTACTAATTCAGTTTTATTCCTGGTAATTGGTTTGTTCAAATTTTCTAATTCTTTCTGATTCAGTTTTGAGAGGTTATATGTTTCTAGAAATTTATTCATTTCTTTTAGGTTTTCTAATTTGCTGGCATTTACTTTTTCATAATATTCTCTTATAATTATTTGTATTTCTGCCATATTGATTGTTACTTCTTTTATATCTGGTTTTATTTATTTGAATTCTTTTTTTATATAAGTATGGCTGAAGGTTTATCAATTTTTTTGATATTTGCAAAGAACCAGATCCTGATTTCATTGATCTGTTCTATTGTTTTTCATTTTGTTTTGTTTTTTGTTTTAGTTTCTATGTCATTTATCTTTGCTCTAATCTCTATTATTTCCTTCCTTCTACTGGTTTTGAATCAGGTATTACTTTTTTTAACCAAATACGCTAAGCTCTGTTTTTCTAAACATACAATAAGTTCTCCCCTTACAAGGAATTCTACCTATAGAATAGGAATAGATTTGAATTCAGCTAAGTTTTTAAAGTATAGATTTTTTCTTTTGGTTATATTGATTTGGGGAGCCAGAGACTCTCTCATGTTCTTTTGTCTTGATTATACTCTTTGTGGCTTACATCTTTAGTTTCTTATCCAATGTTTATTCTACTTTTCCTCCTTTATATCAAAACTATGATTTTTTTTTGGAAGATGGGGGACAGTGATGTGCTCTGTTGAAATACTGATCTCCTTGTTTCTCTTTTAGTTAGGAGCAGGCTGGAATATTCTGAGAGTAGTGCTTTCAGATCCAGGCATAAGGGCATTTGCCCAGGGTTCTATACTTCAGAGAACTCCACATACCACAAACACAAAAGGAAGTTATTAAGGAACATAAATATCTCTGTTACTCAAGATCTGTCATTTAGCATGGATATACCCTAAACAACTGCTCTCATGAGTGACACTCTTCAGGCCCAAGAAATGGGGAATATTTAACATCTTTTATCCTCTATACAAAACAAAAGCCAAGTATACCCAAATACTAGGATGTATTGTGTATAATACTGTTGCTGACTTTAGAGATGAACTTTTCTTTGAAGTCAGGAGGATTTGAGTAGCAGGAAGGCTTATATAAGTAAAAAGAAATACTAATTTGTTAAATCCTTCCTTTCATATGGCATGAATGAACAAGATTCTTCCATAATAAAGTTTAACTTTATAATGGTACTTAGTTTCCACTTTCTTGCTCCTTTTTGGGCTCCTTTTTGTGATTCCAGAAGGAATCATTAATTAGTATTTACATTTTATAATATTAAATAATTCATATTATACTTAAAATGAAATATCTGTAGACCTAGCCATAATGTATGGAGCTTGATAACAGTTTTTGACATTGGCAACAGACACAAATTATGAATAGTTTTATTTTTATAAAGATATTTAATGTAATTTAATGAAATTTCAAAATAATTAAAACTTTTTAGTGCAATCTAAGTAACTTAATATAAATAACTAAATAAATTAAAAACTAAATTATGCTTTTTAGCTTAACCTAAAACTTAATCTAAATAATGAAATAATCTTCCTCTGTGTACCTGGTATTTATAACCACTTATATAGTTAGTTTAGTATTTACAGTTTCCTGCTAAATTCATAAGGGTGGAAGTTGTTATAGACTGAATATTTGTGTCCCCTCTACCCCCAAATTCTTATTATTTTGATTTTTTTTAATTTTTTTAATTTATTTATGATAGTCATACAGAGAGAGAGAGAGAGGCAGACACATAGGCAGAGGGAGAAGCAGGCTCCATGCACCAGGAGCCCGAAGTGGGACTCGATCCCGGGTCTCCAGGATCGCGCCCTGGGCCAAAGGCAGGCGCCAAACCACTGCGCCACCCAGGGATCCCGTCCAAATTCTTAAATTAAAGCCATAACCTCTAATATTATGGTATGCAGAGGTGGAGCCTTTAGGAGATAATTAAGTTTTGATAGTCTTGAAGGTGAGGCGCCTATGATAAGATCAGTGTACTTATGAAAAGAGGAAGAGAGGTCAGAGCTATCTTTCCACCATGCCATGTGAGAACACAGAATGTAGCCATCTGCAAGCTAAGAAGAGAGTTTTCTCCAAGAACTTAAACTGTTGGCACTTTGAACTTGGACTCCAGCCTCCAGAGCTGTGGGAAATAAATGTCTTATGTTTTAGCCATCCAGTCGATGGTATTTTGTTTATAGCAGCCCAACATAATTAAGATAAAAGTACTTTGAGAATAAGGACTATGTGTTATTTCAATTTTATCGATACTGCAGGAGAAATCTATAAAATCTATTTACCCATGTTCTCTTCTACAAGTACAGTTTCAGAGGAATCAGTGCTGCTGTTCCTATTGGCAGCCAATTTCTCCATTCTTGATCTGGATCCCAATTCCCCATGTATTATCTCATGACGTACACCTGGAGTTATCCCTTCTCACATTTTTATTATTTATTTATTTTTAAGATTTTATTTATTTATTCATGACACAGAGACAGAGGCAGACACATAGTCAGAGCCAGGTGTGAGACTCAATCCAGGACCCCAGGATCACACCCTGAGTTAAGGCAGATGCTCAATCACTGAGCCACCCAGGCATCCCTCCCTTCTCACATTTTTATTGTTAATACCATCTTTTCTTGAAACTCCAGGAAACTTTGAAATATTTTATTGTATATTCTATGATGATAAAAATAGAAATATAACCTAAGCAAATCATTATACTATATTCCTTTACTGCTACCACCTGTGCCTATACTTGTTTTCACAGCTGCATTTTTTGAGTCACCTAAGATCCCTAGCTCTATTTCCACCATAATTTCTCTTTGGCCACCATCTCTACCACTTCATTGGAACTACTTTTGTCAATAACTTCTGTGTTTCCAAATCCAAGAACATCTTATGTTGATACCTCCCAAATTTAAATCTTTGACCAGTGTCATACTTACATTGTCTATTACCTACTAGTCACTATCCTAGGTGCTAGATTTTCAAACTAGATTAAAAAACAGTCTAAACTCTCATTGCTCCTCATGAATGTAGTTGTATGAGAGATTCTAGTACAAACTAAGGCATTAAACCACGGTTCTGAAGACATATAGCCAACTTACTCATAGTGATATTCTGAGGAAGAGCATAAAAACTACTCAATCTGTGACAGGCAACTGCTTTCTATAAGAGGTCTGATGCATTTATATAATTAAATTAAGTAAGCTATTTTATTGCCTCTGTTTTTTGGTAGTTGCTTTATGTCCCACTATTTTTACATGAATAAACTTGAATGTTTTTCTGTATTCCACAGTTATAACTACAACAATGTGGTAGAAAAGAAATTCAATAAATTTATTATGAATGAAATGTCATGATACTACTTCCCCCTACTAAATTGTAAGACCCTAAAATTATAGAAACATTTTCTTAGTGTTAGAAATGTGTTACAAATAATAGATAAGTGCTTCCTATATGTTCACTCTTTAAGCCCATGAGAATATGACTATCTAGATTCCAATTTATCATTGTTTCTCTTGTCAGTCATATTTTTACTGTTCTCTTTACACAGATAGATTTCGTGGCACAATAGCATAAATTATTCCTTGCATACATTCTTAATAATGCTTTTCTTTTATTTAATTCACCTGGAAAACCCTCGAACTGGTTAAATCCAAATAATTCACAAACTTTCAACCTGGACTATGAGGCTGAATGTGGCTAAAGAAAAAATACATGCATCATCTATCTTAATCTTGTAAATAGTAATATCAGGCAGCTTCATGGTATATTCTGGCAAGTTTAGAATATTTCCTTTTTTTTTTTTTCAAAGCTTTTATTTATTTATTCATGAGAGACACAGAGAGGCAGAGGGAGAAGCAGACTCCGTGCAGGGAGCCCAACGTGGGACTCGACCCCAGGACTCCAGGATCAGGCCCTGGGCCGAAGGCAGGTGTTAAACCGCTGAGCCACCCAGGGATCCCCTATTTCCCAAGTTCAATTGCTATCCCACTCTGTTAGACAATTATTTCATCCCTTTGTCTTCTCAATGCTCTAATACTTCTTCTATAAGTTGTGTTATCATTTCATATTACTTCCAATTTTTCTCAGAACATAGAGTCAATCAGAATAGAAATTTCTCTAGATCCTGTACTTACCCCTTTATACTTACCCACCTATCTGCACCTGTGCCTATGTTCTCTGCCTCCTCTCCTGTAATCATAGGTAAGTTGTCAATGATTCAAAATCAGTAGTCTCACTTCTGGATCTATTGCCTCATCAAGATTTTCCTTTTTTACTTGATCATTACCATCAGCATAGAAATAGAATGTTTTACAAATGATAAACTAGTACATAGGAGAGTGCCTGGTACATGGTAGGCATCCTGTGAGTGTTTGCTGAATAAACAAATGCATCAATTTTTAATTTAGTGAAATAATAGAAAAAAATTCTTGGGGAGGTAAAGATGGTAGAAAAATAAATTGTTAGATCTCTGACAGTATAACGAATTTAGCTTTGATGAAAGGAATTTCATCCAGTTATGATCTTTTCTCTCTGAATTAAGACTTCTGATATACTTCGTTCCTTTTTCCTTATGGTGGTCTGATTACAAGTCAAGAATCATACCTTTGAGGTTATAAATTATAAAATACAGATATGAGTCTTACATATTTTAAATCAGTTCCCTATGTAAATAGAGGAAATTCTAGCTTTGGTTATTGATCTTAAATGTGAGATTATCTTACAAAGTTTCAAAAAATGACTATAACTGCAGGAGATTAAGAGTCTAAAGCCAAGATTTAAACACAAATACTATAGTGTAGTCCTAAACTCAATGTATTAACTAGAAACATATAACCATACTAATTTTGGCATGAAATAAATTATCCCTTAGTTATAAAATTAAGTGTAATTAAATTTTGCACCAATTAAGGTTAGATTATTTTGAAAATAAGCATCTGAATAGCATTAACATTATTGTTTTTAGTTTTATTACTCTCCTTACAAGTGGCTTTGGATGCATATACAAGCTAAGGAGCAGACTATTGCCTGGCAGCACTTACGAAATGATTGCATTTACCTTCCCAAAGGATCAGAGTAGCTCAATATGTTACAAATTTCATCCTCTCAGGAAAATGTTTCTTACTTTCAGGTTATAATTGACTCATTCTCTAATGATAGTTTACTCTATAAAATAAGCTAATCCTCCCAAATCCTCATCTCCACTGGTGATGAGGATGAATTTAACTATTAATTTAAAAACGGCATTCTATTTGTAACTTTATTATTATAACTTTATTTACTTATTTTGCCATGAGTTTATTTGCTTTTTTTTTTTTTAAAGATTTTATTTATTTATTCATGAGAGACACACAGAGAGAGGCAGAGACACAGGCAGAGGGAGAAGCAGGCTCCATGCAGGGAGCCTGATGTGGGACTCAATCCCAAAATTCCGGGATCACACCCTGAGTGGAAGGCAGATGCTCAACCGTTGAGCCACCCAGGCGTCCCGGTTTATTTGCTTTTTAAGAGAAAAAGAAAATTCTTTTGCTCAAGCAGTTGATGAAAGTAAGAAGTTCATTATATGGCCTATGTTGGTTGATAAATTGACAGCTCTGGAACAGTCTCAGATAATCTGTCACATTGTCACCACAGACAAGTTCTGTTTAACAAGCCCCTCTAGCACAGGTTAAACTATTCGATTATTCCTAACGTGTTTGACCTCTTTCCTTGTACCCTGCAGGGGAAAATGTTAACATTTAACCAACAGTGAAGAATCCTTGCTGAGGGTGAAATATTCTTTTTTTCTCAGCTAGTTGTTTGTTCAGCTGACTCATGGTTGAAATATTCTAGTTTAAATTTATTAGCTGTGAAGAGGGAATAATTATTTTCCTTGATTCCATGCTTTTCTGTGCTTCATAAATTCCTGGCAAAGGCTATTAAATATATTTTCATATTTTCTCTAAAGATTGTAAAAGATCTTCCATGTTGTCTGATCTGTGAAATATCTTCAATTGCCATTACTTCAGTGGTTTATTTTATTGTTTTTCCAATATGTGAAATATAGTATAAGTTCACAGGAGAATATGAAAATATATATTACACTTAAGGAAAAGTAATAAATACGCACATACTCACCACCCAGGCCAAGAAATAGACATCTTAATATATCTATATCTATATATATGTAAAATATGTGTGTGTATATATATATATATATATATATATATATATATATACACTCTACTTTTAACCCTTACCCATGTATAATTTTATGTGTTCCTAAAACAAAGTATGGCTGGATTTATGTTTTTAAATCTTAATGAAAAAAATTTTTTTCTTTAACTTTCAGGACATTTACCTTTTTAAAAAACTGTTTAAAAATTTTATATTTTTAATAGTGTTGTTTTAGAAAAAAATTGAGGGGGAAGATACAGAAATTTCCCACATATATCCTGCTCCCACAAATGCATGGCCTGCTCCATTATCAACATCCCCACTAGAGTGGTACACATTTTACAACTGATAAACCTATATTGACACATCATTATCACCCAAAGTCCATAGTTTACACTACAGTTCATTCTTGGTTGTATATTCTTTGGGTTTGGACATACAATGATGTGTATTTATTGTACCATACAGAGTATTTTCACTGTCCTAAAATCCTCTATTAGATGTATTTTTCTATAGTCTGTGGTTTGTCTTCTCATTCTCTTGACATTCTCTTTCATAGAGCAGAAACTTTTAATTTTAATGAAGTCTAGATTATAAATTATTGCTTTCATGGATCATACTTTGCTTGTGGCATCTAAAAATTCTTGCCATGCCTAAAGTCATCAAGATTTGTTCCCATATTATCGTCTAGTGGTTTTATAGTTTTGGATTTCACATTTAGGTCTGTGATTCACTTTATTTTTTGTGAAGGGTGTAAAGTCTGCATCTAGATTCATTTCTCTCTCTTTTTTTTTTTGTATACGGATGTCCAATTATTCCAGAATCATTTGTTGACAGTTTTTGCTCTATTATCTTTGCTTCTTTGTCAAAGAGAACTTGAACTTATTTATGTGGGTCTTTTGCTAGGAACTCCATTCTGTTCTATTGATGATGATTCTTCTTCTTCTTCTTCTTCTTCTTCTTCTTCTTCTTCTTCTTCTTTTTCTTCTTCTTCTTCTTCTTCTTCTTCTTCTTCTTCTTCTTCTTCTTCTTCCTTCTTTTTCTTCTTCTTCTTCTTCTTCTTCTTCTTCTAATAATAATAATAATAATAATAATAATTGTCTTGAGTAGTACAGCTTTATAGTAAATCTTGAAGTCTGATAGTGCCAATTCTCTACTTTTCTTCTCCTTCAATATTATGTTGGCTATTCTGGGTCCTTTGACTCCTCATTTAAATTTAAGAATCAGTTTGTCAATATCCACAAGAAAATTTCCAAAATTTTTATTGGAATTATATTGCAACCTTACACCAAGTTGAAAATAATGTATATCTTGACAACACTGGATATTCTTATCCATGATATGGAATAGCTTTCCATCTATTTAGTTCGTTGACTTCATTAACCAGAATTTTGTAGTTTTTCTCAATTATATATAATTAGATTTATAACTAAATATTATAACTAAATATTATAACTAAATATTATAACTAAATAATATTAACTAATACTATTAGTTATATTATAACTAATATTACAAAACTAATATTAGTGTTGTTTTTAACTTCTTGTTCCCTTTGCTATTTGCTTTGCTACAAGAAACGGATTGAATTTTATATATTAACCTTGTATCCTGAAAGCTTTGTATAATAGCTTTTTCCAGGAGTTTTTTGGTCAATTATTTTGGATTTTCTACATTAATGATGATGTCATCTGCAAATAAAGACTGTTAGTTCTTGCTTCCAATCTGTATACCTTTTATTTCTTTTTCTTGTCTCACGGGACTACTATGCAATTTTCAGTATGATAATTTAAAAAAGGACATCATTACCTTGTTCCTGATCTAATGGGAAAATTTTGAGCCTCTCACCATTAAGTATATAATGTTAGCTCTAGTTTTTGTTTTCTTTGTTTGTTTTGTTTTTTAATAGATTTCTTTACTAAGTTGAGAAAGTTTCCTTCTGTTCCTAGTGTACTGAGAGATTTTCCACAGTGAACTTTGGATTTTGTCAAATGTTTTTCCTGGATGATACCATCATGTATTTTTTTTTTTTTTTTTAGTATGGTGATATAATGGATTACATAAATTTATTTTCAATTTGCCTTGCATACCTGGGATAAATCACACTTGCTCATGGTATGTAATTCCTTTTATACATTGTTGGATTTGGTTTGCTAGTTTTTTGGAGGAGTTTTGTATCCTTATTCATGAGAGGTGTTGGTTTGTAATTTTCTTGTCATGTGTTTGATTTTGGTACTAGAGTGACACTGCCCTCATAGAATGAGTTAGCAAGTATCTTCTCTGCTTCTATCTTCCAAAAGAAAAATATAATTTTTTCCTTAAATGTTTGTTAGAATTCACTAGGTAGCCCATATAGGCCTGGTACTTTCTTCTTTGGAGGGTTATTAATTATTAATTCAATTTCTTTAATATATATGTTGATATATTTTCATAAATATTACATATATATATTCAGATTGTCTTTCTTTCTGTGTGAGTTTTGGCAAATTGTGTCTTTCAAGCAATTGGTCCATTTTATCTAGGTTATCAAGTTTGTGGTTTTAGAGTTGTTCATAGGACACTTTTATCATCCTCTTATTGTCCATAGGATCTGTAGTGATCTGTCCCCTTTCTTTTCTGATAATAACAATATGTGACTCTTTTTTTGTAGTTAACCTGGCTAGAATTTTGTTAGTCTAACTGATCTTTTCAAGGAATCTGACTTCCTTTCACTGGTTTTATTTTTTTATTTCCTTTTCTCAGTTTCATTGACTGATGCTCTAATTCTTATTATTCCTTTTCTTCTCTTTACTTTGGATTTAACTTTCTTTTCTTTTTCTAGTCTTCTAAGTGGATACAGGATATTGATTTCATATATTTACATATACATTTAATGTATACATTTTTATATGTTTTATACATTGATATAGTTGGATTAATATGTACCACATTTATTACTGGTTTCTATTTGTTGCTCTTTTCCTTTGTTCCCATTTTTTTTATCTTTTACTCTTTTTCTGATATTTGTGGTTTTAATTGAGCACTATAAATGATTGTTTTCTTTCATTTCCTAGCATATCAGTTATACTTCCTTTTTTTTTTTTTAACCTTCTTTTAGTGGTTGCCCTAGGGCTGGTAATGTACACTTATAAGTAATCCACATCCTCTTTTAAATAATAATGTACTAATTCATAGGTAGTGTGAGTACTTTATAATAAAAATAATCTTAATTTTGTCTTCCTGCTCTTTGTATGATTGTTATTCATTTATAACTTGGATGGCATTTATATGCATGAGATACATATATAGGCATACACAATCAAATACATTGTTGATATTATTATTTTATTATTATTATTAAGTTGTTATCTGTTATATCAATTAAGAATAGGAAAAACATAGAAGTTTTTATTTTCATTTATTCTTTCTTCAATTTGCTTTTCTTATGTAAGTCTGAGTTTCTGACCTATATTATTCTGATCTTCTATATAGTTAACCCTTGAACAACACAGATTTGAACTATGTGGGTCAATTTATATACAGATTTTTTTTTATAAAGATAGTACAGTGCTGTGAATGTATTTTCTTTTCCTTATAATCTTTTCTTCTTAAAAAAATTATTTAATAGTCTTTCAATTCCAGTATAATTAACATACAGTGTTATATTACTTTCAGGTGTACAATATAGTGATTTAACAATTCTATACATTACTCAGTGCTCATCATAATAAGTATACTCTTAATCCTCTTCTCTTATTTTACATCTCCCCTCTGGCAGCCACTAGTTTGTAGTTAGGAGTCTGTTTTTTGTTTGTTTCCTTTTTCTCTTTGTTTGTTCATTTGTTTTGTTTCTTAAATTCCACATATGAATGAAATTATCTGATATTTGTCTTTCTCTCACTTCTAGGTCTATCCATATAATGGAATATTACTTATCCATAAAAAGAATTAAATCTTGCCATTCCTTATGATTTCCTTAATATCATTTTCTTTTCTCTAGCTTCCTTTATTATGAGAATATACTATATAATATATAAAACATACAAAATAAGTGCTAATTTACTATTTATGTTATCAGTAAGGCTTCTAGTCAACAGTAAGAAGTTAGTAGTTAAGTTTTTTGGGGGTCAAAATTATATATGGATTTTCAACTATGTGGGGGGTTGATGCCTCAATTCCACATTGTTTAAGGATCAACTTTATGTGTTTTTTTCCTTCTCTCTAAAAATCTTCTCAACATTTCTTGCAAGGCAAATCTACTGGCAACATATTCCCTCAATTTTTGTTTGTCTGAAAGAGATTGTATTTCTCCTTCACTTTTGAAGGGTTATTTTTTAGGATACAATATTCTGATTGGTTGTATTATTTTTTCTTCTCAACGCTTTAAGTATTTCACTCCAGTCTCCTCACTTACATGATTTCTGAGAAGTTGTATGTAATTCTTATCTTTGTTCCTTATAGGTAAAGTATTTGTGGTCTGTTTTCTTCTTCTTCTTCTTTCTTCTTCTTCTTCTTCTTCTTCTTCTTCTTCTTCTTCTTCTTCTTCTTCTTCTTCATTTTTTAAATTTTATTTATTTATTTGAGAGAGAGAGAGTGAGAACCAGAGAGACCATGAGCAGGGGAAAGGGGCAGACAGAGATGGAAAAGCAGACTCCCCCCTGAGCCGGAAGCCTGAGATGGGGCTTAATCCCAGGACCCTGTGATCATGACCTGATCCAAAGGCAGTCACTTAACCAACTGTGCCGCTCTGGTGCCCCCTTTTGGCTTCTTTCAAGACATTTTCTTTATCTTTGATATTCTATAATTTGAAAATGATATGCCTAGCCATAGTTTTTTAGAGGTAATTTATCCTGCTTGGTGTTCTCTGAACTTCCTGAATTATGGTTTGGTGTCTGACAATAATTAGGGAAGTTCTAAGTTATTATTGTTTCAAATATTTCTTCTGTTCTTTCTCTCTTTCTTGTTTTTTTGATGTTCCTATTATGCATATATTATACATTTTGCATAACAGTTCTTGGATATTCTGTTCCATGTTTTTCAGTCTTTGTTTGCTTCTTATTTCTCAAATCTTCTATTTATATATCCTCAAGCTTCTATTTATATATCCTATTTATATTTTCCTCAATCTGAGGAAAAAATCCTCAGATTTTTTCTTCAGTTGTATCCAGTCCAGCATTTCTTTTTGGTTCTTTCTTAAGTTTTCCATCTTTCTACTTACACTGCCCATCTGTTCCTGCATGCTGTCTACTTTGTCCATCAGAGCCTTTAGCATACTAATCATAGTTGTTTTAAATTCCCAGTCTGATAATTCTCACTACAAAGTCTGCTTCTAATGCTTTCTCTGTCTCTTCGTATTGTGTTTTTTGCCTTTTGGTATGTCTTGTAATTTTTTCTTGACAGCCAGACATGATGGACTGAGTAAAAAGAATGTTGAAAATAGGCCCTTAATAATGTAGTGGTTAGATGTGGGGGGAAGGGAAGCATTCTATAGTCCTAGGAATTGGTCTTAGTCTTTCAGTCAGCCTATGCCTCTGAACTGTGAGCTTCACTAATGTTTCTCAGTTTTTAGCTTTCCTCTTAATTGGGAAGAGTGGGCTGGAGTTGGGTATTTCCCTTCTCTCATGTGGAAGAGTCTAGAGCTAAGTGGAATTGGGTATTTCCCTTGCCTGGAGTCAGTTAGGCTCTGGTTAACTAGTTTCACCTGAGGGCTGACCTTTTTAAATAGGAGAACACTCTGTGGTTTTTCAAAATGGTTCCTTTTCTCTTTTCCCTGTTGGAAACGAGAGGGGATTTTTCTCTAATATTTACTGTTGAAAACCTGGTCAAGCTCCTGGAAGTAAATCTCAAAATATTGTGATTATGTCCCTGGAGTTTTTATCTCTCAGAGTTTATTCCTAAGGAGTCTCTAGTAATTTATCAATTACAGTTCATGTTGTTCTACCCTGGCACTGGTTCCTGCAGCAGTTTCTGCTTTTGAGTCTCCGCTCAGGTAAGCCATGATTCCATCTAATTACCTGTGTGTCTCTACTATCCTGGGGGCAGTGTTTTCCCGTGTCCTGCCCTTCTCACAGATTTGAGAGGAATTGTTGGTTTTTCAATTTGTTTAGCATTTTTTTTTGACATGTTGATAGAACAGTAGTGACTTGCAGGCTCCTTACTGAAGCTGAAAATTGGAAGTCATTCCATTTATTTTTACTTTAATTACTATATATTTAATGCATTCCTATTTATGTGGTTTATACTTTATTTTCATACTATCTTTACCATTATTCTTTTTTTTTTTTTTAATTTTTATTTATTTATGATAGTCACAGAGAGAGAGAGAGAGGCAGAGACACAGGCAGAGGGAGAAGCAGGCTCCATGCACCGGGAGCCCGACGTGGGATTCGATCCAGGGTCTCCAGGATCGCGCCCTGGGCCAAAGGCAGGCGCCAAACCGCTGCGCCACCCAGGGATCCCTACCATTATTCTTTTTGTTCATTTCCTTCATTGTTTGGAACTAGCAGATTGTTTTTTTCTCATTCAATTTTGAATTTTTTTTTTGCAATTTGTCTACATTCTGTAAATAAATTTCTGCTGGCTATTGAATTCTTGATTAATAGTTTTTCTTTTTTTTCCATCGGCATGCCCAGGAGAAATCAGCTGTCGATATTTTAGAGAAATCCACTGTTAGTTCATTGTCAGTCTTTTGAAAGCAATGTTTTCTTTTTGGCTACTTATTACTTCTTTTGATGGCCATACCTATTTTTTTTTTTTATTTCACCATGATATTTCTATGTGAAGAGTTTATTTACTCTGGTTCAGATTTCCTGGGCTCATTAAGTATGCTTACTGGAGTCCTTCACCAATTCTAAAATTCTCACCTGTTTCCTTTTTAAAATGTTGCCTCTACATATTTTCTCTGTCTTCACACTCAGAAATTTTGGATATGTGATAAGCATTTTCATTCTTATTTTCCTGACTCAAATTCATTTGCATATTTTCTTTGCTTTCTATCTGCATTCATGATAATTTTTGCAGTTTTATATTTTAATAAATGTCATGTCTAGTCTGCTCTTTAACGCATATATCAGTATTCTAATTATACACTTTCAATCATTATTTCAATTATACATTTTCATTTCTAGAAGTATGGTTTGGTTTTGATATTTTTTAAAAATTTGATTGCTATTCATTGCTGAAAGTTCTTTCATGTTCTAAAATATAATAAAATTTTTATGTGTCTGTTGGTCTTGATATATGAAATTTCTGTAGGTCTGAATTTTCTCTTTGTTGTTTCAGTTGGCTTTCACTGATTTTTTTTGATGTTTCCCTCTGGTGTTAGCCACAGAACCAACAGGATGTGTGTGTGTGTGTACAGAGAGAGATTTTAAAGAATTGGCTCATGTGATTATGGAGGCTGGGAAGTTCTAAGATATTGTCAAAACTTCAGAAATAGATTTAAAACTGCTGGATGACTGAAATATTAAAAGTATATTGTACACACATACACAACAGCTTGTGAACTGGTAGCACTCAAACTGAATGTTCAATGAGACAGTCATGTTATTGAAGCAGCAGTGGTGTAATGTAAATAGTGAGGAGGCAGTGGCTGTTTATTCTTCACAGTGATTGGTTATGACATTGGAGTTTTCCTAGTGACAGGGAATTGACTAAAAGTGGTTATCTCTTATCAGTTTTGGAGAACAGTTAACATTTTCTTTGTGGTTTTTAGAAGCATTAACAAGGAGTGGCCCAAGTTGTTTCACTCGTTTTGTAAAATAAGCTAAATTAAGTTTTTTTGTTTCTATGACTAAATTGGTTGGTCTGCTCAGGGGATTTCAGGTCTAGTGTCCATATGTGTTTGATTTTTAACAGTCTTCAGTTGGTGAGCTGGGGACATGGGAAAACTGATGGCATAGTTTTAACCTGACTCTAAATGTCTGAGAACCAGGAGAGCCATTGGTGTAAGCTCAAGGCTTAATGCTCACAAAATTGAGACCCAAGGAGACTCATTTTTTAGTTTGAGTCCAGAAGCAGAAAAAGACTAGTGTCCCAGGTCAAATAGTCTGGCTGGAGGATATGCCTCTAAGTGGTGGGAGGGTCAGGCATTTTTTTCTATTTAGGTCTTCAACAAATTGGATGAGTGCCACCCACATTAGAAAGGGCAATCTACTTTATTCAGTCTATCAATTCAAATGTTAATCTCATCCCCAAAAGCCCTCACCTCACAGACTTACTCACAATAATGTTTGACTAAATACCTGGACAGGGCACCCTGTGGCCCAGTCAAGTTAACACTGAAAACATACCATCACATCCTTGTATTTAATTGTTTTTTGCAATAAGATATGTAGTTTTCTTGGAATTTGATCTGTGGAAATTCTTTGAAATCTGGGGTGAAGGTAGATTATTTAGAAAATATTTATTACCAATCTAGAAACAGGTGGAACATAAATCTTAAACATTTTTAGGCTACTCAGACGGTATGAATTAGTTTGAAAACCCGTGTGTTAAATGGCAGTGGTTTCAAATTCTTGATAAATCTCACTCTTCTGTTGTACATGAGCTCCAAGACTGACAACTTACCCTATAGACATTTTAGACATTTTAGGGAGTAATAACAGTTCACCATTTTACCAAGTCTGTTACTTTTTTATACACTTTCTCTTAGAGGAGAGTGGTGAGGCTGTGTTTATTTTTCTGTCCTTTGATGGGAAAATTCATCGGAATTAGGAAAATGCTCAAATGTGCAAGAGCAACTTCAGGTATTCTACTTCTCTGGGTGTCTTATTTTGCTCATTCCCTGACTTGACCTTCTTGCTGTACTGCCATCTCATGTAACTGTTTATGGTTTTTTTTTTTTTTAATAAATTGATCCCATACTTTTTTGTTATTTTCATGGGCAGATTAAATCATATGTTACTAGCTGTAAGAGCATTAAGAGACATAAACTTCCGGGATCCCTGGGTGGCGCAGCGGTTTGGCGCCTGCCTTCGACCCAGGGCGTGATCCTGGAGACCCGGGATCGAATCCCACGTCGGGCTCCCGGTGCATGGAGCCTGCTTCTCCCTCTGCCTGTGTCTCTGCCTCTCTCTCTTTCTCTCTCTGTGACTATCATTAAAAAAAAAAAAAAGCCAGGCTGTCAATGCCCTTTAAAAAAAAAACAAAAAACAAAAAACAAAAAAAAATTTAAAAAAAAAAAAAGAGACATAAACTTCCAGTTATAAAATAAATAAGTCATGCAGATGAAAAGTACAGCATAGAGAATATAGTCAATAATTATAATAACATTGTATGGTGACAGATGGTAACTACACTTATTGTGGTGTAATGTATAGATAGAATTGTCAAATCACTATGTTTTGTACCTGAAACTAATATAATATTGTATGTCAACTGAACTTAAATGATAAAAAATGCTTTGTAATGCTAGAAATGAAATTGTTTAGTAACTAATTTTAAATATTCCATTTACCATTGATCTGTTCATTACTTAGAATGCCCTAATATAGCCAATGTATTTTATTTTATTTTTTTAAAGATTTTATTTATTTATTCATAGAGACACACACACACACACAGAGGGTGGGGTGGGCAGAGGGAGAAGCAGGCTCCATGCAGGAAGCCCAAAGTGAGACTCAATCCCGGGTCTCCAGGATCAGGCCCTGGGTTGAAGGCAGCGCTAAACCGCTGAGCCACCCAGGCTGCCCTAGCCAATGTGTTTTAAAAGTAGAGTCTGACTTCATCCTTTAGTGATATTAGTATTACAAGTGAAGGAAAAGAAAACCCAATGAGTTCATGAATCAGAATATTTGCACCTCCTTTTAAGGGCTCTGTGATTTTTTTTTTTTTTTCCAACAAGCAAAATAAAATGTAATTAGTTTCATACCAGGGTAAGTAAAGAAGAGAGCCATGAGATGTGTAATACATATTAGCAAATTTTTTTAAAGGAAATAAGAATGTTTTTTAAAAATGTAACAGTGGCATGCCCAAATAGGAAATGCCTCAGTCAAAGCTCTAGGGATATGTTTACCAAATTAGCCTACTCACAGTAGGGCACAAAATTCACTTGTTCTGTTTTAGAGAGTTTTCCTTATCAATATCCAAAGGGATTTTCTTAGTTAGAAGCTATTATTTGGACTGTAAAACCACATGTAGATGAAAAGTAAATAGATACTGATCTGTTAAACAACATATGCCAATACAACACAATGGATATAAATAACAGTGTATGGCTGCTATGTGGTTTAGGTCTTTAATTCTAGTCCCTTTGAAAAGTATATTGTGCAAATCCTAAGCATTTTAATCAGGTAAATCCTCTTACACTGCATTTGTCTTTTCAGGCCAGTTCTGTGCCATTCTTTATCTTCTTCACGATGGCTAATGTGGCCCTATTTCAATCTGTGTGTGTGTGTTGTTGTTGTTGTTTTCATTAATACTGGAATATATTTAAGAGGAACCTGGGTGATTCTTTGCAGTTGCTTCAAGTTGAGGCTTTGAAATACCAATGGTGGTTAATTGATGTCTACAAGTTTACTTTTTCTCTTCTGATCATTTGTGCACAGATCCCTATGACAATTCTCACATAGTTCACTCTCCTATTTTTCACTAAGCCTTCTGTAATTGCATGCTAATATTGAGGAATGCATTTTTTTGTGCTGATTCAGAAGGTTTTCATTGGTTTCTTAAATTTCTAGAACTTTTAGGTGAAGAATAACCTTATAATGAATTTTTTCATATGGGGAGGGGAAAAAAGCTTTATAGTGTTTTATTCCTTTTTTGAGTATGCCATTCTTTGAGAAGATAAATTTATTAGATTTCCAAGTGAGAGTCATTCTTCTATGTCTTGCCTGAGAAAAATACAGAATGATTTAAACTTTATATTCAGTAACTTAATTTTTTTTAGTTCTACTGTAGTTAACATACAGTGTTGTATTAGTTGCATGTGTACAATACAGGGATTTAACAATTCCATATATTACTCGGTACTCATCAAGGTTCACCCATCCCCCTCCACCTCCCTTCTGGTAACCATCAGTTTGTTCTCTATAGTTAAGAGTCTATTTTATAATTCTTTTTTTTTTCTTTCCTCTTTTGTTTTTTAAATTCCACATATGAGTGAGATATTATGGTATTTCTCTTTTTCTCACTGATTTATTTTGTTTAGCATTCTACTCTTGAGCTCTATTCATGTCATTGCAAATGGCAAGATTTCATTCTTTTTTATGGCTGAATGATATTCCTTTGTGTGTGTCTTCTTTATCCAGTCATCTATCATTGGACACTTGAGTTGCTTCCATACTTTGGCTATTGTAAATAATGCTGCAATATTAAGTTTTTTTTATTGTTTTGATTTTATCATTTGATTGTTTTTTATATTCTTTGGGTAAATACCCAGTAGTGCAATTATTGGATCATAGGATAGTTCTATTTCTAATTTTTTGAGGAATCATCATACTCATTTCCAGAGTGGCTGTACCAGTTTGCCTTCTTACCAACAACAGTACACAGGAGTTTCTTTTCCTCTACATCCCTGCCAACTCTTGTTTTATGAGTATTTGATTTTAGCCATTCTGACAAATGTGAGGTAATATATCATTGTAGTTTGATTTGCATTTCCCTGATGATGAGTTTATTCAGTAACTCTTTAAATAAATTGGTATTAAGCAATCCAGGGACTTCGCCTAAAAAATAATGGTATATAATGTGAAAACATGATTTTTTTTTTCTGGTCTACTGAGAATGTTTGATGGATGTTTGGATTCAAGAATACCATGAATAGAATAAACCTATTATCATCTCAGCTTTTCATGGTCCAAACCGTAGGAACAACCACTCTGAGTTTACCTTACATCACACCAGAAAGTGGGCTAACTGGAAAGCCTGTACTTTTATTCTTTTACCATTTCTATCTTACCAGACTTCTTAGCTACTAATAACCGAAACTCTCACTAGCTAAACAAGAAATGCAATTATTTTAAGGATTGTGAATAGCTCTCAAATCAACAGGAAGCCTGGAGAAAACCAGAAAATCTTCAGGACCCTTGTCATGTTTACAACATACACACTGCTGTGATTGGGATCTTGTTGCTGTTCTCACCTCTATTGACTATTCAATTTTGCAATGCTGATCTTTCAGCTTTGTTTTTATTGTCATGAGTTACCTCCCAAAGTCCTGGGACTTCCTAAGGAAGACAGAGTTTTATAGGGAGGTGTAACTTTAACATGCGTACAATTAAAGGGAAAGTTGAGATAAAGTATACAAAATAATGAAATATGTGTTTAGATTGAGAGATAAAGAAGAGATACATTACGGTTAAAATTTTATTGTGGCAATTTCATGAAACAGATTTAATGATGGCTTTGGTTATGTATAGTTTATATCATATTGCCTGCTTATCAGCTACTTTTAAATTTGAATAAACGAAGCACTGTGACCTCAATTATAATAAAATTGGTCACTTTTGCCAGAGTGACAGTGCTATTGCATTTTTCATTATAAGTCCCTTTTTTCTGTGGATTTATATCCTGTGATGTTAATTTGTATGAAGATGAAAATTGGCATTAAAAGCAGTTCAGTTCATATGAAAATTTATTTCTAAAAATTGTTTAAATCAGTATTTGCCACAGAGCAATAAACTAAACCATAATTCATCTAAAAACTTCACTACTCTTCCAACTAAAACAGAAATTTATTCCAAATAATAAAATTTTACGAGCAGGTAGCCTTTCCTCCAGGTTAGTTTCTTTTGGCATTAAAAGTGTTAATGCAATAGTTATTTTATATTGAAGCACGTTTGCCTCTAAATAGGTCTATGAAGACTTTTCCCAATTATTATTCCAGAAATGAACAAACCAATTGCTTTTTCTTATTTACTTTTTATTTTATTATTTTTTTTAAATAGCATTTCTGTAATATATTTATAAAAGTGTTTATAAAAGTGTTTATATTTATAAAAGGGTACCTGGGGAGAGGGTCTGCCTTTGACTCAGGTCATGATCCCAGGGTCCTCGGATGGAGCCTCACATTGGGAATCCTTGCTCAGTGGGGAGCCTGCTTCTTTTTGTCCCTCTGCCTGCTACTCCCCAGCTTGTGCTCTCTCTCTGTCAAATAAATGAATAAATAAACTTTAAAAGAAAAATGTTTATAAATCTAATAATAGTACTCTGCTACAAAGTGGAGAGTGTTTACTTAGGTTTAATTGATATGTAATATTACATAAATTTAAGGGGTACTACATATTGATTTGATGTTTTCTAGGGATGGGAACAATTAAGATCTATTCTCTTAGCAAATTTGATGTCTATAAGAGTTTTATATCTACAGTCATTGTACTGTGTACCAGATATCCAAGACTTATGTATTTACTTAGTTGTGATTATGTGCACCTAAAATCATCACTTCTACTCCCCTGCTCCCTAGCCCCTAGTAACCACCATTCCACTTTTTTTTTTAAAGTTTCTTTTTAGATTTCACGTATAAGAATATCACATGGTATTTGTTTTTCTCTGACTTACCTCACTTAACAAAATGTCCTCAAGTTCCATTCCTGTCATTGCAAATAGCAGGATATGCTTTTTTTCTCATGGCTAAGTAGTATTCCATTTTGTGTTTGTGGCATGTGTGTATGTATATATTTATGAATGAATAAAGGAGATATGGTGTACATATATGCCAAAATATGTTTGTGTATATATTTGTGTGTGTAAGTATGCCATGTCTTTGTTCATTCATCCATTGATAGACATTAAGGTTGTTTTTGTCTTGGCTATTGTAAATAATGCCACAATAAAGAGTGCATATATCTCTTTGATCTGTTTTCTCTTTGATCTCTTTGATCATATATCTCTTTGATCTGTTTCTCTTTGATCTCTTTGATCTGTTTTCATTTCTTTTGGATACACACCCAGAAATGGGATTACTGGATTATATGGCAGTTCTCTTTAAAAAGAAAAAAAAATTTTTTTAAGGAATCTCTATACTGCTTTCTATAGTGGCTGAACCAATTTACAACTCCATTAAGAGTATGCAAAAGTTCCTTTTTTCACCCCATATCCTCTACAATACTTGTTATCGTTTGTCTTTTTGATGATGGCCATTCCAAGAGTTGTGAGGTAATATCTTGTTGTAGTTTTGATTTCCATTTGCCTGATCATTAGTGATACTGAGCAACTCTTCATATACCTGTTTGTCATTTAGATACCTTCTTAGGAAAAAATGTCTGTTAAGTTCCTCTACCTATTTTTTTAAACAGGATTGTTTTTGAGTTGAATAAATTCTTTATGAATTTTGGATATTATGCCCTTATCTGATGCATGTTTTGCAAATATTTTCTCTTGTTCCATATGTTGCCTTTATTCTTTTTCTTTTGCCATGCCAATGCTTTTAAGTTTGATGTAATTCAACTTTTTCTTTTTTTTTTTTTTCTTTTGTCATTTGTGCTTTTGGTGTTCTATTAAAAAATATCATTGCCAAGACCAATGTTGAGAAGGGTCTTCCCTATGTTTTTCCAGGGGTTTAACTAAAGCTTTTTAAGGTAGCATGGACATTTTAACAAAATTAACTCTTCCATTCCATGCACATGGGATTTCTCTCATTTGTTTTGTGTCTTCAAATTCTTTCAGTAAAGTCTTTTTTTCATTGTACAGATTTCTTACTTCCTTAGTTAATTTATACCTAGGTATTATTGTTTTTGGTGTTATTGTGAATGAGACAGTTCTCTATTTCTTTTTGAGATGCTTTGTTGTCAGTGTATAGAAATGCGACTGATTTCTATGTATTGTCTTTTCTACTCTTTAAACCGTTATTTACAAATAAATAATTTTGATGTATGAATATCTATCTATTTGCATAATTCTGTCACTACCAAATTAACTGGTCAAGACTGCATTACTACAAGGGAGATTTTAAAAGTAAATTGATAAAAATTTTATTTTTTGGAGGGTGGGGATATGTCATAGTTGATTTTTTTTTTCTTCTTCCCAAACCTGCATGTTATTAATTATACTTATCATTATTGGCTATGAGTTGTTCTAGAACTATAAAGAGTTAAGAAAGAATAAAAAAATGAAAAGGGATCTTTCCAGCACCCTTTACCATGAGCTAAACTGGATAACTTTCCCTTTGACTTTCCAATTGTTCAGATTTCACACTTTGAGAAAGTGGTAAATTCATGGATAGGTATTTGCTTCACTATGTGGCAGCATCATTGAAACTAGAAATGTCAGCTATTCTTATCATTGAGAATCCCTGCCCTCCATAGCTTTTAAGCATCTATCTTGGATCACATTAAGAACACACACACCTAGAATCTGGTAGAGACGAACTGCACAGTTAATACAGGTCATGCTGACCCTAAAATTAGATTTTTAGAATTTAATTTGACTATCAAAGTTCTATCACCAGTGATTTCATTTGGCAGTATATAATTGGCTTCAGGTATGAAACAATGATTTTATTATAGGATTGTTCTGACTTGAGCACTCAGAGTTTGAAAATGTTTTATATATATAAAACATTTTCAAACTCTGAGTATGTGTGTGTATATATATATATATATATATATAATTTTCTTTTTTCTTTTCCTTTTTCATTTTTTTATTATAAGAAGTAAGTTTTGAATAGACTTATTAGAAAAATATTTTGATTTCACCAGGTCAATATCACTTATATGTGATGTTTGGAAATTTTTGCAAATATTCCGGAGACTCTTTTTAGGATGACTTTATCTGTTGGTAGTATTAAAGAGAACCCCTGGATTTCAAATATCTGGTTTCTTTTTCTTACATTGTTGTCCCCAGTCTGGTCAACTGACTAATAAACAAAAAATGGGGACTGATCCTACTAGACTAGCATTGTCCAATAGATAGTAATTACTTGAATTCCAGAGGCGTTTTGAAAATGTAAATTACTGGACACCTCGGTGGCTCAGTGGTTGAGCATCTGCCTTTGCCTCAGGTCATGATCCTGGGGTCCTGGGATCCCGTCCTGTATCAGGCTCCCTGCAGGGAGCCTGCTTCTCCCTCTGCCTATGTCTCTGCATCTCTCTCTCATGAATAAATAAATAAAAATCTTTAAAAAAAATCAGATTACTGGAACTCACATAAAAACTTCTGAATCATCATCCCTGGAAAGAGATCCTAGGAATTTGCATACACCAACAAGAAAACAGAGGAGTTTATGTCATGGATTATTCAGGAATTCTAATATACTTTTCAGGAGAGTTTGCCTCAATCTAGAATAGTGATAGCATCTCTGGTCTCTTTCCAGTGCCTTACTTTATACTCTCTAACCTCTTGCTTAATTTTTTAATATACTTATTACTACCTGACTTGATACTCTATACTAACCTTTTCAGATTTTTTCCTTCCTTACTGTAAACCTGATGCAAGCAGGAACTTGACCTGTTTTCTTCTCTTTTCTCCTCCTCTACCTTTCTCTTTCCTCTCCTCTCTCTGAACTGAATGCATATACTGGGTCTGAAATGGAGTAGGAATTCATGTGCCAGGGCTATTTTTATTGCCATAATTATTTTATTATTATAAGACTGATATTAAAGTTGTCTAAGTACTGAAAGTTGTTGCTTCTACAGAATGGAAATTAGGCCTTAAAAATACTTTTCCATTTTTTATAAGTTTTGTACATTGAACATGTATTATAGTACTTTATAATTATAAAATTACGTTTAAAGCATGAGTCAGTTAAAACCCATTTCATTTTAACATGCAATGTAGATTTCTATCTCTCATTGTCTTGTGCAGATATGCTAACTGTTATTGAATCAGATGAGCACCAGGTATATTCCAAAATTCTCTAAGAATACAATGGGAAAGAGAATCACAGATGGTTTTTCAATTCACCACAAGGGAACTAAACCAAAGTGTAAAAGCTTTGCAGATAATTAATGAAGGTTTTATAGATAAAATAATTTTATGAAATTTTTTACTGCATTTAGAATGTGTAGTAAAAAATAAACTTCAGTTTTATTCATGAGGGCCACTTTCTAAGAATAGGGTAACTCCTGGAAGCAAATATCTTTTTGTGTGGCTTTTTAGATCAATTCAAATGCAGCTCACATTTCCATCTCCTGTATTCACATTTCTACTCAATATTTAACTGATTATACCCAGACATAATTTCTAAAGGCACACTGTGAATAATGTTGCTGTTCTCATTCTCAATGCATGATTCACAGGGAGATAAGAGCATTGTTCTCTGCATTTGGGGACCTAGGTGGTTTGTCCAACTGTGCATAATGCATACTTTGCCACTTGGTAGAGAAATAAGATGTAGGCTATACTGGTTGCTGTTTTGAAATATGGCAATCACTACAATGATTATTTTTCTATAAAATTGGCAGTCAAATACAGAAATGACCATGTGCGTGCATGCATACATAATGCAAATGCCATTTAAAAGGTTCCATCACATTTTTATAATTTTTTCAAATTAGCTGCTCAGAAGTGGTAATAAGACTGGTTGTTTTTAATCTTCAGGATATTAACTGTCAGAGACATTTAGAAAGTGATAATCCAGTGCTAAGCAATTAAGCTGGGCTTTCTTAGCTAGTACTTTAAAATAACACAATATTTTCAGAAAGAAATGGATCTGAAATGAATTCTCTTTACCTTCATTCAGGAATCTGAATGACCCTTGAAAGAATGAAGTCAGTGTAAGTAATTCACATGGAGATGTAAGGGATTAAACCTAAAGCATATAGTTTGAAAGTAGAAGAAAAAAATATAAACATTTATGAACATCTAAATTTTGGTCTAGGGAGTATCGTCTAGGGATATTTTGGTCTAGGGACTATCTGCATGAAAGGAAAATTGCTAGTTGGGGTATCATTCAACTAGAATCCAGACTCCTCTTTTCTGTTAACTGGGTTTGTGACCTTAGGCAACCTAGCAAACATTTTTGAATCTCCATTTATAACAAAAAGTCTTGTAATTAGACTGAATTTATCAGGTAAAAATCAATTCACTCTCCTATACAATTTGCTCTTGTACCTTGAGGAATTAATTATATATTAAATATTTTTATTTGTTCAGCTGAGGCATAGTACCCATGTGGATTAAGTTTGGAATTCATGTCTGAACCTTTACTCAGCAGAGTTGTTAAACAGCACAGGAAAGCTCCATAAATTTACCTTCTTTTAGATATAATCAACCAATTTGGAAAGAGTGATAATAACAAATCTCTTCTCCAAAGAACTCAAGAGTGAGTAGGATCAGTAATAACTACTGCTGGGTGATCTGTCATTGCTTTTTAGAGCACAACCATCAAATACCTTGATCTTGGCTAGATCTACTGAAAGTAAATGGAATCAATAATTTCTCATTTGACTTGGTTGTTAACTTTACAAATTCATCTGAATACTACTAACTTCTCTTTTCAATTGGCTCTGTAGAAGATGCTTTTCTGAACTTTTCTTTAAGTTATTACACACAAATGAATAAAATACACACCACTTAGTAACTATAAAGTGAAAACCCAAGATACAAACATTTAGAACCAGAATTAAAGCTTTGCCAGCACCTCTGAAGCCTACCCCTTCAATGTGGCCTTCTCTAATGAAAACTCCACTTCCCACTGTTAGTCCTGTTGTGATAAACACACTTTTATTTTTCTTACAAGTTTCCTTCCAGGTTTGCATCCCTAAAACAAACTGTATAGACTCATTAATAAAATATCAGATTCTTTTTTTCTGCTTATTTTTCTCAACATTATTTAATGCATCTCATTTAAGTTACATGATGTCATCGTTTATTTTTTGTTTGGTTTTTGGTAGGCAATTCTTAGTTGATGGAATAGTTTTAATGCATTCTATTATAGATGAACATATATGCTGTTCCAGCTTTGGGCTATTGTAAATAATGGTGCTATGAACACTTGTCTATGTTGTACACTTTACAGCTTGAACATCTATCCTTGTACTTATCTGCATTAGAATCTTAGGAATGGAATTGCTAGAAAAGGGATTGCTGTTAGATCTTGGGAGATCCACTTAATGAAGACATTTGGGACTGGAATTTTCTTTTGGAAGGATTTTACTGATTCATTTGCTTTATTTAAATTTTTTTAATTTAAATTCAACTTGTCAACATATAGTATAACACCCAGTTCTCATCCCATCTAGTGCCTCCTTAGTGCCTGTCACTCAGTCATCCCATCACCCCACCCACCTCCCCTTCTACAACCCTTTGTTTGTTTCCTAGAGTCAGGAGTCTCTCATGGTTTGTCTCCCTATTAATTCTTCCCCACTCAGTTCTCCTTTCCCATATAATCCCTTTCACTATTTCTTATATTCCACGTTGATTCATTTGCTTTAATGATTAAAGGACTATTTAGCTCTTCTAGTTCTTTCTGTATATGTTTGGAAAATTAAAATTTTCCTCAGAATTTGTCCTTTTATTTAAATTTTAGAAAGCACTAGTTTAAACTTTTATACATCCTCTTGCTATGTGTATGCTACATAAGAGGATGTGTAGCATCTTATGTTCCTCTTTTTCATTTATCATACTTCTTTTTGAGTTTTTTATTTTGCTCCTCCCCCTTTTGGTGCATCTCTCCAGTGCTTTGTCAATTTTTAAATTACTCTCCAAGGAGAGGTAAGTGCCTGGCTTTGTTGTTCCTTTCAAATTTATATTTCTCTATTTCATCGTGTTTTTCATATAACTCCTTTTCTTTAAACTTCTTTTGGTGTGGGAAGCCTGGGTGGCTCAGCAGTTGAGCGTCTGCCTTCGGCTCAGGGCATGATCCTGGAGTGCCGGGATTGAGTTCCACATCAGGCTTCCTGCATGGAGTCTGTTTCTCCCTCTGCCTATGTCTCTGCCTCTCTCTCTGTGTGTGTCTCTCATGAATAAATAAATAAAATCTTAAAAAACAAAACAAAACTTGGTGTTATGGCTTTTATTTGTAGTGTATTGGCAGATGCCTAGTGTATTCATCATAATGTTTGTTATTAGTATATGCGTTTGAGACTGCGTTGGCTTCTTTTATTTATTTGATTTTCTAAAATTTTATTTATTTATTAATGAGAGACACACAGAGAAAGAGGCAGAGACATAGGCAGAGGGAGAACCAGGGGGAGCCTGATGTGGGACTCGATCCCCAAACTCCAGGATAATGCCCTGAGCCATCCAGATGTCCCATGAGTTGGCTTCTTTTAAAGATATATTTATTATATCTAGAGAGAGAAAGTAAGTGGGGGGGGGGGCGGGCAAAGAGAGAGGGAGAAAATCCTCAAGCAGACTCTGTTGAGTACAGAGCCTGATGTGGGACCTATCCTATGACCCTAACTGAAATCGAGTTGGCTACCCCACCAACTGAGCCATCCAGGTGCCCCTATGCTGGCTTTATAATGTGCTGACTCGGCTAAACTAAGTAATACTGCCCAGCATTCCCCTGTATATTTGCTTTTTTTTTTTTTTTTTTTTTAATTTTCATTTATTTATGATAGTCACAGAGAGAGAGAGAGAGAGAGAGAGAGGCAGAGACACAGGCAGAGGGAGAAGCAGGCTCCATGCACCGGGAGCCTGATGTGGGATTCGATCCGGGGTCTCCAGGATCGCGCCCTGGGCCAAAGGCAGGCGCCAAACCGCTGCGCCACCCAGGGATCCCCCCTGTATATTTTCAATTAGAGTGGACCACAAATGATTCTTGTACAAGAGTCAGAGGGCACTCTCATTTAAAAACTTACAGAAACAGAACTGATTGGTGGTTGTTGGGGTGCAGGGGTGAAGGAAATGGGTGAAGGTGGATAATAGGTAAAGACTTCTGGTTATAAGATAAATAACTCCTGGAGAAGTAATGTATAGCATGCTGACTATAGTTAGCAATACCGCATTGTATATTTCAAAGTTGCTAAGAGAACGGATCCTCATAGTTCTCTCCACAGGAGAAAAATGTAACTCTGTGTGGTACCAGGGTTAACTAAGCTTACTTCAGTAAACATTTTACAATATATACATATCATGATGTTGAACATCTTAAACTAATACATAGTTATGTGTCATTTATATCTCAATAATGAAAAACTCAAAACAGAACAAAAGTAGTAACAAAAAAGATTTGGAGGGCAGTAGTGAGGCAGTAGCTCATTTGGGAATTTACATATTCATATTTTGATTACTGATCTGATTTGCTTCTCTAAGGCAGGGCAGTGGCTGGATCTGAAATTTGCCCACTTTCTCCTGCTTACTCCTTCAGCTTCTTGGGTGCCTGAGTCAGCTGTTTGCATTTGGTTGTAAAAAGCCCTGGTTTCTACAAGGCCACCGATGCAACCATGGCCAAAGACAGCAAGAGCTGATAGTTTCAGTATTGTCTCCTGGGCTTGTGAGTTCCAGCTGTTTTCACTGTCTTCCAGCTTCCATCCCTTTCCTTCTCAATTGCCTGCCCTAATGACAGTGCGCTGTAACATCGAATGCAGAGACAGTCTTCTTCCAGACCCAGCTTTACTAGCTTCTGTAATTCTATGAAGTCAAACCTTCATAATAATTCTCTTAATATACAGAGCCTGTGATTCTGTCCTGTTGGTTGATTTCTGACAGGTACAGAGAATATAGGTTTTTTTTTCCTCCAAGTTTTTTTTTTTTTTTTAACTAAAATATATTTGACATGTAACATTGGGTAAATTTAAAGTATATAACATGTTAACTTGATATGTTTATGTATTATAATTGCCATTGCAGTAATAATTAATATCTCTATCACACTGCATAATTATCTTTTTTAGTGGCTGAAATAATTAAGTTCTGGTCTCTGCAAGTTTAATTATAATATAGTATTGTTGTCTGTATTCACTGTAATGCGCATTAGCTCTCAGGGCTTATTTACTATTCATTGCAAGTTGGTACTATTAAATAACATCTGTCTTATTCCCCTACCCCCATTCCCTGGTGGCCACCATTCTATTCTTTGTTTCTATGACTTCAATTTTTTTTTATTCTACATATAACTGATATTGTACTGCATTAGTTTTTCTCCATATGACTTACCTCAAGTAGAATGATGCTCTCAAGATTGTTGCCAGTGGCAGTATATCCTTCTTTCTCATGACTGAATAATATTTCATTGTGTATATATGTGTGTGTATATGAGTGTGTGTGTGTGTGTCTGTGTGTGTGTATATATATATAAATCATGTATTCTTTACCCATACTTCTATTATGGGCACTTAGGTTGTTTCCATATCCTGGCTATTGTGAGTGTTTACTGACAACTTTTAATATGCAAAATCATATCATCGGCAAATAGCAACAATTTTATTTTATTCTTTCCTATTTGGATGCCTTTTATTTCTTTGTCTTGCAAATTTGCTCTAGCTAGGATCTTCAGTACTATATTGAATAAGAGTCATGAGAGCAAACATCTTTGTCTTGTTCCTGATCTTAGAAAAAAAGCTTTCTATCTTTTTCCATTGAGTATAATATTAACTTTGGGTTTGTCACATGTGGCCTTTATTATGTTGAGGTATTTTCCTTTTATGCTCAATCTGTGGAGAGTTTTTTTTTTTTTTTCTTAACCATGAAAAGATGTTCTATTTTGTCAAACGATTTTTTTTTTGCATCTATTGAAATGATCGTGTGCTTTCATTCTATTTATGTGATGTATTATATTTATTGATTTGCATATATTGAATCATCCTGGCATCCCAGGGATAAATCCCACATGGTCATAGTGTATAATTCTTTTAATGTCTTCTTGAATTTGGTTTGCTAATATTTTGTTGAATTTTCACATCTGTATTCATCATGGATATTGGTCTGTAGTTTTCTTTCTTTCTCTCTCTCTCTCTCTCTTTTTGTAGTTTTCTTATACTGTCTTTATGTAGCTTTGGTTTCAGGGTTATGCTGGCTTTGTGTGCCACCCACCAGTTTTGTATCTTATGTTTTGTTATATGTTTAGTTTTGATTGTAACTTTCTTTGATTCATGACTTGAATACATATTTCTAATTTCTAAACATAAAGATACTATTTGTAACTGATTTCCTATTTACAATGTCAGAAAACATGTTCTATATGATTGAAACTTCAAAAAATTGTTTGTTATGGCTACTATATGATGAATAGTTCCCTGAATGTTTGAGAATAATATATGCTCTACAGTGGTTTGTTACACTGTTGTATATATGTCCACTACATCAAAAATTTAATCATGTTTAATATCTATATTTTCTTGATTTTTCTATCTGCTTGTTTGTCAACTGTTGAGGTAGTTTTTTCCTAAATTTCCCACTTTGTGTATTTTTATATATCTACTTATGTTCTAAAAATTTTTGCTTTGTGTATCTTAACATATCTCAATGACATTTCATTAATACATTTTTGCACCATTCTTCCATGGTGTAGCCACCTACCATCCCTTTTTATCAAACCTCTTTCCTGAAAAACTTTCTAGATTTTATTTATTTATTTATTTATGAGAGAAGGAGAGAGACAGTGAGAGAGAGAGAGAGAGAAAGTCTAGCGGACTTTGCACTGAGTGCTAAATCCAATGAGAGGCTCGATCTCAGAACCACAAGATCGGGACCTGAGCTGAAAGCATGACTGATTAAGCCATGTAGGTGCTCCTCTACTGTCACTCTGAATATTACTTTTATATTTTTCAGTGATCTCAGTATCCATGTAGATCTCCCTTCTAATATCTTCACCATTCTTGGTACCCTCTGTCAGTGGTCTTGTCTTCGATCTTTCCTCAGGGAACTCCTTTGTCTTAATTACTGGGAATAATTCTTCTACAATATCAAAAGCAAAAAACTCTATTTTTTGGCGGGGAGGGACCATCCGCATCCCCACCATCTTTCCAGGTCACTTCCTCTAATATCCCTAATCCAGTAATCTCTTATTTCATCTTTCCATCTCAATTTCACTTTTCCTTAAACCAATTTGATCCTGATTCTGCTTCTTACATAACTTATATTCATGTTAAATCATTCTAAGCACTATTTGCTATTTGTGCCATATTCTCTTGTCCTCTACCTTTATCTTAATTGCTTGGGTTAATATAACCTTAGTTAAATCCAAGTCTCTTTCTTCTCCATGCCTGAATGTACTCACCTAAGTATGGTTGGAGAAAAATAACAAAACTATGGTGACTGGTCTTCATTTAAATCTGTAATCAATAACCTTAGATGGGCTCTTTTAATTGCTGTGAAACCCTACATTTGTCTATATTATTCTCTCTCTCCTGGACAACTTTTTCATGCTTCACTTCTTTTTGGACCTCCACTTTCTCCTCCATATTCATTGTTAGTTAACAATTTTGTTTCCCATTTCACTGTGGAATTAAAACACTTAAAACTGGAAAAACAAAAACAAAAACAAAAAAACACTTAAAACTGAATGTCCAGGGATCCCTGGATGGCTCAGCGGTTTAGTGCCTGCCTTCCACTCAGGGCGTGGTCCTGGAGTCCTGGGATCCAGTCCCACATCAGGCTCCCTGTATGGAGCCTGCTTCTCTCTCTGTCTATGTCTCTGCCTCTCTCTCTCTCTCTCTCTGTGTGTGTCTCTCATGAATAAATAAAATCTTAAAATCTGAATGTCCATAATAAATAGAGTCATTATAAAGCAGGCATCCCAATCTCATATTATTTCTCTTTAATTGCACTTGCCTCACCCAAACCCAATGGCAGTTAAATCTAACACTCTGAAGACTCCATACTAGTGTCATAGTAGATTAATGTAAGTAGAAAAACAAAGATCCATGCTGACTCCTGTCACTCTAAATGAGTGACCACATGCCCATCTCTAGCAGGATCTCTGCTGATGCCCTTAGTGCTTTAGTCTGTTTTCTCTTACTATCCCATACTCTGAGCTACTTATTTCATATCTCTTTGTCCTCAAATCTCTAATATGCTCTCCTTTTCCTCAATCTCAATAACCCTGCTTTTTATTTCATGAAACAAATAATCAGAAGAAAACTTTGTTTTCTTTCTTTTTTTTTTTTTTTTAATATGGAACACTTCACAAATTTGCATGCCATCCTTGTGCAGGGGTCATGCTAATCTTCTCTGTATCTTTCCAATTTTATATATGTGCTGCCAAAGTGAGCACGAAAACTTTGTTTCCTGCCCCCAAGTATGCCATTCCTTTCACTTAAGGTCAGAAGCTCACATCTCCTCTTTTATTTTATTTTTTATTTATTTATTTATTTTTTATTTTTTTATTTTTTTTATCACTTAAGAGCTCTACTATTGCAATTATCCTTGCTGTGTTGTGAAATATCAATATTTCACATTCTATTGGATTATTACAGTAAGCAACAAATATGTGGCCTCACTCTGTAACAATTATTTATTGGTTGTTCTTCCATTTATAGCAAACTCGCAAAGTCTAATTTACATTTTCCTCTCCCTTCTCTCCTTCTTTCCTGAGTATACTCTAGGCAATGCTTTTTACTCCTAGTATCCCATTGACATGTTCTTTTTTAATATTAAGGTCACATGTCCACTATATTGCCAGATTTGATGTTCCTTCTTCCATTTTTTTCTTGATCAACCTCTAAGCAAAATTCAGGTTAGCTTATACCATTCTTTTCAAAAGTTTTCTTATTTTGCTTTCCCTCCTCTTTCCTTTTAAGGCTTAACGTGCTTCTAATTTTTCTCCTTTCTCATATAAGGATAAATGCAAGTTGAAAAAAATAATTTTCTTTAACAAAAAAAGGAAAGAGACTTCCCCACTTCATGCTTTTCTAAGCACATTATTTATAAAACAAAAACAAAAACATATAACTGTAAATTCTTTATTTCTTTGAAATGTATGTAAATCTTTTAGTGGCTCTTGCCAGGTTTAAGAATCAGGAATATCTTACTCAATAAGCAGAGAACTGTCTCTTAGAAATACTGAATATTGAATATTTCCCAGTTTCTGTGGGAGGGTAAGACCCTAACTTCAGTAGATGCTTTGCACCAAGTTGCAAAACTACCTCCTAAAAGATTTGAGAAACCTCTTTTTCAGTTGGATAGAGCCAATTAGGTAACACAAATGATCACCCCAATTATCAAGTAAATCTAGAAGGAACTATGTACAACAAATGGTACTATTAAGTACTCTTACTTGAGCGCTAGTTATTGTTTATTCCTACATGTATATAATAGGCTGTATCTACTTGGCTATATAATAGGATGAGATTTCTTTGTCTTTATGATCTCCTAGTGGATTGCCTGTGATATAAATCACATTCTCGTATTTAATGTTTATTCAATAATAAAACTATTTTGTCCTCTATCCTTGTGGAGATAGATTTTTGGGTTGGTAGGATAGTTTTAAATTATATTTCCCTAACCACTCAGTACTTCTCTTTTTGCCTATTAATGTTGGGATGCCTCAATGCTTCTTTTTTTATTTTTATTTTTTCCTTTTTCCATCTCTACTCACTTCTTAAATAATCTTTAGTTCACTGGCTTTAAATGTTATCTCCACATTAATGCATTCAATTTTCTACACCTAACCAATCTCCCCTCTCCCTCTCTACTATAAATCTATAAATATCTTTTATTTGATAAGTCCACTTCTATGTACTGTCCATGAATGAACCTTTATAATAAGGTTATCTTTATTGTCCATCAATGAACTATATACTCAACATAAATCTGCTTCTTGTGTTTCCCATCTTAGTGAAAGTCATCATTATTTACAGGTTACAGATTTTTTTTGTTTATTTTGTTGTTTATTTTCATATGCCACAAAATATATCTTATAGGTCTGCTTTCAAAAAATATCTGAAATTTTATTACTTATATATGTCTCATTATTACTCCCCATTTAACATTTACATTGATTTCCCCCCCACCACCACTTCCCTCAGAGAGAAGGAGGAAGAGAAAGGAGACAGGAAGGGTGGCTTTAATAAACCAGAGACCATACAAAAGAAGTGGAAGGAAAGATTCAAAGGTTAAATTCAAGATGTGAAATCAATAGTGAAACATGGGAATTGTCTATGGTAAATGAAATTGTGATAGTCCATGGTATGGCTCTGATAGAGTTTATGGAATAAGAAGATTTTAAAATTATAAGGAAGCATTTATAGTTTGCAAGCAATAACTGTTGAAAGGAGCAGAAAATGAGGATTGAAAAAGGTGTAAGGAGAACCTAAACAGATTTTTCCAGAATTCATGGGGAAAAAAAAATTTACA
Source organism: Canis aureus (assembly GCF_053574225.1). Classification (NCBI taxonomy): domain Eukaryota; kingdom Metazoa; phylum Chordata; class Mammalia; order Carnivora; family Canidae; genus Canis; species Canis aureus. Next base: position 22,428,096 of record NC_135634.1, read on the forward strand.
AGTTGAACAAATTAGAAGGACAGTGTTGAATGCTGTTTGAAATTAAGATTAAGATTATAAATTTAAGAGTTATGATCAAAGTTTGGAATATTACAATGGAAAATGTTAAGCACAAAGTCCATAGTAAGCACTAATAAGAATATAAAGATAAATAAAGTATCTTCATTTAAGGGCATGGAACTCTATTAGAGAGGTAAAATGGAAATATAAATAACTCAGAGACAGTATAAGAATTGCTATGTTTTAGACTTTCAGTCAAACTTATGAGAGATCTGGAGAGGAATATTCATTGTAGGGCCAATGAGGAAAACTCAATGGAAAAAACAGGTTTTTTTGTGGACTCAAACTCTAAACAATTTGGCAGTGTACACCAGTGGGCAGTCCAGAGATAATACAGGCTTAAATATGGATAGGAGAAACATCAAGGTATAAAAGATAAGAATTTGCAATTTCAATTGTTGGTGTGCAAGAATTGTATTATTTAAAAAATCCGTTTATAATCTTTTATATCTTGGGCTGAGAAAGAATTTTATCTCAGTCATTTGTGGACGTTTTTCCTTTAGTTGTGTCTTCCTATTGAAACCTGAGGAAGAACCCCTGGGATCATTGCTTCTGAGACATCCATTGCTTTAATCAGTCTTTCAGATCCTATAGTTGATCCTTTTGATTTTCTGCTGTTCTTGGGGTACAAGTGAGTTTGACAAGGCTGGGAGAAGTGATTGCAGGAGGAGAGCAAAATAGTAACACCAGTATTTTTATTGATTGTTAATGTGACAATAATACAGCATTATTTTGGACTACATAAAATAAAACAGTAAGGTCACTTACATAATTCATTAAATTTATAAGAAAATCATAAATATCAAATTAAATGTTAATCTAATAAAAACATAAAGTATATATTATCATAAGCTGATAAAATTAATGATTAACATTTTCCAAAATATCAGTACTACATGAAAGTGAACAAAATTTAGTTATCATAACTCATTAAAAGGATATAGTATAACTCAATTCCTCTGTAAAACTCAGATCTTCTAAAAATTGCATTGTGATTATTATTGAGCCAAGACTTTTTTTTTTTGTAAAAATACTTCCTTCTGTTGGAAAAGAACTGCAGTCTTCATCAGCGGGAGAATTTTTAGTAGCCTTTATAAACTAATTCTAAATATTTTCCCTGGAGTCCCTTACTTTTAAATCATCACAAGATCTATTGATAACATTGAAGACATATTTTTAGCGCTACCTAAGAATACAATGCGAAGTGTCAATTTAAATACCACAATGCTAATATTTCACTTGTTCAAAAGGTCTTTGAATAATGGCAATAATTATGCTTTAAAATATATGTTTTTTTTTTTTGTTGTTTTTTAATAGAAGGTGGATGCTTATTGTAATGTGTATAGGTGCAAATTCTCCTGGGCTTCGTTTTGTCTTTACTGCACATATTGACCAGATAGGTTATTGATTTCATTATCAAGATGTAAATGATTTAAATATCAGGTTCTTTCAAACATAGAAATAATTACATTACATCAAAAGGTATTAAAATTTTAGTACATAATGCTTGGAATTCTAAACACTATCTGGCAGTGTTGTGAATTGGCTCTATCTCCCCCTAATGGCACCAACCAGTTATGATCTCTGTGTTCTGGTGACACTTCCAGCCAATATACCTTAGACAGTACTTAGATTCTCAACTTCTTGGTCCCCTTTTCTGTATGATCGAATATCTTTTTTTCCTATCCCTTCTTGTTCTGGGATTCTTACCGTTATGTCTTCAGTGATTTTAGGATTTTCAAAAGATAGAATCAGCTTTCGTTTTCCAGGTCCAAAAAGGCACAAGGTAAGAAAATAGTGGGTCTGACAGTCTGCATGGAATGAGAGAAAGATACAACAAACAAAACACGTTTGTATTTCAAAAAGTTCCCTATCACAATAGAAGCAGTTAGAATTGTCATTCAATCCATTATTATATTAATTTTCTTGATTAGAATCTGTATTGCTACATGTATTAGTGAACTTATTTTTTTGAAGTATGTTGTCTAAATGTTTAATATCAACATACTACTTGGGACTATAGAGATTGCTATGAATGTGCGTTATTCTATTTATATGTTTATTTAGAAAGAACAATGTAATGTACATAGAGTAATATAATTCTGTAAAAATAAGGTAAAATATTACTGTAATTAATAAAGATAAAGCTAGAGAAGTGAACATTTCTTTTAGAGCTCTACTAAAAGTGTAAGTCACAACTGTGAAATGGAATCTAAAACTTTTCTGGGGGTAGGAATTATATTTCTAATATTGAGAGAATCTAACATAATTTTGGTAGGGAGTATATTTTTAATAAAGTTTTTGTAATGAATTATCAAGTCAATGAACACATTTCCTATTTCAAAAAGATCTGTAAACATAATTTTTTTAAAGATTTTATTTATTCATGAGAGACACAGGGAGAGAGAGAGAGACAGGGGCACAGGAAGAGGGAGAAGCGGACTCCATGCAGGGAGCCTGATGTGGGACTCTATCCTGGGACTCCAGGATCATGTCCTGGGCTGAAGGTGGTGCTAAACCGCTGAGCCACCCAGGGATCCCCCTGAATGTTCATTAGAGAATAGTTAGGGAATAATTATTAATTAAATGACTACATGAATTAATAAGTTTATACCTAAATTGCTAATGTGTGGTTTCCTTTATGTTATTGCAAATCATCTTTATTATATTGCAACATAGGCTGACAATGATATTACCCACTTTTGTATATAAGGGAAAGGGGATGTGGAGACATAAAATATTTTACCTAGAAGTGACCTGGTGGTAGAGTTGGGAATACAATCCAAGTTTTATGCCTCCATGTTTAGAGTTTTGCTATCATATAGTGTGTTTTGCAGGTGAGAAGTGATTGTCATTCCTTATAGGATTGTAACCTTGATACCATCTCTTATGAATTTTGACTCTGACTGGTTTCAGTTATTGAATCTCTCAATAGCTTATAAATACAGTGGGAGAAAAATAGTTAATGTCTGTGGACTTTACTAGAAAGACTTAAGGTTACTTCTGATGCCAATACTTACTGATTACTTAGGCAGACTACTCAACTCTATGCCAGAAAGATAATACCAAACTATTACAAAGCTGTTTTGAGATGAAATGTGATAATTGTAAGAGAAGACATTTATAGTAAACAAGTGATAAGGGCATTTTATTGGAACACCTTAGTCTTATTTTGTTAGTTCATCACCACTGTCTACTTCTTCTAAGCTTTTCTCTTTATTGTGTAAGAGAAGCCTAAAAAGTATTTTCTACAATTCTTTTCTCCATGTGGTTCTGAATTAGTCCAGTCATGAGAGGCACTTAACTGATATTTGGATGGTGAAGAATTGGCAATATGTGGTGAAGAGTACTAGTGACAAGTACAAATTCTCTCAGGGAGGAAAAAATATAATTTGCATGGGAAATGAGAATAATCTTGAGTATTGGGGAGCAATATTGGGGAATATTGGGACTATGATAGAAATAGAATTCACTGAATATTTCATGTTCTGCCATTCTTTCACATGGTGGGATAATGCTAGGAAACCGGGTAAGACCATATGTTTAATTCTGACCAGTGAATTGTAAATGAAAGTAACTCCTATCTCCTCAAGGTCAAGAATTTAATTGCTTCTGAGAGTTCACTCCCCTGGGTTGTTGTGGCTAGCTCAAGATAGTAGCTACTCTAAAGCTTGGTTATCTGACTGACTACAGTGAGCCTTGCAGATTGTCAGTGGGCATGTATCGGGAGCAAAAAACAAATTTTAGCTTTTTGTGGTAATGTCTTCCCAAAGAATTCATGTTCTAATCTGCAACCTGTAAATATGTTACCTTATGTAGCCAAAGACATTATGCAAATATGATTAAGTTAAAGACCTTGACATGAGAATATTATCTTGGATTATCTGGATGGTCCTTTTGTAATGACAAGTGTCCTTAATATGTCCATGGAAGCAGAGGTTGTATTGATATGATTGTTGGCTTTGAAGATGTAGGAAGGAGTCAAGGAATTCAGATAGCCTCTAAAAGTTGGGATAAGAAAGAAATGTTTTTTTTTTTTTTTTCCTAGAATCCCCAAAAGATTTTGAGCTCAATAAAACTCATTTTAGACTTCTGACCTCAGAACGCTGAGATAATAAATTTATATTGTTTTAAGCCACTAAGTGTGTAGTGATTGTTAAAGGAGCAATAGGAAACTAATACACTATTATAAGCCATTTGAAGTTTGAGATTGTTTACTACATCAGCAAACCCAGTCTTGCTAGAATTCTTACCTTTCTTTTAAAATGGTCAACACTAGTATTAAAATAAACTTAAAATTTCAATGATGATTTTTCATTGGAACGAGCTTTATAATCTTTCTCTAGTTGCTTGTTTTGGAAGGGGAGGTGAATCAGGGTACAGATAAAATTTTAGATGTTATTATGGATTACATATTTTCTATAGTACATAGGACTTCACTTTGAAAAGCAATAGAGTTCCCATCTTTAAAAATTGTCAGATGTTGCTATTTTAGAATTTCAGTTTTCCTTTCACTTTTAATTTGCTTATAAAATGTAGAATAAATTTTCATGCCTCGGGATAAGATGCAAAGATACATCCTATAGATACTATGCGGAAGATAAACTAATACAGTGACTTTACTAACAAGTCTATTTGGTGACAGTATATTCTTTCTTCCAGAAGATAAAAGTGGTAAACTGCCAAGGAAATTGTAATGTTGGAATCAAAGTGAAATTTCACTGAAGAACTCAGCTATAGAGTGTCACACATGAAAAGGGATTAGAAGCTGAGCTATCACGAAGAGATGAAAAGGTATTTTCCGAATGTGTTTCTTCTTATGTGAACTTCTGTGTGGAATCTAGAAGTGACTAAATTGATGCAGTAGCTAGAAATCTGAAAAGGAAAACAAAAAGGAAAGCATCATTTTCTGAGATTCAAGAATTTCTCCTTAACTCAAGCCAAGAGCTGAATGTGAGAGAAAGGTTCATATCTGAAATTATTGCACTTAGACCTAGAATCAAGTAAAATGCCTGCTATCTTTGATAATGTTAGAATCCATGTACTTATAGTAATAGTTCTTATTATTTATCCCTGTATTCTAATTTTTATCTGATATCTTCATCAATGTTTCCTTCTCTCCTTGTTTTACCTGTGTACCTCATGCATACACATATGCATGCACACACAAGACTATGTATATGACTACATGTGCATTTTGATCATTTCCCAGGTATCTGGGAACATTTATTCAGTTTCTCTCCCTAGAAGTACAAAAGGAAAAGAAGGTAGCTTTCTCTGTGGTTCCCCTAAAATACTCTGCAGATTTTTTCCTTATGGGGTTATTATCATGCAGTGTGTCTGAAAGTGTTGGGAATGCCCATTCTCCTTGACTTTCACTTCTGACTCCAGGTACAGGACACAAAAAGTTTCTACATTTTCTCAATATTTTCTCTGTCCTTCAGTTTTGAAAGCTTGCCATTCACATCAATGTTCTAAAGTCTCTGCATACCTGGTGGGTGAAATATCACTTGATATCTTGTCAGTTAATATGTGTGACTACAAGGAACATCTTATAAATGAGTATCTTACTCTTCTCAGTAGTATTTAATCCTGCTAAAATTTTGTCTATCCTCTGTGCAAGAATATTCTCAAAAAAAGCATTGCTACTTAGATTATTCTGTATTTTTTTTTTACAGATTTTATTTATTCATGAGAGAGACAGAGAGAGAGGCAGAGACCTAGGTAGAGGGAGAAGCAGGCTCCCTGTGGGGAGCCTTATTCAGGACTCGATCCCAGGACCCTGGGATCATGACCTGAGCCAAAGGTAGATACTAAACCACTGAGCCACCCAGGTGCTCCAAGATTATTCTTTTTTTTTTTTTTTTTTTTTTTAAGATTATTCTTTAAAGAACAATATTTTCTGTTAACCTTTGTACATATATGCAGAATCATCATAGTTCTTTTGCCAAAGTTTTCATTACATATAAAATAATCTTTATTATTTCAACAATCATCATAATAAAGAATTCTATTGTCCTACACACGACCCAATTCCTACTTAGTTCAAATACTACTAGAACCTCAAGAACAACTGTCGCATGTTCTCTTTGGGCATAGAGGAGATTAGCTTTCCTCCTCTGTATTCTCAAATACCTTTTGCATATCTCTGTCACTACAATGTCCATATCCTCACACCAGATGTGAGTGTCTTGAAAACAAGTGCATAATTACAGTAACTCCAGACATGTTCATAAATGTTTAACAACCAGTTCCCCCAAAACAGGAGTATACATATACTTGTAACTCTATATATGTACATATGTACATATGTTTTTTACAAATTTTATTGACATAGGATTATGCAGTATGCAAATATGAGTAATAATTAAATGTACAATGAGTTTTATTAGTAATCCATATAGTCAATTGATTCTTAAAAAGTACTTTGACTTAGGTTGACTATGGATAAAAAGTTCAGCATATCACTGTGATAGATGAGTTAGCATAGTTTTGACATGAATGTTGGTTGATATTTTTATTTGTGTTAATAATAAGATGGAAATGAAACAATAAAGATATGTTGAGATTTATTAGTCAGTGGTGTGAGTGACTTGCTCAATTGTACAATACTTGTGAATACTGAAAGTGTGTTTCTTTCAAATTTTGTATATTGTCAGTGGAACAGATAATTTTTAAGTTAAACCTATTAACAGATTATCCCATTATTTTCTTATATCTTGACCATTAACACAACACAAAAACCAAGCCCTGATTTGTAGCATTTGCCAATTTCTTGGTGTCAATATTTCCACCCTGACCTATTCCAAGTTACCGATGTGTATGTCATCACTGAGAGCAGAGTTGGGAGTGATATAGAAGAGCACACCATTATATTGTATATATTCTATTCTACAGATAAAATAGACATAGATACCTTTGAGAATGCAATACTGACATGATTAGGAAATTATAAACTTTGAATATTTTTTAAAAATAAAAAGTTTAGGGCAGTCCGGGTGGCTCAGCGGTTTAGTGCTGCCTTCAGCCCAGGGCATGATCCTGAAGACCTGGGGTTGAGTCCCACGTCAGGCTCCTTGCATGGAGCCTGCTTCTCCCTCTGCCTGTGTCTCTGCCTCTCTCTCTCTCTCTTCTCTCTCTCTCTCTCTCTCTGTCTCTCATGAATAAATAAATTAAATCTTTAAAAAATAAAAATAAATAAAAAGTTTATTGTAAGCTTATATAATTTAATTTTTTTAAAATGTCTAACAATCAGCTCTCAAAAAATTCATAAAAATGTAACCATTGGTTCTTGTAAGCTGGTAAGGATTGGCTTGAGCACAGCACTTGCAGCTTCTTCATCTTGTTTTCTTTGGACCTGGCATGTAGCAGGTGATCAGAGAATATTTGTTAAGTGAACAAATGATAATCTTACCCAGCATAGTACACCAATATTGCTTTTAGGACATGGTGAATATTATAAGCACTATTGCATTCTCTGATCAAAAGGCTTCATGAATAATTGAGCTTATTCTTTTTGACATATTTTAAACTTCATGAAATTTATAATAGAATATTCCATCTGTGACATTTGAGTTCTGGAAGAATAACTAATCACAGAACAAACCCCATCACTTCCATACTAAATACTTTCTGTACTTAACTGATATTATATTCAGATCTTGTTTATATACCTTGATAAAAGTGTAAACTGTTTGTTTCAGTGTCTTTTTGTTTTATCTTTTCCCTGCCTTCAGTGATTCTCTCCTCTCTCACCACTGAGGATTCTCAGAAGGGCTCCACTCAGGTTAGCCTCCCAGAATTCTTAATCTAAGGCATTATTAGTATTATTGTTGTTAAAATATATTTTCTCCAGCTCCACATTGAAATTAAGCATCAGTTTTGTCATCATTTTGCTAGAAAAATTGAGAACTTGGAAGCACTGTGAGATCCTTCTAACTCTATTCTTCAAATTTTTGCTCTTCACAGGTGCACTCCCACACAAGATCACTAGAGTATCAATGTGGGGTCCCATTGCACTGTGGGTAACACCAATAAAGAGACACAGTAAAGAAATAAGTTGCTCCAAATTTTAAACAATATTTTTCTGAGAGAAGAAAATTGATAAGTTTAAATACTTCAGTGATTTTCTAATAATGGCATAAAACTAATTTTTTTTGTAAAACTAGTTTTTATAACAATAAATTTTTAAATAAGTTTATATTGTGGGAAAGAGAACAAAGGAACAAAGGTAAAAGCACAAAGGTTAAACGTGTGTGTGTGCGTGTGTGTATGTATGTATATATGTGTATGTGTGTGTTGGTTCCAAAGAGAATGAGAACATGAGAAATGAGAGTGAAAGTAAAATCCTGACAGGGCATCTTGACCTTATTATGCATTTTCCTCTACCTCCCTATCATCCTTTGTCTCTCCTTGTACCTTCTTGGCTTTACACACCTTAATTCTTCTTAAAATATCCCCATTCCTGAGCTCCTTTTCCTAAAGATTAAAAGAAACAAAAGTTAATGTGGCCCTGCCATAAAGGTTGAAAATCAGTTTTATCTGAGTCTGCTTACACACAGATATAGTTGCATGTAGGGCATTTTAAAACTATAGTTGGTGTGTACGTGTAAAAGCATGCACTTTGGGTTCAGATAGGCATAGGTTCACAACTTGATTTCTGAAATTTCCTAGTTGTGAAAGTTGTTCAAATATCTTAAATTATCAGAACTTTAGTTGGCCTCTTTAAAATAGACCTGATTATATCAAATTCAAAGGACTGAGAATGTTAGATTAGATAATGTATATAATGTCCTTTAACACATAAGGACTCGCTAAATGATTATTTTTGTGACTGTTGATATAAGAATAGTTGAAAATATTTAATTTAAAGTAATTAACATGCTTTTATTACTGTTAATATAAGCACAATTGCAAATATTAGTGAAGTGCACAGTGTAAAGATGTATTTAATCAAAGAGTTAGAATTACTCTCATTAGGTGTCATTTTATCAGGTAAGTAATTTAAAAAATAAAATAAAGAGAAGTACTAGGAAAGCCTTTAAATTGAAGTCAAAGTTCAATTTATTAAATAACAAATCAATGAAAAGGGAAGGAAGATTAGACAACTCCAGGAAAAATGGAAGAATATGTGGTTTTTCAAGTTGAAAATGTATTCTGACTTTTAGTATTCTAAAGTTAGACATCTTTTCACTGGAATTTCAGTCCAGTGACATCTAGAGAAACATGACATCTCTTGTCTCTAAAGACAAGGTCTTGAAAGTATTTTAAAATGGTTCAAGAAGCTCATTTGTCATGAACTAACTTTTTAGAAACAACTTTTCAGTGATTTAAGTGACGGTAAATCAGAAACACACTGATGAAGTTTACCCTGAAATGCCTATGGGTTTAAAGATTAACAGGCAAAGAACTAGGAAAGACACAGTTTAGACATTTCCAAAGGAAATGCATTTGACCAATTATGTGAGTCAGTAAACAAAGCACCTAGGTTCTATCTTTTTGGTCTGTGACTCTATTCTATCAGAAATTCCAGAATAAAAATAACTCCATCATTTCTGTTTATATTCAGTACATTTTTTGTCTTTATTCTTAATTACAGAGACAGATCTAATTATGCAGTCATTCCAAGTTTTAGATGCAATATTTGTCAATGAAAGATAATAGGAGTTGGGCACCATTATAAGAATTTTTTTTCAATTTTGCGATTTTTTTTTTGTATATTGAAATTCTCCTTTATTTAAAATATAGTCAAAATTTCACTGTATTTTAGGAATAAGTTTACTTTGGCTCTTTCTAGAATCATACATTTGGAAAAAGCAATATAAAGAAATTGTGTACATTTAAATACATCATGAGTAAAGCACTAGTATAACAAAATCTATCCATTAATTATAACTAGGGATAGAAAGTTGAAACTACTGAAGTAAAATTAATGGTACTAAAGTTATGCAGAGTTAATAATTTCCTTTCTCTTTAACTTCAGTCTATGGAAGCAAATTCAGTTGTTATCGAAGATCAATGAAAGTTACAAAATAGGCTGGATGATTAAGTAACTAAGATGAGCACAAAGAAAAAAGGCATAAATTATCCTGAGGTCTGTAGGTACCAGTGATTTGTGACAATCAGTATGTTTCAAATTGGGTCAGAGCAGTGTCTACTTTTAAACACAACTACCCTGGAAACCACAGGAGTGACCACTGAACTTCCTTCATTTGAAAGAGATTGAAACAAGTCACTAATGACTATATTAAATGCTCACAAATAGCCAAAGTAATGACCAACATGGTTTTGTGAAGACTTAGTACTAAATCTAATTTAATTTGATTTGATGATAGAATGACAGATCAAATAAATGAAAAATAGCTTAAAATATTTTGACTTAAGAATTTTACTTTTAGAGGGGAAGCAATATGATTTTCTTGAAGCCAGTATTTTACAGTGATACAGCAGCTCACTGACTATTTAAATGTCAAAATCCTAGGAGTTGACATACATCCTCTGTCATCTTTAGGTAGACTAGAAATAGGCATCCTTCCTTAATTCCCAGTTCACATTAGCAGGGGATGCAAAGAATAATTTCTAACAATCATTAAAGTTTTAAAACCCCCTAAAGAAGTAAAGAAATGATTAGATTTTGACCTACTTGGTTCAAGACCTTATGAAAACTTTCAATATTCTAGCTTAGCAATATAGCAGCAGTGTCCCCCAAAGAACATTTCCTTTTAGATCTTCTTTGAAATCTAAAAGATGTTTGACATAGTCTTTGAGGTCCCAATTTTTTTTTTTTTTTTTTTGAGGTCCCAATTTTTAAAATCTGGCTTCTGTATCCTGTAACAGAACTGCCAGGGATCTCTTAATAACTTTGTAATTGTACCTTTCAAATATCAAATTAGACAACAGGCAAAATCTTGTTTGTTGCCTTTTTCATGTGACCAAATTTCACATTATTTAATTTTCCCAATAACGAGTGACAAGCATAAACCAAATGGTCAATCTATTAATTTATACATATTTGTTGGATGCCTATGCACTGTTAGTCACTGTGCTAAGCTTGAGGGTACAACCTGGAACTAAATATGTATGATGCCTTATGCTGTGCATATATTAGTTGAGATGACAAACATAAATAACTAGCTATAGTGAGGGGAAGGTGTTTATTAGGACTTAGCAAGGGTACCTACGTTAGTGTTCCTGTGGAGGCTGAGAGAAGGTTCAGAGATCACTTTCTGGTGGAAGTAATCTATACACTGGATAGGATGAGTAGGACCTCTCCACTGTGCTGGAGAAAATAGCAAGACAGGCAACAGCGTGATTGAGATTTAGCAAGAGAAAACAGCAGACTAATTTGAGAATTAAAAGAACATCAGTCCCTAGAGCCGCAGTGTGAGGAAAAGAGAGACTGAGTGAGACTGAGAAGTAGGAATAGAGAGCCTGCTACATCATTCTGAGAAATGAGACTTCATGCTAATGCCAAAAGGAAGCTATTCAAAGATTCAAAGCAGGTTACAAAAGAGATCATAATTGCATCTTGTAAATGAAGTTATTAAAATGATAATTTTCCATTTGTGTTTTTGCTGAAGCCTTGAGGCCATAAGAGCCAAATACTGTGAGAGGTATACCACCTGAGGAGGATTTGCAAAGGGAGTGGGTTCAGACCTCAGATGAGAGATTTTGTGATTATCACCCTCTAGGCTATAAAAGTGGGTTGGAGACCCTGAGAGACAGAAGTGAGAGATTAGATAGGTAGACAATTTATGTACAAAAAATCTGAATGCTCTGAGATGTGTCCCCTCTCCCTTTGAGAGAGAGGTGGGATTCCAAGGGGGGTCTTTTAGGTAACTTAATATTTGTCCCCCACAGCTTGGGGCACACAGACCTGAGAAAGCTAAAGGATAAAGTCCTGGTTGCCGCAGCCTGTAACAGCAAAGTATGCTTTGTGGTGTGGTTTGGGCAGTAACAGGTCTCTTTTGTTTTTGATGTGTTTTGTTTTTTGGAGGTGGGAGGTGAGGCATTAACTGGAGATTAAACAGTGAAGCAAACTTATAGTTATTTTTCTTAAAATAAATTTATCCAAGGTAATGCCCAGACAGTGAACACTGAGAACACGGAGGGGGTAGATTTAAGTGGCCTTGCAGAAGGTGTGACACTCATGCCTGAAGTACGGATTCCCCATAGACATAAGCCCTCCAAGAGAATTCCCCATCTCAGCAAACACCGCTGCATTAGTCAGCGGTCTCTGAAGAAACAGAATCAATATAGGCTATGTGTGTGTGTTAACGTGTGGAAGTATGAATGGATGTACTTTAAGGACTTGGTTTATGTGATTATGGAAACTGGCAAGTCCAAAATCTTTAGGGTAGGCTGACAGGCTGGAGACCCAAGGAATAGTTGATGTTGCAGCTCAAGTCTGAACACAGTCTGGAAGAATTTTCTTTTCCTTAAGGGATACTGGTCTTTTTTTTTTCCCCCTCTTAAAGTGTTCAACTAACTGATGAGGCCACCCACATTGTGGAGGGTCATCTTTTCAGTCTACAAACTTAAATGTTGACCTTATCTGAAAAATACCTTTGTGGCAATATCCAGCCTAGTGTTTGACGAGATATCTTGGTACTGTGACAGAGCCAATTTGACATGTAATATTAACCATCACAACCACAATCAGTTGTAAATGTACATGTACAAGCCAATGTACACTCAGTGACATTTAAGAGAGAGCTTTTCTATCCCCTTACTTTCTGTCCTTTCATTTACTCCAACCATGGAGATGTCAGAAACCACAAACGAGCAGGGAGGAAAGCTAGCAGAGTTCTCTTCCTGCTGCAGGTTTCCCACATGCAGGGGGTCAAGGCTGGAAGAGAAGACGTGTCTCTATGTCGTGAAACTTTTATTATTTCCCTGGGAGGGATATATTAATTACTCCTCAGGACTGTCTAAAGTGACAGAGTCCAGGGGAAAGAGACTGAACTCCATAGAGCAGGTTTGTAGGAGCAGTAGGAGAAAAACAAAGATACTTTATTCCTGTATCTAAGGGAGTGTGCTACACTTTAGTAAACTAGTCCTACCATGTGGGAATGATTGTAACATCCCCTATTTTGATGCTCTGTTAGGTACATACATATTGAACAGTTATGACTTCCTGGAGAATTGACCCAATTATCATTATGTTATGCCCCTCTTTATCCCTGATAATTTTCTTGTTCTGTAGCCAGCTTTGCCTGAAACTAGTATGGCCACACCCACTTTATTCTGATTAGTGTTAGCATGGAATATCTTTTTTTAAGGATTTATTTATTTATTTTAGAGAGAGTGCACACAAGTGGGGGGAGAGGCAGAGGGAGAAAGAATCTCTAGCAGGCTCCCCACAGAGCACGGAGCCCAATGTGGGGCTCCACCTCAGGACCCTGAGATCATAGCCTGAACCAAAATCAAAGAGTTGGAAGTTTAACTGACTGAGCTACCCAGGTACCCCTGGGATATCTTTTTCCACCCCTTTACTTTTAACTTATCTGAATCTTTATATTTAGAATGGTTTCTTATAGACAACATACAGTTTGGTCTTAACTTTTTATCAACTTTCATAATCTGCCTTTTATATTTAAATTGATTATCAATATTGGATTAATATTTTCCATGTTTGTAGCTATTCTATTTTTTGTTCTTGTACTTTTTTCCCCCCACCACTTTCTCCTCTTCCTCTGGTTTTAACTGAGCATTGTATATGATTCCATTTTACCTTGTCTATTAGCCTATCAATTATGTTCTCTCTTTATTATTATTATTATTATTTTTGGTGGTTTGCTGGTTACCTTAGAGTTTGCAATACACAATTACAACTATTTTAAATCCATCTTCAAATAACCATTACTGCTTCATGGGTAATGCAAATATCTTATGACATAGATTTCTCAATTCTTTCCTTCTGTCTCTTATGACATTATTATTATTAATTTAACTTATCCATATGCTATAATTACTTATGTTACTTTTATTGCTTTAAACAAAAAACTGTCTTTTAGATCAATTAAGAATAAGAAAAATAGAAGATTGCAGTTTACCTTTGTTTATTTTTCTGACACTTTTCCTTTGTGTAGATTCTAATTTCTAATCTATATCATTTTTCTTTTTCCTAAAGATTTTCTTTCTAACTTTGCTTGCATGAGAGGTTGATTGGCAATTTCTGCAGTTTTTTTCTGTGAAAGTTTTTTTTTTTTTTTCATTCTATAGGGAAATTTCATTGGATATAGAATTCTAGGTTAGTAGCCTTTTTCCCCCTAAATATTTTAATTAAATCGTTCCTTTCTCCCTACCTTGCATGGTTTTTGATGAGAAGTTATTTTTTTTAAAGACTTTATTTATTTATTCATGAGAGATACAGAGAGAGGCAGAGACATAGGCAGTGGGAGAAGCAGGCTCCATTCAGGGAGCCCAGTGTGGGACTCGATCCCAGGACTCCAGGATCATGCCTTGAGCCAAAGGCAGATGCTCAACTGCTGAACCACCTAGGCGTCCCTTTGATGAGAAGTTCTATTTATTACTCCTCTATCAATGTTCCTCTATAGAGTAGGTGTTTTTCATTTTATTTCTTCCAAAATCTTGTCTTTGTCTTCTGTTTGCTGTAGTTTAAATATGAAATGCTTAGGTATAGGTTTTTTGGAATTTATTTTGCTTGGTATTCCTTTAGCTTCTTGGATTAGTAGTTTGGTATTTGTCATTAATTTTGTAAAGTTAGTTGCTATTTCCTCAAATATTCTTTCTGCTCCATTCTTTTTTCTTTTTCTAGTATTCTAATTTTGTGTATGTTAAATTTTTTAAATTGTCCCTAAGTTCTTGATTATTTTTTTCTTCTTGTTTTTCATGTCTTTTTCCATTTCAGTTTTAGAGTTCCTACTGACATACCTTTAAAATAATTTATTCTTTCTTTAGCTATGTCCAGTCTACTAATGATCCTATCAAAAGCATTTCATTCTTCATTTCTGTTACAGCATTATTAATTTCTAGATTTTATTTTACATTTTTCCTAGAATTTGCATATTTCTGCTTATATTATCCACGTTTTTATATTTTCTTTTCCTATTAGAGCACTTAATATGTTAATTGTAGTTATTTAAATTTCCTATCTGTGTAATAGTTGAGTCTCATTCTGATACTAGCTTTGCCCCTTCTGGTCTTAAATTTTTTATAGAAAGTTGGACATGATGTATTAGGTAATAGGAACTGAGGAAAAGGCCTTTAGTGTGAGATTTATGTCAATCTAACCATAAATTAGTCTGTGTCTAATGTTTATTTTATCTATAAATGCCAGAGTCTTCAAATTCATCTAGAGTTCCTGTTTTTGTATCCTTAAGTTCATCTCTGTCTTGCCACTCTTTCAGCTGTAAGTCACTGTTCCAACACTGGAGCCTCAATTGATGTGAAGGTAAGAAGGTGGCAGGGTGAGGAACTAATCTATAAACTTACTCTTTAAAAATTTTTTAAAAGTTTAATTTTAAATTTTATTTACTTATATTTTAATTCCAATGTAGTTGACATGCACTGTTATATTTCAGGTGTATAATATAGTAACTCAATTCTTTTTTTTTTTTTTTAAAGATTTTATTTATTTATTCATGACAGACACAGAGAGAAAGAGAGAGGCAGAGACACAGACAGAGGGAGAAGCAGGCTCTATGCAGGGAGCCTGATGAGGGACTCGATTGCAGGTCTCCAGGATCACACCCCAGGCCGAAGGCAGTGCTGAACTGCTGGGCCACTGGGGCTCCCAGTGACTCAACAATTCTAAACATAACTCAGTACTCATCAGGATAAGTGTACCCTTAAATCCCTTCATCTATGAACTTGTTCTTAAATCTCTATCTGCTGGTAGAACCTGTGTCCCTGATCTGTGACTTACATTTATTGATATTTTTTTTCTTTAGCTCTGTCTAAACCTATCCACTGAATTTTTAATTTTTATCACTAGATTTCATTTCTAAAGGCAATTTGTTCTTTTTGCAAAATTCATTATTTTAAGCCTTTTGTATTTTTTGAATGCTATCAAACATACTTTCAGAAATATATTCCTTGATTGCAAATTCAATATCTGAAGACTCTATGGGTCCTTTCTTTTTTTTTTTTTTTTTTTTAATGAGTCCTTTCTGTTTTGTTTTATTTATTTTTTCTATTTACTCTTGCTTATACATGAGTTTTCCTTGTGTGTTTTGTGATTTTCATCTATTAGTTGCTTTTATTTTCCTTAGAACTTTATATTTGTGAATTTTTTTGGCTTAAGCTAAGGTAGGCTCTACCAGAGAGGATTTTCTTGTGGGTTAAGTACCTGTGAGTCTTAGCACTTTAAATTTTAAGCTAAATTCTTGGCTTAACATTTTTCTTGTTAATCATGCACTGTGAGTTAGGCCAGAAAACTCACATGAGTCATTCTTTTATTTTCAGGAAAGACTCCTCAGAAACCCCTCCTCCCTCCACTCAGTATAAAGATATGAGACAGATTTTGTCTGTTTGCTTGGTTGCTTGCTTATTTATCAAGAGTACTAAATGCATAGCATTTTTATTTTATTTTCTCACACAAAAGGTGAGCTTTTTTGGGTTCTTGCCTTATACTGGAAACCAAGCTATTAGACATCACATTTTCAGAGGCCTTTGGGCATTTTGTTCTATTTCCACAACACACTGAAGGTTTAAATTCAGTCAACTTTAGTACATTTTAAAACGATCTGCACATCTACTTTTGCTTAAATCTTATTTAAGCAAATATATATATTTCTTTCATAACAACTCCTGGATACCTTTATAAAGATGTATTTGGTTTCATCTACAGATTTAATTGGGATGCTTAACTGGTCATGATGCTGATAAAAGAGGTAGTAATGATTCTCTGTGGGCTAGAATTCTGATCTGTGTATCACTTCTGTAGAGTTGGTTACAGATCTCTGCTCGAATGCAGATCTACTCTTGGGGTACTGATAAATTTACAGATCTAGATGTGCTTATTTCTTCTTTTTGAAATGTTGACAAGATCTATATATAATAGATGAAACATATGATAGATGAAACAGATACTGCTTTTATCAACATGCTGGTTGAATCGCAGCCTAGCTGTGGAGGATCTAAAATTTTATTTTTGACAACCAATCCAAATTAATGATACTAATAAGCCTTGAGGATACTTATTTTTCTCTTCAGTGGCCATTTTATATTTATTAACCATTTTTTTAAAATGAGATGGTCTATTTATTATTGAAGAGTTTATGATGATACTCTTACATATTTTGAATATTGAACTGTGGAAGTATATCTCCTATCTTTGGAGTCCAATTGCCACTTACTAACTTTGTATATTTGGACATTTTATAGACTTCTTTGTGACTCCAATTCCTTATTGGTAAAATGGAGATAAAAATAACACCTACCACATGAAAATTTGATTGTGATAATCATGATCCTCATGACTGAGATGGATCTGGGAAAGTGAGGTTGAAGAAGAAAATGTTTACAAGTCTAAGTATAACCTTTTCCTTTTGATTCTTTGCCCAGTTTTTTAGTTTTTATTTGCACTCAGAATAATAATTTGATGCTTTAAGATCTCAATTTCTACCAAATAATTTTGAGGGTCAGTTTTCACCCATGTGCATATTTTTTTTTAAAAGAATTTGATTAGGTTGAAAGTATTTTATTTCTTCCCTAATTTGATCTTATTTCCAATTTCACCACAGAGTCATCACTAACTTTATTGCATATGGCATTTTTGAGAAGTCAGTCTTTTCTCCAAGTGAGAAATAGAATAACAATGATAATCTCTTTACCATCTTTCAACCACTTTCTGGGATTAAGTCTTAGACTCTTCTGTATAAGCTCCCTAAAAGAGTTGGCCTCAACATTATGTTCTAGTTTAATTTCCTCCTAATGTCCCCTTGCAATCCAAGCAGTTGACTATTCTCTGGATGCACATAATTTTCACATTTTTGTCTTTAAGTTTTTGTTCAAACTATTCCCTCTGACAAGAATGCCCTACTCTAACTTCTTTCTCTTCTAGATGGACTCCTCTTTGCTTCCAGACTTGCTCCCTTGAATACATTCACTATACTGTAACTGGATTGATCTTTGGAAAATGCAAACTGATTATGTCAGTTCCCTGTTTAAATCTCTTAAATAGCTGCTAGTTGCTCTAAGGAATATAATTCAATCCCTTTAATTTAGTATATCATGTGTTCTTCATCTTTCTGGACTTATTTTTGTTTAGCCTGCCTCACAGTGTGTAGACTCACTCCAGCCCTTTCAGATGCTGTTTTCTCCTTTTCAGATGATCTCCTACTATCACCAACATATCCTTAATTTTTTTTTTTTTTTAGAGATTTTATTTATTTATTCATGAGAGAAACAGAGAGAGAGAGAGAGAGAGAGAGAGAGAGAGAGGGAGAGACATAGGCAGAGGGAAAAGCAGGCTCCATGAAGGAAACTCAACATGGGACTCGATCCTGGGACTCTGGATCATGCTCTGAGCTAAAGGCAGATGCTCAACTGCTGAGCCATCCAGGGGTCCCACCAACATATCCTTCATATGGAAAAGCTATTCAGTTTGTCCTTCGGATTTAGTGTTGTCATAAAAAATATAGGACACCGGGATCCCTGGGTGGCGCAGCGGTTTGGCGCCTGCCTTTGGCCCAGGGCGCGATCCTGGAGACCCCGGATCGAATCCCACGTCAGGCTCCCGGTGCATGGAGCCTGCTTCTCCCTCTGCCTATGTCTCTGCCTCTCTCTCTCTCTCTCTCTCTCTCTATGTGACTATCATAAATAAATAAAATAAAATAAAAATTTAAAAAAATATAGGACACCAATTTAAATTTGAATTGCATCTAAACAGTAAATAATTTGTAGTAGAAGTATGTCCCAAATATTACACAGGGCATACCTGTACTAAAAAGTATTTTTTCCATGCATAATACATAAAACTATTTATATGTTTATAAAACTTCCTACTTGGTGAGCGTCAGTGGTTGTGGCCTCATTATTTCATGGTTGTATTTTCTACCTTTTACATTGACTTGTTAATCGTTGGTAAATGTCAAGCAATGACTGTGATTTAAAGAAAGGATATGCAGTACACTATTTGGAAAGAAAATATTTAGTTGCATTCGACATGATATGTAATTAGTGACAAGACATGTGCTTTTCAGTGATGTTAGTAGGAAAATGGTATCTGCCAAATCACCTCTTGGTTAACTTGCTCAAATTTGAGTACCCTATTTTAAGAAAGATATAGGTATTATCCAGACAAAAGAGTCCAAGGCAATAACAATAACTAATATTATGTTCCAAATAGTGTGCTTATGTGACTTAAATGCACAATTTCGATTAATTTTCATTAACTTCTTTGGAAAAGCACTTGATAAGATTCAACATCCATTCATGATAAAAACTCTGTACAAAATGGGTTTAGAGGAAACATCACAAAATAATGAAGGCCATATATGACAAACCTACAACTAACATCATACCCATTGGTGAAAAGCTGAAATCTTCCCTGCTGAGATTAGAAACAAGACAAGGATGTTCACTGTCACTACTCTTATTCAGCATAGCACTGGAAGTCCTAGCCACATCAATCAGATAAAAAAAAAAAAAAAAAAAAAAAAAAAAGGCGTCCAAATTGGTAAAAAAGAAGTAAAACAGTCACTACATGTAGATCGCATTATACTATATATAGAAAACCCCAAAGATGCCACCAAAAAACTATTAAAATAAACGAATCCAATAAAATTGTAGGATACAGAATTAACCATAAAGTGCTTGTATTTCTGTACACTAGTAAACAAGTTATTAGAAAAATTAGGAAAAAAAATCTTATTTATAATTGTATCAAAAATATTAAAATATCTAAGAATAAATTCAACCAAGGAGATGAAAGACCAATACTCTGAAAACTGTAAAATGCTGATGAAAGAAATTGAAAACAACACAAATAAATAGAATAATATACCACGCTCTTGGACTAGAAGAATTAATAGTGTTAAAATGTCCATATTACCCAAGGAATTCTATAGATTCAATGCAATTCCTACCAAAATACTAAGTATTCTTCATACAACCAGAACAAACAATCCTAAAGTTTTTATGAAACCGTGAAAGAACTCCAACAGCCAAAGCAAACTTGAGAAGGCAGGACAAACCTTAAGGTATCACAATCCGTTTCAAACTATCTTGCAAAGCTAGTATGGTATTGGCACAAAAATAGACTCAAAGAGCAATGAAACAGAATAGAGAGCCCAGTAAGAAATCTATGCTATGTACAGTCAACTGATCTATGACAGAGGAGCCAAGAATATACAATGGGGATAAGACTGTCTCTTGAATAAGTAAGGTGTTTTGGGAAAATTGGACAGCTCTATGCACAAGAATAAAACTCAAGGACTTTCTTACACTGTAAACACAAACTCAGAATGGATTAAAGATCTAAATGCAAGACCTGAAACCATAAAATTCTTAAAAGAAAGCATATATAGTAATCTCTTGAACACTGGCCTTAACACTATTTTTTTGTATCTATCTCCAGAGACTCTGACCAAAGAAAAAAGGTTCTTCACAGTGATATAAATCATCAACAAAACAAAAAATACAACTTACTGAATAAGAAGATATTTGCAATTGATGTAACCAATAGTGGGTTAATATCCAAATTAGAGAGAACTCCTACAAGTCAATAACAAACGCAATAACATTGTTTGGTGACTGAGGGTAACTACACTTATTGTGGTAAGGATAGTATAATGTATATAATTTTTGAATCACTATGTTTTGCATATGTCTAAAACTAATATAATATTGTATATCAGTTACTTGTTAATAAAACATAACTGCCTTATGAAGCAAGTAATTGTCTCTGCATATCTATATATCAAAATTATGAAAATTAGACTTAGGGATGGGCCCATATCTATATATCAAAAATATGAAAATTAGCCTTAGGGATGGGCCCAGGATTCTATAGTATATTGTGGAAAACATCCAAGTTGTCTTACTAAACAAGCCAATACTGCTTAAAAGATTACATATACTATGAGAACTGGTTGAAGGAAAAGTTAGTTAGCATGAGTAGAAAAAAATGATAAATGTTGTCAGATATTTGGAGGATTAGACTTTTCTCTTAAAAAAAAAAAAAAAAAGATTTACTTATTTTGAGAGAGAAGGAGAGAGCCCAGGAGGAGGGGCACGGGGAGAGGAAGAGAATCTCAAACAGACTTCCTACAGAGTGTGGAGACCCACGCGGGGCTCAGTCTCACAATCTTGAGACCATGACCTGAGACAAAATAAAAAAAGCTGCTTACTGACCAAGCCATCCAGGTGTCCCAAGATCAGACTTTTTGTGTGTTTCCGAGCAGCAGAATTAAGACAAATGGGAAATACATATGGCTAGATAAGAGTGGAAATTGCCTAACACCTAAGGTTTAAGTATAAATAATTTATAAAGAATTAGAATAATTGAACTTGGAATAGAATTGATTTGAGACTCTTCTACAAAGAATACTTTTCTAATCCCTTGAAGATTTAAGGGGTAATAGGAAATTCAGTAGGTAGTTTGCATGAACAGATTATACTGTATAGATTAGAGATAAAAAAATGGATTCTGGGATCCCTGGGTGGCTCAGCGGTTTAGCGCCTGTCTTCAGCTCAGGGCGTGATCCTGGAGTCTCGGGATCGAGTCCCGCATCGGGATATCTGCATGGAGCCTGCTTCTCCCTCTTGCCTGTCTCTCTCACTGTGTCTCTCATGAATAAATAAATTTAAAAATCTTAAAAAAAAAACAAAAAACTGGATTCTTGGGGTTCCTGGGTGGCTGAGCAGTTGAGCGTCTGCCCCTGGCTCAGGGTGTGATCCTGGGGTCCAGGACTGAGTCCTACATTGGGCTCCCTGCATGAAGCCTGCTTCTCCTTCTGTCTGTATCTCTGCCTCTCTCTGTGTCTCTCATGAATAAATAAATAAAACCTTAAAAAAAATCTGATTCCTGATATGTTAAAGATGTTAGATTTAATAATTTTATATGTAAATAGTTCCTTGGCTAAAACTTCAGATGATATTGTATATTTCTATAGAACCGGTGGTAGCTGGGATGCCATTTTAAATCTATAAATATTTTTAACCTCTGAGGTAAGGAATTAAATATGTGTATTGGCCATTTTGTTTCACTATTTTATAGTAACTATGTAAAATGATCTTCTAGTAATGCAAAGTATGCCTCCTATTGTTCTCTGGGGACATTTTGAAATAACTATTAACTTTAGTAAAGAGGTTTTGGACTGAGAAGGGACATGCTACATTTAGGATTGTACATAGTTATGTATTGTTGAGGCAGAATGCTGTCTTTAGTATTTTCTCCTTATGAGGGAGAAGAATGTTTCTTTTCTCCATGTGGATTTAGATTATATTTTTCTCTAAAGAGTTGTGTGCTCTGTTTGTTCTTGTTTGAAGATTCATTGACAAAAGACATGAAGTGGTGTTCTAGATGACTTCAGAAAGAAATTGTACTAGACTGAGGGAGTTAAAAGTCCAACCTGTACTATGCCAGGAATGACCTGCACACTTCATTCTACATAGGTCAGTAACCAAGATGTTGTGTGGTGTACTAATGTTGGAATAGTATGTTCAGATGTGACTGTACTTTTGGGGTCACTAAAGAGTCTATGTATGCATCCTAGTTTCCTTGAGTGGACTTCAAATTCTCATAGTCTATGATCTCATTGAGGCAAATACAGGGCCTAAAATGGGGACCCCTCTTGGGTTCGGTTATTGAGACTTGATTTTTTTTTTTTAAGATTTTATTTATTTATTCATGAGAGACACAGAGAGAAGCAGAGAAACAGGCAGTGGGAGAAGCAGGCTCCATGCAGGGACTCGATCCCAGGACCCGGGATCGTGCCCTGGGCCGAAGGCAGATGCTCAACCGCTGAGCCACCCAGGGATCCCAAGACCTGATTTTGACATTAGCTTTTCTTTAAAGGCACTCTCATTGGTTGGGTTAAGCTAGTCCCTTTCACAAAGAGGCAAGATTGATACTGAAAGACAAGATAGTGTTCTAAATATCCAAATATGAAGGCACCTTCTCAAGGAGGATTGGCTAGAGCCTTTGAGCTCTGAGAATAGCCATGTATACTGTGATTTGTAAATTACTGTGTTGTAATTCTCTCATATAAACTAATGCAAGCTTAGAAAACCTCTCATCAAAAACTACAAACTGTTTTCTTCTGTGTTGGAAAAACTAAGTGAAGGGTAAGTGCTATGCCTGGAAATAATGATAAAATTCAGGCAATGACAAATCTCCTTTTCAGACTCCCCTACTTCATCCTAGGACAGTGTGCCAGGAATAGATTGTTCTAGAATGGTGGATAGTTTAAGAACTGCCAGAGGTTATTCTGAGAGGTAAGAGCATAGAGAATATCAGTAAAGATCCAAAAATATGCCAGAATCAAGACGCAGAATAATGCAAAAAACCCCATGAGATGCTGCCATTTCTGATGACTCATTAGGAAATACTAAGGGTGCTATGGTGGCCATAAAAATGCTGCTGTAAGAGTATCCCATTCAGACAGCCTGCTGCAGAGTATAGTTGACTGACAGCCCAGCTGCTCTCATCTAGGTCCACCACTGAGTTTATACCAAAGCTGTGATTCTCCCAAGATGTCAGCTATCGTCTGGGCACAGTAAAGGGACTAGTGCCAGACAATTTCGGTGAAGCACAGCTCATCTAATAGATTACTTTAGCTTCATAACTCCTCATTCGTCTGATCAAAAGTTTTCTAAAATGGAGCAGCAGTCTGTGACTCTTCTCATCTCATCCTTCCTCTCCACCTCCTTCTTTTTTTAAAATTTACATTCAATTAGCCAACATAGTACATCATTAGTTTCAGATGTAGTTTTCAATAATTGATCAGTTGCTTATAGCACACAGTGCTCATCACATCACATGCCCTCCTTAATGCCCATCACCCAGTTACTGCATCCCTCCACCCATGTCCCCTTCAGCAACCCTCAGTTTGTTTCCAAGAGTTAAGAGTCTCTCATGGTTTGTCCCCCTCCCTGATTTTTTCCCAGTTTTCCCTCCTTTCTATTATGGTCCTCTGCATTCTTTCTTATATTCCACATAAGAATAAAACCATATGATAATTGTCTTTCTCCAGTTGATTTATTTCACTTAGCATAATACCCCTAGTTCCATCCATGTTGAAGCAAATGGTGAGTATTCATCCTTTCTTATGGCTGAGTAATATTCCATTGTGTGTGTGTGTCTGTGTGTGTGTGTGTGTGTGTGTGTATATATATATATATATATTCTCATACCTTCTTTATCCATTCATCTGTCTAAGGACATTGAGGCTCCTTCCACAGTTTGGCTATTGTAGACATTGGGGTGCAGGTGCCCTTTCATTTCACTACATCAGTATCTTTGGAGTAAATACCCAGTAGTGCAATCGGTGGGTTATAGAGCTGCTGTTTTTAACTTTTTGAGGACCTCCATCCTGTTTTCCAGAGTGGCTGCACCAGCTTGCATTCTCACCAACAGTGTAAGAGGGTCCCCCTTTCTTCAAACCGTCACTGATATTTGCTGTTTCCTGTATTATTAATTTTAGCTATTCTAACTGGTATAAAGTGATATCTTGTGGTTTTTATTCATATCTCCCTAATCCCAGTGATATGGAACATTTTTCATGTGTCTGTTGGTCATTTATATGACTTTTTTGGAGATACGTCTGTTCATATCTTCTGCCCATTTCTTGGCTGGATTTTTATTTTTTATTTTTTATTTATGATAGTCACAGAGAGAGAGAGAGAGAGAGAGAGAGAGAGAGAGGCAGAGACATAGGCAGAGGGAGAAGCAGGCTCCATGCACTGGGAACCCGATGTGGGACTCGATCCCAGGTCTCCAGGATAGTGCCCTGGGCCAAAGGCAGGTGCCAAACCGCTGCGCCACCCAGGGATCCCCTTGGCTGGATTTTTTGTTTTTGGGCTGTTGAGTTTGATAAGTTCTTTATAGATCTTGGATACTAGCCCTTTATCTGGTGTATCATTTGCAAATATCTTCTCCCATTCTGTAGATTGTCTTTTAGTTTTGTTCACTATTTCCTTCACTGTGCAGAAGCTTTTTATCTTGATGAAGTCCCAATAGTTTATTTTTGCTTTTGTTTCCTTTGCCTTTTAAAGATATATCTTGTAAGGAGTTGCTGTGGTCGAGGTCAAAGAGGTTGCTGCCTTTGTTCTTCTCTAGGATTTTGATGGATTCCTGTCTCACTTTTAGGTCTTTCATCCATTTTGAATTTGTCTTTGTGTATGGTGTAAGAGAATGGTCTAGTTTCATTCTTCTGCATGTGGCTATCCAATTTTCCCAGCACCGTTTATTGAAGAGATGGTCTTCTTTTTTCCATTGGGTATTCTATCCTGCTTTGTTGAAGATTAGTTGACCAGTTGAGGGCCCATTTCTGGGTTCTCTATTCTGTTCCATTAATTTATGTATCTGTTATTGTGCCAGTACCACACTGTCTTGATGATCAAGATGCTACTATGAAGGTTGTAGACTCAAATGCTGATAATGGTTATTCAAAATTAAATTTATGGAATACCCATAAAGTAGGCTGAATTGGAACCTGTAGACAGTTTAGAAAAAACAAAACTCTATAACAGTAACTTTTTGAAGACCTAGGATTCTGTTGTTTTCATGTAAATAGGGAGTTTTAAAATCACCTCCCTTTAGAGGTTTCAATTGTCACATGGCTATAAACCAAAGACCCAAATAATTTCAAATGATCACAGATACCATTTAGGTAAAAATTCTCATGTGTCAGTACTTTTTTTTTTTTTTAAGATTTTATTTTTATTTATTCATGAGAGACGCACACACAGGCAGAGGGAGAAGCAGGCTCCATGCAGGGAACCTGACGTGGTACTTGATCCTGGGCCTCCAAGATCACACCCTGGGCAGAAGGCAGCACTAAACCACTGAGCCACCCGGGCTGCCCATGTGTCAGTACTTTTGATACAAGAGAGCTTTGTTCTTATCTCCCGGAGTCGAAGAATGAATCTCATGGACAATAGAAAATGAGTAAGGGAATAGAAGTTTATAAAGTGAAGATATAGAGGAAGCTCTCAGAAGTGAGAGGACATGTAGGGTTGGTCTTTTATTGAGAACCTACTCAGGGAACCTAAATCCTTTTAACTATCCATTGATATCACCTGTTGAAGACTAGTGAAAATATCTTTAATGGCTTACTTCCTTTTTAGAATCTGATGATTTTTTTCTTGGTCACAAATAGCTGATACAACAAGACACCTTCCCCACCCACACCAAGGGCAGGGTGGTCTGGCTTGCTCCCTTATCTCTGGTTTCCTTACATCTCAGCATTTTTGGGATTTTTGTGAGCCTGCTTCCATGGCCCCCTGCCTAGCCCCATTTGTCCCTAACTCACTTTTAATGTTGTGTACATCAAATTATAGTAAAAAGATGACTATAAACAACATGCAGCTCCTCTATTTTAATGAATAACACAACAGATTACAGTAAACCAAGTTTATATTCCACGATTTAGTGTAGTTCTCCCATTAGTTCACTTTGTGATGGGCATTAAGAGTATCTTCAAATCCAATAGTCTCATCATTACACCTCAAAATATCCATGGAAAGGTTTGAGCTTGGAAGAAATGGAAGATGCTAAACCTACTGCACTATGTTGAATTCCATTTGTAATTTTAGTGGAGCAAACAGACCTTGGATGTTTCTTAGTGTGGAAAAATGCATTTTATCTGAGTTGGAAATTTTTTTCTGATAATTCAAGAGGGTGACTGGGCAACAATTGATTTTTTTTTTTTTTTTCACACAAGGAGGACATTTTCAAAGAAGATCATGACTTTCAAAGGTCTACTTGCTGAAAGTTCAGTAACTGGAATGCTGTCCTTTAGCTAAGATCCCAGTCCTCTGGCATTCATCTTCATTTGCTCTGTGAACCTCCTCTCTCTTTTTGTAGAGGTCAAAATAGCCTGAAGGCTTTACCTATGTACTTCTCCCTTCCCTTTCACCTTCACAAGTGCTAATTCCTTGGTAAGGTCTTCTCCAAGGACTAAAACTCACACAGGCAGTGTGTGATTTAGCATAAATGGCAGATATGAACTGAGACCAATTGTAATTTTAGTATTCTTATGAATGTGATGTAATTGAGCTTGGACATTTTAGTTACATATGTAAGTGTGTGCTAAGAATATCAAATTGAAAAGTCACCTAAAAAAGAATTTGAGCTACTTCAAGCTGGAAGAAATTAGGAAGAGGTTGTGGGATATTATGATTTATAGTAAGGTAAATATTTGGTCTTCATCTCCATTTCTGGCAAAAACCTTTGGAATTTCCAAAGAGATAGGAACCATAGAGATGCCTTTTGTTATGTTAACAAAGTGATTCTGGGAGACACCTAAGGGTGGGGGCTGGTTGCCAGGACCAACCATATGATTAAAGGGTTGGCAATTTCAGTCACCATTTTCCCACCTCCTGGGAAGGGAGGAGGATTGCAGGTTGAATCAATGGCCAGTAGCCAATTATTTAATCAATTTTGCCTAGGTAATAAAACCTCCATAAAACAAAAAGAATTGGTTTCATTGAGCTTCTGGGCTGGTGAACACATGGAGATTGAGAGAGAGTAGTGTGCTTAGGAAGAGTATGGAAGCTCCATGCTCTTTCCCTATACCTTGCTCCATGCATCTCTTCCATCTGGCTATTCCTGAGTTATATTGTTTTACAATAAACTGGCAATCAAATAAAATGTTCTCCTGAGTTATGTAAGCCACTCTGGTAAATTAATCAAATCCAAGGAGAGGATCATTGGAACCTCTGTCTATAGTTTGTTGGTCAGAAGTACACATAACAAGCTGGACTTGCAGCTGTTATCTGAAGTTGAAAGGTGTGGGATCAGTCTTAGAGGACTGAAACCTGTGGGGTCTAATACTATCTTTAGGTAGATAGTGTCAGAACTAAGTTACATTGTAAGACACCCAGCTAGTGGTATGGGAGGTAAAAAACCCACACACTGGAATTGGAATCACAATTATTGCTTGTTAATGAATTCATAAGTGTGGGTAGGGCAAGAAAGGTAACGCTGAAATAAAAACAAGGACTGAGATGCAAAGAAAAAAAATGTACTTGCCAAAAGCCTGGGAAGAAGGATTGACATAAGAAAGGCATTAGGTACAGAGTATGAGAATAAAGAGGTGTGGAAAAATAGCTCCAAGATATGCAGCATAGCAAGAAAATAAAGAGGAAAAAAATCTGGGATATAGATGCAAAAATACAGATTCCAGCAAAAATAAATAAAAATAAAAATTGTTGGTAGTGTACATATAGTATAAGCCTAAAAGCTGTCTTCAGCTTGTTTGTTCATTTAAGAATATAGACAATGAAACTGAAAGATTGAATGATAAATCACTTGAGGCAGGATTTCTAAGGAAATCTAAGGATGTAGATCAAACAAGACAAAGCTAGGATTGAATCTAATATGAAGAAAATAGAAAGAATGAAGTGTTATTACATGTGATCTCTGATTCATCTTTCTCTGAACTACGGTTTCTTATCAGTGAAAGAAAAGTGTTCAGGAATTATTGTTATTAGAGACTTTACATTAGATTGACACATCATGGAGAGTATCATTCAAATCTTTAAATATTTGCTGATATCAAACAATGTAAAAAAATCAATAATTAAGTGTATACCCTTAGAAATAGCAATCACATATTTTTAGATATAAATGGATTGCCCTATACAAAAGTAATGATATTTAACTAGACCCTGCTTTTTAAATATTTTTCTTCAATAGTAGAGATAGACTTGTATAGTCCATTAACAAATTTTCCCAAGGTTCACTTTTCTACCAGAGGCCCTATTCAAATGCCAGGTGGTCAGAATCAAAGAGTTGCGAATTGACCCCTACAAAGATTTAGCTCAGTCAATGGGAAAATCAGAAGAAAAAGTAGCCATTTAAGCATAGAATAGAAAGAAAAATGTTAGCTTGGTTTTAACTGGTTTGACTCAATTTAGTTACTTAAAACTAACCAACAAATAATACCAATTGCCCACTCTCCCATCTCCACTTTCCAAGAAGTAGAATTAAGAGCTTTCTCTTTATTTCCAATAATAAGTAGGTCAAGTTGTCTCACATTACAATTGGTGGTTGTTTCCTTTAGTGTAAAAATGAAATACTACTAATTCCTAATTTGCAAGGTTGTATTGAAGAAAAAAATGAGTCATCATATTCAACAACACACCTAATAAATACTTAGCATCTTGAATTCTCAGCTTAGTCACTTTTAACTCATTTTGAGTTCAACTATTGGGTACTGTTAATAAGCATTATTTTAAGAAGAAAGTAAAGAAGGTTGATATCTAGGGAAAGGTGTAAAGGTTGTACCCAATGAAAAAGCATAGAAGATAAGAAATCTAAATCAGTATTACAAATATAGGAGAAGGGAACATATAATCCAATAAATCAAAAGAAGACCTTTGAGAAGAACGCATGTTTTGTGAAGAAAAATGTAGTTTCAGGCAGCCCAGGTGGCTCAGCGGTTTAGCGCCGCCTTCAGCCCAGGGTGTGATCCTGGAGACCTGGGATCGAGTCCCATGTTGGGCTCCCTGCATGAAGCCTGCTTCTCCCTCTGCCTGTGTCTCTGCCATTCTCTCGCTCTCTGTCTCATGAATAAATAAATAAAATCTTAAAAAAAAAAGGTAGTTTCATAAATATATGTGAATTGAAAAGACAGGAAAGGGAGATTACAAATCCCTTAAGAGAAACTGAAATAAATTTAATGACAAAAGAGGTAAATGCAGGAAGAAAAATGATTGACTTATCTGTGTAAGTGCTCATTGGTGTTGAAAGTGGTCATTGAGAGTATATGACCACTGGTTGGCCCATGAGCTGGACCTGGGGCATAGAAGGCTCCTTCCCTTGCTCCCCTGTCCCTATGAGTGTGCATTCTGTATATGTTTTCTTGCTCCCAGAAGTTGTCCCAACAACATAGCCTTGAGATGTGATGTGGTTTTGAGACCATCTAGATGGTAAATGTGACTGAACACAGTAAAAGCCTTTATATAAACTTAAGGTTTGGTAAGTGGTGTGGAGATCTATTTGTTTTGTAGTCATCCAAGACAAGCCTTGTATATAATATCCTTTGCTTATTAA
The DNA here is from genome assembly GCF_053574225.1 of Canis aureus. NCBI lineage: Eukaryota > Metazoa > Chordata > Mammalia > Carnivora > Canidae > Canis > Canis aureus. The sequence continues at coordinate 22,458,346 of NC_135634.1, forward strand.
ACCTCTCACCTACCAATCTGGAGTGATCTATTTATTCCTTTTGGTCTCTCCCTGCCATCCATGTACAGGGTTTTGTTTTGTTTTGTTTTGTTTTGTTTAGATTACACTTGGGAAATTCTCAAGAAGGTTGCAAACAAACAATGGGGAAGAGCTTGAGGTTGCAGTAGAAAGTAAAGTTTTCTACAGGGAGATGGCAAAGTCCTAAAACCAAAAGAGCTAGAAAATAATTTATATAGGTAATGTTTCATAACAAATCCTATAGTACCTTTATATTGTTTTATTGGGACAAAATTTTATTGAAATGATTTCAAGTGTTAAATCCTCTACAAATGGATAGACTTGGTATCTGAAAATAACACATTTTGCGCATATATTTACATTACACACTATGATAGGTATAAGGTTCTGTAAAACAAAAAGAATAGAATGGCTAAATACATTATAGAGTTTATATGATGTATTTTGCCAACACAATGATGCTTATAGAAGTCATTAGTAATGCATATGATATTATATTAAATAAAAGGAAATTGAATATATAGAGTTAAAATTGGGGAAAATTTAAGTTAAAAAAGACTAAGAAAATCCATAGCAAAATGTTATAAGTAATTATCTCTGGATATTGAGGCTATGGATTATTTTTATATTCTTTTCACTTTTTTAATTTTCTAAAATTATTACATACTTTTTATATATCTATAGATGTTAATTATAAATCTACATTTTATAAATAAGTACATGTACACAAGGTTTTAAAAAGCAACTAGCTCTATAAGGCTTATTATTAAAAACAGCATTCCCTCCACCTTTTTCTCCTCCACCTCTTTTGCTTTCCTAAGGCAGCCACTTGCAAATCTTTTAACTGTTCCTTCTAATATTTACTTCCATTTTCTAAATAACTGCCATTTATTTTTAAGAGATTATTTTTTGACTTATTTGTGTGGAAAACAGGTTTGCTTTTCTCTGTCTCTGCCCCAACACCCACATCAGTATTTTCTCCCTTTAGCTTCCCAGTACATTTATCTCATATATTTAAATTAAATTAATATTTCATGTTAATTCATAGTGAAGACATATAGTGTAATATGACTTTTATTTTCTTCCTTGTGCAAGTTGTTTTCCTTGTGGTTTAATAATTGCTTCTTTTTGTTGTTTTCATAAGAACCTCCTCTCAAACTGTTAGAGGTGTAAAGGTCCTCTCAGTGGGTTTAAATAGATCAACAAAGGCCTTGGTTCAAGCTCCTTAGAAGTAGAGCTTGAGAAAGAGATTTGGATGCATTTAATTTATTAAATAAGCACATTCAGGAGAAGAGGAGTAAGAAAAGTGCTGGTCTGGGACAATCAATAAACAAGAATACAAGAATAATAATCTTTCAATTGGGGTCTAGCTTTCATCTGATCCTGAGGGGAAAGCTAAGGCGGTGTTTCCTTTGAGCAGTTTCTGGCACTGAGAAGCAGGGAGCTACGGAGTTATACCTTCAGGGCATGGTGGCTTCCTTTCTGCCAAGGATGGTTCCCCAGAGCAGGGGATAAATGGGTGTACTTCACATCCATCAGCTGGAGAATGATTTCTACTGACCCAACAAAATGGATTGGGGAAGATCCAGTATAAGTAATCCAGTATAAGTAATCTCAGTTTTTTGTTCCTTTGTTCCTTTCTGTCTCCTATCTGTCTCTCTCTGTGTGTCTTGGGGACATTTTTCCTGGGTGCCCATATATAAGGATGAATAGTTTTTTCTCTTGAAATGGCCTGGTTCTCTAGAGAGTAAATGAGTCTGGTGCCTGAGGCATACATATAGGATTTATCTTCAGCATTTTTGGAGCCAAAGAAGGGGGAATGATCTGTCTCCTCATATATTGTAGCACATAGGCTTTCATGTCTGAAAGCCACTCTTATGCTACAGTGTGTGTGATCTTGTTAAGCTCAGTCCTCTGTCAAGGAAGCAAAGAGGCAATAAAAGGTAGAAACTCTGGGAGATTAATTGTTCTTAAATAAACTTTCAATAAATGCTGCTGGTTTCAGTCCCTCATTAATATGTCTACTTTGAAGGATAACTGGTTTCCCCTGTACCTGAACCACTCCAAGTTTCCATGACACAAAAAGTTTTGCTTTTTCATCCCTTCCTCCTGACTGCTGCTGGCTTAACATTTCATTTTTCCTGGGTGCTTAGCAAATTGTAATGTTCTGCTTCCCAGCTATAAAAATTCTCTTTACGTCCTATTTGTAGCCATTTTTTTTTTTCTTCAGTTTTCTTTGTCTTGGGGTTTATTCCTTCCTCCATATTACTCTCATAATGGTTGATTTTAGGAGATAAACTCCCTAAATTCAATCACCATGTTAAACCAAAATAAACTGTTTGTAACAAAATAATTTTTAATATGCTTGATTTTACCTATGTTAACAGAAATTATAAGACAAATAAGTAGTTATATTTTAATTGTTATGAAAATCTGCAGATTATCTTTATTAAGAAGAGGAAATACAAAAATTCAATAAAATAAATATACCTTTCTTTAGCAAAGAGAGCATGAACATGAATAAATATTTGAGTTTATGGGGAAAATAGCCATAATCTGCATATTAGATTGTGTTGTGCATAGACGGTACACTGATCCTGTATGAAATCCAGGTTAGTACTGTGTCTCAGAAGTAACATTCTTTGTGGGGATCTGGGATGACACTTTGGATTCTCAAATTCTCAGCATATGAGATTCTATAATACTCTGCAAGTAGAGTCTACACTTCTTTTTAGTCCATGTATAAATAAGATTTTGGTCTTTTGTTCTCAAAATAAAATTTTCTGTAGTGGATCTTTACTATAAAATATACCCAAACAAAAAGAAAATTCTCCTTCTCTGGAGAATAACTTAGCCAAGGAAATTCCATTTTTATGAAGAAGTATACTTTCCCTGGAGAGAAATCTTTATTGGCTTGGACTCTAAAAACAGAGTTCCTGCTAGAGTATTGACAAGGGAACATCGCAATGATCCTGGATTATTTAATTCTGATATGAATAAAATTTGTTATTAATTTGCTCAAGTAATTAAAATATTGCTTTATAGGGTACTTTACATATCTTACAATATTATCCCATCATTTGTTAATTTTATTCTTACTATAGTTACAAGAACTCTTAACAGGTGTTTTTATTCATTTGTAACAGATAAAGTAACTGTTGAGTGAATTGGCAAGTATACTACAGCTATTTAAGCAGCAGGTAAAGTGTAGAATTGACATCCTATGAACTGACTCCTATGTTCTTTTAACTATGCAGTTCTGGCTCTCTTTTATATGCTCTGCACTCATAGACACCTTCTATGCTTTGTTCTGAGATTTCTTATGATCTAAAAGGAATATTTGTTGCTTTGTAACTACTATAAGGGTGGCATTATTCCCAAATTGCATTATCATCTTGGCAGAGAATCACCTCTCTGTCATTCATTGAATCTGTACTTTCTTTTGGTTAGTCTCTATTTGCAACTAAAGTGCAATTTACTATTCATGTTTCCATTCAATCTCAACTTTAGCCTTCTTCTTGTTTTTTGTTTGTTTGTTTTCAGGTGTGTGCACGTACCTCCGCAATATTCATTCTTGGTTTTGTACTGTTTCTTCTTCTACTATCTCATTTTTTAAAAATGACTTCACACCTTGCTACCCCCAAGCCTCTTTGGGTTAAGAGAAGTTACTATAATCCGTCCAAGGGAAGACCCCTTGTTCACAAGGTAGCAGTTTGGACAGTTGGACCACTGAGCAATGGTTAGAGGTCAAAGGAAACGTATAACTTAAGCATATGATATACTTCCTTTAGAGGAGGGATTATCTACCTTAGAAATAAAGCCCACAGGCATTCTTGTAAGTTACACTTAATCCTTCCTCATAACAATATGGTCTCTAAGAGCTATGGAGAAAGAGCAATATGACTCCAAAGTTGCTGCTAAATAGGTTGTATGGGTGGCTTACTTGCATATTTTAGAAATAAATTTTCCAGGACCCGTAGCACCAAAATTATTCCATACACAATTCCACCTAGGCAATTGTACAATTTCTAACAATATAAATATATCACTCCATTCTGAAAGAATATTTCCTCTATGGTACTGAAAAATTATATATTTTAAGCGAAGGAGAGAATGGAATCATTGGTGAATTCAGTATTTTCAACATAGTGTTCAAAAGAATTGCAAAAATGACATCAAGGAGTTACTGTTGTCCACAAAAATAACATTTTCCAGAGTGGCGGGGTTTACTTCTTGATTACTATGGGGCTATCCTAAGCTTACCTGAATCCTACCATGCAATCAGTTTGTGCTCCAAATGCCCTAGCTGAAACTAGGGTCGAATTCATTAAGGCCAAGGACTTTATACATCCAACAGGAAGAACAAGTTTTGGGCTGGCAAAATGTTCCAGATTACCTGATACTGAGAAGTGAGTAAACATATTGACAAGTGATGATGCAGCTAAGATGCATTTTTCACTTAAGTGACTATTATGGAGAAAATAAGGCACATGGGATTAGAATGGAATGAAGTCAACAATGAACCAGAAACACTGATAAGGTAGGTACACTGAACCCCAGGAGTTATGGAAGGTCAAGTGGAAACAAGTTTCTCACTGGAGATGAGATGTGGGTGAATAAAATAGAGAAGTTTTTGTAAAATGAAGAGATAACAAGTTAGGTAGTGAGGTTATATGACAATCTCGTAACTGCCATGAGGAGTTGAGTAAGTTGAGATGAGGTAGGATAAGAAATAGCCTTTGTCAAACAAAGGGTTCCTTACCTTGGCATCCTAGAGCCATGGACTTAGCCTCACTGTACCCAAAAAGAAGTTCCTCTGGAGTCAGTGAGTACTTTCAAAGACCTCTACAATTATGTCCTTTGGTTAAAAGATAATAGAAGGAAAACTGTATGTTTACTTGGAAGTAATGATGGCCCCTGGTATATCTGACACAATTTGGGTTATTGCTCCCTTATTTTAATCTAGATTGATAGAGTGGGAATCATAAAAACAAAATAAAATGAACCTTTGTTCATATTATGGTCAATGTCAATCTTGAGTTTAGTGTTTATTATGGACCAAAACAATAAGCATTTAAAAAAATCTACATGTCTTTTTAAAATCTTCGATTTCCCTGTGCCAAATAAAATACAAGCTTTATAAATTCTTGTTTTTATTAAATAATGAAGACTTCATTCTTGTGAGGATAAACATTTTAATGAGCTAATTTTAATGGTAATATATCCATACATTTCACTTTTTTGTTTTATTGTTTACGTCAAACATTTAAAATCAGCCTCAGGCTAATTGTGGACATTGCCCCATTGTTTTATATTGCCTTGACTGGGAGTAATTCATTTCATAAAATACCATTTACCCTCTCTGTTTCTTAGTTTCCTCAGGTGTAAAATGAGAACATTTGATGACATGATAGCTAAGACATTTTCTAAACTATTTTCCATTCTATGTACAGTAAGTTCATGCTATTCCTAATGCATACATAATTCCTTCATTGCATAAATATTCTCCTCTCTCAGAATGGAATTGTTTTATATTTATATGTTCTTTATCCCTATACATTAGATATTTATAAACTTGAAGATTCTTTGCCATGCTCATGTTACTACAATAATATTTTCTTTTGTTCTCTGATGCACTGATTCCAGAGTGGCTATCCTCTTCTTTGCTTCTTTTCTATAGCACTTAGGTCCCTCATGATTAGATTGAAGTGAATTTCTTTATCTGTCAGTGGCTTATTTAGGTCTCAGGACAGATAGTCCATTTTTACAATTTATTTTTTTCCCCCATTCCATTTGTACAATTTACTCCCTTACTGCAAGGACTGAAATGATACTCTGCATTTTCTGTTGATTTTCATGGAGGCTTGGCCCATTATGCCTGATGGACTTCTAAAATAACTTACTGAATCCTATGAAATTACTTGTGTCTGTTTTTTGGAAATGTGAAAACTTCTTTACCCAAGTGATTGATCCTTTTCTTTGTGTTTTTGCTCTTTTTCCTCCCAACACACAAGGCAACTTGTCTTTGCCACAGTAATTCTGTTTCTCATTTTTTATCTTCTGCTGAATTCTCAAGAAAGAAGTCTTGGTAGAATTGAGAAATAGTGCTTTATTTCTTTCTTGACATTCTTCCCTTTTCTTTGCATTCATTAGCACAGACCCTTGTTAGAATGAGTTTATGTGGAAGTTTACCTTGAGAATGCTGTTTAACAGTCATATCTTTTCTCTGAGAATACATAGAAATACAGTAGGACTGTTTTAAAATGCTGGAGCTGAGAAAATAGCTGATAGTTGTGCACTCACTAGCTTATATCACCTTTCACTGTAACTTGAAGAAGCACTATTTGAACGATGGCTTTTTGACTTGTATAGGTTCTATTATAATACCTAGAAAGAACTGGAGAGAGAATGGAAACAATTTAAAGAAGGCTTATAAAATTAGAATTATCCTGGATCTTTGATCCCTTCTTCCGGACCATGTCTATGCATTCAATGTAAAAATAGAACAGTTCAGTCAAATCCATAGAATAACAGATTATATTCTTAGACCATTTTGCATTCTATTGTTTTGTCCGTGGGCATTCTCATAGCTTTAATGATTATATTCTCTTAGCCATGAATATTATGATAACAAGGAACAACAGCTAACTCAAGTGATCTAGAAACAAACAAACAAACAAAAACAAAGAAGCAGCTCATGAAAATCACTGCAAGAAGGTTACCCGGACTTTGAAAGAACTGCAAAACCAGTAGGTGTCAATTCTATGTCTTTCAAGAGCTTCTCATTTGGATTCTGTTTACTCCATTTCCCTCTCCTGCAGTCTAAATTTTTACAGCTATCTGTCAATAGCCTCTCAGGACTGCTTCAGTATACAATATTGCTCTCAGACAAAGGCAAGAGGAAACTCTTTCTAGGTGCTGCTCAAGTTTTATCCCCCTTCTAGACCAGGCTATAGATACCCAGGGTCTAGAATTCTCTGATATACTAGCCTCAAGCATGCTACCATCACCTCTGGAATCTTCCTATTTAGGCACATCCTTCTGAGGATGGAGTTGATGTGAGTCCATACAGAAGGTGTGTATCCCTGTGGACTCTAGAATTGGATATGGGACAGAGGTTTTCAGGAAGTGAGATACCCTTGCTTTATGTACCAGCCTCACTCTAGAAAGAGAAGAGAGGTAGGCAGTGATCCAGGGCCACTGGCCAGTTCTCCCTGTGTCTCTACATTCATGTAAGAAATTTTCAAAGTTCTGAAAATTCTATATTCAAATCTGTTTTTAAAATGATGTATTTGTCAACGTAGGAGGCCAGCACATATTCTTTTAAGCAATGTGTCAGCTTGATTTTATAACTTATTCATGTTTAGATTGGTAGTATATGAAGTTCTATTTGTATTTTTGCCCTGGATCCCACAAATGTTATGGTAAAGGCCTGCTAATATGAATATATACAAAATATTCCCCAATAGCTAACTGACTTAGTCTTTCTGTCAGATTTCAAATTCTCTTGGGATAGAAATTAATTTTTCTAACTTGAGTGAGATGTTATGCTTAATGTTACCCAAGAATGTACATTTCACATTATTTAAATTTAAATTCATGAGTTTCCACTCCTAAGATGCTACTTTTATATTTCATTCTTTTAGCACATATTTTTTATTGAAGTAAATTTGCATATAACATGTAAGTTTCAGGTGTACAACATTATAGTTCAACATGTGTATATATTACAAAGCGCTTACCACCAAAAGTCTAGTTATCACCCATCACAATACAACTGACCCTCTTAACCTGTTTTGTCAGCCTCCAACCCTGCTTCCCTCTGGTAACTATCAATCTGTTCTCTGTACCTATGAGTTTGTTTCTGTATTGTGTTTTATTCATGTGTTTTATTTTGTTTTAGATTCATTCCACAGATGAGTGCCATTTTTACAGGAATTTTACTCCCTTATTGCCTGCCATTCTTGGTCATGCCACTTGGAAGAATGAAGAGGTAGAGTAGACAGAGACTGGTGGGCAGCAAAGCAAAGTTTATTGAGCGACAGTATAAAGCTGGAGAGGGAGGGGACCCTAGAAGGTTGCTGTTTTGACTTTCAAATTTAGAGGTTTTCATAAGCTCTTTTGTGGAACTATTTTGAGCATCCTGAGTGTGGGACCCTATGGATTGGCTGCTAAGGTGTGCCAATTAGGGCTTCGATCATGCACCTGTCTACCTATTGGGTTATCGTTCATGTGTTGGTGGTCCAGATATCAGTCTGGAGTCTAGCTGTCTCAGCCTGTGATAGTGACCAATGATTTATGGCTGTTTCAGGATGTTTTACAAAAGTCACTTCTGCAGAGGCTGCTAGATACAATGCTATTGTGGTCTTGTCTAAGCTGTAAAACAGGATGCTGGTGTGGTTTTGTCTATGTGTCCTGGCTCCCTGTTTCCTTGTTGAGTGTCTTGGCCCCAACTGCCTAAGTGTCCAACTAACTCTTAACCAACATCACAAATATTTGTATTTGTCCACTTGGCTTATTTTGCTTAGCATAAGATCCACAAAGTTCATCTGTATTGTCACAAATGGCAAGATTTCATTCTTGTTTATGACTGAGTAGTACTCCTCTCTCTCTCTCTCTCTCTCTCTCTCTCTCTCTCTCTGTGTGTGTGTGTGTGTGTGTGTGTATCACATCCTCTTTGTTCTTTCATCTAATGGACAGGTTGCTTCCATATGTTGGCTCTTGTAAGTAATGTTGCAATGAACAAAGAGGTGCATATATCTTTTTCAAATTACTCTTTATTTTCTTCATATCAATATCCAGATGTAGAATAGTGGGATCATATAGTAGATCTATTATTCATTTTTAAAGGAAATTCCATACTGTTTTCCATTTGCTGCACCAGTTTATACTCCCTCCAACAGTGCTCAAGGGTTCCTTTTTTTTCCATATTCTCACCAACATTTATTTCTTGTCTTTTTAAATAATAGGCAGTCTAACAGATGTGAGGTGTTATCTCATTGTTTTGATTTGCATTTTCCTCATGATTAGTGATGCTGAACATCTTTTGATGTGCCTGTTGGCCATATTTATGTCTTCTTTAGAAAAATGTCTCTTCAAGTCCTCTGCCCATTTTTTTTAATGAGTTGCTTATTTTATCATTATTCAGCTGTAATAGTTCTTTATAATTTTTGGATATTAACCCCTTATCAGATATATGATTTGCAAACATCTTTTCTGATTCAATAGGTTACATTTTCTTTTTAATAATGGTTTCCTTTCCTGTATAGAAGCTTTTTAAATTAATGTAGCCTTTTTTTTTTTTTTTTTTTTTTTTTTTTTGCTTTTGTTTTCCTAGCCTTTGGAATCAGAACCACAAACACATCATTGAGACTGATGTCAAGACAATTATTGCCTCTGCTTTCTTCTGGGAATTTTATGGTTTCAGGTTTCTAATTCAAATCTTTAATCCATGTTGAGTAACTTTTTGCGTATGGTATAAAATAGTAGCCTAGCTTCATTCTTTTGCATTTGGCTCTGCAGTTTTCTCAGTACCATTTATTGAAGTAACTATTCTTTCCTCCGGGTAAGTTCTTGGTTCCTTTGTCATGATTTAGTTATTCACAGATGCCTAAATTTAATCTAGGCCATCAATTAGTTTCCATTGATCTGTGTGTCTGTTTTTATACCAATACCATACTTTTTTTTTTTTTGATTACTATAGCTTTGTAATATATTTTGAAACCAGAGAGCATAATACCTTCACTTTTGTTCAAATAGCTTGGTTATTTGAGATCTTTTGTGGTTACATACCAAATTTACTGTCATTTGTTCTGGTTTTGTGAATTCCATTAGAATTTTGATAGAGATTGCATTGAATCTTGATTTGGATAGTATAGACATTTTAAGAATATTATTTTTTTCCAATCCACAAGCACAGAATATCATTTCATTTTTGTGCATTTAGTTTCCTTCATCTAAATGTCATATAGTTTACAGTGTACAGGTCTTTCACTTCTTTGGTTAAAGTTTTGTTTTTTTGTTTTTGTTTTTGTTTTTGTTTTTTTTTTATGAAAGACATGGAGAGAGGCAGAGATACAGGTGGAGGCATAGGGAGGCTCCTTGCAGGAAGTCTGATGCAGACTTGATCCCCAGATACTGGGATCAGGCCCTGAGCAAAAGGCAGGTCTTCAACACCTGAGCCACCCAGGCATCTCTCATTGGTTAAATTTATTCCCAGGTACTTTATTCTTTTTGATGCAATTGTGAATGGGATTAATTTCTTAATTTGTCTTTCTGATAGATCATTGTTAATGTATAGAAATGCCACAGGTATCTATACCTTGGTTTTTCTGTCTTGCAACCAAGACAGACTGAATTCATTTATTAGTTCTAAAGTCTTTGAGTGGAGACTAGGTTTTTCCATACACAGTATTATGTCATCTGCAAATAGGGGCAGTTTTGCTTCTTCCTTTCCAATTTGGATATATTTTATGTCTTTGTCTTGCCTTATTGCTGTGACTAGGACTTCCAATACTATCTTGAATAAAAGTGGCAAGAGTGGACATCATTGTCTTGTTTGTATTGTTTAATGAAAAGCTTTCAGTGTTTTACCATTAATTATAATATTACTTGTGGGTTTGTCATATATGACCTTTATTATGTTGAGGTATATTTCCCCTCTACCCACTTTGTTGAACGTTTTTATCATAAATAATGTTGAATTTTGTCAAATGCTTTTTCTATATCTATTGAGATGATCATATCATTTTTATCCTTAATTCTGTTCACGTGCTATATCACATTGTTTTGTAGGTATCCAGTCATATTAGCATCCCTAAAATAAATGCCACTTGATCATGGTATATGATTCTTTTAATGTATCATTGATTTTGGCTTGCTAAGATTTTGTTGAGGATTTTTTCCTTTACATTCATTAGGGATATTGCTGGTAATTTTATTTTTTTGTAATGGTTTTAGTATCAAGGTGTAATGCTGGCTTCACAAAATGAGTTTGTTTAGCATTCCCTACTCTTCAATTTTTGGAAAAGGAAAAGTGTTAAATTTTCTTTGAATGGTAGTATAAAATTGATCCTGAACTTTTGTTTATTGGGAGGCTTTTGATTAATGGTTAATCTTCTTGCTAGAAATTAATCTATTCAGACTTTTATTTCTTCATGATTAAGTCTTGGACGATTGTATGTTTCTTGAAATTTATCCATTCCTTCTAGCTTATCCAATTTATTGGAGTATAATGATTTACAGTAGTTTTTTTATGATCCTGTATTTCTGTGGTCTCAGTTGTAACTTTCCTTCTTTTTTGATTTTATTTATTTGAGCCCTCCCTCTTTTTCATGGTTAGCTTTTGTCAATTTAAAAAAAAAAAATTAAACATCCTTTTACTCTTAGTCTCTCTGTGTCCTTACTTCTGAAGTGAGTCTCTTCTAGGCAGCATAAAGACAGTTTGTTTGTTTCCTTCTTTCTTTTTAAAAGATTTTATTTATTTATTTGGGAAGAGAGAGAGCAAGCATGACAAGCACAGCATGAATGAGGGGCAGGGCAGAGGAGAGGGAGAAGCAGATTCTCCACTGAGCAGGGAGCCCAATGTGGGGCTCAATTTCCAGGACCCTGAGATCATGAAGGCAGCTGCTTACCTAACTGAGTCACCCAGGTGCCCCAGATCTTGTTTCTTTATCCATTTAGTCCTGTGTCTTTTGAGTAATGTAGTTCATTTCCATTTACAGTGATTATTGATAGGTGTTTACTGATTGACATTTTGTGAATTGTTTTCTGATTGTTTTTTGTTATCCCTTCCTGTTTGTCTTCTCTTCCTCTTGCTTTGTTTTTTTATTGCTTTCTTTAATGTTATGTTTAGGTTCCTTTTTCATTTTGTGTATTTATTATAATTTTATGCTTTGTGGTGACCATTGGTTTGCATATAACAATATGTGTATATGTTTTAAGTTGGTAGAAACTTAAATTTGAACACATTCTAAAAATTTATATTTTTATCCCTCCCCAATGTTATATATTTGTGATGTCACATTTTATATCTTTTCATTTTTTGTATCCTTTGAATAATTATTGTAGTTTTAATTTTACCACTTCTATCTTCTAACCTTCATATTGGCTTTATAAGTGATTGATATGCTACCTTCACTATCTTTGTCTATTTCAGTGAGATTTTTACTTTTGTATGCTTTCTTTTTGTTAATTATTGCCATTTCTTTTCAGCTAAAAAATGTCCCTTTATCATTTATTCTATGACTGATTTAGTGGTGCTGATTTCCTTTAGTTTTTCCTTATCTGGGAATCTGTCTCCCTTCAATTCTGATATAAAACCTTGCAGGATGGAGAATTTTTTGTTGGAAGTTTTTTCCTTCAACACTGAATGTCATGCCATTTTATGCTGATATAGTAAGGTTTCTGCTGAAAAGTCTGCTGATAGTCTTATGGGATTTCCCTTGTACATAACAAATTGTTTTTTCTCTGCCTTTAAGACTGTTTTTAACTCTTACCATTTTAATTATGTGTCCTGGTATAAATCTCCATGGATTTATTTTATTTGGAACTTTCTTGACTTCTTCGACCTGGATCCCACAGATCAGGGAGGTTTTCAGTCATTATTCCTTCAAATAAGGTTTCAGGCCCTTTGTCTCTCTTCTTTTGGGACCCCAGTAATGTATATGCTGTTTTACTTGATGTTGTCTTAAACGTCCCTTAAGGTATTTTCATTTTTTAATATTCTTTTGTCCTTTTTTCTACTCTCTCTGGATGTTTTGTCTTTCAACTCATTGATCTGTTATGCTTCATCCAGTCTGCTGTTGAACCATGCTAGTGTATTTTTCAGTTCAGTTATTATATTCTTCAGCTCTGTAACTTATGTTTGATAGTTTTGTGCATTTTCTATCTTGTCATTGAATTTCTCACTGTGTCCATCCATTCTTCTCCCAAGTATGGTGAGCATCTCTATGATCATTACTTTGAAATTTTTATCAGATTATTGCTTATTTCTGTCTTATTAAGATCTTTTTCTGAGGTTTTATCATATTCTTTCATTGGAACATATTCTTGTGTCTCTTCCTTTTGTTTGATTCCCTGCTTTAGTTTCTGTGTATTATCCAAATCAGCTACCTCTCCCAATCTTCAAAGAGTGGCCTTCTATAGCAGATGTCCTATGGTGCTCAGAAGTGCTATTCCCCAGCCACCAGAACCTGGTAATCAGAGGATATTCCCTGTATGAATTGTATGTACCCACATTCTATAGTGAGTCTCTGGCTGTGGCATGGGGGGTGGTTGAGCTTTCATATTTGTGCATTCAGCACACTTTTATTGAGAACTGATTTTTGAGGCAGGCACTTTCATAGTAAGTGAGAACAAAATAATGGGAAAACTGTACACAGTGCTTGTTTAGATGTAGTGGAAGAGACTCATTCTGTGTCTGGACTGGGAATATCATTACATACTTTATCAATCCCCAAATCTCAAGTTACTTATGATTTGTTATCTTTCACCTTAGACACAGCTGGTTACTTATCAATCACAATTGATTTTACCTCTTAAATTTTTTTCTATTTTGTCACCTTTTTCTTAACCCTGCTGCCACTATCTTAATTCCATCTTAATTATCTTCTTTTATCTAAACTTCTTGCTTGTGATTTTATCTTTTTTTTTTTCCTGCCTTCACTGTTGTTTTTCTCAAATAAGCATTTGAGAAAAATAATTCATCACTTTACTTAGCTACTTGGTTATAATTCATCAATACTTATGTGCTGGCTCTTTTTCCTTACTGCCCTTACCTATCCTTTCCCAAGAAAAATATTAACTCCTTACAGAATAACGTTTAGTTTACCACAAGAGAAAGGGCCTTCCACGAACAATTTCCTACTTGCCTTCTTCTCATATTTGTCCTCACTCTCTCAATTGGAATGTTAAATTTCAATAGCATCAGTCTCTCGTTTTTGTTCCTTTGCCTAGAACACTCTTTTTCATCGAATCAGACTTTTTCTAATCTTACCTAACTCTTCTTCTACACACACACACACACACACACACACACACACACAGTTGTTACTCTTTTATGCGCATTCGTTGCAAACATTCACACATATGACTATAAAAGCATCTACCTTAAGTAGTAAATAGCATGCACATACGCACACACACATTCCTGAATATGTTCATTCCACAAGATTTTTAAGTACTTAAGAATAGCATTATTTTTATCAAAAAGCAGATCATCAATAAATACATTAACTAAACATACAAAAAAGTTTGATAATTTGTGACCTATCAAAGTTCTTTTTCTTTCTTTCTTTTTTTTAAAGATTGACGTCATTGTTCTTGTTCACCTTGTAGCCCCTGTTGTAAACTTTTCCAGATGAAACACTTATGTCTCTAAGATAAATCCTAGTCAATAGTGTTGCTTTGAATTTGGGCAGAATAAAAAGGGTCAGAGATCTTCACCTAGAGTCTTGTGGTTACACTGAATGAATGTAAGCTATTCATCCCTGACATACAGTAATATAAAAACTCTTCATCTTCAAATGTCTCTAGCCTGCAAATAGGGATTTTTATTTTAAGTATCTAAAGATGACCTATATTCTAAAGAAGTTTATACCATCATAGGAATAAAGGAATAGGATAGTGAAATAATTCTAGTTATGTAGATGATAACTGAGTAGAGTTCCAAATGTACATACCCCATGGCATATGCCTTGTTGTGGGAGCCTAGCTCCACTATGCAGACTGTAGAAATGATTATCAGCATGTTGAAGATCCAGAAATCTCTTAGTTATATCTCAAGTTTTATTTAAATAAATTAAGTAAATGGCAACATGATTTATCCGCATTCAGTTTGTCCATTTAAATCCAAGTGGATAGACCTTAAATCCTGATATGTTTTCATGTTCTTTCAGTTCAAAATACTTTCTAATTCTCCCTTGATTTTTTTCTTTGATCAATGAGCTATTTAGAAGTGTGTATTTAGTTTTAAAATGTTTAGATATTTTCTAGATAAGTTTCTGTTATTTCTAACTTAATTCTTTTGTGATAAGAGAACATACATTGTATAACTTGAATCATTTTTAATTTTATAGTTCAGTATATGGTCTATTAATATATAGTGTGTTAGATACTAGAAAGACAAAATAAAATGGCATAGTAATCATCAAGCAATTCACATTTTTTCACCTAATACATGTTACAAATTTTAATACAATGTTATAAATGCAAAAAGTATATGTGCAATAGTCTATGGAAGATTACTATAGTCAAGGAACTAGTCATGATTTAGACAGAATTTTCATTTTCTTGGCACTTACTACAGCCCAAACGACAAGACAAGATATATTTATTGTAACTTTGGGACTTAGATATTGTTTCTTTCATATTGCTTATGAGAAAAGATTTCAGAATTAGTGGAAATAGGTCTTAGCATCAGGATAATTTTAGGAGCTTGACAATAAGAAGGTGTCATTAAATCTGAGTCAATTGAATTAAAAATATACATCTTCAAGGACAACTATCTATTCGAAGGCTTCATCTTAATTTAAAATTCATGTAGATGAAAATTTTAATTAAATTTTATTGTATTCAATCATTAGATAAGTCTCCTTGGACTTAGAACTCCTTTGTTGAATGCTGATACACATAATCTAAATGAGAGGCAACTTGTCCAATCTGTGAAAGACTGCATTTGTGAAAGTTTGCATCTAAATCTGAAGTGCATTCCAATTCACAGTAGCAGATGTCTGTATGCAACTGATATCTCCCTAAGCAGGAGTATATAGAAAAAAATCCAGTATTCTCTGGATAATAATAATATCATTTTGTCTTTACTGAGCACTTATCTCTGAGGAACTAAATGATTTACAAGAATTATCTCATTAGTTCATTTAATATTCTTATGAAGTAAGTGGATGGCAGCTAATATTGTCTTTGTTTTTCAACAGAATTCTCTGATTACAGACAGAGAAACTTGATTAGATAGGTGAGCTAGATTCCTAACATCCTAATCTAAGAGAAACTCTTTCAAACTGTGATAGCATTAGTAACATTCAGAAAACAATTTAGGGGTCCTAAAGTTTTCAAAGTGTACATAACATCAAGAGGAGCAAGTCATACTTACAAGTACTTTTGATAAGGTGCATTTTTAAGAACTCCGATTTTATAGATTCTCTATTAAACAATTCTTTTATATAGCAGATTTCTTAAATTAAAAAAATCAAAGCATCATATCTTTTGCACAGTTTTTCGTCTAATTAGTAAGATAAAATTTCAGAAGAGAAAACTTATTAAGGATTTCACAAATACATATATGCTATATAGATGTCTGTCCCTTCCATTTGTCTGTCTGCCTACCTCTCTAAAATAAAAATAAAATGGCATAGATAAAAAAGTTGTCTTTCAGGAATGAATAGAACACTATAAGATAATTTTAAGGAAAGGTTGATTATAAATATAGTATCTTATTACACTTTTAAATAAAATGCAAATCCTGCTTTGGCCTTCAAAGCTCTACAGGGATTGCTCTGATTACCTATTCAGTGTCAACAAATAAAGAACTATTTCATATTTGGCTTGTCCTCCAACTTCTAACTTTTCTGCCACATTCCCAGTTTCAGCTGATGATCTTGCATCTTATTTCACTAAGAAAATAGAAGCAATCAGTAGAGCATTTCCACAAGCTGTTGCTATCATATTTACAGACATAACCTCATCTGTTCTTCTATACTGTGGCTCCTTTGTGTTAGTAAAGATGAACTGTCTGTGATATCATCTAAGCCCTCCTCCCCCACATTTCTTAAGTACTAGACTTTATCCTTTAGCTTACTCAAGGCTATGCCTCAGGAATGTTCCTTTCCTAATGCATCAAATTTTTCCACTGAATCAGTCAAACATAGTCTTATTTCTTCCATTAAAAAAATTAATCATATTACTTATTTCTATTCTTGCTTTTATAAAAAAGAATCTTCCAAAGACTTGACTGTATTATTACAAATTATTTTCTATCTTCTCCCTTTAGACCACTCCATGCAAGTTCATGTTGTTAAGGAAAGCAGTGATTTATATTTGTTAAACCCAGTGGTTGGTTCTCAATCCTCTTGACTGTTGACCTGTCAGTAGCATCAGACCCCACTGATAGTACTCTTCTCTTCATTTATATATTTTTTGTATTCATTTCTTTGATATTCACCCCTTCAAAATGATTTATTCATTGGTTTTTCTCCCCTTGTTTTTCCCCTGCTTCACTATTTGGCCTTGGTCATCTTTGCAATTTTTTCTGTTATTTTCAAGTTACTTCATATTGGTATGGAGGAATTGGCAGTTCATTTTTTATTACATATTACCTTAAAATATATTGAAACTGTAAACAGTTTTTAGCCTATTAACAAACCAAACTTGGTTTGTTTTGACACTGAGGTTGGAGGTTTTTTTTCAATGAAAGTTTCTTACTATCTAAGCTGTTGGAAGAGCTGAGAGAAGACTGAGTCAGAATAGGAAGCAACACACTACTACCTAACTGAATATACTTACCACAGGGTTAAAACTCACTGCTTGCCCCTCACTTTTTTTTTTTAAACACAGTTCAGTTTAGAACTGTCATACTGCAATTGGAAGGGGCCTCAATTTAGAGTCTAAACCAGTTGATAGAGTAATTCCTAGATGGATTAAAAAATGCTTAGTGCTCAAGAGAAGGCAAGATGGTGATGAGTATGGGGACCCTAAGGTTACCTCATCCCTTGAACATAGATCGATAAATATTAAATCATTTTGGAAACTCAAGAAATTGATCTGAGGACTGAGAGAGCAAAACTGCACAATGGATGTAGGAAAATGGTCACATCGTGGAAGGTAAGACTGTAGAGAGCTGATTTGGAGGAGAAAAGAACTGTTGGTTCCATGAGGGGGAGGGAGCCTGGATCACAGAGAAAGGAGCAAGAGAAGGAAAGAGTGAAAGGGTATGCAGGGGATTGCACCAAAAAAAAAAAAAAAAAAAAAAAAATCTCTTTCCCAAAACCATTGGCTGGGAAAAGAAGAAGGGCTAACCACTGCAACTTTTTGTAAGAAATAGAGCATAAAGTCTGAAGTTTTGGAGGTCCTCACTATCACCAGGATTGTGCATGGCTGGCTTAGGAGGTGTTCTGGTGGGGAAGGAGAGTGGACACCCAGAAGCAGGCAGTGTGTTCTGAGGATCTCCTGGGTCACACAGGGACATGTGTTCCCCTGCTTTGGTGCATTTGAGAATGGTGGTGTGGCCTGTCCAGGGGCAAAAGAACTGGTGGTGTGCTGCCCTTTTCACTAGCAAAGGAACAAAGACACCAGCTGAGGGCAGCAAATCTTGATGCTGGGTTTTTGCTGTGCTCTACTATAAACATTGAAGTGCTGCATGATTAAGAGACCAATTTCTGGGACACAGCAGCACCAGCCATACTGCAGTGAGACCCTCCTCAGAAGGATCAGCATGGATCTGTACTGCATGGATCTATAATATTTTGAGTTTTGAAACCCAGTGGTGTAACTAAGATAAAACACAGGTGCACTGTGCCCACCTGGCAGGCAAACAGCAACAAAGACTTGGAAAGAACAAAGAACATCACCAGAAACACTAACTTTACAGATAACACAATGGAACAGAATTCATATCTATCAATAATCACTCTGTATGTAAATAAATTAAATGTTCAATCAAAAGACATGGATATCAGAATGGATTTTTTTAAGACCCATCTATATGCTGCCTACAAGAGACTCATTTTAGACCTAAAGACCTCTGCAGATTCAAAGTGAGGAAATGGAGAACCATCCATCCTGTTAATGGATGCCAAAAGAAAGCTGAAGTAGCCATCCCTATATCAGACAAACTAGATTTTGAACCAAAGGCTGTAAAAAGAGATGAAGGGCACTATATCATAAGGTGTCTATCCATCAAGAAGATCTAATAATTGTAAATATGTATGCCTCCAACTTGGGAGCAGCCAAATATATAAATAAATTAATAACAAACATAAAGAAACTCATTGATAATAATACAATAATAGTAGAGGACTTTAACAATCCACTTGGAGCAACGGACAGATCATCTAAGCAGAAAATCAGCAAGGAAATAATGGCTTTGAATGGCACATTGGACCAGATGGACTTGATATATTCTGATCACTTCATCCTAAAGCAGTAGTACACATTCTTTTAGTGTACACATTGAACATCATCCAGAATAGATCACATACTGGGTCACAAATCAGATCTCATCAAGTACAAAAAAATGAGATCATATAGTGCATATTTTTAGACCACAAGGCTATGAAACTCCTAAGTCAGCCACAAGAAAAAATTTAGTAAATCCACAAATACATGGAAATTAAAGAACATCCCACTAAAAAATGAATGAGTTAACCAGGAAATTAAAGTATAAACAAAAAAACAATACATGGAAGCAAATGAAAATGAAAACACAAGAATCCAAAACCTTTGGGATGCAGCAAAGGCAGTCTTAAAAGGGAAGTATATTGCAATATCAGTCCTATCTCAAGAAGCTAGAAAAGTCTCATATGCACAACCTAGCCTTACAACTTAAGGAGCTAGAAAAGGAACAGCAAATAGATCCTAAAGCCAACAGAATAGAGGAAATAATAAAGATTGAGCAGAAATAAATAATATAGAAAATAAAAACAGTAGAAGAGATCAAGAAAACTAAGAGCTGGTTCTTTGGAAGAATTAATAAAATGAATAACCCCCTCACCAGACTTATCAAAAAGAAAAGAGAAAGGACCAAGATTTAAACAAAATCATGAATAAAAAAAGGAGATCACAACCAACACCACAGAAATACAAATAATTATAAAAGAATATTATGAAAAATTATATGTCAACAAACCAGGCAATCTGAAAGAAATGGACAAATTCATAGAAACATGCAAATTACTAAAACTGAAATAGGAGAAATAGAAAATTTGAACAGACACATACCCAGCAAAGAAATTGAATCAGTAATAAAAAAATCTAACAAACAGAAGTCTAGGGCCAAGATGGCTTCCCAGGGGACTTCTACCAGACATTTAAAGAAGAGTTAATTCCTATTCTACTCAAACTGTTCTAAAAAATAGAAATGGAAGGAAAACTTCCAAACTCATTCCATGAGGCCAAAACATTTTGAGTGCTCTAGTGATTCCAGAGCAGTATCCTCCAACATCCTGCATAGGATCCTGCAAGGTATAGGGAGACCAGAGCTATTAGGAATCCTCAGTTGAGCATTAGTAAGTTTGCAGTTCTCTGAGTAGCTGCAGAAGGACCAAGATCAAAGTTGACTTTCAGAAAACCCAAAGCTGAGTAAGAGCAGGAGAAAAGAAACACTGTTTGATAATGGCATTCTCCCAATACTGATTCAGGGGCCATCAGCGTATAATGGTAATCATTGATGTTTAAAGTGAAGATAAGCTCACTCAAGGGAAAAAGACCACACGATTTGGGGCTATGCTTAGGGAGTATGGGAAGGCAGACAAGAGCATGGGGAACTAATCAATGTGGCAAGAGAATGAAAAGTCTCTGCATACTGTGATTAAAACTCTATTGCTAAAACAAATAAAGTGCAACTTTCCCTTTACACTTACGTATTTTTTTTTGAAAATCAGACAAAATTCCATCTCAAACTTCATGAATTAAGCTTGGAATTCATATTCCTTCTGGGACATGTAGGAATAGTTCTTAATCTTTAAAAGGATACACACTCATTGAAAATTTAGTGAAGGCTGTGTGGATCCTTCCCTGGAAAAACAAAAATGAAACAGACATAATTCTGACAAAAAACTCAGAAGCCTCATGGGTACTGGTTATCATTCACAGCAAAAGATATGGCTGGTTATTTCTTATATCCATTTTGAGGTTTTTGCTGCTACTTTCTCATTCGCTTGCAATTTTGTTATTTTACTGAAATAGTATTAACTCACAGGTTGCTAAATTCTATCTTCTAATATCAACACTGCCTTTTGTGATACTGTCATATATATACTTTCTCTTACGTAAGCACGGTAATATTTTTGTAGGGAATAGGACAACTGGTTGAATTGGTACTGGTTGAATTACAAACTGGTAAAGGAAACAACATTAATACTCTAGTATAATTGAATCAGTATGCTTTTTCTGGTTAAATTAAGTGGAGGGGATAATACTGCTTTTTAAATTTCAGAAAGAGTTATTATGTAAGTCAACAACATTATTTATTTGACAAAATGCCTTCCAGAAAATTTAATGAAGATTTTGAAATAACACATTTGCTTTATCCCTCTTTTCCCAAATAAGAATGAGACAAATATAATTTATCCTGCCACCAGGTAAGATATGAAATGATATGGGATGTTGTTCAGAATGAAAATCAGTTTCAGATGACAATAGCCATGAGGAAAAGGGCAGAACAGAAAATGATGTCAAGACAAATAACAAAATTCAGGTCATTGTAGGTAAATTAAAACTTTGAAGATCTAATATTTAATGGACAGTACTTTTGATGTCAAGTAATCACATAAAACATTTATAGCAACTCAATTAAGGTCAAGGTTTAACTTTCTTGACAGACAGGGACAGATACTTTTGCCATTAAATCTATTAAAAATATTAAAAGTTAGCCAAGATTAAAGATTCATTATTATATGTATCATATATATCATCATGATATGTATATGATATATAACCACATACAGAAATTAATTTGATAGTGTGATTCAAAATGTCATCACTCTGGCTTCGGATCTTGATATAGGATGTTGGCTGTACTTAGTGACAAATTTGATATAGCAAAAGTATAAAGATACCTGTAAGCAAATGAGGTCAAAAGATGCACTATCTTTCTAGAAATAGATGAATAGATGGTGTGATTTCTCTGTAAACCTACACAAGTTTTGTTTTCTCTCTCCCCATTTCTCTTTGTCTTTCTGTAGAAGTATTCATATGTAATATTATATAAATATTTATAGTAAATTACCATAGTTAATCAGGAGTTACTCCTAAATTTTCACTTAAATATTTGTATGTCTGTTATCAGTCATTGAACAATATTTATATGCTATTGGAAGAACAGATTTCTATTTTCTACCCAGTTCTTATAATATATGTGTCTAGCTCAGCTTGAATATCACCAATTACTAAGCCAATTGGACGCTTTACATTATTTCCCTGAAAAAACTAGAATTTTAGTATCAGTTAAGATGTTTTTGGCTATAAGTAACAGAGACTCAGTTTGAAGTTGCTTAAATAGTAAATTTATAACCTAACTCATTATATGAAGGATAGAGGCAGAATGGTCCCAGGATTAGTTAATTCAGAAGCTTAATATCATAAAGAATCATCTAGATTCTTTCCATGTTTTCACTGGAAAGTCCCAGTGTATTGGTGTTATCTTCTTAGATTGCAAGAAAGTTATAGCTCCAAGGGTCATATACAGACAAACAATATTCAGAAAATTAGGTGTATGTGGGTGTATTTCTATTTAAAAATAAAAACTTATTTTTTAAACCCCAAGTTTCTAGCCAGAATGGAGTCAATGTTCATATCTAATCAAACTCTTGTAAGGAAAATGACATGCTGAATAACTTGAATCAATATTGATTCACCACCTGATATTGGAGATGGGCCCCATCCCCCGGGTATTTATCTGTGTAAAATATGACTTTGTGAGTAAAGCTTTGCCAGGAAGGAAGAAGCATGTGTATATGGGTGTGTTGTGCTTTTTAAAATTTGTTAATTGTATGCTATAGTACTTTATCTCTACTGATCTTAAGTCTTACCCTTCTCTATCTTGTGTTCCATGATTTGTCTTCCCTGTATGCTTTGATCTGCTTGAGCACATGTTAATTCTGGCTTATCTTTGTGTCTCCCTAAATGCCTAACTTAATGACTAACACATAGTAGGTTTAGGATGAAACACTTGTCTTTAGAATTAACAATGTCAATTTCTAGGTCACCAGCATATAGGGTTATTCTGTTTGAAAGATTTATTGTTGAGACAGGTAAAGGAAACTTACCTGAGATAAACTTGCATAATTTTGACTGTACAAATTAATAACTGGGAAATTGGATTGGGATGTATTTTGTTAATTCAACCTTTAGTTCTGTAAAAGCTCTATTAGGTTTCAGTGGGTATGCCTGGAGAGTTCAGCCCATCCCCTAGATAGCAGTAAGAGATTGGAAATCAGAAACCACTCCAAACATTAGTGATAAAAATATCGGGCAGTCTCGTGGTGCAGCGGTTTAGCGCCGCCTTCGGCCCAGGGTGTGATCTTGGAGACGCGGGATCGAGTCTCACATCGGGCTCCCTGCATGGACCCTGGTTTTTCCTCTGCCTCTATCTCTGCCTCTGTCTCTCTGTGTCTCTATAAAAAATTTAAAAAAAAATTAAAAATATTGTTAAGACTTTAAGATGTTCAATGGTAAAATATAGAATAGGGTCTTTTATTTTAGAAATTACAGATTTGATCTGAGGTAAATTGTAGTATATGAGAATCAGGACCTCATTAAAGAGGTCATATTTTTAAGTGAAGGAAGGAGACTGTAAAACCTTTCACCATTCTGTTGTGTATCATATATATATATATGATGTAATATATATGATGTATATATATATATTTATAAATGTTTATATATATAATACACCTTGAAGTGGAGGTATAGAAGAGATTTTCTTCACCATTTGGTGATGATAAAGCCTAATCTCAGGAAAACATGCATAGGAGGATCCTTCTCAATGATTGACTTAATAACCTAAAGGAGGAGAGGATAATTGAACTAGAGGAACAAAACAGATTTAAAAATTGACTTAAGTAAGAGGAGCAAAAAGGGGGAATACAAGTTAATGCATCTTTTACCTTTAAAGCTTACTTTTAAAGAAAGAAACTGTAGAAAGCATTTTGAATATAAGTCTTTGTAAGGAAAAATAGGGTCATGTAGCTAGTAAATGGAAGAGTTTGGCTCTGGCTTTACGGCTCATGATGTTTAAAAGATACTCCATCATATGGAAGGGACCAGTGGGTTTTTGTTTTCTTTCTCTCACCTCTTCATACCAGCAAATGGAATGATCTATTCTCATAGATTTTTTTTAACTGGATAAATAAAATTTAACAGCTACATCAATGAAAATGCAGGTTATTCCTAGTCTTTGGGGGAAAAAAAGATATTTTCTTTACATATCCAACTAATGTATCTATCACCAACTACTCATATACACATCTTAAGATTGTGGTGGCAGAAAATCATATCCTATAGCTATGCATTGTCTGCAAAAGTAGGGATCATAAAAAGCTCCATCTGAGTGTTATCTTCAACATTGTAATTCTTTTTTTTTTCCTTGCAGTTAACACACAGTGTAATATTAGTTTCAGGTATATGATTCAGTGCTTACATGCAATCTCTTAAAGAATTATCTTTCAAGACATGGTCCCAGAGTAGAGCAATGATGGAGAACTAGAATCTTCTCCCTTTTAAAAAAGATTATGTTTATTTGTTCATGAGAGAGAGAGGCAGAGACATGCGCAGAGGGAGAAGCAGGCTCCATGCTGGGAGCCCGATGCAGGACTTGATCCCTGGACCCAGGATCATGTCCTGAGCTGAAGGCAGATGCTCAACCACTGAGCCACCCAGGCGCCCCTAGAATCTTTTCCCTTAAAGGGAACCTAAAAACATATTAATAATCAACCTAGGATTATTAATTCTGACCTTCTACCACCTCATAAAAAACATTGGGTAAAACTGATTGTATTAGATAAATATAATAAACACATAAAAAATTAAAAGTTGGAGATTTTGAATCCTCAAGTTTGTGTTTACAAGAAGGATTTCTCAATTAGTCATCATAAATGAACTTTGTCCAGCACTGTTTAACGAGTTTATAAACTGAAAAATATTTTATAAAACATAGAAAAATCATTCATGTATTTGAAGATCTTTTCCATTCTTTTTACATTTCACATTAAAGCTATTT
The DNA here is from genome assembly GCF_053574225.1 of Canis aureus. Taxonomy (NCBI): domain Eukaryota; kingdom Metazoa; phylum Chordata; class Mammalia; order Carnivora; family Canidae; genus Canis; species Canis aureus. Next base: position 22,483,313 of record NC_135634.1, read on the forward strand.
GGTGGACAGAAGGTACTCAGTATTCAACTGAACCTTCATAGTTCAAACACATACATTTTGATTTCTTCATAGATTAGACAGGTAACAATTAATGTGACTAATGTTTAAAGTGTTTGAAGAAAAATTAGCTTAGGATGTACTGGAATTTATCTGAAATGAACATAGAAACATCTCCCAAACATCTCCCAGGTATATTTACCCTAAGAATAAATTGGGATGTGTGTTACTGAAGGGAAAACTCTATCAATTTCAGAGAACAGTGTATATGTACTTTCTTAGAAGGTACTTTCACTAGACATGTAGATCCTTGAAACCCTGTTCTGGGCCAGTTTCATTATCTCTCCCCCTAAAACCTCTAATTATATTGGCTTCTCCAACTTAATTAGTGGTACAGTATCTATCTTTCTAGATAACAATGTATCATCTTTAATTACTCCATCTCCCCTTTTACGTATATCTAATAAATCATCAGACTTTACCTTGCAAACAGCTTTTTAAATTTATCCTTTCCTTGAGTAATACTGCCTTCTCTTCCCACCCCTCACCCTCGTCTTTCACTCAGATAATTTCAATTATCTGCCAACTGTTTTCCTTGTCTATGATTTCTTCTTTCTTCAATCAATTATCCATATGACATTTCACTTTTTAAAATGCAACTTTGACCTATTAAAACTTTGCTTTTAGCCTCTCAATGACCTCTTCATGTCCCCAGGATCAAATCAATCTCCTTAGTAGAGCACATGGGTCCCCTCATGACATGACCCCTGCTTTTGCCTCCAGTTGCTCTCTGCTTCATGCTTCTCTGCTTTAGTCCTTTTACTCTCTCCTCCGTACTCTGCATCCTAGCAACATTACATGAAGTTCCCCTTCTTTACACCAATAACACACTTTCTTCTCTTTGGAATACTAATTCTCCTTAACTATTGAATTAATTAAATTATTTAAAATCCAACTTGAAAAATAAACATAAACTAAAATAAAAATGGTCATTAGAGTTGTTTCTCCTATGGTGCTTTCTTTCCTCCTGTACAGGTCCAGTTTACACCACCAATAGAATTAATCACCTCCTTTTTGCTATCTTTCTAGTTTATACATGCAAGGGATGTTTTAAGTTATTTCATATAACAAGGGATGCTTTCAAATCAATTAGTCAATCCTTAAAAATGTGTAAGTTCCTGTGTATGAGGAAACACGTCTTCCATTCTAGTACCTTGCTGTCTGTTCCATATGCTGACAACTATCTCTTGAATTCTCCTAACATAATTCTAAAGCCTACCTTTGCCAGCTTTCAGCTTAGGCCATGATCTCAGGGTCCTGGGATCGAGCCCCCATTAGCCTCTTTGCTCAGCCAGGAGTCTGTTTCTTCCTCTGCTTCTAAAACATCCCTTAAAGTAACTGGCTTCAGGGCTTAAATCCATACCATTCAATGGAGTCTAACTTTAGGTCATTTGAAAGAATAGGTGTCAGTGGTAAGACAATATCCTTAATCATGTAACAGTAGATATAAAACATAATTATAAATACTCACTTACTGGTAATATGCTATTGACACTGGATGAACATAGGTATGATTGCAGTAGCAGGGGAGTAGGGACACACCAGTGATTGATGTCACTGTGTTTATTAGAAATATGACTTTTAGAATGATAAGTACAATGAATACAATTTTATTAACTTCCTACTACATTACTAGTCCTGAAATTTGTTTGTATACCAGAAGGTATGAATTGGCTCCTAACATACACATTGGTATAACTTGCAGCACTATTTTAAAAAGTGGGTTTTGTGCCAGTTGTAGAATTAGAACCAGATCATGAAATATGTGGATATAATAGGATATAATATCCTAAAATACTAAGGCAGTCAATATTAATGAAGCATTTTATATCTTCAGACTATAGCCTTTTTAACCTTCTCAATGTAATCAGAGCTGGATATTTTCTGCATTTGACTATATTACCTACTCATTCATATTCTGGTTGACACTGATTCTTATGGATGACACAGCAACACATCCAACACTACACATTTTGTCTTGTGAGTGTGTTTTGTACCACTTAGATTTCCACAAAAAAATGGCCTTTTTCTTTATGATCTCTGCCTTCAGTAAAAAAAAGTTTTGTGTATTTTTCATGACAGGTACTCATAAACCAATAAATATTGTGGTTTTTGCACTCAGTTCTGATGCTACAGTGTTTATATACAGAATGCAATTCAACAATTATTCAGAAAGTTGTCTAACTTCTTTTGGCTCAGTTCTACTCCCTTACATATGCATTACTAATTTGTCAAGAGTTTTTCTTAAAATTTGGCATAGTGTCCAAAACATAATATTCTATCAAAGAGTCAAATGACCAACCATCTTTTTTGCTGTCACTATTGGATATTGCATTTATATCCCTGCATTCTAAAATCACATTAGCTTGAAACTAATTTAACACTCTATATTAACTATACCGGAACTAAATTAAAGAAATAAAATCACATTACCTTTTATGGTAATGACATATTTTTAATGGTACATTTGATTTATTGATCTGAGAAAAAACAAAATGTTTAGGTATTTTTTGATATGTTCTTCCACTAAGATATATTTCTATCATGCTCTACTTTTTCTGTGTAGTGTAAGATTTGAAATTACTATTAATTTTTTCTTTTGTCACTGAAGTTCATCCTTTCACGTCTTCAGGCTTGTTTTAATTCATATATTTGTTTTGTTGATTATTTGAATGTACAAGTTGGCAAGGGAAATGGTGAAGTAGGCAAATGGATGAGATAGCAGATGAGGGAGGCTGATTCTCTCAATGAAACTGTAGCTTTTTTTTCTCTTGCTCCTAAGAGATTTATCTGGCCAGAAAAAGGAAAAGGCTGGAGAAACTAACTTCTCTGAGCAGCTTAGCTTCACTTGTCGGTCGCTCTCTGGTTTGGAGGACACCCCTCAAGCCCACCCTAGCTTTCACATTACTCACTGTAGGTTCTCTAAATGGCCTGAAACTCTAAGAATATATTTAGTTTTTCTACATGTAAATAAAAAGGGAAATGTTTGTGCTCTTCTTGTTGGCTGTCTTAGAAGAGCTGGGCAATGACCTTAACGGATCTGGAATCAGAGCCAGTTGGCTCCATTTCTCATACTTTTGCTAGTGTCCCAGCCTCCACTTTTGGGCAGAATGAAGGATGAGCAGATTACATTGGATGGTAAATGTTACCCGATTCTGATACCTCTGGAATCCATTTTTTATTTAAAATGTGCTTGTGTTGTTAGTAATTCAGAACCCAATATAAGGCTGTTAACCATCCTCCACTGTGCACTTCTTTCCCAAAGCTTTTCTTTTCTTTTCTTTGACCTTCTAGTCCAAGGACACTGTCTTATATTTGGATGTTGGGGTTTTTTTAGCAGAAAGTTGTGCTCCTTGTCCCAATGTAAATCTGTCACTTGTACTGTATGCTATTCCAATTCTCTTGAGATCTAAGCTTTTGGATTTCAAAAGTCAAAATGTGATGTTTTTGTTTCATCTTCTTTCTGATGTTTCAACATTTTCATAAATGAACAAATCAGAGAATGCCCTACATCCTGCTCAAATGGAAAAACAATAAAATACTTTGGCTAATGTATCAAAATATTATTCTGCTATGGATATATTACAAATCTCTCTTTTTTCAATTCTGTGTATATATATATGTATATGTATATAATCATATAAATTTTGCAAAATCTACATGTATATTTGTCAACCAATTCTACTAAAAATGTAATATGACTTAAATACATTGTCATCATTGTATTCTTCAAGTTCTCTTTCTAATTGTCTTGCTTTGAGAGAAGAGAATGGCAAGACATACTCCAGATATATTTATAAACTGCAGTCATTTGACAAAATAACCAATGTGTCCCACTTCACTTTTGTAGGCCTAAGGAAGATAACCTATTTTAAAATATTAAATTAAGTGACCGAGACAGTATTCTTAGAACCAGAAATCTGTTCCTTCCCTAGATTTTCTCACTCTGGTAATATGTGGAAAACACAGAGAATACCGAGGTTTCATGAATCACTCCTGTTTAATATCTGTCACTTCCATCACCTATTTGAAGGCGTATAAATCCACTGTAACTCTGAAAGCCTGTTCTCCAAATGGCAGACCTCTGTGAGCTTTTCTGTTGCTCGTGTGTGTTTTCCCCCAAACTGTCTATTGCCATGGCTGCCTAATTGTGCAACTGCCCTGCAAGTGGAACTGCTCAAGGGTTTGAAGAACATTCCCTCCCTGCAGCCAGGGTTATGGGGGAGTAAGGCAAAGCATATCATAAGTACCAGAGAACCCCAGTTCCCCATACCAAGGCTGAGATGTTTAACAGAAAGGGAAAGAATAGTCTTTCTCTGTTTATTTTCAGTCTAGGGCATTGTAAGTCAAGTGGCTAGCTCTTTCCATTCATACACATCTGATCATTTTCCCAGGGCACATATTCAATGACAATGAAAGTGGACCACAGAGAAATGTGGTACCACTGCATACATTTATTAGAGCCACCCCCTGCCCCTTAACATTTGAATTTTCAAAAGCCTGTGAACTTTCCCCTCTTCTCCATTTCCAGGCCTTTTTTTTTCTCCTTTTTTTTTTTTTTTTAAGTTTTGTTTATTTATTTATGATAGACAGAGAGAGAGAGGCAGAGACACAGGAGGAGGGAGAAGCAGGCTCCACGCTAGGAGCCCGACGTGGGACTCGATTCTGGGACTCCAGGATCGCGCCCTGGGCCAAAGGCAGGCGCCAAACCGCTGAGCCACCCAGGGATCCCGGCTTTTTCCTTTTGCAAGATTTATCACTTTTTATAGATTATCTAGACTGCTATTTCCTTAAAGTAAAATAAAGAAGAAAGTAAAAAGCATGTAATAACTGTTATTATGGCTTGTCTTACTGAAAAAGATCAAGTAGCTGAACAAATAGAAATTAGGCTAAATTTCTAATGATTAGGTCTTAAGTATAAAGGTGTCGATGAGAAGCAAACCCTAGCTCTAAAACCAAAATGAAGACAGTTGAGCTAAGGAGAATGGAGCCTTGCTTTTGATATCAGGAAGTGTAAGAATTGAGTACAATGATGCAATGTACTATTGGGTTGTATATTGTTTGAGACAAGATTTATCACAGGATATACACATAAAGAAGTGACTGATAAATGGGTTCCATCAATGTCCAGCTGTGGTCCCGGAAAGTCACTAATGTTATTTCAGTCACCAACCATATTCACTCCTGGGGAAAGACTCGGGGTAAGGGAGTAGTGGTTGGTGCTACTACTTCCCTTTTTAATGCTATATATAACTAGTAATCTCTGTACTTTTCAATATCTGATATAAACTGTCAACATGATCAGTAATATGAGAATAAGGGAGGCTTGTGACAACCTAGTTGTAGTTGCCCTTAATTTCTCAAGCTAATTTGTGAGATATCATTAATCTAATACTATTATTTATTTGTGAAACCACAGTGGGACTCTTATCAGTTTCCTTTTCTGTGGACAAAATGCTAACCTTCAGTTTTATGCTTTCCTCATCTTTACTGCATAAAGCTTTTATATAGTAAAACAAATAGCTTTTGTCTAAATAATTTAGATCTCATTTCATAAATGAGGTGAAAATGTCCTGTCCCTTTAATGTTTAGCAATTTTGTATTAATGTAGTACATTTTGATCTTAAAATTAAATATCAGACAACCTCAACAATTTTAGAAAAGGGAGAATAAGCAATACTCTTCCAGGGATTTATATTTGTTTATCTCACTTCAGAGGAAACAATTATTTTTACCTTAAAGTAGTCTACGGAAATTATTCAGTGTCTTTACTTTCCAAAGTCTGATCTCATTTATCATGATAAAAACACATCACATTTCAAAAGCTTTTCAGAATTTTGTGTTTTTGTAAATTTTTAATAAAAATAGAGTAGTCGTAACAATGTTATGCTAACTCATATTTAATTTGTAAAACAAAATATGTCTCAGTTCATTATTTCTTAATAATTGGTGTCCACAGATAGAATATTATACACTACTATTAAGTATAATTAAAATCAATAAATATTATGTCCCAGTAATTGAAGATCACTACAGAAAATATTGAAATATATATTTAGGCTATTTAAATTGCAGGTTTATAATATACTCATGATACTTAACCCCAGGTTTTATATGCTATATTTTGTGTTATTATTTCAAATAAAATGTATTATATATGATATGTATTATATATATTTTTAATATATATTACACATATAGTATGCATATAATATATGCTTAGTTTTAATAGCATTTCTGCTACTAATATAAGAGTAGGTTAATAAGAACATTGTAATATACTTATCCAGGATTTTTTATGTTATAAATCAGTTAAGGAGAAGAAGGAAAAATAATAACTTCTTAATCTATGGCAAGCACTGTTGTACACAGCAAAAGTGTAACTTGAGTCCAAACCCCACATTCTTTACCAGCAATTAGATTTTTTTTAAAAGTTCTTTTTTTTTTTTAAGTTCTTATTTGGCTATTTTATTCTCAGTTATAGCTAGAATAATCATTCCAGTGGTCATTCGATATAATTTTATAAACATAATCTTGCATAATAATTTCTATCTGAAACAAATTAGACTGGTTCTGTGATTCACTAAATAGATATAAAACAACATTTAAAAATATTCTACCTAGGCCACCAAAATCCAACTTGGTTTCTTAAAAATTGTTAGAAATCACAGCGATGTTTTGACAGTATCAAGTTATTCCTCCATCTGATAAAATATATGAAAATTTTTACATTAGGGTCTATATATCATTAAATGATTAGCACAGGCTTCATGAAAGGAACAAGGTGATCCCATGCTTTACATATGCTGCCACTGGTGAAGAAACCAAATTTATATCTATAGATTCATTTTTCTATTTAAATTTTTTTTTGCTGTAAAATATTAGAAAAAGTTTTAAGTATAATATATATATGCCTAAATTGTATACAGAAGAACAATATTGCATATACTAAGAAATATCAATTTCAATTGTCTATCAAGTAATCACAGTGTTCATGTAGAAAATGCTATAGTAAAAAAGAGAACACTGTCCTCAAAGAAGACCTACTCATAAATATTACTTAGTTCTTACTCATAAATATTAACATATTTTTTAAATTTAAAATTGTTTAATTTTACCCCTCTCAAATCCTTTAAATCCCCTTGTGGAAAAATATTTCATATTTTATTAAGTTAAAAGTGGACAATAACATTCCTTTCCTATCTGTAGTAGATATTTCCTAATTATACTGACTTCATGGAAATATTGAGGAAAATCCCTAATAAAGAAAACTTGATGACATGTAGCCCCTTTTTATCTTCATTTTCTTATGAGAAAATATTTAAGGAAGTAAATCCTAAAAATAGAAACTAATTTAAGAATATATATAAGCCCTCTACATCTTTTTGGATCAAGGAATGTGTTTTCAAGACAGGCAATTTGCAAAGTCTTGTGTGTTTTTACCATGCCAAATAGATGCCACCTCCCTCAAGATTTCAGTGAACCTTTGCCTACAGGCACTCTTAGTTGTCATTTCCCGCCCCTTGCACCCAGACATCTAGACTGTAAAATTTGATTCCAGTCTGCCAACCAGAAGTGGAAATAATTATTTCTCAAGTAGTGAACGTGAAGTGTGACAGCCATTTCATATCAATGGGCTTTTCCAAGCTCTGTAAAACTTCCAGGTTTCTCTTTCTTTCCCTGCTTTTTATGGATCATCCAAAGAGAAAAGAAACCTAGGGCAGACAAGATCAAGGGTTTCCTTACATGCTATTTTTTTCTATTAAACTATACTTTTAAAATTAGACTTAAAAACAATAAAAATCAAAACACAATTTATAGTTTTCCAGGCTCCTTAAACTTAACTGTGATATGTTCTCAATGAAACTGTGAATCTTAGTTTCTTAAAATAACAACAACAAAGCCCCAAATCTATATAATTTGGTTCAATGAATAATTATTGGAGAAGAATTCTACAAATTATAAAGAGTATCATATTGCTACTATAGTGTAGCTTTAATTTCCATTATATTATTGGTTAATCATGGCAGGGATACTTAAGTACATTAGAGATTTTTAACAATGTAATTAAATTGTGAAAAATGCCATCTCTTTAAAAGTTTTAATTTTAAAATAATGCAAATTTTGGTTGCTTTCTTTACATACATTTATTAGATGAGTATTTCTCAAAGTGGTAATAAGACATTAGAATCACTTGAACTCATGCTAGGAATGCTCATCCCTGGATTCAAACTTCTGAATCAGAAACTGGGAGGTCAGAGGGAGTCCAGGTATCTCCATTTTTTAGAAGATCCATGCCACTGTCCCTTACTGTGATACTAAAATACAGTAAAATTTGGAAACTATCAATTTAGACAGAACTCAGAAGCTGATGTTAGCTGCTTTAGGAAAAATAAGCCATGTCAGATCAATTTGCTTTCCTTTTAAATCAAAAGGATAAGCTTTGTAAATGGGGGTAAACGGTTTCATTTTTTAATTTAGGTATGATTTTAGGAAAATGTATGCTTAGAATATAAAGAATAGATCCATCTTGGAGAAATCTAGATAATCATTACAATCATAGAGTCCTGTTTTTTGTATTCCCATCAGAAAAATAGGAAAACATAGTGCTTAGAGTGTATCTGGAAAATTGGGATCCAATGAATGATTATAAAATGAGTATATTACTCATCCATTAAAAGAATGAAATCTTGTCATTTCATTTGTCATTTGCAAAGATGCGGATAGAACTAGACGATATTATGCTAAGTGAAATAAGTCAGTTGGAAAGACAAATACCATATGATTTCACTCACATGTGGAATTTAGGAAACAAAACAAATGAACATAGAGGAAGGGGAGAAAAAGAGAGGGAAGCAAGCCATAAGAAACCTTTAATTATAGGGAACAAACTGAGGCTTGATGGAGGGAGGGAGGTGGGGAGTACGCTAAATGGGTGATGGACATTAACGAGGGCATTTGTGTTGAACACTGGGTATTATACCTAAGTGTTGAATCACTAAATTCTACTCTTGAAACCAACATTACACTATATGTTTAATAACTAGAATTTAAATAAAAATTTGAAAAAAATAAAGACAGCAATAGGACTAAGAAAAAATAAAAGTATCTTCATATCAATGTAGTGATTAATACTAAAACCAATAAGCTGAATTATGCAATTCATAATCTATTTGTGATTCCCCAATTTATTTGAATCTAATACAACCTCTTTTTGAACTTTGAAGTTGTTTATTTTTTTGCTATATGTATTTTTCTACATTTGGTTAAAGCTAGTACAGATGAATACAGGTAAACTTTCTATAATAACAGTTTTGTAAGAAATATTAACTTGTTCTGGTCAAATTGCTAGGCATTGTATGTAGAAGTTTATGTAAAATGCTCAATTAATTCTCAGAATGATAACCCCATTTTGCAATTGTGGCCATTCAGACTCAGTGTATTTAAGTACCTCCTAAAAATACTTCTGGTAGCTGAAGAGGAAGCGGAGATTTGAACAGAAGTATGGCTTAATACAAAGCCTGTGCTTTTAGCTATTATGTAACACTGCCTCTATCGATTTCCATGATGAAAGGAAGAAGAGGCTAGCTCAGAATAAGATATCACCTCTATTTCCTCCTTCCCCTTTTGAATACTCTGATGTCATTTCCTTCATTCTTTATTCAATCATTTATTTATTCAGCTTATGTTCTATGAGCAGAGGATACAGTAGTCAAGAAGAAAAAAAAAAACATTTTTGTCTGTGAAGTCTATATTCTAGAGGAAAAGACAGAAAAAAAAATAAGAGAATAAAGAAGTAAATATGTCATAAGAGGTGTTGAGTGCTACCCAAAAAAAGTAGAGTGTGATGATATAAAAAGTGATAGTGGGAGGTGTTAATTTATACTAGTTATCAGGGAAACCTTTGTAGTAGTGAGGGAGTGAGCAAAGCAGATCTTATGAGGAAAGAGCACTCTAAGCAGTGGGAAGAGTAAATTTACACACCTTGAGGTCAGAGTGCTCTTGATTGTTCCAGAAGCCATAGGAAGGTTAGTTTGGCTGGAGCAGAGAGGGAAATGATGGAAGTAGAGGCCAATGAGACAGTGGAGTGATAAGGACTTAAAGTTCTCTGTAGGACAAAGTGTGGACTTAGGTTTTTCTTCTCTGTGAGATGGGAAACTTTCTGAGATTACAGATCATCAAAAGTAGATTATAAGAAGGCTTTCTACCCTCTTGGGATCTGCTAAGCCAAAGGAGAAATTTCATATTTTATTTTTATTGAATCTTAGAGCCATCTCCTTCTAACTCCTGACTAGAATGAAGAGATTGAACCCATTTTCTTTTAGAAACCAGTGCAGTATTGGTATAAGAAAAACAGGAAGACTTTCATTGTCTAACCTAAAATAAGCTTGATAATTTGGAAGACTGCAAAAATAATCTTTTTTTTTTTTCTTTTCTGACAGTGGAGCTCAAATAGTATGTGTACCTATGGGAATGTTAGTATTTAAGGATGCGGGTACGTGCTACAATGTCTAATGTCCTCTGAATTTATTTCGTATTATTTTTAGGTATTCACTAGTTTTACATATACAGAATTGCTTTATATGCACATGTAAAACTTTAAAATATATTCAGTATGTGAAGAAAAACTTTCTTTAAAACCTTTTATATCTAGTGGAGCTTTTTTCCCTTTCTATAAAAAGACATGTGGGAGGAGAAATGATCAAATCCTCAGCAGGAAGTTAATACCTGCTGAGCTGCTCTGACAGTGGCAAGACTCCTATAAAGCCACCTAAGTGTGTGAGATCCAGTCTTCATAAAAATGAGTCAGGGCTTGCTCTGTGACAGGTAAAATCTTCCATTTCATGTTATTTTTAACTTTAAAAAATAACAATTTTTGGGTTTTATGCTATTGAGTTCAGTACTCCTACTACTTAATCATGGAGGATTTTTTGAAAGGATATAATATGCTATTTGCCTTTTGAATATTTGGTGATATGTAGTAGAAGAAGAAAAACAAAAATATGCATCACTAAATCTTTGGATTCCTCTTTTGCCTTGGTAGTATTATATGAGATTGGACAAAATTAAATGCATGTATGCACACCAGTGGTTATGAGCTGTGAAATATAAGGAAAGAAACTTCAAATCTCAATGGTTTAAAGAGTAGGGAGATTTTGTTCTCATTTGCATGTAATGTGTGGCTCATCATTATTATCATCCTTCTCAAAAGCATCAGCATTACTCTGTTATTCATCAAGCCACTAGGTGGATATAAAATTTTGTCAGTTATCATACAGATTAATACTATCTTTTCTTACTTTGGTGATTTTTTTGGTTTTTAATTTTGATACTAGCAAAATGTGATTAACATTTTATTATTGATAATCCTATAGTAACATCTGATAATTAGATGGAGTTATGTCAGAAAAGTCAGGACTTCCATTAACTAAATAGAATGCCACATAAAAATGCAGTAAATTTTAGAGCCCGTCTATACAGGTGATTGGATTGTTAATTTTACAGTTCACTTGCTGGAGCATGAATAGTACGTAATTGGTCTGTTTTGCGGAGATAGATTATTATTAGAGTTGGAAAAACCCCATCAAATCAACTCTAATAAATTCATATGATCACCTGCTACATGAGCCTTAGTTTTCCGTATTTTTGTAGCTGTTCAAAACTTTTGATCATTTACTTATATGACCTGCAATGAAATTTTCAAAATGCAGCAAAGATTCCAGTTTAGCATTAATTTTCAAATTACTGTGAGTGTATTTATTAACTTGTAGAGAGATTTTTAGAAGGCTGTATGGTACATGGTACAATCTTTTTAAATAAAATTGCTCAAACAGCTGAAGCAGGGTTTCCTGCTGTGTAAGTGCTGAGATTCCTATTCATCTATTTACCCTATATATCTGCATCTGCTGATTTTTACTGTTGGCCACAAGCTTCTTCAGAAAAATTATGTGTTTTATCCACAATGCAGTTTAGATATAAGAGGTTCACAGGGGATGGAAGGGGCAATAGTGGTCAAGGAAACAACAACAACAAAAAACAGTGTACAAGGGCTGACTGCAGCCAAGAGAAAGAATTCTATGTGTTACGCCTGGTTTAACAATAAGACATAATCATTTTAGGACAATGGTATTTCTGGGTTTGATAGACTGCCTGCCGCTTGACCCACTCAACGTAATACATTAGGAAATGTGGATTGGCTTGAGGATATAGTGTGGATGTGTGGTCCAGGAAAATGTGGAATAATTTCAAGATACAAACATTAAACTGTTACATTTTAGGGCTCAAGCTACCATACTGTGGCATCTCCCTTAATTTACCAAAACACACAGAAAGAATTTGCTCCTCACTTGGCAGAGCCGTCATGTCACTCCATATTTTGCAAGCCTCAGTGGTTGGGCAGTTGTCAAAATTGGCCCTCAGGGAGATCAGTGGTCTGAGTGGACACTGGAACAAAGAGGATGGGGACATGGTGGGGCCAGGTAAGTCACCTTCTGAAATCACGAAGAATGTTTGGAAACTTTATGTCCTACTTGAGCAAATGAGAGACACAAAGCTAATAATTCAGATAATTTGTTTGTGGCAATCTAATTTCACGCCTAAATACTAGGAAGCTAGTATAGTTTTGTTTGGTGGCAAACCTAAAACCTCAAGACTGACAAATTCACCAAGTCCTTAGTCTTAGATACTTTGGCATAAATACTATTCATAAAGATAAGGCAACATCTTTTCAAACTGATCCATCTATGAAATCATTTAATCTTTAAAATTTAGTAAGAAAATTTATGACAGCTGGACTATGAAAGATGGGGAAGGGTTATGGCAGTCTATTTAAATGGCTTAAAGAAAGTCCACAAAGCTTGCTGATATATAAGCCAGAGGCTTCAGATAATTCCAGTCATGCAAGTTATTTGTTGACTTGCTTATGTTAAAAATTTTTCCAGTCTTAATTGTAAATACCATACTTTTTTCCTAACCCTCCTCAATTATTCCAAAACTTAATGTCAAATTGTATGTTAATAGGAGCAGAGCTAGTTAGACATATGTTTCTTTTATTTTAAAAATGACAAATTACAATGATAAAGCACAGTTTCAGTTTTTTTTATCATTCTAAATAACAGGCCTTAATCATTTAATCATTTTTAGTTCTCTCACTACACACATATACATACCTATGTAATATTTTGTCTTGATAAGTTATTTTTTTCTGAAATTTACTGAAAAGTACACACAGGATAATAAACTTTAAGAATAAAAGAAAAGATTGCATTCAACAAAAATGAAAAGAACAACTTCAGAAAACATGACTGCCTTATCTGTAGGGATTTGATAAGACTGTGCCAAGTAGATACTGAAAAATGTCTCAGGCAGGATTCAATGATCAAGAACAAAACAAGCAGAAACAGGTGCATAAATACAAAGAAAAAATTGATGATTGCCAGAGTGGGGGGAGGGGGCTAAAGGGATGGGCAGACAGGAATGAGGGGGAGTGAGATATATAGGCAAACAGTTATGGAATGAATAAATCATTGGGATGCAGGATACAGCATAGAGTGTAGACAGTGGTACAGTGGTGTTGTCCGGTAACAGATGGTAGCATCACTTGTGCTGAGCTTAGCATAAAGTATAGAGTTATGGAAACACTAGGTTGTATGTCTGACACTCAAGTAGCATTGTGTATAATTCGATAATGAATAATAAGCAGCTTTTTGAAAAACACATTGTAAAATACACAAACTTTAAATTCAAATAATTTTTTTTAAAAGACAATGGAAAAACGTTCCCCTTTTATTAGGCAGAAAACTAAAATCATATTAGATGATACCTTATTCGGTGCATTAAAACCTCTACACGTAAAACAGATCTGAGGAATAAGAGGCATCAAAATGTATAATAAAAAACAAGTGAGAATATCTTTAGGTAAATAAGTAAGGTGGAAATTTGAGATTTCTGTTGGAATTGCATCATCGACCAGCTTTGAAAATTGAGTCATGGAAGAACACAGTATATGGGGCTCCATTCACTTAATGATGGGCCATGGTTTATCCAGGTGTCAATTACTCCTAGTGAAGAGATTCAGTATCACCCTCCATGGTAGATATGCAATTGGAAATACTCCTAACTTAACCTTAGTAAACTTGGCATATACAAGTAATGACATCTGATGACTCAAATTGGCCAACCTCTCTGTCATTTGCATTATATTTTGAATATAGATGTTAGTTTTAATTATCTTATTATGTTATTATCTTATTATCTTCCTGTGCAAAAAACTTCTGATGGCACTAGTAAACCATCTGTTTTTATTTTCATTATGGAACCCAAGTAAATGATTGTGATTTCCTCTATTAAAGATATGTCTTTTCTAGGGGCACCTCGGTGGCTCAGTTGGTTAAGCTTCTGACTCTTGGTTTCCACTCAGGGCATGATCTCAGGGTCCTGAGATTGAGCCCTGTGTAGGGCTTTATAGGCACAGAGCCTGCTCAACATTCTCTCCATGCCTACTTCCTTCCCCTCTGCTCTTCCCCCTGTTCATGCTCCCCACTCTCTCTAAAATAAATAAATAGGGGGCACCTGAGTGGCTCAGACAGTTAAGCATCCAACTCCAGATGCCTGGGTGGCTCAGCAGTTGAGCATCTGCCTTTGGCTCAGGGTGTGATTCTGGAGTCCCGGGATCGAGTCCCACATTGGGCTCCCAGCATGGAGCCTGCTTCCCCCTCTGCCTATGTCTCTGCCTCTCTCTCTCTCTGTGTCTCTCATGAATGAATAAATAAAATCTTAAAAACAAAAAGCATCCAACTCTTGGTTTTGGCTCAGGACTTGCTCAGTCTTGAGATTGAGCCTAGGTCCAACTCTGCACTCAGTGCAGGGTCTGCTTGTTCCTCTCCCTCTACTCTTCCCCCTGCTCTTGCTCACTCTCTCTCTGTCTCTCTCTCTCCCTCCCTCTCCCTCTCCATAAATAAATAAAATATTTAAACAAAGATACCTTTAAAAATAAATTAAGGTATGTCTTTTCTAGTCCCTAGATGTGTGTGTGTGTGTGTGTGTGTGTGTGTGTGTGTGTTATATACATAATATAACAAGAAAAGCCAGCACTTATTGAGCACATATCAAATGCCTGGTACATGTAATGGGGACCAGGTAATTACTCCTCAGGAAACCTGGGGACAAAAGAGTGCAACATCACATGGCTAGTTTAGGTATGGATCCTGGCTTTGTACCAAAGTAGTGTGGCTCCAACATCTGTATTCTTTTTTTAATATTTTATTTATTTATTTCTTAAATGTTTTATTTATTTATTTATTTATTTATTTATTTATTTATTTATTTAGAGAAAGAGAGAGCGAGCATGAGCCAGGAGGAAGGGCAGAGGGAAAGGGAGTAGCAGACTTTCTGCCTAGCAGGGAGCCCCTCTTGGGGCTCTATTCCATGACCTGAGTGGAAGGCAGACTCCCAACTGACTAAGCCACCTAGGTGCCCTGTATTCTTTTTTTTTTTTTTAATTATTTTTATTTTAGAGAGAAAGTGGGGAGGGGCAAAGGAAGAGGGAGAGAGAATCTCATGTAGGCTCCCCGTTGACAGCAGAGCCCAGCACATAACTCGATCTCACACCCATGAGCTCATGACTTGAGCCAAAATCAAGAGTTAGATGCATAACTGACAGCCACTCAGGTGCCCCCAAAGTTTATATTCTTAAGTTCTCCACTCTGATCTCCCATAGACCAAGAACAGTTTATATCCATATCTACACAGTGACCTATAGGCACATGGTATGTGCAAAAAAGCAGTTGTTTATTTTATGTATATTAATATTTGTTAATATATCTGTATACTTGTTAAATTACTTAATGTCAAATTTCTTACATATATTTGTTAAATTACTCAAGTAAAAACAAAAGTTTCCCACTACAGGGGAGGTATATGTTCTGCACATAAACTACAGCCATCCAGGAATAAACATATACTGTTCTCCGTGCCCCGCCCCGCCCCCCCCCCCCCCCCCGGACCCGTGCCCCTTTCTTTCAGTCTTTCTGGTTTTCTGGTCAGTTTTAGAAAAGGGATCATGTTTCATATTTACTGTATTCCCCCTAGCATGTAGTCCAGTTCTGTGAACACCTTGCAACTCATAAATATGTATTTGTTGATGCCTTGGTGACTGGATTCTAAATCTTTAGATGAGCTGCCCCGTTTAGCTCCAGGTGCTCAACACATAATAAACATAACCTCCCGACACCCCTGCTTTTCCACATCTCTGGCTCGTAGACACGTTTCAGGTAATCCTGCTTTGTACTTCATATCCTAGTATGTTTCTCACCTGTCAGCACCAGGCCACTTGTTTCTTGTTTATGCTCTCATACTCACTGTCAGATCTGCTATTAGAGAGCAAGCTGCTAGTCCTTGATGCTGATATCAGCAATTCCTTGAAGATGATTAATGTTGGCTTTTTAGGGTTTGTTTCTAGTGGTTTGTCAGAAGGGTCTCTCCCCATTTGCTGCCACCATTCTTATTCTTCTCTACCTTGGTCACATCCCAAGCTACCCACTATACTGAATGCTACCATTTGCTGTGTTTCTTCATGATGTCCTGTCAATGTACAAATCCTCTCTCAGGCTGCTTGTTCTCCAGTTCTTTTACTTGTCTTCTAAGATGTGTCTCCTCAAGTTCCCCTGCTGTCATGTTTTCTTCTGTATTGTAGTTTTTCTTGACCTTTCCTTTCTCTTAGCCACACCTCCACTCCACACCTCTTCATTAGCTTACTGCCCTATTTAGGACTAACATACATAGCCCTCTGGGAAAGATGGAAATAACGAAAGACAAGAGATTTAAGTTTCTTTTATTTATTTAAGAAAAATGTGTAACAGGCACTTTTTAAAAAGATGTCATTTATTCAAGAGAGACACACAGAGTGACCGAGACATAGGCAGAGGGAGAAGCAGGCTCCCCACAGGAAGCCTGATGCAGGACTCCATCCTAGGATCACGACCTGAGCCAAAGGCAGATGCTAAACCACTGAGCTGAGCCATCCAGGTGTCCCTAACAAGTACATTTTTAAACCTAAATTCCAAGGAGTTAGCAAATAGAACAAGTCAATTGAGCAAAGTGTACAATCTCTAGAAGTAACCAAACTTTAGCAACTTTCAAAAGGAAAGAATCATAGTTTTACATTCTGTTTTTCATTTCTAGGAAAAAAGTGAATTAGCATTCCTATGGCCAACTTTCAAATTTTCTTTGTGATTAAATGTAGTTTTAGCATTATAACAATCAATGAAAACTCAGGATATATATGACTTTAAAATTGTCAAAAGTTATTGCTGTCTGTGCCATAGTAATAAAATAGTAATTCAGGGAAACTGGAAGGTAAACTAGAGGAGGTGAAATTTAGGGGAGGAAGAACGTTTACTCCAGAGTGAGAAAATATAGATACACTATACTTTACATTTTGGCATGGAGGATACTTGGGAAAGATTAAAATGATGTCCATAGGACTTTTATAGATAGAAACATAAGACAATTACATATAAAAAGACAAAATTTACTGTACCTCAAGCCATCTGTATTCTTCCATGAAATAAGCACCATTTATGCACAGTTAGCCATATGTAACCAATGGAGTTGAGTGCTAGACCATAGTTATGGCCATTCTTCAGTGCTGTTTCAGGGACATTAATTTAGAAATATTTAATAGGTTCAAGATGGTACAGATATTCTAGGCCCTGCAGTTGGTGCTAGACGTACAGAACTAACAGTACAATGGTTGGGAGATGGGCATTGGAACATGAATATCAAGATTCAGGCTCTCTGACATTTATTTAAGCTCTATGATCTTGAACACTTTGCTTCACCTCCCTGAGCCTCATCTAGAAAGTGAAGGTATTGTCTGTGTTTGAACATTCTCTTCTTTAGTCTCTCATTCTGTCTGGAGGCTTACTTTCCCCTGAGCATACTTCTGGTTCCCAGGACCCCTCTCAAGGACAGTCTGTTTCTCTGAGCACAAGCCATACACCCCAACACCTGTAGGTAGGAAGGTATTTTACACACTCCTCACTATCACTTTGAGATCATTCTTTCATCTTTCTCTCTGCGACCCTCCAGGTTTTAATTTCATGTTGAAAGACTTAACCATTCCCTTGCTTATTGTGGTTGTCCAGATTACTTTCCTTCCTTGACATTGCTCCTCTTGGATCATTGTCTCCTCTTTCCTTTTACCATGCATATTAAAATTGGTGATTTCAATAACCACATAGATGACCCTTCCAATTACAATGGATTTAGTTTCCTGAAAACTCTTGTTTCCTATCTGACCTCCTCTGCTCACTTCTGTAGTCCTTCTCCTAGACTGCACTGCCTAATATAATAACCATTAATCATGTGACTAATGAAGTTTTTTTGAAGTAGGAATTTAGTTCCTCAATTAAAAGCTGCATGCAATTAAAAGCTGCATTTTAAGTGCTTAATAGGTACATGTGGCTAGTTGGCTGCCATGCTTGATGGCTCAGAACATTTCCATTGTTACAGAAAGTTCTACTTGGGTAGTGCTGCCTCCTAGACTCCTTCATTATCTATAAGTGAAATCCTTCCATAATCTTAGTATTATACTTTCCACTTTCTGACCTTTAGTTTCTCTCTTTCCAGTTTACTGCCTCTAGTTACCTGATTCAATCTTTGACACCTCCTGGATATATTGCTCATCAGTCCTAACAATTTTTTTTTCATGCTCCTTGATCTCTATCATGTTCTTACCAGTCTGCTTAATTAGCTAGAAATCTGATTTCTTATTGAGTCAAATTTTATAATCCCTATTTGCTTCTCTTCTTAACTCCCTCACACTTCTCTCATTTCTTTATATTCTGCTGGCTAAAACACAAACTTGATTAAATCAAGCTACCTTCATAGTTGTCTATATCAAAGAGGCTGTAAGGGGTTGAAGAATATTCCATAATTCTCCCTGGCCTAATTCTGGACCCATGACCATTAATTTCAAGAGATAAATAGAACTGTTGTTGAAATTGAGTAATGCCTATTGATTACTTATTGATCTTCTAGTTCACTTACACCTTTTTCTGTATTCTTCAAAGTATCATTAAGCTCATTTAATGAAATTTCACCTTTCTATCCTTAAATTTTCATTTGGTTCTTTTGTAGGTTTTCTATTGCTCTGTGGAGAGTCCTCATCTTGTTATGTCCATATTTTCTCTGATATTTGGATTCATAGTACTTGTAAAGTCCTTGACTACTAATTTCAACATCTAAGACATTTCATAGTATGTTCTAATTGTATGATATTTTTTCCTTGAGTATGGGTTGAATTTTCTGGATTTTTTTGTTTTTTCTATGCCAAGTAGTTGTAACTCTATGCTATACACTGTGAATGATATGTTGCAAGGAATCTGGATTATCTTATTTAGAAGTTGTTGATTTTTGTTCTGGATGACAATTGAATTACTTGTAGACTTTTTTTTTTTTTTTTTTTTAACCTAACAGACTTGGCTTTGTTTTTGTTGGTTCTGCTCTCCATTGCTTTTATCTTATTTTGCCTTCTCAATTTCAGTAAGACTGCCATGCTGTTTTGGGATTCCATCTCCAATAAAGGAAATTGGGAGGATGTAGAACTCACTTCATATGTTTCCCTTCTCTTAAGGATCAAAGTACTTTGCAACTCTTTATCAAGTGCCTGGTATTTATTTGTCCAGTTGTCTCATATTTTCTCCAGTGTTAAAATTGTTTAGAACAGTGGGTCAAGTCCAGCCTCAATACCTTTGTCATGGATAAAAGTAGCATCCTATCCCATCTTGTCTTCCCTTTTAAAATGCTTTGTTTTGCAAATAACACACATACAGAAATAAACTTAAAATATACTATACAACTTCCTGTTTAACAGAAAAGAAACCATAAGAGAAATTTCTAACTAGGTCAAGAAGTAAAACATTTTCACTATTGTAGAATGTCTCCAAACTTATAAAGCCATTAATAATCTAAACCCCATTCTTTTTTCCTAAATGTTATCACTATTCTAATGGTGTGGTAATCACTCCTTATATTTTCCTTATATTTTTGGTGCTCCAGTGGACTTTGCTAAAGACTAAGATTTATTTTGGCCTGTTTGTCAATTATATAAATGCAATAATACATATAATAAATGTGCTTTTATGACTACTTTTTTCCCTTAACATTATGTTTAATGATGTTTATCAATGTCACTGGATGCAAATATAATTTATTCATGTTGGTCCATTTCTTTCTTTAAATAATTCCAATCAGTCTCTTTCCATTCCACTTCACTTAACCTGTCCTTGTCAAGGTTTCTTATGACCTTCATCAAGGTTAGACCATTCTTCTCAGTTTAAAGCACTCGACCCTCTAAACTCTCTCCCTCCCTCCTATTCCTTCCCTCCACCTCCAGCTTATTCATTCAGCTCACAGACAGATACTCAGGCATGATCCCACAGCAACAAAGAGGATATATGTGCAGATCACTAAATTTTGTGGAAACTGTGGAATACATATAAAGGTAGTGTTTATATCTACCATAGGTATTCTGAGACATAATAGGTTCCTCTACGTAACCACGGAGCTACTGTTGACAGAAGTTTTTCTGTTCTTCACTTGAAAAGGATTTTTCTTAAGACTTTATCATGAGAGACACACACACACAGAGAAGCAGAGACATAGGCAGAGGGAGAAGCAGTTTCCTTGTGGGGAGCCCGATGAGGGACTTGATGCCAGGACCTTGGGATCACGCCCTGAGCCAAAGGTCGATGCTCAACCACTGAGCCTCACAGGAGTCCCTCTATGTAACCACTGAACAGATATATATATATATAGATATATATATAGATATATATATATATAAAGATTTGGTTGTTGTCTTTAAAATGTGCCAGGAAGAAACAGATATAAAAAGAATCTGTCTCTTCTTTACAAAAGTTAATCAGAAAGGCAATCTCTGGTCCTTGGCTCAGCAAAATTTCAGTTTAGGCACAAAAGAATGAAAGAATTCAGGAATGAGGGTATTTTTAAACTTGTTCACAATTCTGGAACTTGTATCTTTCATTGTAGTAGAAAATTGATCATCTGGGAGAGGCATTAAATGGAAATAAAATTCTTTCTTTTATTGCTAGGAAAGATGTACTTCTTTAATTTCCTCAGATGTTAGACTATCTCTGAGTCTTATCTTATATGCTAAAGCATATTTTTTGAATTATCCAAAAGGGCCCTGTTCTTATTCTCATTTTAGTTATTAGTCTGGAAATTGCCACCATTCTGGAATCTCTATGACATTCTGTATTATAGCCAAACCCAAGAGCCAATTTACTTATTAGTGGCAAGTGAGTGAAGAGACCATAAAGTCAGATAGTTTTACATTAGGCTTGGGATTGGTGCCCAGAATTACCACTTACATGTAAGAACTACATTCTAAGTCTTGCAGCTACTCTTACTTCTGAATATTAGGTAAAGTCACCATTTTTCTGTGAATTACCTAGGTAAATTTTCTCTTTTAAAAAGTACATTGACTATATAAATTATCCTGATAATGGTGTAAAATTCTTCATTTTACTAGGTAAGTTGAGAAGAAACTTTTCCTACTTGAGGCAGTTTTGCCATGTGCAACTATGTACTCCTGAGAATATGTCAAATTAAAAAAAAAAAACCTAGGATTTTCTTTTTCCTCTGATCTCCTTGATCAATATCAATATGTTTTCAAAGGCTGAGAACTCCTGTAAGTGTGAAAAGATAGTTAGTGACTCCATATTACTAGGATACATAAAAGGAACTGGGATGATTAAACTTTTGCAGTATCATGTCTTCCCACTTCAATGCAGCATTTAGTACTCCCTGGAGAATATTATGGACCAGCCCTATTAATATATTAGAATGTGCTTTGCTGGGATCCCTGGGTGGCACAGCGGTTTGGCGCCTGCCTTTGACCCGGGGCGCGATCCTGGAGACCCGGGATCGAATCCCACGTCAGGCTTCCTGCATGGAGCCTGCTCCTCCCTCTACCTGTGTTTCTGCCTCTCTGTCTCTCTCTGTATGACTATCATGAATAAATAAATAAAATCTTTAAAAAAAAATAAAAGTAATTTAAAAAAAAAAATAGAATGTGCTTTGCCATCATTGGGTAGTCAAAAATACTAGAGGGATGTAGTATATTTCCACTGCCCATTTCACATGCCTCTATTTTTATCAGCTCAAATTTGACTTAACAGAATGATGATCCAGCATCCATGATAGGAAGGTCAAGGGAATTATTGATGCAGCTAAAGCACAGGAAGCCAGACTTTGAATAACTTGTCAGTCTAAGAAATACTGGTTAAAAGACCATTTGCTTCTTGAGAATAAGCTGATAAATAATCCAAAGACAGAAAAAAATGTCATACAATCTGTAAAGTGTTATCAAAACTTAGTATGAGCAAAAGAAGGTAGAAACTTAAGATCCCAGGGCACCTGGGTGGCTCGGTGGTTGAGTGTTTGCTTTTGGCTCAGATCGTGATCCCGGGATCCTGGGATAGAGCCCTGCATCAGGGCTCCTTGCAGGAAACCTGCTTCTCCCTCTGCCTATGTCTCTGCCTCTCTCTGTGTGTCTCTCACGAATAATAAATAAAATCTTTTTAAAAAGAAAAAAGGAACTTAAGATCTCATCTGCCTTCACATCTCCCTTGTGCTAGTTGTGCATAGTGGTGATTCTGTGTGGGTGTTGTGTGTGTCTGCCCAAACAAGTAATTATGGTAACTCAGGGGGCTTTGAGTCTGTGCTCAGACTTTCATGTATATGAAAGGTAACTAAGCAGCTAAAATGTTCAATTTCATAGTTTACCATATCTTGACAGTATTTTCCTTAATATGGTTGAAGGCCAAAACATTTCAAAAGTTAAATTCGAGTAACAGTTATCTGCTCCAAATCCACTCTCTGCTTCATGAGTTAAAGAATCCCAATTTATATTCACAGTGGCAATATTCCCATCTCAACCATCCTTGCACCTAGGTGTGGTCTTGTGATTTTTGATCAATAAGAGTTAAGCAGATTTAATCAGTCTGAAGTGTTGCATCAGAATTTTAGGTATACTCTTCAAAGTGAGATGACATATTCAGGTTATGCATCCTTTAGGATCTCCTCCCCTCTTGTTTCTTATTGCCTGAAGTGTGGATATGCTTTCTAGAGTTCCAGCAGCAGTTGTAAAACTGTGCTTCAGTGTAAGAATGGGAGTCATAGGCAAAGAGAATGAAGGGGAGATATCAAATAAGCCTAGGTCCTGGGTAAGTCTGTAGCTACTGTGCCAGCTTGAGACCATCAGTCAATCTCTGTTCATTGTTCTATGCGAGGGAATAAGCAAGTCATTGATTTTTGTTGCTGTTGTTTCTTCTTTATAGCAGTCCAATATAATCCTAAATTATATATGTTGAAATAGAGAAAGACTTAATGATAAATACAGGGAAAACTCTTGATCAGAGACAGAAATATGACGTATTTTTATGGCAATTTTGACACTACTTATTTATTTATTTATTTTTTAATTTTTTTTAAATTTTTATTTATTTATGATAGTCACAGAGAGAGAGAGAGAGAGAGAGAGAGAGGCAGAGACACAAGCAGAGGGAGAAGCAGGCTCCATGCACCGGGAGCCCGACGTGGGATTCGATCCCGATTCTCCAGGATCGCGCCCTGGGCCAAAGGCAGGCGCCAAACCGCTGCGCCACCCAGGGATCCCCACTACTTTTAATATTAGAAAATAATTCACAGTCTTAATTTCATAGTTTTCTCAAGTGGTGATTAAAAAAAAAAGTATTCTTATACAAGGTTGCCTGACTGCCTAGATATTCTTGCTCTAGGGTGTGTGTGTGTGTGTGTGTGTGTGTGTGATTGAGTGTGCACATGTGGGTGGAAAAGGGAGAGTTGTTATTCTTCTATAGATGCATAATGAAAAATTGTCAAACTAGATTTTTTAAAAATATATATTTATTGTAAAATTAAAAACTTGCAGTAACTTTTCCAAGGTCATTCAAGAAACTACAACTAAATGTGCAGTGTTTACGTACTGGCTTTGTTATTAGATATATTCATGAATCATGATATTCTCCCTCACTTGAAATAGATTCTGAATCAAAAGGTAAAATTGTATTTTAGACTTTTATTATTAATTATTAATTCTTTAGGTGTATGTATGTGTGCATGTTGAGATTTGTATTACTTATGTATCATTGTTTTTTCATGTGTTCTGTGTATATAATATATATACATACATATCTGTGTATATATAATATATATCTGTGTATATATACATGATATATAATTACATATTATATATATAATAGGTGTGTGTATGTGCATATACATATATGAGGTTGCTTCAAACATTTATGTATATGTATATGTTTATTCCCCTATCCCCCTTACACATCTGCATATTTCTACCTCTTTAGTCATTTTATCAATAGTTACCTTTTACTTTTTGGCATTAGCTGATATGTGAAGAAAAGGAAAACAGGATGTTTGATTCCTCCCAGTGCTTTCTGTCCCCTTCTCTACTTTTTTTCTTATTTTGCGTTTATCATGATCTAACATGCTATATGTTCTATGTATTTCTACTTTTTATTTTCTGTTTCTCCCACTAGATTATAAATTCCAAGAATGGACCAAGTTTTTTTTTTTTTCTTCTACTTTATTTACTGTTGTATTCCCACCACCCAGAATAGTATTTCATGTTTTGTAAGCAAAGAAAAAAGAAATATTTGTTGAATGAATGGATTAATTCCAGTCACTGGTGAAGATACTTACTAATTGGAAAGTCCTTTTTAAACAAATAGCGTATTAGAATTCAATTCTATAAGATATTAATATTGCTCATTTTAACAGGGGCATCTAAATAACATTTAGAGGGAGGCCTCTTCTTGATGGTAAATTCTTTTGGACATCCTTTACTTTTTATATTTCCCAAGTCATTTTGAAGGTGATTAATAACATGCTTAAAAATGTTAACTTACAAATATCTTGGGAAATATAAAATGTAAAGGATGTCTGAAAAAGTCTACATTAGTAAGAGGCCACGTTGGTGGCACCTGGGTGGCACAGTTGGTTACGTGCTGACTCTTGGTTTCCACTCAAGTCATGATCTCCTGTTGCAAGATCACCTGCCTTGGGCTCTATGCTCATTGGGGAGTGTGATTCTGAATTCTCTCTCCCTCTTCCTCTGCCCCTCATGCTTGTGTTCTTTCTCTCTCTCCCCCTCCCTCTCTCTCAAGTAAATAAAGCTTAAAAAAAAAGGCCACCTTCTAAAATGATATTATCTTTGACTATTTGAGATGGAAGATACCTTAGAGGGAAATGAGTACAATTTATTCGTTAGGAAACTGAGGCCCATGAAGGTTAAATGGTGTATACAATATAACTCAGTTATTAGTAGACTGACCAGAGACCAGGTGCACAGAGGTGAAGCCAGATAGCATAGTTAGAACCAGAAGCCATGACTGTATTCTCATGCTTAAGAATTTTATGACCTTCAGCACATTATGTCATATTATTTAGCCTCATGGATATTAGTAATATACATTGTGGTGTAAATGTGAATAAACCATTAAAATTAACATTTTTTGTCATTATTCATGTCTTGTACTGTTTTCATTACATATTTCTTGAGTTTACTTGCTAGATATTTTCTGAGGTGAAATTAGGTGACTTTGTTGGGTTGGAGAATTTGATAGACTTTTTGGCATATTCTGAATTGCTGTCTAAAAATGAATAAACACTTTAAAATATTTTTTAAATGTTCAAAGATTCAATTTGGTCTAGTGTTAAACAAAATAGAATACTATTAATGTAATGTTATTAGTATTGCATATTTTTAGAACCATTTACTATTAAACTGCGCTATTCATATGTACGTTCTCTTTACTATTTTGAAATAAGAACATTCTGTCTGGGATATATTTGTATCCTGAAAAAGGATACAATCTACTTAAACTATAGGACATAAGGACAAAGGGTATGCTTAATTTCTTTTGTCTTAGAAATTTAGTTTCTGAGTTCTTAAATTTTATAAATCCACTAAGCATCTTGAGGTTAAGAACTGACTTTATTTTGATTAACTGTGCCTTAAAACCAACAGGTGTCAACAAATATTTGACAGACTCTATGCTACGTGCCAAGAATATAGAGAAAGTAGTATTTGACCTTGCTAAACTCAGAGCTCATTCAAGTGACTGAATAACTATGTACCACATGTAAAGTCTTGTGACAGAGCATGTGATGGAAGTGAATAGGGAAGCCCCTCACAGAACACCTGTGTTCAAATCAGGCTTTCTGGAGGAAGTGGGTTACATATGAGCAGATAAATGGCCCACCTCTGGAGGAGGAGCAAGGTGCTCTTTCAGGCAGTGGAGCAGCATCAACAAGAACAGTAAGTAATATACAAAAGCATGAGGAAGGAACAGGGTTAAAAATTGCTGAGAATAGCTCAAGTACAGTGCAGTGTGGGGGAGTGAAGATCAAACTAGAATGGTAACTAAACCTTGTCCTTTTTCCTATGCCTTTTGAGATATCTGAAAGCAAAGAATTTTTCACAAGAGCCTCTAAAGTAGCCATTGTGAAAATTTACAGAAAAAAGTTTTAAGTTTTTGGGCTAACACGGGGCTTGAATTTATGACCCTGAGAGCAAGACCTAGTTGAGATCAAGAGTTGGATGCTTAACCTACTGAGCCACTCAGGCACCCCTTTGTAAATTATTTTTAATATATGAATTATTGAGTAGTATTTTGTTGGATAGCATCCTAGAACTATAGGGGTAATAAAACAATTTGCCATCTTGGCAATTCTGCTGGTGGCATACTAAAAAGTTCATTTAGATTTGAAGGTATATTGTAAGGAAGGGTAGAAATTAAGTTTTTTAAGCAAGATTACTCAATGAGAGATAGGAAATATAATATGTAAGTTATTTTTCTTATTCTCAGTTTACTACAACTAATGCAAATCAATAATTCCTTGCTATTTCAGTCACTTTTTTGTAAACAATATTAAGTGTATTCTGGCAGTTGATGTAGATATTCTATAATCCTTAAAATTCATTTTCATTCATCATGAACTCTGAATATTTCCAAATTTCTGTCAATGTCTTACACAATATTCAAGCATAGTCATAATCTTAATGTATTGTGAAAGATCACTACGATGGACCCCATGTAACATCAAAGAACAATGAGTGATTTATCAAATTGTTGAAGACCACAGGGTTATTCTTGTTCCAGCTAATATTCTCTGTTACCAAGACACTTTTAGTGAGATCTCTCATTCTCAGGTAAAGTCAACTAAGAAATCCCTAATTAAGAACAAAGTTTGTCTATTATGTAAAACCTTTTTACATAAAATAATAAACCCAGACAGTTTTACAAAATCTTTCTATACAGAAAACAAGAGTGAAAAAAAATCTATGATTTTGAATTCCTCATAATTGCATCACAATTATGATTCTGGAAAATATGTATTTTGATGCCAAGTTTATGACACAATGTGTATGCTTAGAATTATGTCAATGCCATGTCACTTTATCCAACTGATTCTTGAAATTTGATATGGAATATCTATAACGACTGGGCTTGGAGTCATTTCCTGGATATTAATGAAACAGTAGGTTAATGGCTCTCAACATTTAAGATTATTTATTCAAGAGACATGGTCTGAGGTGAAATCATTGTTGCTTAATTAATATATTTTTTAGACTTGATGTTTTCAGAATAGAATAGTGTGTGTTTTGGAAGTATAGGAGCATTTACTTATTTATGTAACTGAGCACTGAAAATAGTAATTTTTAAAGAAATCTTGTCTTCTGTTTGTGATGGAAGAAATCTATGTAGAAAGGGAGATTTGATTTAGTTTTGCCCTGGGATATTCTCTTTAATGTATCATTTCTATAGAAGAAATGGCATAGCTGCTTTGTGTTATATATGCTGGAGCCACTTAGCTGTTTATTCTGCAGACTTTTGTATGTTACCACACTTAAACGTATAACTTGAACAACTGCACTGCCTGTTAGAATATTATTCTTCTGTTATTCTGTTATTCTGTTCTCTGTTATTATTCTTCTGTTATTTCTTTAGTGTAGAAATGAAAATAATAGTCCTGTGAATTTGTCAGTAAGCTGTTTTTGGAAATACATAAATAATTATACAGAGTTTGGAACCTAAGTCAGGTTATCTTGAGTTTTTAGAAGTGTTTAAAATTTTGTAGCAAAAAATCTCACGCTAAAAATATAAAATAATATGTATTTTTGTTTTTGTAAATGATTACAAAATTTAATATTGTAAAATTACAATCTTTAATGATTAACTTTTATTCAATTCATAAGTAAATATAAAGAATATTAAATTTGAAAGCATTACCCAATTACAGAATTGGAACTATCTTAGAAGTTACCTGCTTTGTATTTGATTCTCTTTGCTTTGTTCATAAGAACACTAATACTAATAGTTACCATCAATAATTATCTATGAGGTAGATGCTACATTTGTGACTCTGACACTACCAACCCAGAGTTAACTCAGACTCCACAGATTTAAGGGCCCAGTCCTTAACAAGACTATTTCCACTTCAGATGCAGTCATGAGTTCTGGGGTACCTGTTCTTCTGACCAACTATGCAAATCCAGTAGTTTCCATAACTCCCTCAGGTTTGATGACTCAATAAGATGACACAGAACTCAGGAAAGCACTATACTTACAATTATAGTTTTATTATAAAAGATACAAGTCAGGACAAATCAAATGAAGAGACACAAAGGGAAAGGTATGGGAGGATCCTAAATGCAGAGCTTCTCTGTCCTTTCCCTGTGGAATCAGGATGTGCCCACCTAGTAGCATTCTGCTGGTACATCAGTGTGTTAACTAACCAGGAAGTGCTACTGAGCTATAGCATCCAGAGTTTCTATTGAGATTTTATTATATAGGCAGGACAGATTGTACCACTGGCCATGTGATTGAACCAAATCTCCAGTTCTTCCCACCTCCCTAGTTTTGGCAAGGCTGATATCACCTGCTGAAAGCTCCAATCCTATAATCACATGGTTGGTCTTTTTGGGGTGACAAGCTCCTGTACTGAGTTCTCCTATAGCATAAATACATTCCTGTTGAGGACCCCACCATGAGTAACAAAGACATTACTGTCACTTGGAAGATTTCCAAGGATATAGAGTCATCTCTCAGAAATTAAGAAAAAGACCAGAGTGATTCTTTATTATACAACACATATATGTGTTCTTTGATTATTTACAGAAATCTTCAAGATGTGAATTTCATTAATATTTCTAATATTTCATAGATAGGAAAGAGGTTTGGAAAGTACAAGTGCCCAGCACAAGATCACATTATTGCTAGTACTGGAGTCAGGATTCAAACCCAGCTCTTCCTTATTTCAGAGTTCACTCATCTGGGACTCCATCTCCATCTCCATCTGGCATATTTTGCCATCTAGTTTGATTTTTCCTGTAGCACAGGCTCACAGAGATTAAACAACCTGCCTGATAAAACGCAGTTAATATGGAATTGTGCTGGAATTCAAGCCAATGTCCATCTTAACACAATGATTACACACGTAGCCCCTCTATAAGAGGAAAAAGAATGGGTCATATAAAATGTAAAGTGCATACACTTCTGGGAGTTCTTTCTCCAGTACCGAAGAACACCTTGAGAGACACCTGAGTGGCTCAGTTGGGCATCAAGAGCATCCAACTCTTGATTTCTGCTCAGGTCATGACTCAGGGTCCTGAGATTGAGTCCCAAGTAGGGCTCTGTGCTCAGTGGGGAGTCTGCTTGAGATTCTCTCTCTCCCTCTGCCCACTTCTTCTCTTAAATGAATGAATGAATGAATGAATGAATGAACACCTTGACTTTGGTATTTTTAAAACTTCATTAAAGAGAAACATCAGATACACATATTTTTCCCTTTCCTGGAAACTGTAGTTAGGAAAAAAAAGGAGATTACTAAAAACTATAAAACAATTATTCTTGCAGTTCCTAGACAAAAATGAAAAAAAGATGAGGAAGTTACAGGTTATGTGTTTTTCATGTCAATATTCTTCCCATTAACATTTATTCTAGTATCCAAAGATGACAAAGGAGTCCTTATATCATTTTTATCATTTTTATTTCAGTATTTTCTTTGGTTTAAAGTGGCACAGATATTGGTCTCTGAACAAAGTCAAGCAAGCAGCAAAATTAGGGGTGGAGTTCAAAACATTACATACCAGTAGATTATAAAAGCTGTATTTCTAAATGCCCTTCTGAGTTTGATATATAACTGTATTTCACATTTGAAAAGTGTTTCATGTTTGATATCTTATTCTTTCCTGTCCCAAAGTAATCCTACTTCTCTTTTTTCCTTTTTTCCCTTCTTTCACCTTTTATAATAACTACAAATGCTGTTATTGCTAATTCACAATTGTCAGCTAAACACATGCACACACAAGAAAGAAAGGTTTACAAAATTGGGACTCATGTGATCCAGCAGTGTACAAAGGCACATTCAGTACAACATAGTCCAACACACTATGGTAACTGACTTTCATTCAAAAGGTTATCGATGTCCTGATATATTTTTTAAGATCAAACCATACATTCTTGGTGTATATTGAAGCACTTTTTAAATTGTTGTCTCTGTCTCAGTCATTATCAGTAACCTTCATGTGAGTGACAGATGCTCTCTTAAACCACTTTACTTCTCCCTCATCACTCTCTAAAATCCTTTCCATTTGGGCTCTGTCCTTTCTTCCCCTTCAGTTGCTTCTATTTGCTCCTCGATCTTTTGGAGGAAATCTGTGTCATTTTCAATTTGTTTCTTTCTACCTCTTATCTGTCTTGCAAATACCCAGGAAATGGGCTGGCAAAGAAAATACTGAATTTAGTAAGCGGGTAGATAGATCAAGTTTCTAAATTCTGTCCTCATCCCATAGTTTCCCATCCATTCATAGTCAAATTCACTCTAAAAAGTTATGAAGAAATAAAAATGGTAATGACTACACATATAAACACAGCTGTCTTAATGGATACATTTTCCCTGTTTTAAAAATTGAGTTAGGGGATGTGTGGGTGGCTCAGTGGTTGAGTGTCTGCCTTCAGCTCAGATTGTGATCCTGAGGTCCTGGAATCGAGTCCTGGGTTGGAGTCCTCAGGGAACTTGCTTCTCCCTCTACCTCTGTTTCTCTGTGTCTCTCATGAATGAATGAATGAATGAATGAATGAATGAATGAAGAAATAATCATTTAAAAAATTGAGTCAGGATTAATTTTTCTCATTGATTCCACTAGGCATCTACACTACTAAATAACTTTAGAAAAAGCTTTTGCTCTTGTTAATCTGTTATGTTCTGGGGCTTCTGGGAATTCTCGATTTATCACAGTGGAAACAGAGGGATGGTCAAAGTAAGAACACTTTACTAAATTAGTAGATGTTATCCTTTTATAAAAATTGGTGAGATCATTGAATATTAACAATGATCTTCTCTATGTGATGTAATTGTACATTAACACACAGTCTCATTTTAATGAGATCAGCATTTCATAGGAGTGATATAAAAAGACGGTAAGCAAAAACAAGTGTTTTCCAGGTTCTAGAAGATGCTCCAATTAAAAAACATTTAAATGAGATATTGAAAAACATGAAGATTTCTTGCTAATAAACTGATTTGAAAAATAAAGATATATGTATTAACATTTTGTCAATTTTTTTTTCTCTTACAATCAAACTTTGGAACTTCTCAATACTCTTAAGGTATAAAAAAAGCACAGCAACAATTTTTATGCTTTTTTTGAAAAGATTTTATTTATTTATTCATGAGAGACATAAAGAGGCAGAGACATAGGCAGAGGGAGAAAGCAGGCTCCCTGTGGGGAATCTGATGTGGGACTTGACCCCAGGATCACAGGATCATGCCCTGAGCCAAAGGTGAGATGCTCAACCACTGAACCACCCAGGTGCCCCAATTCCTATGCTTTTTATGTGCTATACTCATTTGAAATTAATAACAGCAATTGTTTTATGCAGTTTTCCATACAAATTATCTTAATATACTTATATAAAATAATTTAAAAATATAATTCCTCCATAAAATAACAAATTTAAAATACAAATTGATATTGAAAGCATATTCACAAAACTTGAAAAAGTCATTAAATCTGTTTCATTGGATGGAAAGAAATAAAATGATGCAAAACAAAAACTGGCAATTTTTGTGATGTTAACCTATTGATATAAGATAGTAAAATGTCTTAAAATAAACAATGTGCTAAGTTTGTTTTTTATCCTCAACTTCTCCCCAAAATGAGGACAATCTGTTATTAATCTATGGAGAAAGGTGCATGTTTATTGGAAAATGAGTGTTGACTCTCATTCACTTCTTCTTTTATTCTTTTTCTCTCATTTACTTTTAAATTGTTATGTAGTTCTTTGGCCAAATATTAATCAGCCCATATATACATAACTTATAAGGTCTTCACCACTTGCTTCCCCTTTTTTCCCCTAGGATGCCATTCCTATTAGAAATACACTCATCCATTAAGGTCCATGCTCATTTATTACTTATATAATTTAATCTTACTATCTCTAATTAGGATTATTCTTTCTTGGTTGACATGTTTTTATATAATAAAAATGTTAATGACAAATGTTATGTTTTTTATAAAATTATATCTAAGTGTAATTGAATGCAAATAAAATCTATTTTTTTTGTATTTATATTGTTGATCTGTTGGGGTGGGTGGAAAATGGAAAATAATATAGATGAATTAATATGTGAATCTTATAAGTAATCTTTAAAGGAAAGATTAATAAGGTTTATTTTGTCATACTGAACCAAACAACAACAACAAAACCACACACAAAAAAAAATCCCTGCTGTAAACATACTATAATCAAGGCAGTGTGGAGTTGGTATACCCAAATAGAGTTGAAATACCCAAATAGACTTGTTAAGAATACCACTAACAAGATGCTAATGCATATTACACCTAACATCTGTCTTAGTTCCAATATTCTACATCTCATGTGTGATTATGATGTTGCAGAGGAATTTTCGGAGAATTCAACAATAAATTGCCCTGATTTTGCTATCGAGTTACATACCAAATGGTAGTATTTTCCTCACTGACAGGTGGGAAAACTGAAGTTAAAGAAACCTCGATAACTGGGAGGAAGTAGAGGAGGATTTCCATCAAGTTAGATCTGCCTAACTCCAAAACCATTCTATCCTTAATATGTCATATTCACCAAATTCTCTTCCTTTTAGTTTTTTTTTTAAACTAGATGAAAACCAAGTCTCCTCCCCACTTTAAAAAATAACATCCTAGTAAATATTTAAATTTCTCACTTTTTAATTTTTTAACAGATTTTATTTATTCATGAGAGAGAGAGAAGAGAGAGGCAGAGACACAGACAGAGGGAGAAGCAGGTTCCATGCAGGGAGTCCGACATGGGACTCGATCTCGGGTCTCCAGGATCAGGCCCTGGGCTGAAGGTGGCGCTAAACCGCTGAGCCACCCGGGCTGCCCTAGTTCTCACATTTATGCTGTTGATGAGGCTCAGCTGATCAGTTCTGGCTTGGGGTCTTTCATGTGGTGAGTCAGATGGTTGGGGGTTCTGGAGCCACCTGAAGCCTCGCTTAGGCTAGATATCCAGGACCTCTCTTTGATATGGTGGACATTGATGTCCTATACACTGGGAGCTCAGCCAGAGCTGCTGAACAAAATGTTCACACACAACCTCCACTTGTGGCCTGCATTTCTCACTTGGTGGTTTATATTTTGAGAAGTGGCATCCCAAGAATTAGTTACCAGGAGGCCTAGTCAATAACTGTAAGGTTTATGCCTTGGCCTTGGACGTCTGAGGATATTACTCTGTAAGTTGTCATTGGTCAAGCAAGTCACAAAGTCTAGCCCAGTTTTAAGGGGAGGGGATTTACACATATCTGTAAACACTCTGAGGCACGGTTTATTAGGACATTTTTGGAAATTAGATACCATACTTACAAATACATTTTATGGAAGTCTCTGTCCTCATTATTTTCCTTTTTTTTCCCCTTCCTTCCACAACTCATTGACAAAGCTCACATAAATCCCTCCATATTTCTACCCATACTTCATGGTTATAAAATTATGCACATATTACACACACTTTCAGTATTTTATTTTTAAAATAAAAAATTTTAGATCAACACCTACCTTTCCTATGCCTAAATTTTTTATTGAATATTTTATAGAGATCTTTCTGAATCTTCTCTAGTTTTAATAGATGCAAATGTTCTATAATGTGGATATGCTATATATATATATATATATATATATATATATATGCCAAATGGTAGTATTTTATACACACACACAGATATATATATATATATATATCAATTGCAAATAGAGACAGGTTTACTTCTTCCTTCCTGATTTGATGATTTTTTTTTTTTTTTTGGATAATTCTTCTGGCTAAGACTTCCAGTACTATGCTGAATAAAAGTGGTGAGAGTTGGCATCCTCATCTTCCTCCTGATTTGAAAGGAAAACCTTTCAATATTTCACTATTGTGATGTCAGCTATGGGTTTATCATATATGGCCTTTATTATATTGAGGTATTGAGGCATGTTGGCCCACTTTATTGAGGGATTTATCATGCATGAATGTTGAATTTTGTCAAATGCTTTTTCTGTATCTATTGAGATAATCACATGATTTTTATTATGTATTTTGTTAATGTGGGACACTACTTTGATTTGTGGATGTTGAATCATCCTTGCATCTTTAAATAAAAATCTCACTTGATCATGGTATATAATCTCTCCAATGTATTGTAGCATTTGGATTGCTAATTTTTTATTAAGCGTTTTTGGATCTATGTCATCAGCGATATGGCCTATAATATTTTTTTCTTATAGGGACCTTGTTTGGTATTGGTACCAGGGTAATCTAGATTTATAAAATGAGTTTGGCATTTCTTTCTTTTTTTTAAGTCTATGTATTTATTCATGAGAGACAGAGACAGAGAGAGACAGAAACATAGGCAGAACAAGAAGCAGGCTCCATGCAGAGAGCCTGATGGGGGACTTGATCCCTGGTCTCCAGGATCATGTCCTGGGCCAATGGCAGGCACTAAACCACTGAGCCACCCAGGGATCCCTGAATTTGACATTTCTAATGGCTGACTAATATTCCATTGTATATATAGAAATGATGAACACCCACCATTTGCTTCGATGTGGATGAAACTGGAGGGTATTATGCTGAGTGAAGTAAGTCAATCGGAGAAGGACAATCATTATATGGTTTCACTCATATAGGGAATATAAAAAGTTAGTGAAAGGGATTATATGGGAAAGGAGAAAAAATGAGTGGGAGAAATTAGGATGACAAAACATGAGAGACTCCTAACTCTGGGAAACAAACAAGGGGTAGTGGAAGGGGAGATGGGCGGGGGGATGGGGTGACTGGGTGATGGGCACTGAGGGGGGCACTTGACAGGATGAGCACTGAGTGTTATATGTTGGCAAATTGAACTTCAATTTAAATTGAAGTTCAATTTAAATTATATATATATATATATAATGTATATATATATATAAAATAAATATTTGCCTCATCAAAAAAAAAAAAAGAAAGAAAAGGATTTGGAAGTATTCCCTCCTCTCCTAATTTTTGGAAAAATGTGAAAAGGATCTGTATTAATTCTTATTTAGATGTTTGGTAGAATTACTAGTAAAGTCATCTAGTCCTGGACCTTTGTTGGGGGGTTTTTGATTACTGGTTCAATTTCTTTCCTTTTGGTTGTTCTGCTCAGATTTTCTGTTTTCTTCAGGATTTAATTTGGTAAGTTGTATTGATCTAGATATTTGTTCATTTCTCAGTTGTCTAATTATTTGCTATATAATTGTTCATAGTAGTCTCCTATGATCTTTTCATATTTTTGTGCTATCAGTTAACATTCATCTCTTTTTTGACGAGTCTAGCTAAAAATTTGTCTACTCTGTTTATTACTTCGAAAAATAGCTTTTAGAACTCCTAACTCCGGGAAACAAAGGGATGTAGAAGGAGAGGTGGGTGAGGAATAGGGTAACTGGGTGATGGGCATTAAGGAGGACATGTGATGAGAGGAGCACTGGGTGTTATATGTCGGCAAATTGAATTTAAATAAAATAAAAATTTAATTTAAGCAATAGCTCTTAGTTTCATTGATATTTTCTATTTTCTTTTTAGTGCTTATTTCATTTATTTTCACTTTGTTTTTTGTTGTTTTTTTTACTTCTAACTTTGGGATGTATTTGTCTTTTTCTAGTTCTTTGAGGTATAAGGTTAGGTTGTTTGAGTCCTTTTATTTTTTCCTTAATGTAGGCATTTATCACTATGAACTTCCCTTCTAACACTGCTTTTCTGTGTCTCATGCATTTTATTATGTTTTCGTTTTTATTTGTGTCAATTTTTTTAAATTTCTTCTTTGTTCCATTGGTTTTTCAGTACCATATTAATCTCCACATATTTGTGAATTTTCTAGTTTTCCTGTTGCAAGGATCTCCTCTAGCTTTCTTAGATGCATACATTCCATAGTGTGAATGTGTTATACTTTATGGACCATTTATTATAAGTAGAAATTCACTTTGTTGTCAGTTTTGCCACTATTGAGAAAGATTTAGTAAACATCCTAGTTAATATATTATTTTATAATAATTCCTCTTTAAGGAATGTTGAAAAGTATCATCTGTCTATCATCTATCTATCTATCTATCTATCTATCTATCTATCTACCTACCTATCATCTATCATCTTCTATAATGTATTTATTTTAAATACATTGCCAGAGAGCTTTTCAAGAAGTCTTTGTTACTTTTTATTTTGACCAACAGGTTAGGAGCATATCCTTTCCCCATTTGTTTCCCAGTGGTGATAATTTTTTATTTTTATTTTTAAGCTTTGCCATTCTGATGGGTATAAAATAATATTCCACTATTATGTTAATTTGCATTTACCTAAGTACCATGTCCTGGCTCCTACAAAAGGGTGGATTCAGAGATAATATTAGGAAGGAACAGTTCAGCAGATAGCAAATTTGTGACGGTGGATAGCTGACTTTTGAAAGTAAATACATGTATGAGATAACTAGACAAGTTATATTACCTTTAATTTATATCAACCTCAGCTATTTTCCTCCAGTCTTTTTTTTTTCATTGAAGTATAATGGACACACAATGTTATAGTAGTATCAAATGTACAACATACTGATTTGACAATAATATGCTTCATGCTCAGCACAGTAAGTGTAGTCATCATCTGTCCCCATAAAATGTTATTACAATATTATTGACTATATCCCCTATGCTGTACTTTTTATCTCCATGACATATTTATTTTGTAACTGGAACCTTGTACCTATTAATCCCTTTTATCTATTTCATGCATCCTCCTATCTTTCTCCTTTTTGGCAACCACCAGTTTTTTGTATTTAAGGAGCTATTTCTTTTTATCGTTCTTCTTTTGTTTTTCAGATTCCACATATAAATGAAATCATATGGTATTTGTCTTTCTGCCTGACTTATATCACTTAGCATGATATCCTCTAGGTTCATCTATGTTGCTGCAAATGGAAAGATTCCATCCTTTATATGGCTGAGTAGTATTCCATATATATATATAATATCTTATTTATTCATCTAATCAACGGACATTGGATTGCTTCTATATCTTAGCTTTTGTAAGTAATGTCTTAATAATTACAGGGGTACCTACAACTTTTTAAATTAGTGCTTTTTTGGGGGGGTTGAGTAAATATTCAGTAGTGGAATTATTTGATTACATAGCATTTTTATTTTTAGATTTTTTTTAAAGATTTACTTATTTATTCATTCAGAGAGAGTGAGAGAGAGGCAGAGACACAGGCAGAGGGAGAAGCAGGCTCCATGCAGGAAGCCCGATGTGGGACCTGCGCTAAACTGCTGCGCCACCAGGGCTACCCTATTTTTAGATTTTTGAAGAACCTCCATACTATTATCCACAGTGGTTTCACCAGTTTATGTTCCTACCTACAGTGCATGAGAGTTTCTATTTTTCTACATGCTTGCCGGCACTTGTTTCAATCTTTTTGATAATAGCTGTTCTGAGAGATGTGAGGTGATATCTTATTGCCATTTTGTTTCACATTTCCCTAATGATGAGTAGTGTTGATTATTTTTTCATGTGCCTATTGGCCATCTGGATGTCTTATTTAGAAAAATGTCTATTCAGATTCTCATCTCATTTTTTTTTTACCTGGAGTATTTGTGTTTTAGGGGGTTGTTTTGTTTTTGTTTTTTTATGTGTATGTTTGCTGTTGAGTTGTATATGTTCTTTATATATTTTGGATACCAACACTTATATTTGTAAATATCTTTACCTATTCAGCAGGTTGCCATTTTGTTTGTTGATAGTTTCCTTTTCTGTGCAAAAGCTTTTTATTTTGGTGTAGTTGTAATAGTTCCTTTTTGTTTTTGTTTCCCTTGCCTGAGGAGACATGTCTATAAATATGTTGATATCCAAGCTAAGGTTGATATCCAAGATTTACTGCCTATATTTTAGGAACTTTTTATGGTTTGAGATCTTACATTTAGGTCTTCATACACTTCGAGTTTATTTTTGTGTATGGTGTAAGAAAGTGGACCAGTTTCATTCAATAGCAGAAGCTATTGGTGTTTTGATAGGGATTGTATTGAATCTGTAGATGGCTTTACATCATATCACTTTCCTCTAGTCATAAGTTATCATCATTCCATTGTCTTCCCTCATCTCACTTCTCTCTTCTCTTCCACTCTTGTTTGTTTTCATTTTCCCTTCCCTTCTATTTTACACTTTTTCACTGCTACTACTTTCAAGTTTCTGTCTCATTATGAGGAATTTGTCATACAGCTATCTTTATGTAAGGACATAAATTTATACTTACAGAAATTTTCATTGTGAAAATGTTTAGAAATAATGGGAACAATCTATGGAAAACATTACTATTTGACTAACTCAATAAAAATTTCCAACCTGTTAATCATTTATTTCATACTTCCTCAGTCAACTTTCCTTGCCACCAGGAGTGGCCATTTTATATTGTTCTGGCAGTGAGATCCAAGCAGAAATGTATTAAGGAAGCTTGGAAGAAAATTCTCACTTTCCTGATGAAAGGGATAGGCAATTCTGATGCATTTTTCTTCCTTTGAATGTAGACATGATGATGATCTGGAGAATTTTGTAACTTTGAGGTCATAGGCATCAGCACCAATATCAAGGGGCCTATTAAACCAAAGCTGCCAAATGTTCAGCTAGAGACTTTTTTATATGAAAAAACTTCACTTTTTGTTTAAAATACTATATTTGGGAGTTCCTGCATTGCTGTAAAAGACATTCCCAACTGATATACAGTCTACTGTCCACTAATTAGGGGCTGTTAGTTAGCTACGATGTACTCATACAATGAAATGCAGTCATGTGATAGAGGATAACATTACAAATATGACCATAACTAGATGCCCATAATAAAGTTAATATATCAAGTGAATTAAGAGTTCACATAAATTGGGGCTAAAAATGCATGTATATAATGGGAACAGTCTTAAAGAATTCATAAGGAATTGTTCTATGTGGTTACTTTTGAGGGAAGGAATATAGGGCACAGGAGGGAGAAGAGGACCATTTTATTATTTAAAATATTTTGTTATGTATTATTTTCTTTTACAATGTGCAATAAAAGAGTAAATAGTGAGAAAATATAAAGTGGCCTATAGAAATATTCAATGTTTTTAGTATCTGTGACTCATTAATATCAAAAAAATGAATTAAATCCAGACATCTTTCCTAACCAACAAATTGTTTTATAGTCTATACTAGATGCCCATAATAAAGTTAATATGTCAAGTGAATTAAGAGTTTACATAAACTGAGGTTAAAAATGCATGTATATACGCATCATAAAGATATAGTAAAAAAAAAAAAAAAAACCTGACTCTGGAATTAGAAAATCTATTTTCTATTTTCTCTCTCTAACTTGTTTTCTAGATCTTTGGCTGTTTGTCTGCTTCTAGTTTTATTCAAATTTAAGACAAATTAGTTGCCTGTGTGTTTTTCCCTACTTATCTGTTTCTGATATTCAATAATAGACTGATAAGGGGGTCATATTTGACAATACTCATTTTGGGCTGCACTATACTACAAATCTAATAATTTATTATTCAGGTTGACAAAAAGAGTTGTGGGTTTAGCTCAGCAGACCATCTTCTCTGTGATAAATGGCCTTTAGGGGGTGCAGTTGCCCCAAATGTCAGCTGAGAGTGTTGGATGTCTTATTGAAAATAATCTTTGAAGTGGATTGGTAAAGTGAGGTCAAAGTACATTTTATCTTCAATTATCAGGAAAAAATCCTGGTAAATATTTTGTCATATAAAATTTTGAATAATCTCTTAGAGAAATCTGTCTGGGTTGAATGGTTTCTTAAAATGGGGTATTATCTTTTATCTAGGTTAAATTTTCAGAATTTAAATGTTCAAATTTTCTAATTTTATTAAACTATATATTTTTTAAAGTGAACATTAGTTACTTTCTGGATTTTTTCTTAAGTATTCTTTAATTATTTAGGGAGATTTCTAATGCATGCATTAGATTAGTTGTAAAAGAAGTTCTTGGCAATAAATTTTGTGAGCTTAATCAAATAGTGAATAGAGGAGAGTTTAGTGAGAATTTAGAGTTTAGGAAAGAAAATTACTCCAAATGATTCTGCTGGTTCTCAAGACAGAATTGTCTAATTAAATTAACAATTGAAAACATCTTGTGATTATGCAAGCCACAGTGTTTGACTAATAATACACAGACTAGTCCCTGTCAAGATGTTCCTGTGGTTAGCCCTATATAATTTTATAATACCTATTATCATGAGAAAAGCACAAAAGCCTATGTTTCATTCCCTTGGGAACTTTTTCCCCCAAAGTAATTATTTGGAATAAATATTTCTTGAAGATAAGTACAATTACACTTTCACTGTGTCTTGAAGACTGTGTACATTCAAGGTCTGCTTTTTGTTTAGGAAAGTCTTTATTTCCATTTTTGAAGGACAGCTTGCTAGATGAATAATTCTTGGTTGACATTTTTATTTCAATATTTAAAGTATATCATCCTGTTCTCTTTTGGCTTAAAAATTTTTTGTTGAGAAAATAGTCCTATGGGGGTTCCCTTGTGTGAATCTTGTCTATTGTCTCTTGCTAGCTTCAAAATTCTTTGTCTTTGACTTTTGTCAATTATAATGTGTTTTAGCATAGCCTTATTTGGGTTCAATTTATTTGGGGAACATTTGAGCCTTATAGATATGGATGTTCATTTTTCTCCCCAGGTTTGGGAACTTTATAGCCATTATTGCTTTAAATACACTTTATTCTTTTTTATTTTTCTCTCTGAAATTCCTATAATGTGGATTTTATTTCTTTTGATTGTGTCTTATAAGTCCTAATGGTTTTCTTTATTATTTTTCTTTTTGTTTCTCTAATTTTAAATGCCCTATCTTCTAAGTTAGTGATTCTTCTGTATGGTTGAATCTCCTGTTGAAACTATTGAATTCTTGAGTTTAGTTATTTATTTTGCAGCTCTAGGACCTCCCATTGTTTTTGTTTTTGATGAACTTCTCATTTTGTTCATGCATTGTTATCCTAATTTTGTGTGTTTTTATAGTTCACTAAACTTCTTTAAGAGGATTATTCTGAATTATTTTATAGTTCATAGATCTCCCTTTCTTTATGGTCAATTATCAAAACTGTATTATTTTTCTTTTCTGGTGTCATGTTTATGTGACTTTTCATGATCCTTCATTCTGCATATTGGTATCTGCACATTTGAGTTTGGTATCTGCTCAGTTTGGGTTTCTAGACTTGTCAGCTGACAATATTTTTGGGCAGGTGGGGCTATCATGTCTATATTTGGGTGAGACACTGCCCAAACTCTTGAATCAGTTACAGGGGAGTGAGTTACTACTGGCTGAGAAGAATTGCATAGAACTTTTGGCTTTCTTTCTCTGCTTCAACAAGATTGGAGGATGTGTTCCACGTTTGTCTGGGTTCTCTGCTCAGGTTCATTAGATAGTCAGGATTGGCCACTCTTCTCATCTGAAGTTAGACCTATAAATTAATTGACAGTGCAGCAAGATAGGGCTCAGGACCTGCACAGATCACTGGGGACCCAAATCAGGCAAGACTGAACTGCATTCCCCTGGCCAGATGGTTCCACTGGTTTTATTCTGCAGATGGGAAAAGCCACAGAATGTGTTTTCTGTTCAAATGTCACTGTAGATGGGGCTGTTGGATAGGCTACCTAGCTTCCTGGACCATTCTCCAGATCCAGAAAAGTTCTTTGCTTGAGGACCCCAATCAGACAGACCCGCAACCCACCAGGTTCACTGGTCAGACTGTATCATGACTTGGTTCTGCAGATAAGCAAAGCTAATTGTTGGGACTGACTGCTGCTAGGGCACTGCAGATAGAAACTGAGTATGCCTTATCCAAGTCCCACATCCCCCTTTTTATAGAAATAGAAATTTTGAATTTTGATTGAGTTCAAAGTAACCATTGCTTATTCCAAGGTCATGATT
This sequence comes from Canis aureus, assembly GCF_053574225.1. NCBI lineage: Eukaryota > Metazoa > Chordata > Mammalia > Carnivora > Canidae > Canis > Canis aureus. The sequence goes on from NC_135634.1 coordinate 22,525,964, forward strand.
TACACCTATGTTTTTCTTCTAAGAGTTATATAGTTTTAGATTTTACATTGAGGTCTTTAATCGATTTGGAGTTAATAACACAGACTATAACGTTTCTCCCAAGTATTAATTTTCATTTTTAAAATAAGTTTTCCATTTCCTTATTACATATTTTGTGTATTTTGAAAATAGGAACAAAACATTTAAAAAACCTCAAAGACTCAAATTTGAAATTGTTTTAAAAATATATTACTCAATGCCTCTTAGACCATTCTGTATAACCAATTATTTAAAACATTTCCCAACATTCATAGAACCATTAAACTAGTTTTAGCACAAATTCTGTTTTATGTTTCATTGACCAAGAATAGAAAAATTGTAAAAAAAAAAAAAATGGTATAATTGTTCCCACAATAGCAAATATTAAAAAGATTTTTTCCTCTTGTGCCAAAAATTGAATAAATTGTTCAACTGTGTATTTGTTGGATTATTAATATGTAAACTTTCATTCTGATTAAATGCTTTAAATGACTTTTAACATGGATGGCTAAAACAAATATAAATGTATTTTCTTTGTAGATATTTTTGCTTTTATTATATTCAGTTATAGGGTTAATTTTCTTTCCTTCGTGTTTTTAATATAGTTGTAATTTATTGAAATATTTTTAAAGATCATAGTAATTTCTTTCCAACTGAAGATATTTTGTAACATATTTTCTTCTCAGCACTTCAAGAATTATATACCTGGAGCTTCCTATTTACATATAAATTAGTTCTTAAAAATTTGCAAAATACATTGTGATTTTTTAAATGGAGAAAGATTGTTTGACTCTTTAAAGTCTTCAAAATAAGCCTTCTTGATTGTTTTTTCTTTTTTTTAGAAAAAAAAAGAATTCCAAAGTCTTAAAGAGTACTTTTTTTGGATAGTCAGCGAATTCAGGAATTTTCTGTTCCTGTCTCTTTCAGTTCACTAACAGTGAATTGATAAGAATAGCTGGTTAAATATTATGTATTCATCTAAGAAAGAAAGCTAAGATGCATACCATATATCTATTCTTTTCTCACTTGCATTTTGGCTTTTACTACTATTTTTATGCATCTAATTTTGAAAATATTAACTCAGAACAATAGAATGGATAGAAAACTTTTCTCTGTATTCAATTTATAAGTCCCTTAGCTCAATCTCATCTAATTATCTTTAGTTTTTTTTATATTCATTAATCAACTTGAACTCTCAAAGATTTATTGAATGAGTATGAAATATGATCCTTAGTGTTACAAACCTGATTCCCCTAAAGCCAAATGTGAATGGATCTCTGGTTAATTCAAAATTATAAAAGCATAGCTGGTTTGTAGAAGTGCTTATATTTATTCATTTATTTTTATAGTCTTTTTAACGTTAAGAATTCATTAAAATAATGGCATGTGCTAAGTTCTACTTAGTGGATTGCCTTAGGGGAATTCATTTTGAACAAATGTGGAATGTCAGAGAAATTATGCCTTCAGAAAGCATATGCATATTGATAAATAAATGCAATTAATACAAATACATATGACGAAAGTTTTAAAGAACTATGGCCATTACCCCTGGACACTTGAATTGAGACCACAGCTCTGCCATTTTGAGACTCTGGATCAAGGGTGACTTTCTTAACCTCTTTAAATTTTTCTCATCTGAAATAATAACCTTAGAGAATTACTATAAATAATAAATGAGATAAGTATTTAGGATATAAAGGAAACATTCCTTTATATGCTATTTTTTTATTTTTATTTATTTATGATAGTCACACACACACAGAGAGAGAGAGAGAGAGAGGGAGAAGCAGGCTCCATGCACTGGGAGCCCGACGTGGGATTCGATCCTGGGTCTCCAGGATCATGCCCCGGGCCAAAGGCAGGTGCTAAACCGCTGTGCCACCCAGGGATCCCTATATGCTATTTTTTGAATACCAGTTTCTCTAAGGATACAGAAGGAAAATGGACACAATTTTTGGTCTCATTAAAATGTCTTAAAATTTTACCATCAATATTAGGATAAGATCATTTCTTAACTGAGTGCAATTTAACCTTTAAGAAACACTTAATTCTTATTATATGACATAATATATTTCTAGGCCACAGAAGCTGAATTACTTAAGCTTATGAAGTTATAAGAGAAAATATAATTTATATAAGTATAATTTTAAAGAAATATTATACAATAGAAATAATTATTTTGTGAAGTGTTACTTGTACAATTAAAACTTGTTCCAGGAAGATAGACTAGACATAATTCTAATCAAGATTTCAAATCACACATTCTATCAACATGTTTCTTGAGTCAACAAGTTAAGAAAAATCATCACATTAATAAACTTAAAATGATATTTGATGAGCAGCACCTGGCTGGTTCAGACAGTTAAAGGTCTGCCTTTGGCTGAGGTCATGATCTCAGGGCACTGATATCAAGCCCCTCATTGAGCCCCTGCTCATGCTCTCTCTCTCAACTAGATGTTTGATGAAATCTAGCAGAACAGGAAAAAACAAAACAAAACAGCCAACTATTAAGGGAAAAAATCCTCAGAAGGAAATAATTTAAGTAAAAATCTAGCTGTAAGTACTGGAATATTATAACTACATGCTTACTTACTTGTAAATGATATTTTTATGAAAATTAAAAATAAGATATAAATGACCTAATTTCCTGTTAAATCTTACAAATTCAACATGTAAATTAGAATGTGGCTCTCTTGAGGGACTGGGAGGCAAAGGAGAATTAGATAAAATCCCATAAAGCTACAGATATAAATCTTAATTCTGAGCAAGCTAATTATACAATAAGAAGGAAGAATGGAAAAAACAGTTGATTACAAGGAGTAAGACTAAATGATCAATGCGTTATAATAAAATAATGGAATATATCAATTAATACATGGGCCATATATATTCCAGCATAATAATTTATTAAAAAGTGGTATTTCAATTCAACAAATATTTTTATTGTCATGTAATGTTGCAGCTAGCTGTCTATATGAAACTAAAATAGTGTGAGACCCTACTTTACATATTAGAACCTATTTACCTACATGTAACATAAAGAATCCTTAAAAAATTAAAACTTAGCAATTAAGACAAAAATACCTAAAGAAATATAAACAATGATAAGCCTGTAATTCCTAAAATAAAACTTGAAAAGTACTCAATCTCACTTTTAGCCAAAGAACTTCCAATTAAATAGTAATCAAGTTTTATTTCTAATTCTGAGACTGATGCATATTTTAAAAGTTATAACATCCAGTCCTGATGAAAATGTGACAAAAATTAATTCTATTATGATTTGTTACAGCTTCTGACATATTCAGTTTTGCTCTTAATTAATTAAAATTAAGGTAAGATCAATCAATAAAGTAAGATCAATTAACTAACAAGAAATCCAAATATTCAGAATCTAGTCCATAAAAAGAAGAGCTCCAGTAAATAAATACATATGTGGTTGTTTATAGCATGGTAGAAAATAGCTTTAAAAGAGATACATGACTCTAAATAAGGTTTTTTTTTTTTAGCATTTATTCCCATGCCATGGGATGTCTTGAAGCCAAAACAAGCAATAAACAAAGATGAACATATATTAGGTGACATAGAGAAATTTATATTATTGTGAGAAATGGAAGGAAAGTGCCCACAATGATGACTGATTATAATCTGATCTTCATTTCAGTCAATATTGATACCAGTCATTAACACTATCCACTTTGTATTTATAACAGAGAGGTTTCTATTTGTACATATGCATGTTTATACATTTATTCATTTTTTATTCAATTAACAAATATATCTGAAGAACTTCTGTGACAAATACTATGTAGCTTCTGAGGTAAAGAAAAAAAAAGTCCTTGACTTCATGATTTCAGTTAGATGATGATAGGTACTCTGGAGGGAAACAGAGCAAAATATGGATATAGAGTAGACAATGGCATAATATCTAACAGGAAATGATAGCATCTTAATGTAATGATATGTTACCTTACATCTCTGATTCTTATATCCATTCTCAAATTCTCTTGGCAATGACATTTTTACAACTGAACACATTTACTCATCTCTTTAGAATAGTGTTCTCTAAAGGTCAAAAACAATTTGCCCATTTACTGATTTGTTTTCAGAAACAGTTTCACTGCTCTCAGCCAAGAAAACTGCCCATGTCCATCTTTTTTTTTTTTTTATAGGAAGATATTATGAAGTCAAAGTTGGGCCATATTTGTATAGTTCTAATAGGCCAAAATGTATTTAATTTTCTTCAAGGTGAGTTCTCTGATACACAAGATATCATTCTAATTGAAAACTTTTTCACATTACAGCATCTCTCTGACTTTTGAGATCTTTAAAATAAATTGAGGTGAATACTTAGGCTAAAAGCATTCCACATTCATTATATCAATGGGCTTTCTCCTCACCGCCTTTTCTCTGACTGGGGTGATAACTTACCTTTGCGTACAAAGAAGAATCTATTAAATGTGTCAATAATAAAAACCAACATGTATGAAAAATTCAATTGATGTTTAAATTAGAAAAGTTTTTATAATGAATTTAAATTATGAATATGTGTATCTCTATATGAACATTTATGAATATTTATAAGAAAGTCACCAAAATGGAAATGATGGTTAATTCATTAAGACGATTTTGAATTTCAAGGAGTTTTGAGTTTTCTTTCCTGTACATTTTTACATTAATTGCTGATAATTTTAAAGTAAATTAATATTATTAAACATATCAAAATAATAGATGTTAATATGCTTATGGTTATTTGCCAAAAATAATTCATAAATGTGGTATGTTATACTGAATACCACAAAGTATAATACACAAAATAGAATTTGTATAAGCCAGTTTTGTTGACCACAGTGGTGTAAATATTAGCAAAAAGTAACAACGGGATAAATTATAAAAACAGAACACTTATTAAGTAATAATAGAAACAATTAGGAACATCATTCATTAAACAGGCAAATATTTAGAAAATACACTCCTGTTTGTGAAGTATAAACTGAAAAATTTACAATTTTGAAATATGTAATAAGTGGCCTAAATATCTAAATATTTGGCTATTGGAGCATTCTCATCTGATAATGAGAATTAGTAAAGGACTACAATATTGGATTGTTAGATACAAATTAGATACAAAATAGTCTATTTGTCTATTTATACGATGCAATACATGTATATTTAAATATTTTAATATATAAAAGATTACTAACATAAGTATGTGGTCAAATATTATAACAAGTTATAAGATATTGTACATAACCTTTAACCCCTATATCTAAAAGAATAGACTTAGAGGTACAACAATAATGACTGGGTAGATTTAAAAAAGTGACTTCAGCAATATTCATCAAAGGCATAAAAAATGTAATCTATCTAACATTGAATATAGATGATCTAGGGGTGCCTGGGTGGCTCAATTGGTTAAGCATCTGGCTCTTGATTTTGGCTCAGATGCATAAGATGGAACCTGTCATGGGGCTCTGTGCTGAGCATGGAACCTGCTTAAGAGTCTCTTTCTCCCTCTGTACCTCCTCACTCTGCTCAGTTGCTCTCTACTCTCCTCTTCCTCTCTCTCTAATATATATATATATATATATATATATATATATATATATATATATATACATACACACACGTATATATTTTGCTTTTTATTTTTAAGAGCTAATGGACTCCTCTTCCTCTCTCTCTAATATATATATATATATATATATATACATACACACACGTATATATTTTGCTTTTTATTTTTAAGAGCTAATTATGTAGGAAGAATGAGGGGAAAGAGTATTTTCCATTGTCTGTGAAATACAAGCTCATTATTATTTTTCAGTGAAAAAAAAATTACCCAATTACCTAAAAAAAATCACTAGGAGATATTTTATTCAACTATGTTGCATAACAAATTACTCTGAAATCTAGTGGATTAAAATAATTTTAGTTGTTCATAGCCTTGGAGTCAGGAATGCAGGAAAGGCTCAGCTGAGTGGCTCACTTTTGCTCGCCATGACATTGGGAATCATGATAGCTGAGAAGCCTGGAGGATTGATTTTCAAGATGACTCATTCACACGTGTTTCAAACTGATGCTGACTCTGTTGGGAATTTAGCCAGAGCCATCAGCTGAGATTATCAGTCAAGGCTTTTGGTCCCTCCTCATTTGGACATCTTTTCCTCTCTACCTCTTACAAAGGGAGTTCCGAGAAGCTGCCAATCTTATGCCTAGTCTCAGAAGTTGGAGTCACCTCAGTAACATTCTTTTATGGAAACTTTTTAGCAAATTTAAGCAAGTCACTAGTTCAGTGTAGGCTCAAGGTGAGGAAATTGATTATTTCTTAATTAGAATAGTAGTAAAGAATTGAGCTAGTTTTTAAAAAATATTTTATTTATTTATTCGTGAGAGAAACAGAGAGAGAGGCAGAGACACAGGCAGAGGGAGAAGCAGGCTCCACGCAGGGAGCCCGATCCCGGATCCTAAGATAACACCCTGAGCCAAAGGCAGATGCTCAACCCCTGAGCCACCCAGGCGTCCCAAGAATTAAGCTATTTTTAATCTACTATGAGGAACTTAAATTTTTTTTTTAATTTTCATTTATTTATTTATTTAATTACCAAGATGTACCTGAAGTCCTAAAGCAGATTTTAACTTTTGATATAAAGTCTGTTTAGAACTGCCAGTAACATTCTGTACCTAAATCTAGAAAATACCCATTTGGAATGACAGGTTTTTCAATGACAAAACATGTAAAAGCCTATGTTTCCTATTGTTTTTAACTCCTTTAATAATCCAAACAACTCTGTATGCAAGATACTTACATCGGTTTTAAAACTGGTGTATGGAGATATTAAGTCATTTGCTCAAGGCCACACAAATGGCATATCCACATTTCAAATAGGTAATCTGAGCCTGTAGAATTTCTAATTTCTTATATTTCTTTTGAAAATATTTAAACAGGGGCACCTGGTTGGCTCAGTTAGTTAAGCAGCTACCCTTCAGCTCATGATCCTGGGGTCCTGGGAACAAGTGTCATGTGGGGCTCCCTGCTCAGTGGGGTGTCTGCTTCTCCCTCTTCCTCTCCTGCTCCCTCTGTTTGTGTGCTCTCTCGCCCACTTGCTCTCTCAAATAAATAAATAAAATCTTTAAAAAAAATAAAACAACCACGCAAAGATATTTTTGTTTTTTGTCTTTAAAGTGCAGTCTAGGGCAGCCGGGGTGGCTCAGCGGTTTAGTGCCACCTTCAGCCCAGGGTGTGATCCTGGAGACCCAGATCCAGTCCCACCTCAAGGTCCCTGCATGGAGCCTGCTTCTCCCTCTGCCTGTATCACTGCCTCTCTTTCTCTCTGTGTCTCTCATGAATAGAGAAATAAAATCTTAAAAAGAAAGAAGATAGAACCTTTTAAAGTATTTTTCTTCTAGTATTTTCCTAAGCATTATCAAGCAATTGTTTTGGCATTATAACCATTAAATGTCAATAAAAAGATACATGAATTGATAATGCCTTCATTTAACCCCCTTTATGAAAAGACTTGCTGCAAGATTGAGAATTTTAAAAACATTTGTTGTGTACATTTGACAAAGATGATATTATGTGGGGGAAATCAGAATATATATACATTTTAAACTGTATAAACTACCATATATACATATGTTGTAAAGTTCTCTTAAAGGCTTTATGTATAAATGTGTATATATATATAATATGTATATAATATAGACTTTAATAAAATAAAATAAGGCTTTAGTCATATATACATGCATATATGTGTGTATATATATTTATGTATATCAAAAACCTTTAGGAGAAGTTATATACATCTTAAGATGTTTATAGTTTACTACACACATACACACACAGCCCTTAAGATGTTTACAACTTGAAAGAGGTAATAAGACAGACATAATAAAAAATACAAATTTATAAAGATATCTATATCAATGGGCCAAATACATTTGCAACAACCACCACAACAAATTTGAGCAAATGGGTGTTATTTGAAGGAATAAAGATAGCTGATATTTTTCTTAAAATGAGATTTTATTTACTCTTAATTCTAGGGAAGAATTTTTAAAAATCCAATTTATGCTGTGGAACACATTTTTTAGAAATTTCTTAGAAGCAAATAAAAGCAGAACACCTGTCACAGAATGAAAAGGGCAGAAGAATGTGCTAGAAAATAACATTCCCATAGTGAGAAATCTGAGCGGACTTCTTAGCTGTATGTCTTATTAGGAAAACAAGAAGAATGTTTTAAAATGGTATTAGTGATTTGGATGCAGGAGGTATATTATTTTACAGTGTGTGGAGTTAAAAGCATTCCATTGGCATCAAACTGGCTTTAATGTCTAAAGCTTCTAAGATTAACTGATACATTTAGACAGTTTACAGTGTTTTACAAGTGCAGAGACATTTTTCTAAAGCAGAGAGATTCATTTTCAATATTATAAATTAAAAAAAATTGTCCAGGCTAAGTTTTATAAGTCTAAATTATAAAAGTAAGAGAAAGAACATCATTTTTCCTGATTAAATTGGGGGGCTTACTAAAAAACTGATCAAGTAAGCAACAGAAGTTTAGATTTTTAAGGCAGGGTTCAGTTTGTGAATTTTGTGTAGTATATAATCCTTTTATAGTATACTTTGAAACCTCATCATTCTATAAAACTGCAATAGTAAGTATATGTTCTGATAAATTAAATAGCTATTACAAATAAAACAGAGTATAAAAGGGGAACAATGATTCAGCCTCAGTATTCTTTCAGCAATAATTAACTGCTTAGAGGTGCCTGGGTGGCTTGATTGGTTAAGCAGCTGCAGTTGGCTCAGGTCATGATCCCAGGGTCCTGGGATTGAGCCCTACATTGGGCTCCCTACTGGATGGGCAATTTGCTTCTCCCTCTCCAACACTTGTGCTCTCCCAGTCTCTCTCTGTGCCCCCTCAAATAAATAAAATCTTAAGAAAAAAAAGCTTATCCAGGCTATTTCTGCCTTGTCAAAGTGAGTTATGAAGGCTTAAAGTCCATATCTGATTATTAAAGTTACATATAGCTTCATCTTTAGGTTTGTTTTGCTTGTCTGAGCTCACAAAGCAAACCATCCTATTGACATTTTGTAGAGTGTCACTAACAATGATGTACACTGGGTGAATTATGTGGCAATAGACTCTAGGCATTGCTCACTCTGTCACTTTTATTGCATTAACATTTATTTTTTTCATACACTGTAGCATAGGTTCACATGTGAAGCTTATTCTTTAAGTCAATACTTATGGAAGTTTATATTCCCCTGCTTTTAACAGGACTTGTATTTGAACATAAACCTTCTTTATTCCAATATCCTACTCAAATCTTAAACCATACCATTTGTCAATGGTTTCTTTCTTTCTTTCTTTCTTTTTTTTTTTTTTTTCAAGAAAAAACCCATCCACAGGTACACCTAGAGTACCTAGAGCATTCTAATTAGAGCCTACCATTTGATTTCTTTGGTATGGGAAAAGCAATTCCTTTGACTAGTTAGAAACAATCTTTTAACATAACCTTGAGAAGCTGTGTTAAAGATAGTGAGATGACAGAAAATATCGCATGTTTTGGGTTAAACGGTGCCCCTCCCGCCCCCTGCACCAAATCTCAGAACCTCAGAATGTGACCTTATTTGGAAATACAGACTTTGCAGGTGTAACTAGTTAAGGATTTCAGAATGAAACTCATGGATCCCAAATCTAAGGACTGATTTATAAGAGAAAAGATAAGAAGATTTGGACACAGAGACACAGGGGAAAAGGCCACATGAAGAGTAGAGTTATGGTTCCATAAGGCAAAATATGTCTGTAGCCTCTAGGAACTGGAAGAGGCCAGAGCATGCTGATAACTTGATTTCAGGCTTCTGGACTCCAGCATTGCAGGAGAATAAATTTCTATTGTTTTAAGATGCTCAGTTTGTGGTAATTTGTCACAGTAGCCTTAAGAAACTAATACATCACATAACTTATTTTATCCCATACAATTTGGTAATTAGTGAAACAGCTAAAAAAATAAAATTAAAAAATGTGCTATTTTTATAAAACCATAAAAAATTTTTAAAATGACCTAATCAATGAAGTTATGCCTACACACATACGACTATCAAAAAAATCACAACAAAATGATTTTTTGAAAGTTTAATATCGATTGAACAAACACAGCAGCTATAGTATTGATGCACACTAATTGCTAAGACATTCCTAGGTAGGCTTGGTCTTACTTTAAGATGGTTTTGAAAGAGAGAGGTTAAGTAAGATATACCAATGCTCCTAACAAGCCTGTCTATTCTTAATATATTTCTAGAAGTATACATATACATATGTGTGTATACATACATACCTATGTAGACAGATACAATAGATAATAGGAAAAATCTGTTGATTGCACAGTTTTGATCTTACTTAATGAGTAGCCTTATTGGTTTTTAGTTCACTTGTTTTATCAGCCATTGAATGAGACAAGTTCAAGGCTTCCATTGCTAGTGTGGATATTTTAAAGGTATGGTATGAGATTTATACAGAATTAGGGTTGCAATACCTTGCTGAAAATTTGACTGCTTTGTTCACATGGCATGTTTCTCTGTGCCTAAATTTTTATTGCCCTAGGGCATTTTTTACTGATAGTAAAATAGGTACATTGCTTTCCTTTGGCTATTTTTAATTGTTACTCCCTATCTCATGTTGAATTCTTCTTATATTGAAGGGGTGTCTCATACAAGCTTCACACAGTTGCTTTACATATTTTTAATCCAGTCTGATATTCCTTTAATTATTTGATTTCCCTCTATTAACTTGCTAATGGTCTATTCTTTATTTTTATTTGTTGTTATGAATACAACCAGTTCCCTGAGATACTTCAGTGAAATTATTTTTACCTCCTATCCAATTATGAAAGCATCTTTGAACATTTGAAATTAATAATCTTCTTGTGCTCTTTGCACTGTTGTTGTAATATACTTCAAGAACATTAAAATTAAGACATTATTATTGCTTTATTCAGTGAATATATAATTAGTATGATTTATATTTACATATACATTAGCATTTTAACTTCTTAAATTTTGTATTATCTTCTGAGATCATTATTGTTTTTTTTTTTTTGAGATCATTATTGTTTATCTTGAAGAATTACCTTTTATATATTGTCCTTTAGTATCAAAATTTTGGGAAATTAATGCTTTCATTTCCTGTTTTTCCAATAAGTATATTTCTTTTAGCTTGAAGGATTTTCACAGGGTATAAAAATGTAAGTTGAATTTTTTTTTTTTTTTAGCAATTTAAATATGCCCTCCTCCTTTGCATCCTCCAGCTCCACTGCTGCCTCCCCCTGCAGCAGGATTGTGGGTCACGGGGAGCCTGCGAAGTTTTACAGATACGATAACTTACAGAGACAGCCGATTTATACGATCCAGCAAGAGGCCGAACTGGTATAATATCCTGACTGTAAATTGGCATTTTATTATGGTCAGCTTGATAATTACTCAGAAATTCTTTGAAGGTAATATTTGCTTTCCTTTTGACTGCTTCTATGTTACATTTTTTTAAATGCTCAACAATTATAATATGATGTGCCTAGGTCTGAATAACATGCAGTTAGAAAAAGTAATGACAGATCCTAAAGATGAAGGCTTGTCTTGGTGTTGACTTTATTTAGTAAGTCAGAAAGAATGGAAGAATAATTTTTTAAGATTTTATTTATTCATTCATGAGAGACACAGAGATAGAGAGGCAGAGACACAGGCAGAGGGAGAAGCAGGTTCCATGCAGGGAGCCTGACGTGGGACTTGATCCCGGGTCTCCAGGATCAGGCCCTGAGCTGAAGGTGGCACTAAACCGCTGAGCCACCTGGGCTGCCTGGAAGAATAAATTTTTTTAAAAAATAATAGTATGTAAAAACTAGTAATACATGAATTTTCTTTTCTGAAAGAGTATGTTTTTAGAGAGATTTGGATAAGAAAAAATGTGGGAGAATGTTGAAGAATATTAAAACTTGAAAGAAAAACAAGTACTTAGGGATATTTGATAAGGATTTTTAACTTTTTGTTACCTTATTTTTACAGCAATATTGATCTTAAATGCAATAAAAACCTCTACTTTCTTCTTTACAACATTAATTAGATGAATCCCAATTATAACTGTTCTGATTTTTCAATGTTTAAAATGAACAACTTTGAGACACATTTTTGAAATAGCAATATTCAGTACTTCATGATGGACTGGACGTGGGGGAAGAACAAAAAGATAAAAATTCAAGATTATATTCATGTTTTTTGATTTGGCTAACTAGGTGACTGGTGCCATTTACTAAAAGCTGAAGAAAACTGGGATAGGAAAACATACATTGGAGAAACTGAGGTAAAAAATAGTAAATATGTCTTAGATATGCTAATTTTAATGTGTGTGGTATGTAAAATGTCATTTTAGATATGCATCCATAATCTAACTGAATGTTCTTTCCTTGAGAAATAGAGTTATCTGCATAGGATTAGTACTTCTCTGCATAGGATTAGTACTTCATTTTTTTTTAAAAAACATTTTATTATTTATTCATGAGAATACACAGAGAGGAGACAGAGAGAGAGGCAGAGGCACAGGCGGAGGGAGAAGCAGGCTCCATGCAGGGAGCCCAATGAGACTCAATCCAGGGTCTCCAGGGTCACGCCCTGGGATGAAGGCAGACGCTAAACCACTGAGCCACCTGGGCTGCCCAGGATTAGTACTTCAAATAACAGGATCAGTTGAGTACTCTGAGGACAGGTTATATAGAAAGAAGTGAAAAGTCTCTAGACTAAGCAGTCTAGAATTCAGAGATCAGGAGTAGGAAAATAATTACAACTCCACCTAGTAGCAAAGTAAGAACTCACAAGGAATAAGAGTACAAATTATTTCAAGAACAAGAGAGTATGTAAAATCAAGTTGCTTATGTACCTGTTAAGAATTGGAGTCTTAGTGATGCTATGTTCAAAGTTCTGAATGGGAAAAACCTGTGACCAAGAATATCCTATCCAGCAATGCTATGATTTAGAGTAGGATGAAAGAGAAAGAGTCTTCAAACAGAAATTAAAGGAATTTATGACCACTTACTCAGCCCTGCAAGAAATATTGAAGAAGACTCTTTGAGTGGAAAGGAAATACCAAAAATGACAGTATGAAGGTAGAAAACATAAAAGCAGTAAAAATGAATATCACTGTAAAAAATCTGTCAAGGAACTCATAAAGTAAAAGGATGTAAAGTAAGACACCATATACCTAGAACATGGGAAGAGAGGAATAAAGAATAGGTTCAAATTTAAACAACCATCAACTTAATATAGACTAATACAAGGAAAAGATGTTATATGCAAACCAAATGGTAGCTACAAATTCAAAACCATTAATAAATAGGTAAAGAATAAAGAGAAATACATCCAAATATACCACTAAAGAAAACCAGCAAACCATGAAAGAAAGAATGGAAAGAAATGATCAGAGAAATTCTTCAGGAACAACCACAAAATAATAATATGGCAATAAATGCATATCTATCAATAATTACTTTGGAACACTTAGTCCATATACATTCCATCAAAAGCCATAGGGTAACAGAATGGATTTAAAAAGAAGACCCATCTATATGCTGCCTACAAGAAACTCATTTTAGACCTAAAGACACCTGCATATCCAAAGGGAGGGGATGGAGAAACAATTATAATAAAATGGATATCAAAAGAAAGCTAGAGTAGTAATACTTATATAGGACAAAATAGACTTTAAAACAAAGACTGTAATAAGAGACCAAGGATATTATATAATAAAGGGGACAATCCATTAATAAGATATAATAATTGTAAATATCCAACCAACACAGGAGCACTCAAATATATAACACAATTAATAACAAACATAAAGGATATAAGTCAATAATAATACAATAATAGGGTACCTTAGATAATCTGTCCACTGATATCAGTGAGGTGTTAAACAGAAAATAAACAAGAAAACAATGGCTTTGAGTGACATACTGTACAAGATTGGATTTAACAAATATATTCAGAATATTCCATGCTAAATACAGGAAAACCCATTCTTTGCAAGTATATATGGAACATTCTCCAGAATATATCACATATTAGGCCATAAAACAAGCCTTAAGCAATTTAAAAAGATTAAAGTTATACCATACATTTTTATTTTTTAAATTTAAATTCAATTAGGCAACATATAGTACATCCTTAGTTTTTTATGTAGAGTTCAATAATTCATCAGCCGCATATAACACTCAATGCTCATCACATCACATACCCTCCTTATTGCCCATCACCAAATTAGTTACCCCCTCCTCCTGCCTGCCTGTCCTCCAGCAACCCTTGGTTTGTTTCCCGTAGTTAAGAGTTTCTCATGGTTTGTCTTCCTCTCTGATCACTCTCCATTTAGTTTTCCCTCCCTTCCTCTATGATCCTCTGTACTGTGTCTCATAACCACATATCTTTTCTGACGACAACACCATGAAACTAGAAATCAACCACAAGAAAAGCTCTGGAAAGACCACAAATGCATGGAGGTTAAGTAATATGCTACTAAACAATGAATTAGTGAACCCAAGAAATAAAAGAAGAAATTAAAAAGTACATGGAAATATATGAAAATGAAAATGCAACAGTCCAATACCTTTGGGACACAGCAAAAATGGTTCTAAGAGGGAAGTTTATAGCAATATAAGCCTAACTCGAGAAGCAAGAAAAATCTCAACCCAAGGAGCTAGAAAAAGAACAAGAAACAAAGCCTAAAACTAGCAGAAAGAAGGCAATATTTATGAGTAGAAATAAGTGATACAGAAACTAAATTAATAATAGATCATATCAATAAAATCAGGAGCTTATTCTTTAAAAAAATTGAAAAACCTCTATCCAGACTTATCAAGAAAAAAAGAGAAAGGACCCAAATAAATAAAATCACAAATGAAAGAGGAGAAATAATAACCAACACCACAGGAATACAAACAATTTTAAGAAAATATTTTGAAAAAAACTATATGCCAACAGATTGGACAATTTGTAAGAAACAAATTCCTAGAAACCTAAAACCTACTGAAACTAAAACAGAAAGAAATAGAAAATTTGACCAGTCCACTTATTAGCAAAGAATATGAATTGGTAGGGGCACCTGGGTGGCTCAGTAGCCAAGCATCTTGACTCTTGGTTTTGGCTCATATCATGATCTCAGCATTGTAAAATGGAGCCCTGTATCAGGCTCTTGTCCTTCTCTCACTTCTCTGCCCCTCCCCTCACTTAAGCACGCATGCACACATTCTCTATTTGTTTTTAAAATAAAGAAATAAAATAATTTTTTAAAGGAATTGAATCAGTGATCAAAAAACTCTCAAAAAACAAAAGTCCAGGACCAGTTGGATTCATGGGCAAATTTTACCAAATATTTAAAGAGTTAATACTTAAACTATTCCAAAAAAATGAAGAAAAACTTCCAAATTCATTCTATGAAGCCTGCATTACCTAATACCAATACTAGATAAAACATCACAAGAAAAGAACTATAGTCCAATATCTCTGATGAATATAGATGCAAAAAATGGCCAACAAAGTACTTCACTGACCATGATCAAGTGGGATTTATACCTGAGTTATGGAGGTGGTGCAATATTCCCAAACTAATCAACCTGATACATTACATCAATAAGGGAAATGATAAGAAACTTATAATCATTTAAATAGATGCAGATAAAGTGTTTCACAAAGTATAATATCCATTTGTGATAAAAGCCCTCAACAAAATAGGTTTTTAGAAGGAGAATACCTTAACATAATAAAGGCTATTTATGAAAAGCCCACAGCTAATATCATCCTAAATGTGGAAAAACAGAGCTTTTCTTCTGTGGTTGGGAACAAGACGGAGATGTCCACTCTCACCACTTTTATTCAACATAGTACTGAAAGTCCTATCCATAGCAATCAGAAAACAAAAAGAAAGAAAAGGTATCCAAATCAGGAAGAAATAAGTAAAAACTTCCACTATTTGCAGATTACTTACTATATACAGAAAAACCATAAGACTCTACCAAAACACTGGTACAAGTGATACATGAATAGTAAAGTTGTGTAGGATACATAATCAACATAAAGAAATCTGTTGCATTTCTATATACTAATAATGAACTAGCAGAAAGAGGAATTAAGAAAACAGTCCCATTTACAATTATACGAAGAACAATGAGATACCTAGGAATAAACCTAACCAAAAAGGTGAAAGACCTGTACTTTGACCTGTATTATAAAGCACTGATGAAAGAAATTGAAGATGACACAAAGAAATTGAAAGACATTCCATGCTCAGGGATCAGAAGACCAAATATTGTTAAAATGTCTACACAACCCAAAGCAATTTACATATTTAATACAATCCCTATGAAAATACCAGCAGCATTTTTCACAGAGTTAGAACAAACAATCCTAAAATTGTATGGAACTACAAAAGATTGCAAATAGCAAAGCAATCTTGAAAAAGACAAGCAAAGCTGGAGGCATCACAATTTTGGGCTTTAGTTATATTACAAAGCTATAGTGATCAATACAGTATGGTGCTGGCACAAAAAAATAGACACACGGATCAATGGAAAAGGATAGAAAACTCAGAAATGAACCTACAACAATATGGTCAATTAATCTTCAACAAGGCAGGAAAGAATATGCAATGGGAAAAGAGTATATTTTCCACAAATGGTGATGAGAAAACTGGACGACTTTCTTATACCATATACAAAAATAAATTCAAAATGGGTTAAAGACCTAAATGTGAGACCTGAAACCATAAAAATCCAAGAAGAGAACATAGATACCATTTTCTCTGACATCAGCCATAGCAACTTTTTTCTAGATAGGTCCCCTGAGACAAGTGAAGCAAAATCAAAGATAAACTATTGGAACTTTGTCAAAATAAAAAGCTGCTGCACAGCAAAGGAAACAATAAACAAAACTAAAAGACAACTACAGAATGGGAGGAGATATTTGCAGGTGACATAAATGATAAAGGGTTAGTATCCAAAATATATCAAGAACTTCTAAAACGCAATACCCAAGAAATGAATAATTCAGTTAAAAATGGGCAGAAGACATGAACAGACATTTTTCCAGAGAAGACATACAGATGGCCAACAGACATATTAAAGGATGTCAACATCGCTTATCATGGCAATGCAAATTAAACCTATAATGAGCTATCACAGCTATCAGAATGGTTAAAATCAACAACATAAAAAATAACAGGTGTTGGTGAGGATTTGGAGAAAAAGGGACATTTATGCACTATTGGTGGGAATACAAACTGGTGCAGACACTGAAAAACTGTGGAGATTCCTCAAAAAGCTAAAAATAGAACTATTGTATAATCCAGCAATCATACTACTGAATATTTACCCAAAGAATGAAAAAACATGAATTCAAAGGGATACACACTCCTATGTTTGTAGCAGCATTATTTACAAATGCCAAATTATGGAATTAGCCCAGGTGTCCATTGGTTGATGAATGGATAAATATTGATAAGTGTACCCATCAATGGAGTGGAATATTATTCATCCATAAAAATATAGAAATCTTGCCATTTGCAATGACATGGATGGGGATAGGGTGTATAATGCTAAGTGAAATAAATCATAGACAAATACCAAATGATTTCACTCATGGTGGCACTTAAGAAACAAATGGGCAAAGGGAAAAAAGAGGGAGAGATGCAAACTAAGAAGCAGACTCGTAAGCATAGTGAACTGATGGTTACTAGAGGAGAGGTAGTGGGGAAGATGGGTGAAATAAGTGATGGGGTTAAGGAGTTCCTTGTGATGAGCACCAGGTGATTAAAATAAAAACTTAAAAAAATTAAAAATGAAAGAATTGGAGTTCTGGAGACCATCAAAATTTTCACTAGAAGAGTTCCAGAAAAATGGTGGGATAGAGAAGCATCTGTTAGGTTTAAGAATATGGTAAATCAGGAACATTCTTTAGAAATAATTGGTTGGGAAAATACAGAAAAAAATGGAATATGGAACAACATTTGTGACAAGGGAGAGTATACCAACCAGCAGAAAACCTGTTTGTAAGCTGTAGTTACTCTAACAAGTAAGGGACCCGGACAGTTTAGGAGTGACAATGTATAATTTATGGTGTTAAAGTCTGAGTCCACAGCCCATTTTAATTTGCATTGTAATTTGTTTATTGAAAGAAGACAGGTATTGTACATTTGGTGATAGAAAATGATATAATTAGGATGTGAAGATTTCTGAATTGCTTAGGATTTCAAATACAAGTTCAGAAGCTCAAAATGATGCATGAGAAGAAGGGTGATATGTGAGAACAGTGTGATAAATAGTCATCCTAGAGATTAAGAACAGGTGTTCAAGAGAAAAATAATGAGGTTTTCAAGGCAGTCTTGAGTACACATGGAAATGGATGATCATGATGGGCACCTGGGTTGCTTGGTCAGTTCAGTCTGACTCTTGATTTCAGCTCAGGTCATAAGATCAAGCCTTTCCACATGATTGTACAAGAGAGCTTGCAAGTTGTAAATTTTTGAAATAAATTGAGCCTCTAATAATGTTAAATGATTAATAAAGCTCATACTTACATAAGTAAAATATAAGTTATATTTGAAGGTTTTGGAAGCAATGCAATTTTTAGCAGTAAAATCCCATGCTATAATATGGGATTAGGGTAATTGAATGGAATGAAACAAAAGGTCATAGAGATCTAGAGGTTAAGAGTCTTAGAGGCAAGTGGGCCAACTGGTCTAATTACACAAAGTCACCAAAAACAGAAGTGTTATTCATGAGCCAGGTGCTAAATCTTACTAATATGACTAGAAGAGAGCAGATAGGTTGTGGAAGACCATAAAACAAAACAAAACAAAAACAAAGAGAACATGGAAAAACAATGTCATAAACTTAACTGAATGATGAAGAGATTTTATAAGTAGAAGGAGATAAATGGTTTGGAGACAGCAGTGGATGGTGAGAAACTAACCCCACCTTACATTTCTGATGTGTGTGGCATGAGGCAAACCAAATGGGTTCTGTTGAAGAGAAGATTAGTCTTTTCAATTAAGGTAGGACAAATATTCTGGAAGAGGATGAAGATACAGTAGAATGATGTGGTCAAAGCAAATTCCCTGGGGGCAGAATGATTATGATTTGGGCCAGAAGAGGAGAATGGTGGTAATAAAATGATAAAGGGATATTTAGAATGAGATACAGAAAATAACGTGTAACATCTTGGAAAACCTAGACTCCTGGTGGAATTGGAAAAACAAGTAAGCATTATTAAGATTTATTAATGCAGTGAATATGGTGAATTTGGTGGGCAATTATCAAGACACTGAACAAAACAGAGTAGTCCTTGCTCTGACATTGAAGTGGGGAGTGGTGCAATATAAATAATTTTATAGAGTGAGATAATAGTGCTTAGAACACAAACACAGCTCGATGAGGGATACAGAGTGGTGGGGAAGCATTATTTTACATATAATATTTAAGAACAACTCCAGTTAAAGTGATACTTGAACAAAGTACAGTGGTGTCAGGTCTGTGGTAGGAGATAAAGTGGAAAATAGTTGGGAGCCAGAATGTGGAAGATTTAGGAACTTCTGTGTAAAGCTCTGAAAAATCTCTGATTTTTACTTTGAGTGACTGTAAAACCACTGCAGTGTTTTTAGCCAAAGGGGGATTTGATCGGAAAGGAATTTTGGAAGTGGCATTCTGGCTGCTTCTTTGAGAATTAACTATAAATGGATAAAAGAAGAATCAGGAAGATCAATTTAAAGATTATTGGATTAATCCATATACAAGTGAAGAATGGCTTCGAATAGATAGTAAGAAGATTGGTTTCTTGATGTTGATTCTATCTTCAAAATACATCATTTGGTACTATATTGCAAGACAGGCAGAAGAGAAACAAATAATTGCGACCATTAAGTATATATGAGTGTTTTTCCTGTCAAACAGATAAAGTTGAATCATTCTATATTGAGATGGAAAGGCAAAGAGCAAGTGTATGGGTTGGGAACAGGAGTTTGGCTTTGGATATCCTAGTGGAACTGTCCAATAGGCTAAGTAGGTAAGTATATACTTGAGTTATTATTTGGAAGCATATAGCATGTGGTGGTATTTATATCCATGAGACCTGTAGAGATCATGTGGAGAGCTTATATGGTTAAATAGAAGGATTTAGAGAATAAAGTCTGGGAGACTCTATATTTTAGAGATTAGGAAATGAGGAGGAACCAGCAAAGTGGTTGACAAGGACTAACTTAAGGTGAAGTAGGAGAACTAAGTGTTGAAAAAAAGTTCTTCATTCCCCTTTGTTTTGTCATACTTTCCATTAATTTCATTTTCCTCCTTATTTTTACCTTATTTGTTTTTAAGATAACACTATGAGGAGTTACTGAGATTTTAGTAATTGCTGTCTCATTTACTATGGCTTCTTATTAAAATTTCTCTTTAAGTATTTCTCTGGTATGTATTAATAAAGATTAAAACAAACAGTCTTTTGCAAGTATTTATCCAGATCTTGGCATGGCTTTCAAGGTAGTTATTTTAGTTGTGATAAATGTGATAAATTTTGTATGTGGCAGAAACTTGGAATTGGGAAACAATCCTTAGAAGGATAAATTTAAGATGGCACAATTGCATACTTTTAAAAATGATTGAAAGGGATAATAGTTGGCATTTATGAAGGATTGTTGTTTGGAGCATTTTTAGCAGAAAAAAACAAACATTCTACCAAAAATATAAAAGAGTTGATCACATAATTTTGAATTGCTGTTAAAAATTTCCAAAGCTCCATTAAGCTGGGAAACACTATTTAAAATAGCAGAGAAACCCATTCCTATAATTTTACATTTTTATCTATGACTCTTTTTTGTTTTGTTTTCTTAGAGGCTAATTTAGCAAAGATTGAAGATAATTTTGGAAAAATATTCTGATTTGCTCATTATTCTTCCAAACACACAAGGGAACATCTGACAAACTTTAGTAAAATCTTGCTATCTGAGAGCTAAATACATCCCACATATTAATGAAGCTCTGTAATGGTAATGTAACTCTGGAAATCTGGTTATTAGAAATAATAATGTCTCAGGGGAATTAACATGCCGTTGGCTATGTTTTGAGAGTTAGAATATGTCAAGGCCATAGTGTTGCCTGGCTACTGAAATGATAATACACTCATTGTAAAATACTCCTTAAAGAAATGTGAACTATATTTAAGTTTTTATTCAAATTTTATTTGAAAAAAGAGTATCAGCATGTTCCTCTAACTATAGATGCCAATGATTTATAAACAATTTAAATTTAGACATGTCTAGTTTTAGTATTAATGAATTTAATATTGTTTATGGTTAAAGATTTTCATAGATCACTTCATAAATTAATTTTGTTATGGATGCATACATAATGAATATGTATATAAGTTTGTTGGAGTCCATATTTGCAATTCTCATGTGTACTACTGCCTGGATATATGTGTATGCTCTAAAGGTCTAGTTTATAAATATAAACTTTTAAAATCCCACTTTCTAGCTCACACTTAACTTTATTTTTTATTTTTTTTAATTTTTATTTATTTATGATAGTCACAGAGAGAGAGAGAGAGGCAGAGACACAGGCAGAGGGAGAAGCAGGCTCCATGCACCGGGAGCCTGATGTGGGATTCGATCCAGGGTCTCCAGGATCGCGCCCTGGGCCAAAGGCAGGTGCCAAACCGCTGCGCCACCCAGGGATCCCTATACTTAACTTTATGAATTGTGTGAATTGCTTTATTCTTGGTGATTACATTTTCTTAACTGTAAAAGGGATTAAAAGAACTTTTCTTCATATTTAAAATAGTTGTTATAAAGATGAAATTTGATCTTTAAAATACTATTTAAATTACATATATAATATTTATAAAAATATATTAAATTAGAATAAAAGTCTAGAATATGTTATCAGAATAATAATTTCTGAATAGCTCCAGAAGACAAAATTATTCAATAACTATTATTCAATAACTATTAATTATTTGCTATGTATTAAGCTCCTTATCAGGAATTAAGGATTCAGTGGAAAAAAATTCTGATTTTCTAAAATTTATGTTCTGCTGATATGGGACAGGTAATGACCAATACACAATAACTAGAAGATGATAGATTATGTAAAGAAAACACTTTTAAAAGAGAAGGAAACTAGCAGTAGCTGGGTGGCACAGTCCATTAAGCATCTGACTCTTGGTTTCTGCTTAGGTCAGTATCTCAGAATTGTCAGATCAAGCAGCATTGTGTTCCATGCTCAGTACAAAGTCTGCTTGGGTTTCTCTCTGCCCCTTCACCCCGCCTCTCTGTCTCTTTATCAAATAAATAAGTAAGTAAATAAATAAGTAAGTAAGTAAGTTAAGTTAAATAGAATGAGATGGCCAACATCACTGGGAAGATCACATTTGATTAATAACTTAAAAACATGATGAAGAGGGCAGCCCAGGTGGCTCAGCGGTTTAGTGCCACCTTCAGCCCAGGGCCTAATCCTGGACACCTGGGATGGAGTCCCACATCGGACTCCCTATGTGGAGCCTGCTTCTCCCTCTGCCTGTGTCTCTGCCTCTCTCTCTGTTTCTCTGTCTCTCTGTGTGTCTCTCATGAATAAATAAATAGAATCTTCAAAAAAATGAATAAAAATGTAAGGACATTTAGAGGAATAATATTTCAGAAAAAGGAAACTTCAATGCAAAATATCACAGTGGAAGCCTCAAATGAAATTTTAAAAAATATTTTAAATGGAACAAAAATGAAAATACAAATTTTAGAGATAAAGCTAAAGCAGCATTAGGAGAGAAATGTATAGCATTGGATACTTACATTGCAAAAGAAGTCTCAAATTGGTACTCTAAGCTATTTTAAGAAACTATAGAAGGAAGAATGAATTAAACACAAAATGGCTGAATGAAAGATAATTTAGATAAAAGAAGAAATCAATTACTTTGAAAAACAACAAGGAATAATCAATAAGAGAAAGCCTGTTTTCTGAGATCAAAAAATGATAACTCTCCAACCAGGATTTTTTTTAAAGATTTTATTTATTCATGAGAGAGAGAGAGGCAGAAACACAGGCAGAGGGAGAAGCAGGCTTCATGTAGGAAGCCTGATGTGGGACTCAATCCGGGGACTCCAAGATTACGCCTTGGGCCAACGGCAGACACTAAACCACTGAGCCATCCAGGGATCCCCAACCAGATTTTTTTTTTTTTTTAATGAGAGGGAAAGGGTCCAAGATGGTGAAACAGGAAGACACTGAATTCACCTCCTCCACAGACACACCAAATCTTATTTATTTCTAAAGCAATTCCTCCTGAAGAAAAACTGATGGCTGACTGAAAAGATTCTGACAAGGAAAGAGAGAGAAACCACAAAGAGAAGTTCAGGAGATCTGGACACATATTAACAAAGGAAACTCCCACCTCCAATACTACAAAATGCAGTGGAGAGAGAATACTAAAGGTCTGTGAGTAGATTCATCCGTCCTTGGGCAAAGAAAAACAGCTGCTGTTTAAAAGAGCACTCAAATACAAAGGAATGAACACTAGAATCCTGCCAAACAGTAGCAGGGGAGCTGCTAGAGTTCTCTCTGGATCATCAGGGCTGCTGAATACCATGGTTTATATTCCCTCTCTACCTTGATGGTGTGTATGAGAGCAGGGTTCTCATGTCTAGCCAGCCTACTGCTTTGTGAATCCCAGCCCCAGCCATCCCACCAAGGCTGCACACCAAGATACCACTGGTCAGTGCTCACTACAGCTCCAGCAATCTTGCAAAGGTGATACAGGTACAAAGTACCCCAAAATACTCCAGGTCCACATAACTTCAGGTTCAGATAGATTACTAGAGCACCTCCAGGATGAATACCCTGGGACCTCCTGTCTTACCTGCTTTGGTTCCAGTTACTCTGCCAGGGTACACCCTGTGTAAGGCTCCTTGGAAACCCCTGGCTTGTAACCCACAGATGAAATCTAACAAACACATAAAGAAGAGTTAATACTTATTTTTCTCAAACTATTCCAAAAAAATAGAAGGGTAAGGAAAGCTCCCAAATACATTCTATGAGGCTGACAGTACCCTGATAACAAAATCAGACAAGGACACTACAAAAACAAACAAATGAAACAGTACAAGCCAATATCCCTGATGAAAATAGATACAAAAATCTTCAACAAAATATTAGCAAACTGCATGCAACAAACATTAAAAGGATAATCACCACAATCAAGTGGGATTTGTTCTGGAGATGCAGGGATGCCTGAATATTTGCAAATCGATCAACATGAAAAAACAAAGAGTAACAATCATATGATCACCTCAATGCAGAATACAGTATTTGAAAAAACTCAACAGCCATTCAAGATAAAAACTCTCTACAAAGTGGATTTACAAGAAAAATACCTCAATATAATAAAGGCCATGTATGAAAATCAACAGCTAATATCACACTCAATTGTGAAAAACAGTACTTTTCCTCTAGGGTCAGGAACAAGACAAGGACGTTCCTTCTCATCACTGCTATTGAACATATAGAAGCCCTAGCTACAGGAATCAGACAATAAAGAGAAATAAAAGACATTCAATTTAGTAAAAAAGTTAATCTATCATTATCTGCAGATGACATAGTACTCCATGGAAGAACCTAAAGATGCCAGCAACAACAACAACAAACTAAAAAACTATTAAAAGTAACACACAAATAGAAATACTTAGGTACAAATCTAGCAATGGATTGATATATATATAGATGTCTATATATATTCTGTATACTGAAAACTTAAAAAAAAACCTGGATAAAATTTTAAAATATCTAAGTAAAAAGAAGAATATATAATGTTCATATATCTGAAGACAATATTAAGATGTAAAATTTCCCCAATATTATCTATCAATTCTATACAATGCCAACAAAAGTTCCAGAAAGCTTTTTTTGGGTAGATATCAACCAGCTGATACTAAATTTATATTAAAAAACAAATAAACAGAAATAGTCCAAATAAATATAAAAAAGAACAAGTTAGGGGACTCACAGTTCTTGATTTCAACACTTAATTTGAAGGTATAGTTGGAGAAACAGAATAATATTGGTGAAAAGATTGGAACACATCAATGAAATCGGACGCAAAATTAAGAAACAGAACCATGTGAATGTAATCAACTGATTTCTTCAAAAAGGGCAAAGACAATTATGTGGAGAAATGATGGTTTTTAACAAATAATCCTGTTATAATTGGAAATACATCTCAACAGATACCTCACAAGTTAAACAAAAATTAACTAAAAATAGATCTTAGAAATAAATTTAAATGTAAAACCCTAAATCTTCTAGAAGAACTTGTACATGAAAATCTGTGTGACCATGGTCTGGGCAAAGAGTTATTGGATATGGTAACAAAGCACAATCCATTTGAGAAAAAAAAAGATCCACTGGAATTTATAGAAATAAAAAACTTTTGATCTTCAAGTAAAAATGTTCAAATCACAATTCTGATAAGGACTTGTAATCAAAATACATGAAGAATTTTCAAAGTGTAACATTTAGAAAGCAAACTCCTTACTGACTATATGGACAAGAGATATAAACAGACCCTTTACCAAGGAAGATACCTGGATGAAAAATCAGCCTATGAAAAGATACTCAACATTATTCGTCATTATGACAATGCATAATAAAACCACAATAAGATACCACTATGTAGCTATTAGAATGACTAAAATGAGAAATAAGCAAAAAGCAAATAACTAACAATGCAGATGAAGATAATATTCATACCTTGTTGGTGGAAAACTAAAGTGGTACAGCCACTTTAGAAGACAGTTTTCCAATGTTTTATAAAGTTAAACATATGTATCATATAATCCAGCTATCCCACTCTTGGGTATTCTTCAGAAGAAATGAAAACACATTCAGACAAAAACCCATCTGAATGTTTACAGCAGCTTTATTTCCTCAAACA
This sequence comes from Canis aureus, assembly GCF_053574225.1. Taxonomy (NCBI): domain Eukaryota; kingdom Metazoa; phylum Chordata; class Mammalia; order Carnivora; family Canidae; genus Canis; species Canis aureus. The sequence goes on from NC_135634.1 coordinate 22,551,987, forward strand.
AAAAACAACACTTATGTCCTTCAACTGACAAATATATAATTAACTGTGGAACATTTGTATGATAGTAATACTTACAAATAAAAGGGAAGAAAAACTATTCAAGTAACAAGATAAGTATATTTCAAATGTATTTTGTTAAGTAAAAGAAGCCAGACCCAAAACTTACATTGCATGATTCCATTTATGTGACATTCTGCCAAAGGCAAAAGTATAGAAACTGAAAACATCACTGGTTGCCAGGGGCTGGGAGTTGGGGGTCAAACTGATTGCAAAGTGATACTAGGAAACTTTGGGGGGAATTAAAATTTTCAACATTTGATTATCATGGTATTACTAGACAACAACTGTCAAATTTAGGGAACAGAGTATACTTTAAGTTAGACCTTAATAAAACAAAAAATATGAAATATTGGTACATAGTATTAAAAGATTTTATAAAAGATAATACTTAAAAATCAAATAGAAAAATCAACATGAGGCTCAGAAAACATAGGAGACCCTAAATATATATGGCAAATATCAACAGTCCTGAGGGGATAAATAGCAATACAATAATAGCAGAATAATTCAATACCCCATTTCAGCAATGGACAAAAAATCACTAGGAAACAATGGCTTTAAATGACACATTCGATTAAATGGACATGACAGATATTTATTAAACATTCCATCCAGAACCAGTGGTATACACACTCTTCCAAGTGTACATGGAATATTCTCCAGAAGATGATGTATTAGGCCATAAAATAAGTCTTAATAAATTTAAGAAGATAGAGATCACGTCAAGCATCATTTCCAAACACCATGGTATAACACTAGAAGTCATTTGGAAAAATAAAACTGGAAATTAACGTGTGGAGACAAAACAACATATTACTGAACAAATAATGAGAAAAAATATCTTGATACAAACATGCAGATACAATATTCCAAACGAATAGGATCCAGCAAAAGCTGTTCTGTGGCAAGTTCACAGTGATAAACAGCTAGACTTAAAAAAAAAAAAGAAAAAGGAAAAGGAAAAGCTCAAATAATCTGACTTTGTACCTCAAAGACTAGGGAAAAAGAGAACAAAGTAAATCTTAGTACAAAAAAGACGACAAAGGTCAGAGTGAAAATAAATGAAATAGAGACCAAAAAACAATGGAAAATATTCATGAAGCTAAGAGCTTATTCAAGAAAAATAGGCAAGCCATTAACTTGATTTACTAAGAAAAAAGAGATCGAAATACACAAAATTAGAAATGAAAGAGACGTTACTGTATATCATTTGTTACACAAAATAATCAAATGATCATAAGAGACTGCCTTGTACACTTACATGCCAACAAACTGGACAACCTACAAGAAACAGAGAAATTTCTAGAAGTATAAAACCTACCCAAACTAAATCATAAAGAAATACAAAGTCTGAACAGATGGATTACTAGAAAGGAAATTGAATCATTAATCAAAAAACTCTGAGCAGAGAAAGTCCAGGACCACAGGCTTCCCTGGTAAATTTTATCATACTTTTACAAAAGAATGAACACCAATTCTTCTAAAACTCTTCCAAAAAACCAGAGGAGGAACCTGCTAAGGAGCTGGAGCTCTAGCCCAAGCCCAACCCTGCACTGGTGGCTGGCTGTGTGGAAACCACCGGCCTAGCCTCTCTGTGGTGACACTGGTCCCTTGCAAGGGAGGATGCTAAGCACACACCACCCCCGCCTACAGTAGTGCTCTTTACTTCACCAGGGGCACAGGAACCACCACAGCACTCACCTGGAAAACTTATCCCCAGCCCCTGACTTCCTTGCAGCCGACCGCCCTCCAACTCTTCACAGCCCCACCTTGCTCCACCCTATGGTTCTGCCAGTAAGCACCCAGGGCACAGGCAATGAGGAAGCACTTGAGAACCTAGTCCCTATGACCAAGGAGTCCCAGGGCTCCGGGGTCCTGGCCACCTGTCTCCACCATGAAGCTGAGGCCCTGGTTTGCTTCAGCAGGTGCCTTGGTCCTGGTGGCAGCCATGCCTGTGACTAGAAGGTCTATACCAACACTTGAGTAAGCAAGCATTCCAGAAGGTCCAGCTGCAGCAGACAGCCTGGCACATAAGAATGGCTTCTTCATCCTGTGCCAGATATTCACAACTATTACCACTTCTGGCACTGAGAGGTGACAAAGCAGTCCCTGTTGCCTCACCATCTGGAACACCGTAGACTCTGGAGGGAGCCTCAATTACAGTGGCTGGAACAGCTGGTGGCAAAGCAAAGGACCCAAAGGGATGCATACCAGGAGCCTAGGAACACCAAGTTTCAGCAGCAGTGGTACCTGTCTGGCATCACCCAGGGCAACCTTAACATGAAGGAGGCCTGCATTCAGGGGTACAACATTGTGGTCTCCATTCTGGGTGATGTAATCGAGAAGAACCACCCAGACTTGGCAGGTAATTATGATCCTGGGGCCAGCTTCAATGTCAATGACCAGGACCCTGACCACCAGTCTTTTTTTTTTTTTTAATTTATTCATTTATTCATGAGAGAGAGACAGACAGACAGACAGGCAGAGGGAGAAGCAGGCTCCATGGAGGGAGCCTGATGTGGGACTCGACCCCCAGTCTCCAGGATCAAGCCCTGAGCTGAATGTGGCGCTAAACCACTGAGCCACCCGGGCTGCCCTGACCTCCAGTCTTAGTGCACACAGATGAATGACAACTGGCATGGCACACAGTATACGGGCCAGGAGGCTGCGGTGGCCAACAACAGTATCTGTGGCATAGGTGTAGACTACAATGCCTGCATCGGGGAGGTACACATGTTGGATGGTGAGATGATAGACATGATAGGAGCACACCCCCTAAGACTGAACCCCAACCACATCCGCATCTATGATGCCAGCTAGGGCCCCGAGTATTGACGGCAAGCCCATGGATGGACCCAACTATCTCACTGAGGAGGCCGACTTCTGGGGGAAGTTAGCCAGAGCCACAGAGGATGGGCTTCATCTTTGGGCCTTGGGAAATGAGGGCCAAGAGCATGACAAGTCTAATTGTAACTGATATCTACATGCTGTCCCTCAGCAGCACCACAAAGCTTGGCAATGTGTTCTGGTATAGCAAAGCCAGCTTGTACACACTGGCCACTACCTATAGCCATAGCAACCAGAGCAAGAAGCAGATAGGGGATGCTTCTAGGATCTTCAGAAGTGTACAGAGTCTCACACAGGGATGTAGGCCTCTGCCCCATTGGCAGCTGGCACCATCATTCTCATCTTGGAAGCCAGAAAGAGCTTCACCTGGTGAGACTTCAAAGTCAGCCTACCTCATTGCTAATGATTGCATCAGCAATGGTGTGGGCCCAAAGGTGAGCAATTCATATGGTACAGAATATTGGACAAGGGCTGTGGTGAGCCTGGCCTAGAACTGGATGGCAGTGGTCCCACAGAGGAAGTGCATCATGGACACCTTCACTGTGTCTAAGTACATTAGGTAACAACTGGAGGTACAAAAGACTGTCCCTGCCTGCCTGGGGGAGCTCAGCCACAGCACACAACTGGAGCATGCACAGTTCCACCTCACCCTCTCCAACTATCGCCATAGCTACTTGGCTGTCCAACTGGTCAGCCCTACAGGCACCTGTTCCACCTTGCTGGCTGCCATGTCAGACAATTACTCCACAGATGGGTTTAAGAACTGGGTCTTCATAGTAATCCATTCCTGGAATGAGAAGTCTTCTGGCAAGTGGGTCCTGGAGACTGAAGACACCAGCAAAGCCAACAACTATGGGACACTAAGTTCACCTTTGTGCTGGATGTCATGGCCCTGAGAGCCTGCACACACCTCCCTAGAGTTCAAGACATATTTCCAGTCAGTAGCACTGAGAATGATGTGGAGATCATGCAGGCCAGCATCTGTGCCCCATGCCACACCTTGCGTGCCATGTGCCAGGGCTGGCCCCTACAGGCTGCCTCAGTTGTCCCTGCCATGCCTCCCTCAACCCTGTGGAGCAGATGAGTTCCCAGTAGAGCCAGAGCACCCTTGAATTCCTGAGCAGTAGCCACCCCAGGAGGTAGAGGTGGAGTGTTGGCTAAGGGCAAACAGCAGGGCTGCTGCTCTCATATTTGCCTGAGGCATACTAGTCTTCATCACTGTCTTTGTGGTCCTACAACAGCACTGTAGCTTCAGCTTCTGGGGGGGGGGGGGCGGTGAATGTGTACACTGTAGACTGTAGCCTCATCTCCTACAAGGGGCTGCCCCCTGAAGCCTGGAAGGAAGGGTGCCCATCTGACTCAGAAGAGGATGACGGAGGGCCAGAGCAAGAGGACCACCTTTATCCCTGACCATGAGTACCTATGCCTGGCCCTTCAAGCCCGTCTCACTCCTTGGGTATTTTTTAATTCATCAAAGTGTTGTGTTGTTGTTGTTGTTGTTTGTTTATCTCGGGACTGGGTTTTGACCCCAGCTAGGAGGCAAGAGGGCCACTGACTGCTTCCCATCCTACCCTTGGATAGCCTGAGACAGGGCCCCAGGAGCAGCTGGGGGAAAGGGAGGGTCTCGTCCCACCTGTAGGACCCCCTTCATGTGGAGAAAGGAGTAGAACATTTAGGGCAGCTTTCCAAGGTCCAGGGGACCAGCCAGAGTTCCCTGAGGAGTGAAAAGGATCAGTCCTTCTTTTTCAGGATTCCTGACCTGAGCTACAGCTCTTGCCCCTATTCTGTTCTGTCCCTCTAAAGCACTAATGGTTCCCCCACTCCTCATCTAGGCAGCAGGGAGACTGGCCTAGGAGGTTGAAGGAGAAGGCCACCTCTCCAAGATCTTTAGTATCTCCAATCTTGAACCCCATCTCTGGTGAGCCTGAGGAGGAAACAGCGATCAGAGGAAGGACAAGGCAAAGCAGGTGCTTCCAGGGTAAACGTGTACACATGGTAGTGTTTGTCTCTTTGCTCACCTGGCTGCCTGCTGAACATGGCTGGCCTGACCAAGCCTCATGCTGGTGTCCTGACCACCTTACCTTCTCAGCCTCTCTCCCCTCCTGCCAGGGTCCAACTCTGTTTTCAGAGCTCAGAGCTGCCTGGGCTGACATTTACAGTCCCAGAAACAATGAGTGGCTGGTGAGGAGGGATGGTGTGAGGATCACAGGGAGGTTATATTTTCATTTTGTGATACTTCACTGTATATGTTGATTTTTAAAATATTTTTAAAATATTTATTTTAGAAGGAGAAAGAGTGATTAGGGAGAGGGACAGGGGAAGAAGGAGAGAATCCTTAAGCAGACTCTCCACTGAGCACAGAGCCTGATGTGGGGCTTGATCCCAGGACCCTGAGATCATGAACTGAGCTAAAATCAAGAGTCAGATGCCTAATAGCCACTCAAATGACCCTTTTCTTTTGTATTTTTAATGGGGGTAGCCCATTAAAAGGTGGGTAAATGGATGATCCACCTTCCCACACCCACTGTCCACTCTGCTATTCCCCCCCACTACTCTGGCCCTGAGGTGTATGTGGCTGCAGCATATTGATGAGGAGTAAGGAATAACTAGTCTCAAGTCCTGAAGAGGCAGACAGGCAAGCCAGCTGAGCCCTTGGAAAGGGGATCACAGTGGGAGGGGCAACCTATCATCCATGTTTCAGATGGGGCTCATGGTGTGAAGGACTCATGGGGGACTGGTTTTTCAAGGGCTAGGGGTGGAGGTGTTGGTATTGAGGCCCCTCTAACACTGTGCCCTGGTGAAGAAAGCATTGACCTATTTTGCTCCTCAAATCTCCTTCTGATGTGCCTTTTACATTTCTTCCATTAGCACAATCAGTACTCTGTCATCTGAGAGCCTCCTTTTCTTTATCTTTCTTAGTCTTTCCTAGCACCCAGCCACCTGCCCATGGGTGTCCTCTCTTTTCTCATCCCCCTTTCCTCACCCTTGGGGCCAGCTTCACTAATTTTATGATACTGGGTTGGTGTCCAGTGATTTTTTTCTCTTATAATTTAAACAGACCCAGAATAGTTGGTTCTATTTAATGGACATGAGATAATATTAGAGGTTTTAAAGTGATTAAATGTGCAGACAATGCAAATAAAAAAAAAGGAAATATTTTATGAATCCAACATTACCCTGATACCAAAATCAGATAATACCCCCCTGAAAAAGAAAATTTCAGGCCAATATCACAGATGATCACAGATTTAAAAATCCTCAACAAAACATTAGCAAACCAAATTCAGTAATATGTTTAAAAGGATTATACAGGGGCACCTGAGTGGCTCAGTAGTTGAGCATCTGCCTTTGGCTCAGGACATGATCCTGAGGACCTGAGATTGAGTCCCGCATCGGGCTCCCCACGGGGAGCTTGCTTCTCCCTATGCATCTGCCTCTGCCTCTCTGTGTCTTTCATGAATAAATAAATTAAAAATTTTAAAAATATAAAAAGTTTATACATCATTATCACATGCAATTCATTCCGTGGATTCACAGATGGCTCAACATCTATAAATCAATCAACATAATGTACCACATTAATAAAATGAAGGATAAGGAATCATATCATTTCAGTAGATGCAGAAGAAGCATTTGACAGAATTCAATATCCATCCATGATTAAAAAAAAAAAAAAAACTCTCAACAAATTAAATATAGAAGGAACGTACCTCAATATAATAAAAGCCATATATGGGAAGCCCCCAGCAAACATTATAAGACTAAAAGGCTAAAAGTGTGCCTCTAAGACTAGAAATAAGTCAGGGTGTCCACTCTCACCATTCTAGTCAACACAGTACTGGAAGTCCTAGTCAGAGCAATTTGGCAAGAAAAAGAAATCAGGCAGAGGCATCAGGCTTTCTGAGTTCAAACTATATTACAAAGCCATGGTAATTAAAAATAGTATGGTGCTGGCATAAATTCAGACCTAATATAGATCAATGGATCAGAATAAAACAAATTCACATAGTCAATTTTTTACATGATAGCCAAGAATATACAATGAGAAAAAAACAGTCTCCTCAATAAATTGTGTTGGGAAAACTGGACATCCACATACAAAGGAATGAAACTGGCTCTCTATCTTATACCACACACAAGTATCAAGTCAAAAGAGAATAAGCTGGGGACCTAGGTGGCTCAGTTGGTTAAGCATTTGTCTTTGGCTCAGGTCATGATCTCAGGGTTTGGGATATATACCTGAAGGAAATGAAACAGCTTCTGGAAAAGTCATCTAAACCTTCATGTTCACTGAAGCATTATTAACAATAGCCGAGACATGGAGACAGCCTAAGTGTGTGTTGATGGATGATGAATGGATAAAGGAAAATGTGGATAAAGGAAATGTGTAATTTTTTTTACAATGAAATACATTTATTGCCCAAGAAAAACTTATTAAAAAGCAAGAATAAAATACAAACTTTTCCTCAGAAAGTTATTTGACTTTTGTCTTTATGCTGACGTTGTAAATCTAGCAAATTATTTGGCAGCAAATAGAAGACTACTGGGACACTTAGACCAAAGATGTGTGGTTGTTCATAGTTGAATAAAGAACAGATCTTAGCTTCTGATTTCAAAGTTCTAAGTCTATTATATCAATAACATTTGATGGAACTTCACAAATAGAATATTCTGCTTTGATTGACTATCAGCTCATAAACAGGTAACAAGTTCACCAATCCAAGAAAGACTTTTGATGGTTCCAGAAAATAGGGTCCACTGGAGTAGGCAAAAGATGGGTTGCTCTAACATCATCTCTTCCATATTCCAGATTGGCCCGTAACTCAGTTATAAGTGCATTAATAAACCCTGAACTTTGTAGTGCTGTTGCACTAGGTGCTTTTGATGCCACTTGTGTAACCCGACTCCATAGCCAAATGTGTTATGCCTACTGATCTGTATTATGCACACACACACACTGGAAATATTATTCTACCATATAAAAACAAGGAAATTTGCTATTTGCCACAAGATGGATGAACCTTGATGGCATTATGTTAATAAGCCTGTCAGCAAAAGACAAATAATGCATGATCTCACTTATATGTGGAATCTAAAATCATCAGACTTATAGTAATAGAGAACAGATTGTTCATTGCCATGGTTGAGGGGTGTAGGAGAAATGCTAAGACACAGCCCAACTGCTGTGGCTCCCAGCCCAATCTGAGTAGAAGGGCTGATAACACCTAGAAGCTGTGTTGCTTAGTGGCACTTGTGCTAAGAGAAGGGCAGGCAAGCCAGTAGTTTGCAGAATAAAACAGTGAACCTGTTTGGCCAGGAAATTTAGGGCAAGGCATCTTGATAAGATAAAGAGTTCAGCAGCCCGGGAGGCTCAGCGGTTTAGCGGTTTAGCGCTGCCTTCAGCTCAGGGCCTGATCCTGGAGACCCCGGATCAAGTCCCACATCGGGCTCCCTGCATGGAGCCTGTTTCTCCCTAGTCCTGTGTCTCTGCCTCTCTTTCTCTCTGTGCCTCTCATGAGTAAATAAATAAAATCTTTTTTAAAAAAGATAAAGAGCTTTAATGGCTTTAGAACTGCTGCTCCCATTGTCTTGGCAAGGAAACTAATTTAGAGCCATGCTCATTGCTGAATATAGCCTCTAGCCTGCCAGACTAGGGAAACTAACTGAAGCATATGGGACATTGTATAGCCAACCTAACATCCCTGCCTACATTGGCACGTGAACAGAATGCACAGTTCATGACTTTCCTTTTCTACAGAACAAAATTAATGGCCTCACCTAATGAGGGAATTCAGTGCACACTCTTATGTGATATGGGTCTCCCAAATAGTCCATTCAGGTCCTAAGTCCTTGTCAAGGTAGAAAAGCTAATTCATAGCTCCATCTACTACTGAATATAGTACCTAGTCCCAAGTACCTAATAAGCCTGACCAAAAAATCCACACAACCATCCTATAACCTCACCTGAGTAGGGAACCAAGATACATACAACAGTTTTCAGCCAGTGACAGAGTCACGCATCCTTGACCTCAATCTTAAACAGTTGCCTCCCCCCAAAATAGGGTAATAACAGGTCCCACCTGCCATAGACATTACTGGCAGACATGAACTGGCTGGGGAAGATCTGTCTCTGTCTTTTCAGCAAAACTAAAATACATGGAGGAGAAATCTAATGACTCAAATGAGCAGATACAAATACAAGGAATAAAACAAAAAGCCAGGAAAATATGATACCACCAAAGGAAACTAATAAAGCTCTAAAATTGTTCTAAAAGAAATGAAGGTCAATTGTTAGACTAAGAATACAGAATAATCTTAAGCTTAGGGAACTACAAGAAAATACAGTCAAATAAATTAAATTAGAACACTACTTGAATGATATGAGAAGTTCAACAAAAGCAGAAGCCATAAACACACAAATATAGAAATTCTAGAGTTGAAAAATAGGTTAATTAAGCTGAATAATTCAGGAATAATTCAGTAGAGTTTCAAAAGCAGACTTGACCATGCAGACAAGTCAGTGACGTAGAGGACAGAAAATTAAAAATTATCCACTCCAAGAAGCAGAACAAAAAAAGAATAAAGAAAGCCTATGAGAATTATAGAACACAATATAAAGAAACAATATTCCCATTATGGGAATTCCAAGGAGAAGAGAAGAAGAGATTTTAAGAAATTATATTTAAAGGTGAAAAACCTCCTAAATCTGGGGAGAGAAATGGACATCCAGGTCTACAAGGCCCAAAGGCCCCAAATAGGTTGAACCTAAATTGGACTACACTGAGACACATTGTAATAACATTGTCAAAAATCAAACAAATTTAAACACAGTGGGATAAAACAAAAGTTACATACATGGGAACCCCCACAAATTATTGACATTTCTTAACCAAAACACTTCAGAGCAGAAGAGAATAGAATGATATATTCAAAATATTGAAGGAAAATATTTGCCAACCAAGCATACTGTACCCAGGGAAGCTGTTCTTTAAAAGTTAAGGAGAAATAGACTTTTCTAAATAAACAAAACTTGAGGGAGTTCATTACCACTTGACCCATTTTACAAAATAAATTAGAGAAAGTTCTTTGAGTTGAAATAAAAGGATGCTAATTAGCTTCTTAATAACATAAAAAAGGTATCATAAAACTCACTGGAATGGTAAAAACACAAATATATAGTTCAAGATTATGTAATTTGATAATGGTGGTACATATTCACTGACAACTATAGTTTAAAAAATAAAGAACAAACATTGTAAAAATAACCATAGGTACAATAATCTTTTATTAGTAACAAATATAAAAATATGTAAATTGTTGTCGCAATAACCTAAAATAGGAGGGACAGGTAAAAGTATAAGATTTAGAAATCTATAAAATTTATCAGCTTAAAATAGGTTATTATAATTTTTAAGATATTTTATGTAAGCCTCATAGAGGGAAAAATCTATAACTATTAGACAAAAGAACATGATAAAGAAGTCAAAGAATATTTGTACCAAAACACATCAAAACATGAAAAAGACAGTAGGACAAGAAACAAGGAAGAGTAGATTTATAAAACAGAAAACAAAATGGCAATGTTAAGTCTTTACCTATCAATCACTTAATTTAAATGTAAACAGATTAAATTCTCCAATAAAAAGACATAGAATGGCTAAATGGATTTAAAAATAAAAACTATTCAATAATACGTTACCTACAAATAACAAATTAGCCTTAAAGACACACATAGAATGAAAATAAAGAGAATCAAATGTCATTTCAAGCAAATGGTACTCTGACTTCCAGAAAAATACAGGGGTAGTTATACTTAGTTAAAATAGACTTTCACCTAAAATTGAATTAAAAAAATGAAAACACATTAAAAAAATGAAAACACAAAGGGCATGACATAATGATAAAGAGATCAATCCATTAGGAAGATATAACTATAAATATTTATGTGCTCAATATCACAGCACTTAAATATATAAATCAAAAACAGCTAAAAGGAAGAAATAAATAATACAGTAATAGTTGGGGACTTATAATATCCCACCCTCACCAATGGATAGATCATCCAGACAATAAATCAATAAGGAAACAGTGAATTTGAAAAACACTATAGATCTGATAGATCTAACAGACATATACAGAACTTTTCATCCAACAACAGCAGAATTCATTCTACTAAAGTATATATAGAACATTTTCTAAAATATATCACGTTAGGCCACAAAACAAGGGTAAGCAAAGTCAAGAAGACTGAAATCATACCAAGTATCTTTTCTGACCATAATGGAATGAAACCAGAAACCAATAAGAGGAAAACAGGAAAATTCACAAATGCATGCCAATTCAACAATACTTTCCTGAACAACCAACAGATAAAATAAGAAATTAAAGGAGAAATAAGAGTTTCCTGAGATGAACAAAAAATGGAGGAAAAAAATACCAGAAATTATGGCATGCAACAAAAGTAGTTCTATGAGAGTAGTTCATAGTAATAAAGGACTATATTAAAAGAAGATATAGAACCCAGGAACAAGATGGCAGCATAGAACAACCCAGAACTCACCTACTACCACAGGCACACTGAATTTGCCCCTACATATAGCAGTTCTTCCTAAATAACAGAGGGAAGACTGAACACCTTCTTCCTAACAAGGAATAGAGAGATGACATAGAGAACAGCAGAAGAGATGGCCACATGGTAACAATAAGAATACCACACTTCGTGCTGTGAACTGCAATGGAGAGGGAGAGTACTAAGGTACTTGCAGACAGATTCACCTGCCCTGGGGCACAGGAAAAAAAATGTTTCAAAGGGGGAAGCAGACTAAAGTGAAGGAAACCTATTCACTAACTCTTGAGCATCTGCCAAACTGTGGGATAACTCTATGAAGTCAGAGGTCTATTGAGTACCATTGTTCCCCCTTCCACCTGAATAGTGTGGATGGGAGCAGGTTCCTGGTGCCCTGGATAGCCTATTGCCTCAGCAAACCCCTACCCCACATCAGGTCCAGCCATCTCCCCACCTCCCTGAGCTCCACCCATCTTGCCAGGGTTCCCCCTGCATGGAGATCCCCAGAATCCCTATCCCACACCCACTTTGGCACCAGCTAATCCCCAAGACATCCCCATTGAAGAGCACCCTGGGAATCCCTGGCCTATGCCAGATTCGGCTCTGGGCATCCCACCAGGGTGGCCTTGGTGAAGAATGCCCTGGGGCCACTCCAAGCCCAAACCTGGTTCAGCTCTAGTTGTACCACCACAGTGGCCTAGACAATGAGTGCCTAGAGATCTCCAACCCATGCTCACTAGAGTTCTAGGCAGCCACCAAAGCCACCAGGACATGCAGGCTATACAAAGGGCCTTTCTACACAAAGCCATTCCTTCAGACTAAGAAGCTATTTCACCCAACTCATAGAAACAAACACAGAAAGTCAAACATGAAAAGATAGATAGAAGAATATCCTCCAGATGGAAGGAAAAGACAAAACTTTGGGAAATAAAAACTAAAGAGAGATAAGTAGTCTACCTGATAAGGGGTTCAAAGTAATGGTCCTAAAGATGCTCACTGGACCTGAAAGAATAGTGGATGAACTAAGAACTTCTACAAAGAAATAGAACATATAAAAAAGAATCAAGGTTGAAGAGTACAATAACTAAAATGAAAAATATGCTAGAGAGAATCAACAGCAGATTAGAAAATACAAAACAGTGTTCTGAAAGATAAGATACTGAAAAGTGCCCAAGCTAAACAGCAAAATGGAATTAATAAAAAATGAGGATAAGTTAAAGGATTACTGGGACATTGAGCAAGATAACATTGGCAATCATAGGAGTCTCAGATGAAGGAGAAAGAAAAGGGCAAAAAATGTTTTGAAGAAGTAATAGCTGAAAACTTTTCTAATCTGAGGAGGGAAACAGACATCCAGGTCTAGAAAGCACAGTGAGCCCAAAACAAAATGAACCCCAAGAAGTCCAAACCATGGCACATAATAATTAAAGTGTCAAGGATTAAGGATAAAGAGAGAATCTTAAAAAGCAGCAAGAGGAAAAAAAAAAAAAAAAAAAACAGCAAGAGAATTGTGATTATTTACATAAAAGAGAAATCCCACAAGACTATCAGCAAATTTCTCATTAGAAACTTGGCAGGCCAGACAAGTGTGGCACCATATTTTGATAGTGATGAAAGAAAACAATACAACCATGAATACTTTACAAGGCAAGCATATCATACAGAATTGAAAGAGAAATGAAGTTTCCCAGATAAAGTGAAAAGTGTTCATCACCACTAAACCAGCCTTACAAGAAATGCTAAAAATATATTTTTTTTTTGGACGAGTAAAGACCATATTTAGGAGAAAAATATGGAAAGAAAAAAATTCCCAGGCAGAAGCGAACATAAGTAAATATAGCAGAACGATCACTTATAAAGCTACTATAAAGGCTGTAAGACAAAAGCAGTAAAATCAATTGTATCTAAAATATTATGAGATTTACAAAATAAAGATATAAAATATCACATACACAAAATGGGGGGAGGAGTAAGAATGTCGTGTATATAGAATGTGTTTGAACTTCAGCAACTTACTATACACTGCAATATACTTTGGACATTATGTATGAAACTCATGATAACTACAAACCCAAAACCTTTAATAGATACAAAAAAAAATAAAGAGAAAGGAATTCAAGTATGACACTAAAAACATCATCAATCACTAGGGAAGAAGGAAGCAAGAAAAGAAACTATAAAAACAACTAGAAAACAACTAACAAAAGGGCAATAAGCACACATCTATCAATAATTACTTTAAATCTACATGCTCCAATCAAAATCACAGGGTAACTGAATGGATAAAAAAACAAGACCCATCCGCATACTGCCTACAACAGACTTGCTTTAGGCCTAAAGATATACAGAAGGTGAAACTATGGAAAAATTTTTCCATGCAAATGAAAGTGAAAAAAACAAACAAACCTGAGGTAGCAAGTTTATATCAGTCAAAAGAGATTAAAAGAAAGTTTATAACAAGAGACAAGGACATTACATAATGATAAAGAGATCCATCCAACAAGAGAATAGAATTACAAATATTTATATACCCAACACAGGAATGCCTAATATGTAATCAAATATTAATTAATACAAAGGGAAAAATTGACCATAAAACAGTAATAGTAGGGGATTTTAACACCTTACTTACATAAATGGATAGATCAATCCACAGAGAAAAATCAATAAGGAAACAGAGGTTTTGAATGATGTATTAGACCAGATGGACTTAACAAATATATATAAATATTTCATCCAAAACCATCAGAATGCACTCTGTTTCAAGAACCCATGGAACACATTAGGCCACAGAACAAGTCTCAATAAATTTAAGAAGGTTGAAATCATACCAAACATTTTTCTGACCACAACAATATGAAACCAGAAATCATTTACAAATTTTAAAAAAGTGAAAAAAGAAAATAAAAATGACTAGGGACAAACGAAAGGGCAGACAAAATGGTTCAAAATATTTGGGATGCAGCAACAGCAGTTCTAAGAGGGAAATTTATACCAATACAGGTCTTTCTAAAAACAAGAATCTCAAACAATCTAACTCTACACCTAAAGGAAATTTTAAAAAGAACAAACAATTCCTAATGTTAGAAGAAAGGAAATAGTAAAGATCAGAGCAGGAATAAGTGAAATGAAGATTAAAAAAAAAACAGGAGAAAATATCAATAAAACCAAGAGCTGCTTCCTTTAAAGGACAAACAAAATTGATACACTTTTAGCCAGACTCATGAAAAATTAAAGGGAACTCAAAATAAATAAATAAATAAATAAAAGCAAAAGAAAAAGAAAAAAGAAAATCAAAAATGAAAGAGAAGAAACAATTGACACCATAGACATACAAAGGATTTTAAGACAGTACTATGAAAATTATATAACAAATTGGACAACTTGTAATAAATGGATGAATTTTTAGAAACATACAATCTCTATCAAAATACCAACAGCATTTTTTTGCAAAAATAATATTAAAATATGTATGGAACCACAGAAGATCCTGGATAGCCAAAGCAATCTTGAGAAAGAAGAAAGCTGGAGGTATCACAACACCAGATTTTAAGACATACTACAGAACTATAGTAATCAAAACAGTATGGTACTGGCACAGAAATAGACACATATCAATAGAATAGGATAGAGACCTTAGAAATAAATTGAAATTTATAGGGTCAGTTTATGACAAAGACAAGAATATACAATGAGGAAAAGACAGTCTTTTCATTAAATGATGCTAAATAAATGGTTTTGGGAAAACCGAACAGCTACATGCAAAAGAATGAACCTGGATCACTTTCTTATACCATAAACCAAAAAAACTCAACATGGATTAAATGTGAGACCTGAAGCCATAAAAATCCTAGAAGAGAACACAGGGAGTAATTTCTATAATATCACCCCTGGCAACATTTTTAAAGATATGTCTTCTAAGGCAAGGAACATACTAGCAAAAGTAAACTATTGTTTACTAGTAAACTATTAAACTACATCAAGATAAAAATATTTGAACAGCAAAGGAAACCATCAACAAAACAAAAAGATAACCTACTGAATGAGAGAAAATATTTTTGAATGATATATCCAATAAAGGATTAATATCATATATATATATATATATATATATATAATGTTTGTCCTTCTCTGATTTACTTATTTCACTCAGCATAATACCCTCCAGTTCCATCCATGTCGAAGCAAATGGTGGGTATTTGTTGTATCTAACGGCTGAGTAATATTCCATGTATACTGGGTGATGGGCACTGAGGGGGGCATTTGACGGGATGAGCACTGGGTGATATGCTTTATGTTGGCAAATTGAACTCCAATTAAAAATAAATAAATAAATAAATAAATAAATAAATAAATAAATAAAGTGCAGAGGAACTGAAAATTTTTCCAAAGAAGACATATAGATGGCCAACAGACACATGAAAAGATGCTTAACATCACTTATCAAAATGCAAATACATGCACAACCAAAAGAGATAGCACTCCACACTTGTTAGAATGGCTAAGATAAAGAAGAAACAGCAAGTGTTGGCAAGGCTATGGAGAAAAAGGAACCCTCTTGTACTTTTGGTGGGAATGTTAATTGGTAAAGCCTCTATGAAAATAGTATGGAATATCCTCAAAAAATTAAAATTAGAAATACCATATGATCCAGTAATTCCCCTATTTGGTATCTACTCAAGGAAAACACAAATACTACTTTGAAAAGATATGGGCACCCCTATGTTTATTGCAGCATTACTTACAATAGCTAAGTCACAGAAGCAACCTAAGTGTCCATGTATAAGGAGAATATGATATATATACACAATGGAATACTACTCAGCCACAAAACAGGATGGGATCATGCCATTGGAGACAACATGGATGGTCCTGGTGGGTACTATGCTAGGTGAAATAAGTCAGACTGAGAGAGACAAATACCATATGATTCTACCCATAAATGGGGTCTAACAAATTAATAAACGAAAGAATCAGAACTATAAGTATAGAAAGATAATGGTTGCCAAAGAGATGAGGGGTGGAAGGATGGGCAAAATGAGTGAAGGAGAGAGGCCTCTAGTCATGGAATGAGTAAGTCTCAGGAATAAAAAGCAGAACATAAGAAATACAATCAATAATATGGTAAATATGATGTAATGAGATAGATGGTAACTACTAGTGGTGAAAACAGCATAATGCATTAACTTATCGAATCACTGGGTCATACACTTGCAACTGATGTAACACTGTGTGTTAACTATACTTAATAAAACAAATAAATATATAATCTTCCATATAATCAGGAAAAAAAAATAGAAAAGTCTAAACAGACTGATTATTAGTAACAAAATTCAATTGGTTACCAACAACCTCCCAACAAACAGAAGTCAGGACTGGATGGCTTCCCAGGTGAATTCTATCAAACACTTAGAACAGTTAATACCTATCCATAGGAATAAAGCTCCTTGACACGGTTCTTGGTAGGGTTTTTGGATAGGACACCTAAAGCACAAGCAACAACAGAAAAAATAAGTGGATTCACATCAAACTAAAAAGCTTCTGCACAGCAAAAGAAACCATCAACAAAATGAAAAGACAGCATATGGGATGGAAGGAAAACATTTGCAAGCCATTTATCTAATAGGGGGTTAATATTCAAAATAGATAATGAACTCCTAAAACTCAATAGCAAAATAATAATTCAATTACAAAATGGGCAAAGGACCTGAACAGATATTTTCTAAGGAAGATATATGAAAGGCCAACAGGTATATAAATAGATGATCAATATCACTAGTCATTAGGGCAATACAAATTGAAAGTGAAATAAGTGAAATAAGTTAAAGAAAGACACATACTGTATAATATCACTTATGTGTAGAAGCTTAAAACACAACAAAACCTTACCAACTCATAGAAAGAGTGATCAGATTTATGGTTACTGTAAGTGGAGGGTGGGGGTAGGCACAATCAGAGGAAGATGGTCTAAAGGCACAAACTTCCAGTTATAAGATAAATAAGTACTAGAGATGTAATGTACAACATCATAACTATATAGTTAATACTGCTGTGTGATATATAGGAAAGTTGTTAAGAGTAAATCATAAGGGTGCTCATCACAAGGAAAACATTTCTTTTTTTCTTTTTTTAATATATCTATATGAGATGATGGGTCTCAGCTGAACCTATTGTGGTAATTATTTCACAATATATATAAATTCACAGCCCACTGAGGCTCTGAAACAGAGGAATCCGCTAAATTGTGCTCCAGGACTTCTGACCTACAGAGACTATAAGGTAATAAAAGTGTTTTTAAGTCACTAAAATTGTGGTAATTTGTTATGCATAAATAGAAAACTAATATAATTTTTGTTCTCAGTTTCTTCAAAAGTAAAGTAGAGATAATAGTATTTAGTTTGCAGTAGTTTGAAAATTAAATATATATTCATTTATATTATACAGTACCTGAAAATCATTATTCTTTTATTTTTCCATGTCTGAATTTAATTTCTTTAATGACTCCTTATTCCTTTGGGTGTCAGGAATGTAAATTCAGGAATGTAAATTAGTTAATTCCTAATTTTCTCTGCAATATATATATTTTTAATCTGATTTCTAGGAGACATAGTTAGAGAGTGGCAAGAACCAAGAACCTTGGGTTTACAGTATGCTATCTAGGTTACAACCAATAGATGAGATGTGTACTTTCTCATCAAATAAAACCAGTGTTTTGCAATAGCATCTTTTAAAAAACAGATTTGGAAATTAACTTTCTGAACAAGTGTAGGCTGGTGCTTTCTTCTCCAAACCTCTTAGCATAGTGTTACGTTATCTGTTTTTGCTGTACTCAATTCTGAATGATGTCTATGTAGTTTGGGAGTCTACTCTTATAGAGAAATTAAAAAAAAAAATCCCAGAAAACACTATTTTACACTTTTCTCAGGAAAAAATAATCAAATTGTTTACCAGAAAGTTCACTGTTTTGTTAGAAAATTGCACAAAGTGTTGACATAATCCTCTTACTTTAAGTTACCCTAGTACATATTTATTCACACTGCACATTCTCTTTGGTGACTTTTTTTCCTTGAATTTGGAAATTTCTTAGTTATGGTATATGCCATACTAGTAGTTAACAGTTCTTATTGATTTACTTTTATAAATTGGCCATGCAATGCAACAACAGTTAACAACAAAAAATACACTTAGTCTTATGTTTAAAATGTGTAAAATATAGGTAAACAAAATTATATTTAATTGCTATTTTTTTTCTCAGGAACTACTAGTTGGTAGACTATAGAAAATCACCCATATTCTTTGGACAATACTGAAGAAAGCTACTCATGGGAAGAATGTAAAACATTTACCTGTGCCTCTTGGTCCCTGAAACATGATTTAAACATGTGGCATGGATAGTATATTAAGATGTCAAATTGACTAATTTTGTCTTCTCATATATAAAAGGGAAAATGCAAAAAAAAAATTCTAATGTTCCTTTTCTCATCTCTCATCCATTGAAAACATTCTAATCAAGCCTAGGTTTTCTAAGGTATAGGCTTTTCTTACTTCCAGAAGAACTGTTTTTGTTTTTGTTTTTGTTTTTTATTTCCAAAGCCTATTTAAAGATTTTCAGCCAGTGGATGAGTAGCTCAGCATCATTAAAAGCAGCAAGAAATTTCTGATTATACTGTTATAAAAAAGCTGCTGTGAAGGACAAATCTCAGTTTTAAAAGATATCAAGAGTTGGTGGAGAACAGAGGACAAGACCAATAGTGGTTTTTTTCAGTGGCAATCACTATGTACTAAGGCCTCTTCCCATTTCTAGGAACAACATAAATCCCTTTGAGTTCTGTCCTATCTGGTAGTAAAGGGCAAGGAGCCCCAAGATTACTTAAACCAGATGCTATAGTATCCATGATGAATAGGTAGGGTACTCACATGAGATTTAATTTCATTTAGAAATTATAAAACATAGTTATTTTTTTGTATATGAGTTTAATGAAACAAATTCTCATTTTATCTACTTATATGTCAGATATCTGAAAATAAAAGAAAATATGAATGGATAAAATGTAGGTGGAAAAAAGGCAGGTGGAAAACTTAAATGAGAAAAAGACTCCTTGTCTGGAAACTTACTCATTAGTAATGAGATTGAAATATTCAGTTTTTATTATAAATAAAGTATTCTTGATCTTCTAAAAGTTTTTAAGCAATGTCATAGAGGGATATAAAAGTGGTAATAGATTACAACAACTGAGTCTTTATTTGGTTACACATTATGCAAAATAATTTTCTTTAATGCTTTGTCAAACTTAAATCTAATAAAATTTTAGGATTACATAAGACTTATAGAAGCTAAAGGTAAAGGTTTCTTTGTTCCTCAATAGGCACTAAATAGTACTTCTTTTAGGAGGTAAGTGAATGGTTGCTGGTGAGTTTGTTTTAAATTCCTTGTATAAATGCCTCAGTGATTGTAATGATGACAGAGGACATATTTAATTTAGGATATACAATGATTTTCAAAAATAACCTACATTCTATATCTAAAAAGGCATACAGGTAATTTTAAAAGTTGTGTGGCTGGGGATCCCTTGGTGCCTGCCTTTGGCTCAGGGTGCGATCCTGGGGTCCCAGAATTGAGCCCCATGTTGGGCTCCCGGCAAGGAGCCTGCTTGTCCCTCTGCCCTTGTCTCTGCCTCTCTCTCTCTCTCTCTCTCTCTGTGTCTATCATAAATAAATTTTAAAAATCTTTAAAAAAATAATAAATAAATAAAAATTGTGTGGCTAATTTTATTGTACCTAACATATGTCCTGCAATTTTTGCAAATGCAACTTAAAACATAATCTTGTTAGCTCACAGTAAAATGTTAATTATAATCTGTTAATCATTATATATTCACAACTTTAAAATAGAGGAGCTGAAAATTAAAATGAAAGGTGAATTCTGTTCTGAAATGCATGATTTTTATACCCTGGACAGTTCTGCCCTTTTCCTTCTAAGGATGCTATCCCTCAAACTCTCTTTCTTTGATTCAGAAAGTAATGTAAATGTTCCACATGGTGATTATCTCGAAAACCATATAGAAATGTTGGCAATGTGGGAAAGATATTCAAACCATCAGGCAAACTAATTGAGTATTTTAACATTAAGTTTTGAAGTACAGAAGTACAGAAATAATTCTGATAATTAACTCATTAAATTTTTTGGAAATACTTTTCTATTTTGAATTTTTGGAAATATTTTTCTATTTTGAGTTTCTTCCCTCACATTTCAAGCTAAAATTTAAGGATAACCAATATTTCAGGAATCTTTGGGATCCTGATTCTTTTGGAAACAAATAAACAAGGACAATTCTAATTTCTATGTTAAAATATATAATTGATTGGATTTAAGCTCTTCTAAGAAACCAAGCAGAACTCAAGAATCATGAAAATATTAACAAAAGGTATATGGGGCTTCTTTTTTCTAATGGAGGCAGGCTCAGTAATTAGAATTAATTAACTATAAATTTAAATATAAACACACCAGCAAGAATGAATAAAACATAACAAAGTGTCAAAGAGACAATAAGGTCCTTATTAATATCCCTAGACACATCTGATTGAAATCACAGAAAATCAAAGAAAAAATATAAAAGTAGACAAAAACAATTACCTTTAAATGACTGACATCTGACAGCCAGAAGACAGTTAAAATATCTTCAATCTGCTGGGGGAAAAAATGTGCCTAGTTAAAATTCTATAACCAGTGACAGTATCTGTCAAGTTTGGAGACAAAATAGCATTGAGATAAATAAAAACAGATTTCACTACCAGGAGACCCACAGCAAAGGAAATTTTAGAGGATATATTTCACATAATAGGAAATGACTCCAATGGAAGCTATGTGTGATTGAAGCAATGAAGGACAAAAAACTGAAGCAACAAAACTAAGCTAAATAGAGATAAATTAAAAAAAAAAAAAAAAAAACCTCTGTGTAAAATAATAAAGGGTTTCTTGATAACTTGCACTCATACTTTCTCTTCCTACAGAGATGAGAAAATGAGACTACCAAGTGAAATTACACCTAATGATTTTAAATTACATGGTGGAAACATGTTCCTCAGAAGTGATCCTTTTTTTTCCCTCATTTTCTTTTGACAAACATGTAAAAACTTGTATGATAGTCAGAAATTATAAAACTGGTTTAGTATATAAAGATTATTATTATTATTATTTAAAGATGTATTTATTTATTTTAGGGGGGGAAGGGCAGAAGGAGAGGGAGAGAGTCTTAACAGATTCTATGCTCAGTGTGGAGTCTGATCGTGAGGGAGCTCATTCTCATGACCCTGGGATCAGGACCTGAGCTGAAATCAAGAGTCAGATGCTTAACTGACAGTGCCACCCAGATGCCCCTTGAATATAGAGATTATTATCACCATTAAGAAGAATTAATTGAGTGTAGTCCTGGAATTTAATGAGTAGTCACTAAGGTGTTATCATCATTTTTTTATAGCTTCAGATTAGTTTGTTACTGATGTGCATCAAAATATGTTGTAAATGAACAAGGTGAGGTAATCAACATGCATAACTGCAGATTTTTCATTGCCATTCTAGTAAACCAGAGGACTTAATGAAGTTTACCAAAGTGTTCAATCAGAGAGTACGCTTTTAATAAATGTCTGACATAGTTCACATTAACACAATAAACAAATATATAAATTTAATTAATTGGCTTATATTATAATATAATTATGCATTTTAAATTTAAGTGTAAGTAGATTTTTTTAAAGACTTTTTTTAGCCCATTTAAAGTTTTCTCACAAATCATTTTTGTTTTAAAAGCCAGAGGGGTAGGGTACTTGTGTGGTTCTGTGATTGAGCATCTACCTTTGCTCAGGTCAGGATCCCAGGGTCCTAGGATAGGCTTGCTTCTCCCTCTGCCTATACCTCTGCCTCTCTCTCTATCTCTCATGAATAAATACATAAAATCTTTTTTAAAAAAAAAAGTTTAAAAAAAATAAAGGTTAGAGGAATATGTGAGTCCCAAGGAAGGGATTTCTTTGCTATTTCAGGAAAAATCACTCATTTCCAAAAGAGCACTTTTCTTAAGCATTCTTCTTAATTTTCAAACCCAGAATTTATATGATTAACAGATATCTTATGATTGATTTAGAAATACTAACATCAGCAACGTGTTCCAAATATCCATCATGGATACTACATTTCTAGTTATGAACTATTTGAATAGTAAATGCATTCATATATATTTTTTCTCTCTTATGTTTCATGCTGATTAGTGTATTTATTAAGATAGCACCTAGGGGTGCCTGGGTGGTGCTGTCTGTTAAGCAATGGACTCGGCTTTGGCACAGACCCTGATCTCAGGGTCTTGAGATGGAGCTCCATGTTGGATTCTACTCTCAGGAAGGAGTCTGCTTGAGTTTCTCTCTCCCTCTCCTTATGTCATGTTCTCTGTCTCTAAAATAAATAAATGATCTTAAAAACATAGATAGCATCTATATAGTTTCTCCTATTACATTTAACTGACATATTAAACCTCCTAACTTTTACTCTCTAAAATTTTATGAAAGAAGTTTTAAAATTTGAGTTTGATTTTAAACATTTTGGAATATTTCATAAATGCCACAGTTTGGTAAAAAGATGTATGGCAGAGAGAATTAAGATTTGGATCTGATAAGATAGTGTAAAGGGAAAATAAGGCCAATTAAGGAGAGGGCATAATCTATAAGGGAAGAAATAGGAGTTGTGACTATATGATATAAAAGATCAATTACAGGGGATCTCTGGGTGGCTCAGTGGTTTAGCACCTGCCTTTGGCCCAGGGCGCGATCCTGGGGTCCCGGGATTGAGTCCCACGTCGGGCTCCCGGCATGGAGCCCACTTCTCCCTCCTCCTGTGTCTCTGCCTCTCTCTCTCTCTCTCTATGTCTAAAATAAATAAATAAATAAATAAATAAATAAATAAATAAATAAATAAATCTATCTTAAAAAAAAGAAGTTATTAAAAAAAAGATCAATTACATACTGCAAATACACTATATTATAAGGCTAAAAAGTCTTATCTTAAAAGCACCTGATTTGATAAAGCAGGTAGAAAATAAAATTAATCTGGATGGTCTAAGCCAATGAAGTGAAGGAAGAGAGAGGAACAACTAGTTTAGCTACTACAACCATTCAAGGTGGAGTGGTATAAGCTAATGAAGTAAATGAGATATTTTGAATAATAATGATAATAAAAATAATAAAAAATTATGTGAAAGCAGAAAGTTACTACATAATTAATATATGCAAGTTCTTTTTGAAAAGCAGAAATGTTGAGAGACAGTTTCAAATGGTTAGCAAAATAGAGAAAATCACTTTTCTTAAAAATGAAGAATGAAAAATTGAGGCATGACTAAGATAAGTAAAGGGCTTAAGAAAAAAAAGATTCACTTATTTATTCATTTACTTAATAGGTATTTATTGGTTTTATACTATGCATGAGGAATTATACAATATGTTGGGGGTGGAAATATGAAGAACCAACAGAGTTGCTGCCCTAGTGGAATTTAAACTTAATGTGTGAAGTGAGCGTTCATTAAATAACCCACACAGAGATGTGAAATTACAATCAAAATTAAGCTTACAAAGAAGAGGTTCATGATGATAGGAAGCACATGACAGGAGAGATTTGGTCTTGTCACAAAGAATGGGAATAATTTTCTGAAGATACAACTACTGAGTTCTCTTGGGATAGAATTACAGTAGAAAAAGCACAAGGCTGTGAACAAACTTTGAGAACACAGTGATAAAATACTTTAATAAAAAGGTCCTAGTAGAGCTGTTGTAAGACTGAGAAGAATGAAGAAAGAATCTGTAAAACCACTTACTGGCCAAATAAAAATTATACTTAAATAAAAATGTTAAATTTTGACTTTAATTATTTCTGTTAAATGTGGCACCCTGCTAAGCATTGAGAACAGATGAACTAGCTCACTGTATACTTTACCTTTCTCATCCTTCTTTATGAAAAAATTTTCCCAGATATAAGTTTAACATTTTCCAGATATCATATCTAGAATTTTAGGCTATCAGAATGGCACAAATAATGAGATTATTCCTGCTATAATTTCTGTTATCATGCAATACATTCTCCTCCTGCCAAGTATCTTATATAAATTACTGCAATCATAATGTTAAATGTTATTTTAATACTTGTGTTTGAACTCCAACATAGAATTATATTACTTACTTTATTAGCTTATTTACCACCTACTATGCTATATTATTAGATAATTCTTTGAACGTGATTTGTTTGGGGTTACTTCTGGTAGTAATTTAAGTACCCCTTTGGCATGCCATTTACTATCTGTTTATATAACTATTACATATTTGTGGTCTTTATTAAAAAAACAAGCTAATTTAATCAGCATTAAGACAATGTTAGATTCAGATGAGTAATTTATTAGTACCAAAGTCATATTAGCATGTTATTTGTAAATTCTTCTTTATCAAAAAGAATATACTCAAGTCTTCACCTTTTAGTGGGATTATTTATGTTAACATGGATTTTAAATAATTTTTACAATTACATATAATAATTTATGGCCTTTCCTTCTATATTTACAATATACTAAGTAATCAGATCCTTCTACTTTCATTGTATGCTATGTAGGCTTTATAATTTTAGATATAAATATTCAGTATACCTATAACTAGCAGCAGTGGGAACTGCTTCACATCTTCCACATTAGCCAAGTTTACATAACATATATATGAATTTTCATGCTTTATACTGTGTATTATAGATAATATATTTTAATTTCATTATTAAATTATTTTATAATGTAGCTTCTGGATATAGAAAGGAAGCTGTGATTTTCTTCTTGAAATGTTTCACAATTCAGCAAATGAATTTTAATATATTTTTTTAAAGATCTTATTTATTTGAGAGACATAGAGTGAGCAAGTGAGAAGAGCATGAGCAGGGAGAGGGTGAAGGAGAGGCAGAAGTGGACTCCCCACTGAGCAGGGAGCCTGATGCTGGGCTCCATCTACGACTCAGGGATCATGACCTGAGCCAAAGGCAGATACTTAACCAACTGAGACACCCAGGCACCCCCTAGAAAATTAATTTTAATACCTATATGGCGTTCATTTTATATTTCAGTATGTGAAAATAAAAATCAAGATATTTTGGGATGCCTGGGTGGCTCAGTGGTTGAGCAACTGCCTTTGGCTCAGGGTGTGATCCTGGGATCCCGAATCGAGTCCCACATTGGGCTACCTGCATGGAGCCTGTTTCTCCCACTGCCTATATCTCTGCTTCTCTCTTTCTGTGTCTCTCATGAATAAATAAATAAAATCCTTAAAAAAATCAAGATATTTTTATCACTTGGGCCAATTTGAAGTTTCCAAGCCATTATCATTAAACACATGGAAATATTTTACTAGTACATATTACTAGTAAAATTATTAATGTCATAATATTTCATATGGGCCCTTTGAATTATAGCTTTATGTTTGACTTGACTATTATTTTGATGCTTATTTTTGTGATCATTAATTGATGCAAGTATCAAGCTCCGCTCGGTGGGGAGCCTGCTCCTCTCTCTGCCTATGTCTCTGCCTCTCTCTCTCTCTCTCTCTCTCTGTGTGTCTCTGATGAATAAATCAATAAAATCTTTAAAAAAAAAACACAATGAGGTATCACCTCACATCTGTTAGAATGTCTTATCAATAAGAGATCAAATAGCAAGTGTTAATGAGGATGTGGATAAAAGGAGATCCTTGTGCACTGTTGCACAAGGATTAAAATCAGTACAAAGTTTCCTTGATCAAGTAAAAATATAACTACCATATGATTCAGCAATTTTATTTCTAGATGTCTACCCAAAGAAAATGAAAAGGAACTTGAGAAGATAAAAGCACTCCCATGTTCACTGCAGTATTATTTAAAATAGCCAAAACATGGAATCAACGTAAGTGTCTACTGATAGATGAATGGATAAAGAAAATATGGTACATACACACAGCCATAAAAAAGAAGGAAATTTTGTCATTTGCAACAACCACAGGTGGTTCTTGAAGGCATTATGCAAAATAAGTCAGAGAGACAAAGACAAATACTGTATGATCTAGAGCCTATGTGGAATCAAAAAAAAAAAAAATAAACAAAACCAACAAAAAACCCCACTAAGCTCATAGATTCAGAGAATAAATCGGTGGATGCCAGTGTTGGAGGATGGAATGAATAAAGTGGGTGAAGGCAGTTAAATGGTACAATGTTCAGTTATAAAACAAGAAAGTCATAGTGACTATAGTTAATTATACTGTATTACATATTTGAGTATCACTAAGAGAGTAGATCTTAAAAGTTCTCATCATAAGACAAAGAATTAGTAACTGTGTGGTGATAGATGTTAACTAGACTTATAATGGTGATTATTTTGCAATATATACTAATATTGAATCATTATGTTGTACACCTGAAACTAATAGAAAACTACAGGTCAATTAGGTCTCTCTCTCTCTCTCTCTCTCTCTCTTTAAAGTAAGCTCCTAAAACCTGTAACTGGTTACATGAACCACCGATGTGATTTAAAAGCTATCTGCAGATTAGGAAAACAACATCACAGAATTTTAGACAGGTGGTTTTTACTCTTGCTATGTTTTTTTCTTTCTTCATTTGTATATGTAATATATACTTGCACCCAAACAAAAACCAACAGGAATTGTAAATAATACCTTTTTCCTGAGAAGGGTAACACCAAGCATTATTCTACTAGAAACCCATTAAAGCCTCAGTAGGTGCTACCTCTAAAGATTCTTTATGCCAAGCTATTCTAAAGCACAACGCCATCACTACCATCTTTTGAGTCAGGTATTAAAACTCAGAAGGGGGGGGAGGAGCAAGACGGCGGAAGAGTAGGGTCTCCAAATCACCTGTCTCCACCAAACTACCTAGAAAACCTTCAAATTATCCTGAAAATCTATGAATTCGGCCTGAGATTTAAAGAGAGACCAGCTGGAATGCTACAGTGAGAAGAGTTTGCGCTTCTATCAAGGTAGGAAGACGGGGGAAAAGAAATAGAGAAACAAAGGCCTCCAAGGGGGAGGGGCCCCGCGAGGAGCCGGGCTGAGGCCGGGGCGAGTGTCCCCAGGACAGGAGAGCCCCGTCCCGGAGACGCAGGAGCTGCACCGACCTTCCCGGGGGAAAGGGGCTCACGGGAAGGTGGAGCAGGACCCAGGAGGGCGGGGATGCTCTCGGGCTCCCGGGGACAGTAACAGCAACTGCGCGCCCAGGAGAGTGCGCCGAGCTCCCTAAGGGCTGCAGCGCGCACGGCGGGACCCGGCGGGACCCGGAGCAGCTGAAGGGGCTCGGGCGGCGGCTCCGCGGAGGGGGCTGCGCGGCCCCGGGAGCAGCTCGGAGGGGCTCGGGCAGAGGAAGAGGCTCCGTGCGGAGGGGGCTGCGCGGTTCCAGGAGCAGCTCGGAGGGGCTCGGGCGGCAGCTCCGCGGAGGGGGCTGCGGGGCGGGAGCGCGAATCCACCAGCGCAGGCTCCGGAGCACAGGGCGCCGGGACACAGCCCAGGATCCCGCCTCCCCCGGGACAGGCAGAGGCCGGGAGGGCCCAGGACAGCAAGGACGCTCCTGCCCCAGCTGAGCAGATCAGCGGCCCCGCCCGGAGCCTCCAGGCCCTGCAGACGGAGTTCCTGCCGGAGCTGAATCCAGGTTTCCAGAGCTGCCCCGCCACTGGGGCTGTTCCTCCTGCGGCCTCACGGGGTAAACAACCCCCACCGAGTCCTGCACCAGGCAGGGGCACAGCAGCTCCCCCAACTGCTAACACCTGAAAATCAGCACAACAGGCCCCTCCCCCAGAACACCAGCTAGACGGACAACTTCCAGGAGAAGCCAAGGGACTTAAAGTACACAGAATCAGAAGATACTCCCCGGTGGTTCTTTTTTTGTTTGTTTTTGTTTTTGTTTTTGTTTTTGTTTTGTTTTGCTTTTTGATTTGTTTCCTTCCCCCACCCCCTTTTTTTCTCCTTTCTTTTTCTTTCTCTTTTTCTTCTTTTTTTTTTTTTTTCGTTTTTTTTTTCTTTTTCTTCCCTTTTTTTTTTCTCTTTCTCTTTTCTTTCCTTCTTTCTCTCCTCTCTTTTTCTCTTTTTCCCAATACAACTTGCTTTTGGCCACTCTGCACTGAGCAAAATGACTAGAAGGAAAACCTCACCTCAAAAGAAAGAATCAGAAACAGCCCTCTCTCCCACAGAGTTACAAAATCTGGATTACAATTCAATGTCAGAAAGCCAATTCAGAAGCACTATTATACAGCTACTGGTGGCTCTAGAAAAAAGTATAAAGGACTCAAGAGACTTCATGACTGCAGAATTTAGAGCTAATCAGGCAGAAATTAAAAATCAATTGAATGAGATGCAATCCAAACTAGAAGTCCTAACGACGAGGGTTAACGAGGTGGAAGAACGAGTGAGTGACATAGAAGACAAGTTGATAGCAAAGAGGGAAACTGAGGAAAAAAGAGACAAACAATTAAAAGACCATGAAGATAGATTAAGGGAAATAAACGACAGCCTGAGGAAGAAAAACCTACGTTTAATTGGGGTTCCCGAGGGCGCCGAAAGGGCCAGAGGGCCAGAATATGTATTTGAACAAATTCTAGCTGAAAACTTTCCTAATCTGGGAAGGGAAACAGGCATTCAGATCCAGGAAATAGAGAGATTCCCCCCCTAAAATCAATAAAAACCGTTCAACACCTCGACATTTAATTGTGAAGCTTGCAAATTCCAAAGATAAGGAGAAGATCCTTAAAGCAGCAAGAGACAAGAAATCCCTGACTTTTATGGGGAGGAGTATTAGGGTAACAGCAGACCTCTCCACAGAGACCTGGCAGGCCAGAAAGGGCTGGCAGGATATATTGAGGGTCCTAAATGAGAAGAACATGCAACCAAGAATACTTTATCCAGCAAGGCTCTCATTCAAAATGGAAGGAGAGATAAAGAGCTTCCAAGACAGGCAGCAACTAAAAGAATATGTGACCTCCAAACCAGCTCTGCAAGAAATTTTAAGGGGGCCTCTTAAAATTCCCCTTTAAGAAGAAGTTCAGTGGAACAGTCCACAAAAACAAAGACTGAATAGATATCATGATGACACTAAACTCATATCTCTCAATAGTAACTCTGAATGTGAACGGGCTTAATGACCCCATCAAAAGGCGCAGGGTTTCAGACTGGATAAAAAAGCAGGACCCATCTATTTGCTGTCTACAAGAGACTCATTTTAGACAGAAGGACACCTACAGCCTGAAAATAAAAGGTTGGAGAACCATTTACCATTCGAATGGTCCTCAAAAGAAAGCAGGGGTAGCCATCCTTATATCAGATAAACTAAAATTTACCCCAAAGACTGTAGTGAGAGATGAAGAGGGACACTATATCATACTTAAAGTATCTATTCAACAAGAGGACTTAACAATCCTCAATATATATGCTCCGAATGTGGGAGCTGCCAAATATATAAATCAATTATTAACCAAAGTGAAGAAATACTTAGATAATAATACACTTATACTTGGTGACTTCAATCTAGCTCTTTCTATACTCGATAGGTCTTCTAAGCAAAACATCTCCAAAGAAACGAGAGCTTTAAATGATACACTGGACCAGATGGATTTCACAGATATCTACAGAACTTTACATCCAAACTCAACTGAATACACATTCTTCTCAAGCGCACATGGAACTTTCTCCAGAATAGACCACATATTGGGTCACAAATCGGGTCTGAACCGATACCAAAAGATTGGGATTGTCCCCTGCATATTCTCGGACCATAATGCCTTGAAATTAGAACTAAATCACAACAAGAAGTTTGGAAGGACCTCAAACACATGGAGGTTAAGGACCATCCTGCTAAAAGATAAAAGGGTCAACCAGGAAATTAAGGAAGAATTAAAAAGATTCATGGAAACTAATGAGAATGAAGATACAACCGTTCAAAATCTTTGGGATGCAGCAAAAGCAGTCCTAAGGGGGAAATACATCGCAATACAAGCATCCATCCAAAAACTGGAAGGAACTCAAATACAAAAGCTAACCTTACACCTAAAGGAGCTAGAGAAAAAACAGCAAATAGATCCTACACCCAAGAGAAGAAGGGAGTTAATAAAGATTCGAGCAGAACTCAACGAAATCGAGACCAGAAGAACTGTGGAACAGATCAACAGAACCAGGAGTTGGTTCTTTGAAAGAATTAATAAGATAGATAAACCATTAGCCAGCCTTATTAAAAAGAAGAGAGAGAAGACTCAAATTAATAAAATCATGAATGAGAAAGGAGAGATCACTACCAACACCAAGGAAATACAAACGATTTTAAAAACATATTATGAACAGCTATACGCCAATAAATTAGGCAATCTAGAAAAAATGGACGCATTCCTGGAAAGCCACAAACTACCAAAACTGGAACAGGAAGAAATAGAAAACCTGAACAGGCCAATAACCAAGGAGGAAATTGAAGCAGTCATCAGAAACCTCCCAAGACACAAGAGTCCAGGGCCAGATGGCTTCCCAGGAGAATTTTATCAAACGTTTAAAGAAGAAATCATACCTATTCTCCTAAAGCTGTTTGGAAAGATAGAAAGAGATAGAGTACTTCCAAATTCATTCTATGAAGCCAGCATCACCTTAATTCCAAAGCCAAACAAAGACCCCGCCAAAAAGGAGAATTACAGACCAATATCCCTGATGAACATGGATGCAAAAATTTTCAACAAGATACTGGCCAATAGGATCCAACAGTACATTAAGAAAATTATTCACCATGACCAAGTAGGATTTATCCCTGGGACACAAGGCTGGTTCAACACCCGTAAAACAATCAATGTGATTCATCATATCAGCAAGAGAAAAACCAAGAACCATATGATCCTCTCATTGGATGCAGAGAAAGCATTTGACAAAATACAGCATCCATTCCTGATTAAAACTCTTCAGAGTGTAGGGATAGAGGGAACATTCCTCGACATCTTAAAAGCCATCTATGAAAAGCCCACAGCAAATATCATTCTCAATGGGGAAGCACTGGGAGCCTTTCCCCTAAGATCAGGAACAAGACAGGGATGTCCACTCTCACCACTGCTATTCAACATAGTACTGGAAGTCCCAGCCTCAGCAATCAGACAACAAAAAGACATTAAAGGCATTCAAATTGGCAAAGAAGAAGTCAAACTCTCTCTCTTCGCCGATGACATGATACTCTACATAGAAAACCCAAAAGTCTCCACCCCAAGATTGCTAGAACTCATACAGCAATTCGGTAGCGTGGCAGGATACAAAATCAATGCCCAGAAGTCAGTGGCATTTCTATACACTAACAATGAGACTGAAGAAAGAGAAATTAAGGAGTCAATCCCATTTACAATTGCACCCAAAAGCATAAGATACCTAGGAATAAACCTCACCAAAGATGTAAAGGATCTATACCCTCAAAACTATAGAACACTTCTGAAAGAAATTGAGGAAGACACAAAGAGATGGAAAAATATTCCATGCTCATGGATTGGCAGAATTAATATTGTGAAAATGTCAATGTTACCCAGGGCAATATACACGTTTAATGCAATCCCTATCAAAATACCATGGACTTTCTTCAGAGAGTTAGAACAAATTATTTTAAGATTTGTGTGGAATCAGAAAAGACCCCGAATAGCCAGGGGAATTTTAAAAAAGAAAACCATATCTGGGGGCATCACAATGCCAGATTTCAGGTTGTACTACAAAGCTGTGGTCATCAAGACAGTGTGGTACTGGCACAAAAACAGACACATAGATCAGTGGAACAGAATAGAGAATCCAGAAGTGGACTCTGAACTTTATGGGCAACTAATATTCGATAAAGGAGGAAAGACTATCCATTGGAAGAAAGACAGTCTCTTCAATAAATGGTGCTGGGAAAATTGGACATCCACATGCAGAAGAATGAAACTAGACCACTCTCTTTCACCATACACAAAGATAAACTCAAAATGGATGAAAGATCTAAATGTGAGACAAGATTCCATCAAAATCCTAGAGAAGAACACAGGCAACACCCTTTTTGAACTCGGCCATAGTAACTTCTTGCAAGATACATCCACAAAGGCAAAAGAAACAAAAGCAAAAATGAACTATTGGGACTTCATCAAGATAAGAAGCTTTTGCACAGCAAAGGATACAGTCAACAAAACTCAAAGACAACCTACAGAATGGGAGAAGATATTTGCAAATGACATATCAGATAAAGGGCTAGTTTCCAAGATCTATAAAGAACTTATTAAACTCAACACCAAAGAAACAAACAATCCAATCATGAAATGGGCAAAAGACATGAACAGAAATCTCACAGAGGAAGACATAGACATGGCCAACATGCATATGAGAAAATGCTCTGCATCACTTGCCATCAGGGAAATACAAATCAAAACTACAATGAGATACCACCTCACACCAGTGAGAATGGGGAAAATTAACAAGGCAGGAAACAACAAATGTTGGAGAGGATGCGGAGAAAAGGGAACCCTCCTACACTGTTGGTGGGAATGTGAACTGGTGCAGCCACTCTGGAAAACTGTGTGGAGGTTCCTCAAACAGTTAAAAATATACCTGCCCTACGACCCAGCAATTGCACTGTTGGGGATTTACCCCAAAGATACAGATGCAATGAAACGCCGGGACACCTGCACCCCGATGTTTCTAGCAGCAATGGCCACTATAGCCAAACTGTGGAAGGAGCCTCGGTGTCCAACGAAAGATGAATGGATAAAGAAGATGTGGTTTATGTATACAATGGAATATTACTCAGCTATTAGAAATGACAAATACCCACCATTTGCTTCAACGTGGATGGAACTGGAGGGTATTATGCTGAGTGAAGTAAGTCAGTCGGAGAAGGACAAACATTATATGTTCTCATTCATTTGGGGAATATAAATAATAGTGAAAGGGAAAATAAGGGAAGGGAGAAGAAATGTGTGGGAAATATCAGAAAGGGAGACAGAACGTAAAGACTGCTAACTCTGGGAAACGAACTAGGGGTGGTAGAAGGGGAGGAGGGCGGGGGGTGGGAGTGAATGGGTGACGGGCACTGGGTGTTATTCTGTATGTTAGTAAATTGAACACCAATAAAAAAAAAATAAAAAAAAATAAAAAAAATAAAATAAAACTCAGAAGGGGAAAAAAAATTATGAATCAGAAGGAGCCTCAATGTCCTTCGACAGATGAATGGATAAAGAAGATGTGGTATACATATACAATGTAATATTACTCATCCATCAGAAAGGGTGAATACCCACCATTTGCTTCAACATGGATGGAACAGAGGGTATTATGCTGAGTGAAGTAAATCAATCAGAGAAGGACAATCATATGGTTTCACTTATATGGGGAATATAAGAAATAATGAAAGGGAGTATAAGGGAAAGGAGGGAAAATGAGTGGGAAAAATTAGAGAGGGTGACAAAACATGAGGGAGTCCTATCTCTGGGAAACGAACAAAGGGTAGTGGAAGGGGAGGCAGATAGGGGGATGGGGTAACTGGGTGACGGGCACTGAGGGGGGCACTTGATGGGATAAGCACTGGGTGTTATACTATATGT
This sequence comes from Canis aureus, assembly GCF_053574225.1. Taxonomy (NCBI): domain Eukaryota; kingdom Metazoa; phylum Chordata; class Mammalia; order Carnivora; family Canidae; genus Canis; species Canis aureus. Next base: position 22,586,076 of record NC_135634.1, read on the forward strand.
TGGCAAATCAAACTTCAATTAAAAAAAAAAAAGAATCAGGGACGCTTGGGTGGCTCAGCAGTTGAGCGTCTGCCTTTGGCTCAGGGTGTGATCCCAGGGTCCTGGGATCGAGTCTCACATTGGGCTCCCTGCATGGAGCTTGCTTCTCCCTCTGGCTGTGTCTCTGCCTCTCTCTCTGTGTCTCTCATGAATATATAAATAAAATATTAAAAAAAGAATCAGATTAAATTATACTTGACAATAATCAGAGAACAAATGAAAGTACTGAAAAGTACTGAATTGAGTTATACATATCTGTATTTCTTTCAACCATACTACATTTGATATCATTCCATGAATACAGAACTACCTACTGTTTAAGCTAGTATCCTAAAGAGATATATTTTGGTCAGAGAAAGTATAAAATTACTGGAATTATAAGTTAAAACTCAGTTATCCATCCCTCTAAAGAGCCAGGGTTTTCAATTAGACCAGTCTAACCACCACCTTGAATTACCCAAATTACAAAATAATACTTTAGAGTTAATTAACATAGCATTTAGATTCTCCTTGTAAACCCCAGTTAAATGATGAGAAGGGCTATATTTTTTTCTATACCTGACCATGGATGACTTCATCTTACTCTAAGACAATAAGAAATTTTGAAGTCATCTAGTCCATTCAGTCATGGCTAGGCAGAATGTATTAAGAATGTTTTATATTTATATACATATATATACACACACACACACATATTTATATTTATATTTATATTTATATTTATAATTATATTTATATTTATATTTAATCAGTCTATAAAGTGAAGCCAACTTCAAAAAATATATCCTCAAGATTTATACTTATATTTTCACAAGGGCTTTACCAAGTATATAAATGTTTTTTAATTATAACTGTTAATTGAAATTGCAAGTAGGTATGCTTTTTCCAGTGTAGTTAATATATAAAATACTGGTTGGTCTTTCAAGTAGAAGTTGAGCATAGACTCTAATGCTTAACTACCTTTACTCTAAAATTACTATTGCACATTTTAAATATTTTTCTATGTTATTTTCTACTTTCACAACCATATTTTAACTCATTATTACAGAAATAAATTCTATTTTAAAAATGAAAAAAAATAGAGAGATAGAGAAAGAGAGAGAAAATGGCATCTTGCTAGTTAAGAAGATACTAACCCTCTCAGAGCAAAGCAATTCTTGGAGGTAGCAAAGAGCTCACTGTGGGGGGAAGCGTGCCTTTCATAGGCAAACCTACCAATTCTGAGGTTCTACCAAACTTCTCCCTTTCTACCAAACCTCTCCCTTTATCTAACTCTCACACACCAAGCCCATATTTCCCATGGCCCAAATCATCCCAGAACTAGGTAACTAGAGACCAATCTTATAGCCCAAAGCCTACCAGAACTATTCTTACTAACCAGCCCTATGCTATTTGCTCTGACTCTGCTTTGCCTTGACTTTGGAAACCCCATTAAACCCCATTTAGCTCAGGTTTCCCCCATATTACTGCTTTTGCCTCCTGACCAAAACCTGATGTGTTTCTTGTGGCTCTACACAACACAGTATCCTCCCTTCTCTTGAGAAATATAATTAATTCTTCTTTCAAAAAAGGGGGAGGACAGGCAGCCTGGGTGGCTCAGTGGTTTAGTGCCACCTTCAGCCCAGGGTGTGATCCTGGAGACCTGGGATCGAGTCCCATGTCAGGCTCCCTGCATGAAGCCTGCCTGTGTCTCTGACTCTCTCTATCTCTGTGTCTCTCATGAATAAATAAATTCTTTAAAAAAAGGGGGGAGGAGAAAAATTAAGGTTTTAATAAAATACTATTTTTCATGCATCACAAAGGCAAAATTTCAGAAGTTTAACAATAGACTATTGAGGGGAATCTATGGGCAAAGGCACCCATAACCTGCTGGAGGGCATGTAGCAATATGTAAAAATAAACGGTACATATTTTTGCACCCTTTGGTTCAAAAATCTCACTTTTAAGAATGTATCATAAATATAATTTTTATTTATAGATGTGTATTGTTAAATAAATAGAAAACCACAATGGGCACAATTATTCATTGGTCATTATGTGTAACAGCAAAATGTTAAGCAATCCAAACTCCCATTCACAAGAGACATTCTTACAATATAATTATATACATCTATTAAGAAAAAAGGATGGAAATATTTCTAAAAACTGATATGTAGTGATTCTGAGAATAATAATTTATTTTGAGAGTTGAATAAGCATGTTAAATTCATACATATTAAAAAAAATCTAAAATGGTTAAAGACTCAGATTGTGAAATCAAATACAAAAGAGGACCATGATGTGTGGAATGAAAAACAAAACAAAACAAAACAAAAAATAGCCAAAGAAATCTTGAGAAAGAACAAACCTGAAAGAACACTCCCAAACCTCAAAGTATCCTGCAAAGCTATGATATTCAAAATAGTATGGTGCTCACTAAAAAACAAACATAGATCAGTGGAACAGAATAGTAAGTCCAGAAATAAAGGCATGCTTATATGGTCAATTATGTTATGACAAAGGAGGCAAAATATACAGTGTGCTGTGAAAACTGGACAGCTACATGTGAAAGAATGAAACTGGATCACTTTCTTACACCATACCCCCACCGCCCACCAAACCTCAAAATGGATCCAAATGCCTAAATGTAAGACATACCCATAAAATTCCTAGAATAAAACATGTGCAGTAAACTCTTGGCCACTCGTCTTGGCAATATTTTTTGGATCTGTCTCCTTAAGCAAGGGAAACTAAATGATGGTACTACATCCAACTAAAAGATTTTGTACAACTAAGGAAAGAATTACTAAAATTTAAAAGCAACTTACTAAATGGGAGGAGATATTTGCAAATGATATGTTTGATAAAGAGTTAATATCCAAAATAAATATTTAAAAAGACTCCTACAATTCAAGAAAAGGAAAACAATGTAATTTAAAATGGACAGATCTTTTCCCAAGAAGGCATATGGAGAGCTGACACATGAAAACTCATCACTCTTCATCAGGGAAATGCAAATCAAAACAACAGGATATCACCTCACACCTGTCAGAGTGGCTACTATCAAAAAACACAAGTATTGGCAAGATGTGTAGGAAAAGGAATCCTTATACATCCTTGGTGGGTGTAAACTGGCAGAGCCACTATGAAAAACAGTTTGGAGGATACTCCATTAAAAATAGAAATACCATATCATCCAGCAATTCCACTTCTGGGGATGTATCCAAAGAAAATGAAAATGCCAATTCAAGAAGACATATGCATCTCAATGTTTATTGCAACATTATTTGCAATAGCCAAGATATGAAAGCAACTTACGTGTCCACTGATAGATGAACAGATAAAAAAGGTCTGTATATATTTAATGGGATAGTACTCAGCCGTAAAAAAGAATGAGACCTTACCAGTTGCAATGTGGATGGACCTAGAGGATATTATGCTAAGTGAAATAAGTCACAGAAAGACAAATACCATATGATTTCTCTTATATGTGAAATCTAAAAAAACGAAACAAATGACCAAACCAAACAGACTAATAAATACAGAGAACATGCTGGGGATTGCCAGAGAGGAAGGGGGTTGGGAACGCGGGCAAAATAGATGAAGTGAATTAAATGATGTGAACTTCCAGTTGTAAAAGAAATAAGTCACAGGATATAAAGTACAGTACAGGAAATAGACTTAATATTATTATAATAACTTTGTGTGATGACAGTAACTGAATTACCATGTTGTAATATGAAACACTAATATTGTATGTCAACTATATTCCAATAAAAATGTAAAGAGAAAATAAAAATACCAAATATTTCCTATGTACAAGGTAATCTACTCTTCATAAACATGTATGTGTGTATGTATCTATATGACTCTGCATATATGTATGTTTGTATGTTTTCCCTAGTATATTTAAAAACATTTTTTCTTTTTTTTTTTAATTTATTTTTTATTGGTGTTCAATTTACTAACATACAGAATAACCCCCAGTGCCCGTCACCCATTCACTCCCACCCCCCGCCCTCCTCCCCTTCTACCACCCCTAGTTCGTTTCCCAGAGTTAGCAGTCTTTACGTTCTGTCTCCCTTTCTGATATTTCCCACACATTTCTTCTCCCTTCCCTTATATTCCCTTTCACTATTATTTATATTCCCCAAATGAATGAGAACATATAATGTTTGTCCTTCTCCGACTGACTTACTTCACTCAGCATAATACCCTCCAGTTCCATCCACGTTGAAGCAAATGGTGGGTATTTGTCATTTCTAATAGCTGAGTAATATTCCATTGTATACATAAACCACATCTTCTTTATCCATTCATCTTTCGATGGACACCGAGGCTCCTTCCACAGTTTGGCTATCGTGGCCATTGCTGCTAGAAACATCGGGGTGCAGGTGTCCTGGCGTTTCATTGCATTTGTATCTTTGGGGTAAATCCCCAACAGTGCAATTGCTGGGTCGTAGGGCAGGTATATTTTTAACTGTTTGAGGAACCTCCACACAGTTTTCCAGAGTGGCTGCACCAGTTCACATTCCCACCAACAGTGTATGAGGGTTCCCTTTTCTCCTCATCCTCTCCAACATTTGTTGTTTCCTGCCTTGTTAATTTTCCCCATTCTCACTGGTGTGAGGTGGTATCTCATTGTGGTTTTGATTTGTATTTCCCTGATGGCAAGTGATGCAGAGCATTTTCTCATATGCATGTTGGCCATGTCTATGTCTTCCTCTGTGAGATTTCTGTTCATGTCTTTTGCCCATTTCATGATTGGATTGTTTGTTTCTTTGGTGTTGAGTTTAGTAAGTTCTTTATAGATCTTGGAAACTAGCCCTTTATCTGATATGTCATTTGCAAATATCTTCTCCCATTCTGTAGGTTGTCTTTGAGTTTTGTTGACTGTATCCTTTGCTGTGCAAAAGCTTCTTATCTTGATGAAGTCCCAATAGTTCATTTTTGCTTTTGTTTCTTTTGCCTTCGTGGATGTATCTTGCAAGAAGTTACTATGGCCGAGTTCAAAAAGGGTGTTGCCTGTGTTCTTCTCTAGGATTTTGATGGAATCTTGTCTCACATTTAGATCTTTCATCCATTTTGAGTTTATCTTTGTGTATGGTGAAAGAGAGTGGTCTAGTTTCATTCTTCTGCATGTGGATGTCCAATTTTCCCAGCACCATTTATTGAAGAGACTGTCTTTCTTCCAATGGAGAGTCTTTCCTCCTTTATCGAATATTAGTTGCCCATAAAGTTCAGGGTCCACTTCTGGATTCTCTATTCTGTTCCATTGATCTATGTGTCTGTTTTTGTGCCAGTACCACACTGTCTTGATGACCACAGCTTTGTAGTACAACCTGAAATCTGGCATTGTGATGCCCCCAGATATGGTTTTCTTTTTTAAAATTCCCCTGGCTATTCGGGGTCTTTTCTGATTCCACACAAATCTTAAAATAATTTGTTCTAACTCTCTGAAGAAAGTCCATGGTATTTTGATAGGGATTGCATTAAACGTGTATATTGCCCTGGGTAACATTGACATTTTCACAATATTAATTCTGCCAATCCATGAGCATGGAATATTTTTCCATCTCTTTGTGTCTTCCTCAATTTCTTTCAGAAGTGTTCTATAGTTTTGAGGGTATAGATCCTTTACATCTTTGGTGAGGTTTATTCCTAGGTATCTTATGCTTTTGGGTGCAATTGTAAAAGGGATTGACTCCTTAATTTCTCTTTCTTCAGTCTCATTGTTAGTGTATAGAAATGCCACTGACTTCTGGGCATTGATTTTGTATCCTGCCATGCTACCGAATTGCTGTATGAGTTCTAGCAATCTTGGGGTGGAGACTTTTGGGTTTTCTATGTAGAGTATCATGTCATCGGCGAAGAGGGAGAGTTTGACTTCTTCTTTGCCAATTTGAATGCCTTTAATGTCTTTTTGTTGTCTGATTGCTGAGGCTAGGACTTCCAGTACTATGTTGAACAGCAGTGGTGAGAGTGGACATCCCTGTCTTGTTCCTGATCTTAGGGGAAAGGCTCCCAGTGCTTCCCCATTAAGAATGATATTTGCTGTGGGCTTTTCATAGATGGCTTTTAAGAGGTCGAGGAATGTTCCCTCTATCCCTACACTCTGAAGAGTTTTGATCAGGAATGGATGCTGTATTTTGTCAAATGCTTTCTCTGCATCCAATGAGAGGATCGTATGGTTCTTGGTTTTTCTCTTGCTGATATGATGAATCACATTGATTGTTTTACGAGTGTTGAACCTGCCTTGTGTCCCAGGGATAAATCCTACTTGGTCAAGGTGAATAATTTTCTTAGTGTACTGTTGTATCCTATTGGCTAGTGTCTTGTTGAGAATTTTTGCATCCATGTTCATCAGGGATATTGGTCTATAATCTTCCTTTTTGGTGAGGTCTTTGTCTGGTTTTGGAATTAAGGTGATGCTGACCTCATAGAACGAATTTGGAAGTACTCCATCTCTTTCTATCTTTCCAAACAGCTTTAGAAGAATAGGTATGGTTTCTTCTTTAAACGTTTGATAGAATTCCCCAGGGAAGCCATCTGGCCCTGGACTTTTGTGTCTTCAGAGGTTTTTGATGACTTCTTCAATTTCCTCCCTTGTTATTGGCCTGTTCAGGTTTTCTATTTCTTCCTGTTCCAGTTTTGGTAATTTGTGGCTTTCCAGAAATGCGTCCATTTTTTCTAGATTGCCTAATTTATTGGTGTATAGCTGTTCATAATATGTTTTTAAAATCGTTTGTATTTCCTTGGTGTTGGTAGTGATCTCTCCTTTCTCCTTCATGATTTTATTAATTTGAGTCTTCTCTCTCTTCTTTTCAATAAGGCTGGCTAATGGTTTACCTATGTTATTAATTCTTTCAAAGAACCAACTCCTGGTTCTGTTGATCTGTTCCACAGTTCTTCTGGTCTCGATTTCATTGAGTTCTGCTCGAATCTTTATTAACTCTCTTCTTCTGCTGGGTGTAGGATCTATTTGCTGTTTTTTCTCTAGCTCCTTTAGGTGTAAGGTTAGCTTTTGTATTTGAGTTCCTTCCAGTTTTTGGATGGATGCTTGTATTGCGATGTATTTCCCCCTTAGGACTGCTTTTGCTGCATCCCAAAGATTTTGAACGGTTGTATCTTCATTCTCATTAGTTTCCATGAATCTTTTTAATTCTTCCGTAATTTCCTGGTTGACCCTTTCATCTTTTAGCAGGATGGTCCTTAACCTCCACGTGTTTGAAGTCCTTCCAAACTTCTTGTTGTGATTTAGTTCTAATTTCAAGGCATTATGGTCTGAGAATACGCAGGGGATGATCCCAATCTTTTGGTATCAGTTCAGACCTGATATATGACCCAGTATGTGGTCTATTCTGGAGAAAGTTCCATGTGCACTTGAGAAGAATGTGTATTCAGTTGAGTTTGGATGTAAAGTTCTGTAGATATCTGTGAAATCCATCTGGTCCAGTGTATCTTTTAAAGCTCTCGTTTCTTTGGAGATGTTGTGTTTAGAAGACCTATCGAGTGTAGAAAGCGCTAGATTGAAGTCACCAAGTATAAGTGTAGTATTATCTAAGTATGTCTTAATTTTGGTTATTAATTGATTGATATATTTGGCAGCTCCCACATTCGGGGCATATATATTGAGGATTGTTAAGTCCTCTTGTTGGATAGATCCTTTAAGTATGATATAGTGTCCCTCTTCATCTCTCACTATGGTCTTCGGGGTAAATTTTAGTTTATCTGATATAAGGATGGCTACCCCTGCTTTCTTTTGAGGACCATTTGAATGTTTGTTTTTTTAATTTTTATTTATTTATGATAGTCACAGAGGGAGAGAGAGAGAGGCAGAGACATAGGCAGAGGGAGAAGCAGGCTCCATGCACCAGGAGCCCGACGTGGGGTTCGATCCAGGGACTCCAGTATCGCGCCCTGGGCCAAAGGCAGGCGCCAAACCCTGAGCCACCCAGGGATCCCTGAAGACCATTTGAATGGTAAATGGTTCTCCAACCTTTTATTTTCAGGTTGTAGGTGTCCTTCTGTCTAATATGAGTCTCTTGTAGACAGCAAATAGATGGGTCCTGCTTTTTTATCCAGTCTGACACCCTGTGCCTTTTGATGGGGCACATTCACGTTCAGAGTTACTATTGAAAGATATGAGTTTGGTGTAATCATGATACCTATTCAGTCCCTGTTTTTGTGGATTGGTCCATTGGACTTCTTCTTAGAGGGGAATTTTGAGAGTCCCCCTTAAAATTTTTTGCAGAGCTGGTTTGGAGGTCACATATTCTTTCAGTTGCTAGCTGTCTTGGAAGCTCTTCATCTCTCCTTCCATTCTGAATGAGAGCCTTGCTGGATAAAGTATTCTTGGTTGCATGTTCTTCTCATTTAGGACCCTGAATATATCCTGCCAGCCCTGTCTGGCGTGCCAGGTCTCTGTGGAGAGGTCTGCTGTTACCCTAATACTCCTCCCCATAAAAGTCAGGGATTTCTTGTCTCTTGCTGCTTTAAGGATCTTCTCTTCATCTTTGGAATTTGCAAGCTTCACTATTAAATGTTGAGGTGTTGAACGGTTTTTACTGATTTTAGGGGGGGATCTCTCTATTTCCTGGATCTGAATGCCTGTTTCCCTTCCCAGATTAGGAAAGTTTTCAGCTATGATTTGTTCAAATACGTATTCTGGCCCTCTGGCCCTTTTGGTGCCCTTGGGATCCCCAATTAAATGTAGGTTTTTCTTCCCCAGGCTGTCGTTTATTTCCCTTAATCTATCCTCATGGTCTTTTAATTGTTTGTCTCTTTTTTCCTCAGTTTCCCTCTTTGCCATCCACTTGTCTTCTATGTCACTGACTCGTTCTTCCACGTTAACCCTCATCGTTAGGACTTCTAGTTTGGATTGCATCTCATTCAATTGATTTTTAATTTCTGCCTGATTAGATCTAAATTCTGCAGTCATGAAGTCTCTTGAGTCCTTTATGCTTTTTTCTAGAGCCACCAGTAGCTGTATAATAGTGCTTCTGAATTGGCTTTCTGACATTGAATTGTAATCCAGATTTTATAACTCTGTGGGAGAGAGGAGTGTTTCTGATTCTTTCTTTTGAGGTGCGGTTTTCCTTCTAGTCATTTTGCTCAGTGCAGAGTGGCCAAAAACAAGTTGTATTGGGAAAAGGAGAAAAAGAGAGGAGAGAAAGAAGGAAAGAAAAGCGAAAAAGAAAAAAGAAAGGAAGAAAAAAAAAGAGAAGAAAAAGAATGCAAAATAAAGAAAGGAAAAAAATGGGTGGGGGAAGCAAACAGAAATCAAAAAGCAAAAAAAATAAAAACAACAACAACAACAACAACAACAACAAAACCACGGGGAGTATCCTCTGATTATATACTGTAAGTCCCTTGACTTCCCCTGGAACTTTCCAGTGCTGCTTGGTCAATAATTTGTTTTTCCCCTGTCTGTGTAGCTGGTGTTCTGGGGGAGGGGCCTGTTATGCTGATTTTCAGGTGTTAGCACTTTGGGGAGCTGCTCTGCCCCCTGCCTGGTGCAGGGCTCAGTAAGTGATGTTTAAGCTGTTTATCCGGTGAGGCCGCTGTGAGGCTCAGTGGGGGTTGTTTACCCCGTGAGGCCCCGGGAGGAACAACCCCAGTGGCGGGGCCAGCTCTGGAGCCCTGGATTCAGCCCCCACAGTAACTACAGAGCTCTCATCTGCAGGGCCTGGAGGCTCCGGGCGGGGCCGCTGATCTGCTCAGCTGGGGCAGGAGCGTCCTCGCTGTCCTGGGCCCTCCCGGCCTCTGCCTGTCCCGGGGGAGGCCGGATCCTGGGCTGTGTCCCGGCGCCCTGTGCTCCGGAGCCTGCGCTGTTGGATTTGCGCTCCCGCCCCGCAGCCCCCTCCGCGGAGCCGCCGCCCGAGCCCCCCCCCGAGCTGCTCCGGGTCCCGCCGTGCGCGCTGCAGCCCTTAGGGAGCTCGGCGCACTCTTCCCGGGGCGTAGGTGTCTGTTAGTGTCCCCGGGAGCCCGAGGGCATCCCCGCCCTCCTAGGTCCTGCTCCAGCTCCCTGCGAGCCCCTTTCCCCCGGGAAGGTCGGTGCAGCTCCTGCGTCTCCGGGACGGGGCTCTCCTGTCCTGGGGACACTCGCCCCGGCCTCAGCCCGGCTCCTCGCGGGGCCCCTCCCCCTTGGAGGCCTTTGTTTCTTTATTTCTTTTTTCCCGTTTTCCTACCTTGATAGAAGCGCGAACTCTTCTCACTGTAGCATTCCAGCTGTTCTCTCTTTAAATCTCAGGCCGAATTCGTAGATTTTCAGGATGATTTGTAGGTTATCTAGGTAATATGGTGGGGACAGGTGACTTGGGGACCCTCCTCTTCTGCCGTCTTGCCCCTCCCCCCTATATTATGCAACTTTGAACATAGTTCTTAGACTACATTATTCTAGAGATATAGCTAGAACCAAAATGAACTCTAGAGAAGACTTAAATGTCACTTAGAAGGTGATTTGAATTCTAAAATGCTTTATCTGATTACGAACATTAGAAGATATAATGTGTTAAATGCATACAAAATAATATGATTAAAGTATTCCTAAAATATGCTCAGGGTCTTCAGAATAACTTTTTCTTCAGATATTGTTACTTTCATTTCACACATGATATTTTTGTGTTGGTGGTTGCTCACCACTGTTTCCATGAATAACAATCAAGTATTTCTATTTTTGGTAAGGTTATTCTTTTAATTGTTCAGATACATGTTCATGTGGTACATGAAGAATTAAAACATTTTCTGGGTTAAATAGGTCTCTTGGATGTCTAGTTAAAATGAATTTTAACCAACCCTATTTCTCTTTCATATTCCCAGAGCTGTGGAGAAAATTTTGCTCTCAATATATTTAAAGGAAATCTTTCTCCTTTCATGTTTGAGAAGTTCTCTTACACTAGTGAAGTTCCTTCTCTTGAAAAGTCAGACTTTTTATATACTATGCATATAACTTAATTGAAGTTACAATAACATAGACAGCTATGACCAAATCTGTACATAATTGATTATCAGCTATGCTATTATTTTTTCCTGACAAGAATTTAAGGTAAGCAAATAATTATCAATTGAAGTAATTTTTATTAATAGACATTAACATGTGACAAGAATACGCCATTTTGAATTTATGAAATATGGTGAATCAGTTTCCAACTTCTGTTTTAATACCCTGGAACACTTTATGTTTCTAAAATATAAGAAGTATTTGTTCATCAAATACTATTCATTGAAAGTTTGAAGAATCCTCCTGTTTTCATAGTAATTATAATTGTATATACTTTTTTATTATGATTATTTCATTTATTAACTTGAGAGAGAGAGAGAGTGAACAGGTGGGCGAGAGCATGAGCAAGGGGAGTGTCAGAGGGAGAGGGAGAAGCGGACTCACCGCTGAGCAGGGATTCCTGAGTTGGGGCTCCACCCCGGGACCCCAGGATTACAGCCTAAGCCCAAGGCAGATACTTTACCAACTAAGCTACCCAGGCACCCCATTATTGTATAAACTCATAAGTTTTCAATATCTTCCAGTTCTATTAGGCCATTCAGATATTTCATTAATTCTGAATTCAATTATGACTTTTAACATTTTTATTAAAAGCATTGGTTTTATCAGTGTTTCAATATTATTATCACACTGTGTATCTACTATTCTAAGAGTGATTTCAAATGAAATAAAATCTAAGCAAAAGGGATTTTCAGAAGGGATAAACCTTTAATTTACATTAGCAAATTTTTATTTCTAAGTATACTAAATATATATGTATATACACACACAAAGTATATACTAAGTATATATATGTGTATATACTAAGTATATATATGTGTATGTATGCAACCATTAATATTTATAAACAAATTTAAAAACTTTGACCATAATTTAAAGTTATTGTAAAATATGTTAAAACATTAAATCTTTTTTTAACAGAAATGGAAATATCAGGTTGAAGTACAAAAATATTTCATTCAGTCACCCATCATAAACTCAACTTGTGAACATATAACGAAGACATTATTATAGAACTGTATAAAGTGGCAGTCTATTGTACTGTGTAGTCTAGTGAATTTATTTATAAACTAAACACAACCTATGCCTCAGGTAAGCTTCAAGTCATATTTTGCAAACATATAAGACAAGATACAAATAGAATAGCTATGCTGATATCTGAAATTGGTGAAGTGAATCCATTCTATGTACTAACTAGTTCATAGTCAAATTTTATGTTTGTTAAATGAATAAATAATTGATGCTCTAGAGCAGGAATATGCAAAATACAACAACTGGGCCAAATATAGTCTACCACATGTGTTTGTAACTAAAGTTTTATTGGAACTTAAAACATTCATTTGTTTATTTACTGTGTCTGTTTTTATGCTAAAGCAACAGAATTGAATAGTCATGACAGAAACCCTGTACCTTTTACCAACAAATTTAGCAGACCCCGGTTGTATCTACGCAGCTGGTTGCAGATGCATGAAAACCTTAGGCAAGACTAAGAGAACTCTGCAGTCAACTCACAAAATCAGAAATAATAAATCATAATATTTTAAAAATATTAAATGTTAGATTGGGATTGTTATACAATAGTAGATAACTGAAATGTTTAATGGAAAAAAAAGAAACACAAGAACAGAGGGTCCAGTATATTTCTATTGTGTAAATACTAAAGATGGGGACAACTGTAGCTGGAAATAGAGGTATATAATAATGAGTCTTTATTTGAAAAGAAAATTTACCCAAAGATATACAAGGTATCTTAACAGAGATTGGAGTGAGTTCTCTTTTCTTGAATATTCTTTATACTTATTGCTGCATACTCTTTTACATGTAGAAAACATCACTGAAAATTTTTCCTGCATTTTTTACATTTTTGCTATTGTTATCTTTTAGATTTATGTGGATTAAGTGATATAGATGCCTAGAGTTTATGTCAAGGGATAACAGTGATCATGAATTGATACTTGCTGAAGTAGGTGATAATGTATCAGGGTTTGTCATATTACCTTCTTGTGTATGTTGAAAGGTTCCATATGAAAAGGTAAAACATTTGATTGTATTGTTATTTTTAATTACAATGCTCAATTTCTTTTAGATTTTGTTTCACATACTTTTAACATTTAATATCTGTTAGAGCATTGACATAATTTATTTAGATAAGATCTTATAAAGTTTGAATGTAATAATGACATTTCAGGTAGATTATGACACCCAAGAACATTTTAAAGAGGTCATTTTCCAAGTCAATGATTCTTAAAGAAGCCCTGGGGAAGGAAAAGGATCATATAGTGATATCTAGACAATGATTTAGCTAATGCCAATAAGGAAAGTTGACAAAATGTCCTAAATACCTCTGACCATCCATCCAAAACTATTACTTCTCCTATGGGAATTATATTTCAAAAAAAAAGATTATTGATACTTATGTAGAAGCATCTTATATATGTAAGTAACCTGGAATTAAGATGTTGCTTATATTTTTTGTATAGTTTTAACAGAATTTTGCCTGTCTTTGTCTTTTATAAATGTAATCAAGAAGTTAAATTTACTATTTTATAGTAACTCCATTGCAGCTTTTATCTACACATTTCCTCACCCTGTAGGATGAGCAGAACTACACAATTCTATGTAGTTTTTACACATTTGAGCAAAGCCTTGAAGGCTTCAGAAGGTAAACCATGTGGACTTCTGGGAGAAATCATTCTATGCTTAGGAACAGCTAGTGTAAAGGCCATGTGGCAGGAGGCCAGTATCAAATCAGGCAGAGTTGACAATAGGAAAAATGTTCTGATCATTATTCTGACCAATACATTATTTTTTGGACTTAAAGGAAATAATTCAAAACCTTACGGTTTTTATCAGTGATGAAGTTTTTCAAATGTCTCCATAGTCAGAGTTTCGAGGCTGTGTTCTTGATCACAGTTCCCAGCATATAGATGTGAGACTTTATCATAGCTAGTGTATGCATCTCCTTTCCCTTAGATGTCTGACTTTTTCAAGTTTGCTGGAATTTACTGGCCACTATTTGTGTGGAGGGGAAATTAGTGCAAAGAGATTCCTAAATTTGGGTAAAAGGTACTTCTTTTCCTCTCCGAACAGGAGACACCACCCTCACATTTTTTTGCCACCAATGCACAAAGCATTAACTTGATTTTGAAGACTATTTATTTTAACATCTATAGGTAATATGCCTTTTGTTTTTATTTGAAATCTCTATATGCTTTAGCCAAATATACATTTGACAAAGCAACAAGTAGCCAGTACTGATTAAACCAGCAGTAGGTCAATATAATCTTTCCCCTTTTAACTCTTTAACCTTGGTCCAAAAATATATTAACTTCTGCCAATGTATCTGCAACGGCAGCAATATTTAGAAAATGACAACTATAGAGTCTATTCTGTCCTGCTTTCCAAGCCATTGTTAATTGAATGGATTTTCATTTTAAGAATATTTTTTTCAGAGTATCCATTTAGAAGTGCTTAGTACACTGCCATATTAAAATGATTATTTGCATGACTGAAAACTTATAAATAGCTTAAATTTGCTTTTTAAGTGTATGAAACATGTATTTTTAATAAGTCACTTACCAAGCTGTTATTTTTTATTCTTAAGGGATTTCTTAATTCATACACTAAAAAATGTTTGGCCTGCAGAAAATTATAATATGGACTTCTTTTAGATCACAAAATAATTTTTGTGTATTTGGTATGTTCTATTCACTCTGCTACTACTCAATTCTCAATTTTGAACAATTTCTACATGTGGGGTTCTAAGAGAGGTGCCATAAAGTGTACAAGTATATGTAAGATAGAGGGATCTAAAAGAACAGGAATAGGTCCTAAAAGATAATTCATATAGATGAAAAACCACAATGTGATACAAAATATAAAAGGTATTTGAACCTGATACAAATATATGTCTGTTAGGAAGAGTTCTAAGATGACTCCCCAAACCTCTGCATGCTGATGCACATGTACTGCATACCTGGGCCTGGGAATATGGTGGAGTTCACTTCTGTGATTAGTTTTTGTCAAATGGCATAGCTGATTTTTAAAAAAGAGAGATTATCTTGAGTGAACCTGACCTAACCAGGCTAGCCTTTGAATAGCAGAGAGTTAGAGTGATTGCAGAGGAAGAAGTCAGAGTAATGTCCAGGTAACCCTTGAAGAAAGTAAACATCTATATTGTGAACTCCCTATTGGGGCCTGTGATAAGGAATGAGGGCTGCCTCTTGGAGTTGAGAAGGTCTCCTAGGCTGACAGCCAGCAAGGGTATGGGGATCTCAGTCCCACGGTCACAAAGAACTGAATGCTGCCATAACCATGAGAACTTGATAAAGGATCCTGAACTCCCAGCTGATAAAAAATAACTTGATTTTAGCATGTGAGGCCCTAAGCAGAGAATCTAGTAGTCTATGCCCTGAGTTCTGAATATAGAACTGAGACAGGGGTACCTGAGTGGCTCAGGTGTTTAATCATCAGATTCTTGGTTTCGGCTCAGGTCATGATCTTGTAGTCTTGGGATTAAGCCCTATGTCTGGTTCTGGACTCAGTGTGGAGTCTGCTTTAGGTTCTCTCTCCTTCTCCCTTTTGCTCACTCTATCCCTAATAAATAAAATCTTAAAATAAAAAAGAAAGATAAAGTAATGACTTTTAAAATAATTATTATTATAGTTTACTTTTTGCATGGAAGTAATAGATTGATACGATAATAGAAAACTAATATCCATGTTGAACAATAGAAAAGTATATGGAAGGAAGTTTGAAAGTCTTACTTTATCTAACACCTTAACACCTACTTCCCTCCCTGAAAGTACTAAGCACTGTTAGTAAATTGAAGTCCATCTGTTCTATGAATTTATATATACATCTATGTGATCTAATATATTTTTAAAAAACACACAAATGGATCAAACCAAAAGTCATTTCAACCAGCATTCTACTTTCTTATTTCTAGGAATTTGACTATTTTAGATATCTCAAAAAAGTGGAATCATACCGTACTTGTCTTTTTGTGACTTATTTCACATAGCATAATTTTCTCAAGGTTCATCCACCCTGTAGCATGTGTCTTGATTTTCCTTTTTAAGCCTGAATACATTCCATGGTGTGTATATGCCACATTTTGTTTATCCATTTTTTCCTTTATGAACATGAATTGCTTCCACTTCTTGGCTATAGTGAATAGTGCTGTTATGAATATGGGCATTTAAATGATGTTTTATGCTGGATTTGTGGCATTTTGCTACACAGTATTAGAAAACTAATAAACATGGTTTTATTTTAATGGCTTCAGCATCAATATAATAATAATTAATCAACATGGAAAACAGTGTGGAAAGTGCTAAATGCATATGGTAAAATCTGAGTTGGTATTTTATTTAAAGATTCAAGCTCTACAGTAGTCAAGATAATATAAAATAAGATATTTTAAAGAATACTTGTAAATATATTCCACAAATCAATTTTACTATCAAAAAAGTATACATGCTCTAAAATAACTTCAGTGACTATAGGCAACCAACTATATTTTTTTGAATGATACTGGAATCAAAATAAAACTCTACATTTGCACAGCAACTCACTACTTATCAGAATAAGAGAAATAGAATATTAAATTAAATGACCTAAACGACTCATACATAGCCTTGACATCATTAGGTCTGTCTTTTGCTCCAAAAAGCATTCTAATTTTCACTTGAGTTAAAAGAACATAAATAAAATCTCATTGTGCCTCATTGATGCTTTAGTATTCCACCTAAAGATTTATGAAACAGGTATGACACACATAGCCCAATGTCTTGTTTTTAGTTTTAAATAAAATATTAAAACTATTATAGCTCACTGAACATTGGGGTTATAATGTTATCAGATGTTTACAAATAGGGTTTGCAGTTTTTGACCATTTTAAAACATCCCAAACTACTTCTTAAAATTTAGAATATATGAGCACCTCTCCTTGAATTCATTGCCATTTGCCCTAATCACACAGCTTCAGGTACCCTGAGGGTTCTATATTCTGGCTTCCACTTAAATTTTCCTTCATGACTTACCTCTTGTCCTGTTTCTACTTAATCTTGTTGGCTATAAGGGAAAAAAAATAAAGTTGGAAGTAAAGCAATTTAAACCCTCTGAGGATGTTTACGGCTTTCCAGTGTAGATTTCTATACATTCCCCATGGATTGTCCATCACCCAGTGAACTATTCAGTTTTAATGTTTAATTGCTTGTCTTATTTCTTCAATGCTTTGCTTATAGCTTTGCTTTAATGTAACACACTAAGATGTAATATACTTTCATGTTGTGTTTATTTCAGGGTTAATTTTGTCCATTTATTGATGTTTTTTTCTGATTCTGAACTGATAGTCATATATGCTTCTACTTGCTCTGAGTTGCCATAACAATCCACACTTAAAAAGAACCCAATCCTTTGTTCTATAAAAATGACAGTGACATTGAATAAATATGGATTCCATGCAAGTAAGCCTAAGTATAGAAAAAAATGGGCTAATGAAAAGAAAAATTAGGAGAAAAAAATTGGTCTTCAAATTTTCTTTTTACACAGACTTCCTTTTGTGGCTTTCATCTTTTTAAGAGCTGGCAAGAACTATAAGGGTGTGTTGTGAAAGAAACCACCAATATACATAGCAAACAAAGTTATAAGCTATATGCACTTTTATCTTCAAAAAGGATTAAAACGGTTAAGCTGTATGCAAAATATTTTTGTTGTTGATTTAAGAAAACAATATTATGTATGATGTAAGCTACTGAGATTAATCAGCAGGTGTTTTCTTCAGGTAGTCATAACTCCTGAAATGTCTTTTGGCACCAATATTAGTTAAACAGACTTTGTAGGAAGCTGATTGCTGGGGAGAGGAGAATTTATGGAAATTTTTTGCTAGCCTGTTGTTTTGGTAAGAATTATATCATGTTTCTTATCTCTGGTGAAAATAAACTGGTACTATTTTGCTTAATATGGTGCATTTTCAGAGGTTCAAAAGCATAAGCACAATAGTCCCATTGAAATCACAAATGCTACTAAATTATTCTAATTTTCATATGTAACTTTTGCCTGAATAAAAGGCTCTTTAAATAGGTCATATGCTTTTCTAAAAGTGTATTATTTATAAAACAGAACCAGGTGACTCTTCCATACATGATGCCTACATGTATACATTAATTTAGTATACATTTATTGAGTACCTTCTATATTATAAAGATTGTTCAAAGCTGGGGATAGCATTGTGAACAAGGTAGGAAAATTTCCTGCCATTGAGAAGAGAAGCACACACACCATGCTGAGAATCAGCCAATAAGCAAACAAGTAAATAAACACGAGGCAGTAATGTACAAAAATAAAATAGAGAAAGGCACTAAAGACAGGGTGAGGAGGAAAGGGAAAGGATTCTTTTAGATAGTCAGAATAGGTCAATGTGAGCGTGTGAATTTGAGTAAAGGCCTATGTGAATTAAGAGGTGTAGTCTTTGAGAGAATGTTCTAAAGAGATGAAACAGTAAGAGGTCTCTTCAGTGGCCAGTGTGCTAGCCAGAGTGAAAAAGGCAGAGTACAACAGACAAGGTAAGAGATTTGGTAAGGGTAGCAAATAATGTCTGGACATATGAATTGTGGATCAGTGTTTGGTTTCTTTTCTGGGGATATTATGGATGGTTTTGAGCATGAAAGAGAACATAATCTCATTAGCATTTTTGAAAGGTCACTCTGCCTACCATGTGGCATACTATCTATAGGAGATGAAAAGGGGAAGCAGGGACCTCTTTTAGGAGGCTTTGCCATATTTTGGCTAAAATGTTGGTGGCTTGGGCTGCAATAGCAGCAATGCACATGTCTCATATAGGATATATGTTAGCAGAGACAACGAGCCTTGCTGACATTGGATATGGACCGCCAAAAAAAAAAAAAAAAAAAAGAACTTATAGATAAATAGATTTTTGCCGGCAAGTAGTTAAATTGTTTATTTAAATGGAGGAGATTAGAAAGAGCAGGTACATGTTTAGGGCAAGAACAATGAGGTTTGTTTTAGACATCCTCACTTTGAGAAGCTTATCAGATATCCAAACGAAGATGTCAAATAGGTATTTGTATATGAGTACAATGGTCATGAGAGAAATCACAGCTGTACACAATATTTAATGTAGATATGTTGAATAACATGGGGCTAGATGAGATCAGTTTGAGAGTGAGTTGAGAACAGAAGTGATTAAATGAGAATTCTGTGTACACATTAGAGTTAAAAACACAAAATATATACAGCATTACTGCTGTAATTATATAAAGTGCGTATTTAAAAAGTAAAATAAAGCCAAAAAAATGACTCTAAATATTTAGACTGTGCAGATTTGGATGATTTTCCAAAGTTCACATAGAATAGTTATGTTAAGCTTATGCTTTTAAATATATCTTGAGAGGTTAGTTAAGCTACTCCATGGTATCGCAGTCTCAGCGTCCTCTGTGCATGGCCTAGTGGCCTGCAGGGGCCTTAAACTAACACTAGCCCCTCAAGCAAGCATGTACCCTAGATACCAGCCCACAGAGTCACAGATAAATGTAAGTTCCTGATGTGACCCCCCCAATGGCCTTTGTAGGAAACAGTCTCCCCATCTCCTAGGGCCTCTTGTGTACTCCCTAGATAAGACCTGGAAAAGCTTACTAAACCCCATTCTTTTTGGTTTGAATTGAGCAATTAGCCTGAAAGCCTCAAAGTGCTCCACCTGAAGACTCTAATAAAAGCACCTGCCCCAGGTTCTGCTGTGATTTCTGCCTATATTCTGCCTAGATTTCCCAGTGTGACCTGTCAAAGCATGCTGTGTATTCCCTCCAGGACTTTTGTGAGTAATAAACATCTGTTTCAATTCCATTATGGTGTTCGCAGACCTGCAGCTAGCTCAGCATTCCACACCCAAAAGTCTACTTCACAAATGTTAATTTAACAAACCCAAAACAATTGGTGTCACCAACAGCATGGAGTCATCCTTACAATTAACCAGGAACATGGGAATACTGCAAATGGCTGCCTAAGCAGGGTGCTCCCAATTTTTCTGTCCTCCAGTGCAAGCTCTAAAAAAAGCAACCAGGGCCCTCCCAGTCTTGGAACATTATTTATCAGAGCTGATTTGGTGGGCTACAGATGTGTTTCCTGCCTATTAATGCTCAGGCCAGGGGTAAATTCTCCCAACAGGTGTTAGACTTTGCAAAGGCCCAGCTGCCCACTGTTAGGAGAACGGGCTAAGCCTTTCGCAAGATCCTCTTGTGTTACTTAGGGGTCTTAGTTAACAGCCAGGACCTGTGAGTGGCAACCCCTGCCTGCCCAAGTATGGGCTACCAAATAAAGGTGTCAGGCAGTGCCCTTACAAGAAGATGGAGACTCCATTTCCCTGACCACTCTGCTTATGGTTGGCACTGGAACTCTGATCCTAGCCAGTACAGTTGGGGTATCCTCAATGGGGAGGACATGGCCCCTCCCAAAGGCAACTGTGTCTGGGGCTTGCATTCCCTCTGTCACTGCGTACCTTGCTGCTGCTGTTGCACTTCATTCCCCCACCCTCTGCCACATAGTGGGGTGAAATAAGAGCTAATGGGTCAATACAAATGGCCTGAGCACCTGGTATCTGAACCACTTAAAATGTCCAAGGAATTTAGCAAACTCCTCTCTAAATGCAAAAACACCCATGGAAGAACCCTGGGTGCTGCTCAGCAGCACAATGTACCAACATGCCAAATGTGGTTCTCTGCTCCTGGGGTTTTGGGACCAGGCCTGATGATCCTGCTGCCATTGTACTAGTGGAGGCTCACTCTAATCCCATTGAGGTTGGAGAGAGAAGCATCTGCTTACTAGTCTGGTCATGAGGCACATCCACAAGAGATCTTATCAGTAAAGTGCATCAAAGTGAAATCCCCGTGGGGGATAACAGAGCATTGTAACCTAAACTTGAAACCCAGCAATTATCAGCCACCCTAACCAACTGCATACAGACACTACAATCTGGTGCATAAATCAAATAGTGACAGATAAATGACCAGCATTCGATTCCTATTGGCTGACAGCAGAATCTGTTCTATGTAGGGCATCTCTTGCTGCACGTACACTAACAACCCAGGACAGGCATAGGCCCATCCCAGAAGAGGTCTCATAAAGTACATAGCTCATATGTAAGAGCTAAAATGTTTCAACAAACTCTCATTCTCTGAGGTCCCTGATTTGTTCTCACTCCTGTAACCGTTCACCTGGGAGCAATGGCTAAGAATGGGATTTCAAACAGTAGTAAGTCTATTCATCATAAGCCTCACTATTTTTGCCTTAAATATGTTTTACAATAGCTTCAGAGAACAGTATCTATATCCTTTACCATATGTGCTACACAATCAACTTTATTCCTGATGCCAAAGCCTCACAGGATGAATTGTTCAGAGTTTACCTAAAGTATTCCATAATATTGCTGCCTCCACATCTATTTTGTGTGGTCAAGTGGCCTTAATGGACTTTAGCCCCTGCCATGAGTGCCTGCTCTAGATATCTGCCCAGTCACAAATCATGTAAGTTCCTCATGTGACTCCTCAATGGCCCTTGTGATAGTCTCCTCCACCTCCCAGGACCTTCCCCTTGTGCATCCCTTAGGTAAGGCCCCCACAAAACTTCATGAACTTGTTCCCTTAGGTTTGAACTGACCAATCCTGTCTTCACTAGCAATCCCAAATAGACCCTGATAGAGCCATATGCCCAGGTCCTGCTGTACTCTCTGCCTGTACCCTGCCTTGACTTCCCTACATGGCCCCTCGAGATAGCATATCATGTACTTCCTCCAGACTTATGAATAATAAGCTATTTTATTTCTCTTTGTAATCTCTTGTTGAACTACTGCTCACCAACTGACACCCAGGGTTCTATTTAACAAATTTTAGCAAACTCAAACAATGTAATAAACTGTAAAAATAAAATTTTAAAAAATGTGAATTTGCTAATCTTTCAAACTTTGCATAAGCCCAATATTTTGCTAGTTTTCTATATTTTAGGTAGAAAAAAAAAGTGTGTTGTAAAGAAAGTGGATGATTCTGGAGTAGAGAATTCAACCCCGAGTTTCCTTAAATTCATACCTGAAGTTATTTGTAAATAAGTCATATTTTAAGTAGGGCCATTAACAGATTTAGTAATAATCAATTCATTCACTTAAAAATGACACTAGGCTGAGTTTTTCTGCTGGAAACATATTTGAACTACTTTTTCCGGTTCTCATTTTCTCTATCTTTCGAGTTAGAGTTGACCAGCAAAACTTGCACGAGATTTGAAGGGCAGAAATGAATCAGCCATTACCCTGAAGGTCTTCAGGACAAGATAAAATTAAGGGGAGTTGTAGAATTGCTCAGGTTTCACCTTGTCCTCACTATTTATCTAGCTTTTTTCCCAATTTTTGGCTGTCCTACCTCCTCGAAGAGATGCTTGAACATGGACCCACAGATTTTGTGGCTCTTCAGAGTCCTTAGGCTTCCATTGACCTCTCCATGAGCTTGCATTTTCCTTTCCCCAATTTTGCTACTTGATATATATGATTCTGACTTGTTTACCTGCTTCAGAGGAATCAGTTATTTTCTCTGACTTTCCTTCTCTCCTTTCAAACCTTTAAAACCTCCTGCAATTATTTCTTATAGTAAATAAAATATAGTAATATACAAACTATAGTAAATAAAGATAATATCTAACACTCAATGCTTTGTTGACTGAGTCCCAACTGGTAAAGAAATCATCATTCACTTTGTTGCTTAGGTTTTTGCTTTTTACTACAAATTTCATCTGTTAGCTTATATTATGTTGCTTTAAGCAATTACCTCCATTTTCACACTGTGATAAAAAATAAAATGAGAAAATCTACTGGTATGTAATTTTATAATTGGATAATATGTTTTTTAATTAATTTTTTTCATGGTACCTTTCATGGTAATTAAATAAGTTGAAAACAAATAGTTGATTCATTTAGTAATAAATCAGAAGTGATTAATATTAAAATTCATTTTTAAAAAGTGGAACTCTTCCAAGAATATAAAGGTAAATAAAATTGGTGACATTAAATAAGATTGGTTTGGCATACCATATAATTATTACTTGTATTGTTGGGTGTGCACGTCAGTGCAGGCTATGTGTTTGAAAATTTAGTTGAAAATTTGGTCAATATCAGATCAAGGGCTAGTTTCCAAGATCTATAAAGAACTTATTAAACTCAACACCAAAGAAACAAACAATCCAATCATGAAATGGGCAAAATACATGAATAGAAATCTCACAGAGGAAGACATAGACATGGCCAACAAGCACATGAGGAAATGCTCCGCATCACTTGCCATCAGGGAAATACAAATCAAAACCATAATGAGATACCACCTCACACCAGTGAGAATGGGGAAAATTAACAAGGCAGGAAACCACAAATGTTGGAGAGGATGTGGAGAAAGGGGAACCCTCTTGGGCTGTTGGTGGGAATGTGAACTGGTGCAGCCACTCTGGAAAACTGTGTGGAAGTTCCTCAAAGAGTTAAAAATAGACCTGCCCTACGACCCAGCAATTGCATTGCTGGGGATTTACCCCAAAGATACAGATGCAATGAAACGCCGGGACACCTGCACCCCGATGTTTATAGCAGCAATGGCCACAATAGCCAAACTGTGGAAGGAGCCTTGGTGTCCATCGAAAGATGAATGGATAAAGAAGATGTGGTTTATGTATACAATGGAATATTCCTCAGCCATTAGAAACGACAAATACCCACCATTTGCTTCAACGTGGATGGAACTGGAGGGTATTATGCTGAGTGAAATAAGTCAATCGGAGAAGGACAAACATTATATGGTCTCATTCATTTGGGGAATATAAAAAATAGTGAAAGGGAATAAAGGGGAAAGGAGAAAAAATGAGTGGGAAATATCAGAAAAGGAGACAGAACATGGAAGACTCCTAACTCTGGGAAACGAACTACGGATGGTGGAAGGGGAGGTGGGCGGGGGATGAGGGTGACTGGGTGACAGACACTGATGTGAGCCTTGACGGGATGAGTACTGGGTGTTATTCTATATGTTGGTGAATTGAACACCAATAAAAAATAAATTAAAAAAATAAAAAATAAAGTGATCAAAGTTGAAAAAAAAAAAGAAAATTTGGTCAAATCAAGGACTTCAATGGCCACTTCTTAGGCTCTAATAGAGTTAAAACAAGCTTTCTGGAAGCATGATAACACAAATTCATAACTTAAAAATAATGGTAACTTTTTTTAAAGCACAAGCATTTAATAAAGTACTAAATTCATGTTATTTGTTATAAATAGTTTTTGAGATTAATAAAAAGATCATTCATGATAAATTACTTCCAATAAAGAATGAGCTTATATGGTACACTAAAAGTAACACAAAAATGGATTGGATTTGACTATACTGTGAAAAGAATTATCAATGGCAATTTATCTCTGTGTAGCAAAATATTGTATTTGGTCAGAAAATTGTTAGCTCAGGTTTTCCTAATTATAGTTCTAACCTAGGGGCACTTGGTTGGTACTCAGTTGGTATAGCACTTGACTCTTGATCTTGGGGTCATGAATTCAAGATCCACCTTGTGTCTAGAGTTTTTTTTTTTTTAACTATTTTTCTTTCCTTTTTTCATTTCATGTTTCTTATATCAAAAACTTAAGTTCTCATTGCAAATTTACATTATAGGAATGTCAATTGTGGAGAGTCATGTCAGCATGACGGCTGAGTAGGAAGTCTCTGCCTTTGCTCCCTCACAAAATTACCAGTTTAACATTGACATATGGATCAAAATACCTTTAGGAGAAGCCCAGAATCCCCTAAGAAGTTGCAAACCCCAGAGGAGCACAAAACTGAGAACAGTCAGATTGAAATAGGTAAGAACAATTTCATTTTACCCACCTCAGTTCCTGCTTCAAGCTGGTACAACTCAATACTGAGAGTGATCTCTTAAGCCTATAATTTCTCACAGGGAAAGCGGACTCATAAATCCAGAAAACTGGTGGTTGCCAGAGGAATGGTGGGAAGGGAAGGTGGGTGAAATAGATAAAAAAGGATTAAGAATACACTTCACTTATATTGATGAGCCCTGAGAAGTGCACAGAATTGTTGAATCATTCTATTGTACATCTGAAACTAATAACACTATGTTAATTTATACCTGAATTTTGAAAAAGTAAAAATGAAATATGAAAAAATATCATTATATTGGGGTTAAGGCTTCAATGTATGAATTTGGGGGGATACAATTCAGTCCATAGCAGCATCAACACTTTTGCAAAGGTAGTTAGTTGTTGAAAACAAATGAAGAGTTGCACTCCTGTTTTGACAAGGCATGTAGTCAACTAGTATCTTAAATCTCACCTATTCATATTTTACATAGAAGTGAGTATCTCAAATCTAGTGTGAGATGTAGATAACTGATGATTCACTGATTACAATTTTACACTTAGTGTATAAATTATGCTTACATCAAAAAGCATCAATTATTCAAATCTTAATTTATGATCCCTTTGAGATCATATAATCTCAAAATTGCAAATACCTTATAACATGGAATCAATTTAAATATCCATTAAAATATTGTTTAAATTTTATTTAGCATAATCTCTTTGATATTTAAAAGAATTCTGCTTTAGAAGGTAATTGTGAAAATCCTTATTTTTTTTAAAAAAATTGAGCAGTTGGAGAATATTGTTAATTTTTCAATGTTAATCTGGTGATTTTGCAAAAACCTTATTTAAATAAGGGTAAGTAAATGAGCACTGCATGCAAATTAATTCAATACCTTACTGTCTGAAGAGAAAGGTAGACAACTGTTTGGTATTTCTCAGTAGGAAGTATACTTCTTTCTGACTTCAGACATTGATTGATTTCTTAAACTCTATATTATTATTTCCTAAAATTACAGTGATCAGATTTTTGGAGGTTCACTCTGATTTTATTAGAAAGAATCCTAGCTTGAGATAAGAGAAACTTAAGCAAGCTCAGTTAAATCTTTTTCTGATTGGTATAAAGTGGCTCTGTTTTTTTTTTTTTTTTTTTAAGATTTTATTTATTTATTAATGAGAGACACACAGAGAGAGAGAAGCAGAGACACAGGTAGAGGGAGAAGCAGGCTCCATGCAGGGAGCCTGACATGGGACTCGATCCCTGGTCTCCAGGATCACACCCTGGGCTGAAGGCGGCGCTAAACTGCTGAGCTACTGGGGCTGCCCTAAAGTGGCTCTTTTTGCTACTTTTGACCTTATATACTCTCACACTTAACAATTGAGGGCATGGTTTTTGTCTGCAAGCTCACTACACATGAGCAAATCCGTATGTCTCTGCTAGATCTGATTTGCATCAAGTTGCTTAACCTGTTTTCTTATCCATAAAATAGGGAAAATATTTGAACCTACTATTCAGGACTATTAGAAACATTAAATCATTTATTTGAAAAGCACTTAGTTAAGTACCTGGACAACAGTAAATATTATGTATTAAATAACTGGCATTCTGCCTCAGTTCACATTTTTTTATCTCATATTGAGTTTGCCTACCTCCTCAGAGCATCCAAGGACTGCTTTTTACTTGAATTGTGCAAAACTATTAAATACTATTATAAAAAGAAGTAAAATAAATAGAAAAAGACATGAGAGACAAAAGATTTTGAAAAATTCAGATATAAGAAGACAGAACCAAGAAATTATGTGAGAAAAATACTAAAAATTGAGGTTAAATTAGGGTTATAGAAGTAAATATACACAATCCATAATGCTCTAAAAGAAATAGAGGAAAACAAAAAAAAAATTTACAATCTGAAGAAACTGATAAAATGAATGTGAAGAAAAGGACTAATATTGACGACAGGAAAAGAAGAGCCACCATATATATAACAAGAGTCTTGGAAAAATCGAAAAGAAAAAAGAACAAGTTCTAAACTATACTTCAAGAAAATTTTCAAAAATAGAGGAAAAAAAAACCCTATGTACTTTAAGAGCACCTCACATACTTGAGAATATTAAACCAGGATGACCAGCATCAAAGCAAACTCAACTACCATTAATAGGTTTTAAAAATATATAAAAATAGGGCAGCCTGGTGGCTCAGCGGTTTAGCGCCTGCTTCAGCTCAGGGCGTGATCCTGGAGACCCGGGATCGAGTCCCATGTCGGGCTCCCGCGTGGAGTTTGCTTCTCCCTCTGCCTGTGTCTCTGCCTCTTTCTCTCTCTGTGTCTCTCGTGAATAAATAAATAAAATATTAAAACAATAAAAATATACAAAAATAGGAAAGCCTGGTTGGCTCAGCAGTTGAGTGTCTGCCTTCTGCTCAGGTTGTGATCCCAGGGTCCTGGGGTAAGTACCTCATCGGCCTCCCCGCGGGGAGCCTGCTTCTTCCTCTGCCTATATCTCTGCCTCTCTGTCTGTGTCTCTCACGAATAAATAAATAAAATCTTTATATAAAGATTATATATATATACAAATGAGGCACATTATAAAGAAAAAAAAAAAAAGAATCTCAGACATTTAGACAGTGTCACCGTATTATGCCAGGGAAATTGGAGTACTCAAGAAAATACAACGTTAGCCAGGAGCTTTATATCTAGCAAAAACTGTCTTCAAGTAGAAAGGCACAGATCAATGCACAAGAACTCAGGAACATTTTCTGTAAGTCCTTCCTGACAAATCTCCTAGAGAATGAGCTTCAGACAACCAAAAGACGAGAATGACATCAACAGAAAGATTGATAGTAAACATTAAATATGTTATTACTAGGATAAGATAAAAAGAGCCCTAAGTTACAAGGGAGAGAATAATGGAATTGATTACATGCTCTGACAATGCAGCTATACAGTACTGCCTTTATCGAATGAGCTGAGAATGGAGACCGAATAAACATAAAGTTTACTTGTTTTAAGTAACCATGAGACCAAATACAAGATATTCTCAATTTTCTGTTCTCTGTATTAGTGAGAATCAGGGTTCTCAAGGAAAAAGAAGACCCAATATAATATCTATGTATACAGAAGAATTATGTAGTTTCCGATTTGAATTTGCAAAAATTAGTGTAAATTCAGATGGTACCATGGTACCTTATCTTTAAAAACGTATCTTCTAGTTCTTTCCACTGGAAGGACCCAGAAAGAAATGACCCATTGCAATGAGCATTCCAAGGCCCAAATTAATTGTACTATTAACAAACATGGTAAGAGGAAACATTTTCTCATTTCAGTATTCCAACTAATCAGTGAAAACAAAATGTTAGAATGTCATCTTTTTTAAGCCTCCATGAATTAACTGGCTAAGCCCTGAACATCAAACTATTGCTATCATGCTCCTCTTGATAGAAGAACTTAATTCCACCTGTTTTTGCCAAAGGCATAAAAAATCCAAGTCACTCCAGCCTCTGCACCCAGCAACAAATTATAGGAAATACACATGGCAGAGCATCATGTTGAACTGCATTATGATTAGGTAATCAACAGTAGGAGAATCTGTAGGTCAGATAGCCTCAGTTTTTCAATAAATGAATTATAAGGAAACATATACTGACTTAAAAGATATGGCTTCAATGAGCAAGATTGCATCATATTGTCTATTGATGTAAATTTGTATGATGAAATCATAAAGGAATACACGAGTTAAAAATCAGGATGATGATTACTGTTGTAAGAAGGAGGCATAATTAGGATATGACACATGAAGAAGTACCTGAGGTGTCTGACAAGGTTCTATTTCTTGACCCAATTAGTGATTAAAAGAGTGTTTGGGGATGCCTCCCTGGCTCAATTGGTAGAATGCAGGACTCTTGATCTTGAGGTTGTGAGTTTGGGCCCCATGTTGGGTGTAGAGATTACTTAAAAATAGTATCTTTAAAAAATGTTCTGTAATGATTTACACACACACACACATACACTATATCTATATGCATATATACATATATAATATGACTTATATATACATATATATATATAATATGACTAAGGACATTAAGGTAAAGTATCTCTTAAATTGGACATGTGGAAAGATACCTAGTGATTAGGAAATAGATAAAGGCAATTTTGATCAAACATGATTTCAGAGTATGATTCTTCTAGTTGTATATCCTTACATTTTCTCTTAAGCTATGTCACAGAAAACCATTCAACTCAATAGTCTAGTCACTATATATTATATATATATACATATATATACACACACTATATATATATTTAAAACAAGTAGATTACACTTTGCAAACCCTAGAAGAAATAAAATTCAAGTTTGTTTAACTTGTTATTATGAAAGGATGAGAAAAAAAATAAGAACTTTTGAATCACTAACATCACTGGTAGGACATGGTAGAGTTTTAGATTTAATAAAGATTAAAATGACACATGTGGTCAGAAAGTCATGCAAAGTTTTTTGTCTATTAGGACAACTTCCAAAGTTAAGGAGGTTTGTTTATTTCTAATTCTGGAAGTTAACACTGGTGGGATTCTGTAAAGCTGTTAAAAACAACTCCTTAATGGGAGGAGTTATAAATGCTCATGGGAATGTTATTGCATATAATGAAGTTAAATAGATTTACTGTATCAAAATATTGCTCCTGAGACTTTTCTCTATCATATCATGGTATGCAATTAATAAACAGCAATTCAACATCTGTAGGGTAAAATTTCACACTGAGTAAAATATCTAAACAGAAAGTTAAGTTAAAGAGCACTTACATACTATTTATTGGAGATAGTACATTAATGCAGAATGAACATGGCATTAGGAGTCTCCTGGAGGGGGAACCTGGGTGGTTCAGTGGTTGAACATCTGCTGTGGGCTCAGGACCTGATCGTGGGGTCCCGGGATCGAGTCCCACATTGGCCTCCCCTCAGGGAGCCTGCTTCTCCCTCTGCCTATGTCTCTGCCTCTCTTTCTCTGTGTTTCTCATAAATTAATAAATAAAATCTTTTAAATAGAAATTGTACTCTGCCTTTTGCCTTGTGGGATTATTTCTGGAGATGAGTACATATCTCGTTCCCTCTACACAATGGAACCGGGTGTGGCCATTTTAGTCTCAGAATAAAATTTAAAGAATCATGGCTCATTTTCTGGTTAGAACTTTTAAAAGTAGATTTCACATGTTCCCTTATCTTTTTCCTTCTGTCACTGAACAGAGAGAATTCGAAGGCCCTACTGAGGGATGGCAGACAGAGCAATAAAATGGAAAGAGTTGGTGTTTCTGAATCACAAAGTACATAAAACTTCCTCCTGGCATTGTTCCACATGTGCCCTTAAATGAAAGAGAAAATTACATTGCATCAAACTACTGAAACTTGGGGAGGAGGTTGTTAATGATAGGAGCTAGTGTTATCCCTGCTAATACAGAGCCTGACAGATCTCAGTCCACAGATGGTTATTATATTTGGATATATACTTAATACTTCTAAAAAGCATATTCTCATTCATTGAAGAGAATGAGACACATGTCACATTGGGTCAAATGTAGAGATATACAAAAAACATTACTATAATTCATAGTGTGTCAGTGGCTCTCAGTAAATGACAATATTATTAACAATATTTTATAAAGCAATTAACATTTCCAAAGGTTTTCATTTTTAAGCTTTCCAGCAATCTTGAAAAAAAATTGTGAACATTTTCCAAAGAAGATAATAATTAATACAAGACATTGGATTTAGTCATTTGCATGCCTTCCTCCTTTAAGAAATAAACCACTAGGCATGACTTTGTGTTGTTCTTTTAGATCCTCTAAAATGCCTAACACAATGCCTGACACATAGTCATGAAACAAAAGAAGCATATATTAGGGATATTATCGTGACATTCATCTACCTAACCTAGTGTGAATAAATGTTAGGTTAAATTCCTCCACAATGCTATTAATGTGTGCCAGAACTCAAATGGCTTCTGTCACCATGTATCTCAAACCATTTAATTTACATGTGATTATTCTCAAAAAGTTTTCTACTGTTACATTATTTTATGAACTATTTCCAATTATTTTCTCCATTCAACTTGAAGAAAAGATAAAATTCAAATTAGGAGTACAGTATTTTCATCTCTGAATAGAACAATTTTGACCTTGTTTGACATAGACATCTTTCTATTGTAAATCTATAATGGTTTGGTAGCACAGATCTCCCTAGGACACTGGTAATTCTCCGAGCACTTTATCACCAGAGTATGTATGTATAATCAATAGCTAAACTAAGAAGTCATACATTCTAGCATTTCTATTCTATTTCTCTGATAAACATTCACCTTATTCCCAAGGTGATTCTCCTTCACTTACCAAAAAGTTCATTTTATAACAGAAATTTTTAGCCTTTATAATTCCTGTGCTCATCTACAAATATGATGAGTCATATTAGGGTATGAATTGGGGAAATAAAGGGATAAGAAGGAGAGAGACCATGATATTATTAGGCTTTAAAAAGTGCCATATAGCTCTGGAGTAATGAGACATTTTGTAGCTCCTGTGAAGGTTTTTTATGAACACTTTTCAAAAGGAAATTATTAAAAGCTTTCGAATAATGTTAGCCTAACTCAAAATGCATTTTGGAGAAAAACTTTCGTTCAATGGTAAGGATTTAAAACACTAAAATACGAATTATTTACATGATGCCTTATATTCAATCTCAAAACCTTTTAATGATCAATATTAACTTAGGTTCAAGAAATTTTGACAGTTGGGTGAGTTCTGATGCTTCCAATTCTGAACTGTTCAAGAAAATGCCAACAGGGAATTAGAAAGATAACGACACATATTAACAAAAATAGGAGACTCAATTGACCATCACTAGAATCTGTCAGGAATACACAAAAATTTAAAGTTCAGTGTTGAGGAATTAAGTGCAATGTCAGAGCATACTTATACCTTTCAAAAACAAAACAAATGATGTAAGAAAATAGTCATGGTTTATTATCCAAACTAACCTGGTTGTCTTTAATGGAGAACACAGAGGATGGTCTTTTCACTAAGACAGTATAGGAGACTGTCACGGAAGATCAGTGATGGTTGTTTTTCAAAGGCTGAGATGAATGATTGTAGATGCTTGATGGAATGGGCTTCCTAGTTATACTTGGGATATTTGTAATCTGAAGTTGTGTAGGCCAGGAGACAATGCTCAAAATTCAGAGGCAGCAAGGCCAGAGAATAAACCATGTTTCTTTGACCTTTAGAAATCTCTGACTATGGCAAAGAAGGCATGCTTCTAAGGTAAACATGAATAGCAAGCTAGTGTTCATAGACTTGTAATACAATATTGGTAATTAATAAGAGATATGCAAAAAGTTCACATCAAACTGCAATAGAAAAATCTAAGTCTGGAGTGATGTCATCAAGGTGTTGTCTGTTGATGGACACTTAGATTGTTTCCAATTCTTGGCCATTATAATTATTGCTACAGTAAACAAAGAGACACGATATCCAGAAGTGGAATTCCAAATATCATGATAACCACAAAGGAAAATTGTGTAGTTACACAAAAGATTATGATGAAGGACTAAACCATCAAACCACAAAGTAAAATAGCAAGATAAAAAGGAACCATGGATCTACAAAACAAAACAAAAAAACAACAGCATGACAATAGTTAAGTCCTTATCAGTTATTCTAATGTAAATGGATTAAACTCTAATGAGGAGACATAGAATGTCTGAATGGACAGAAAAACAAGATTTAACAATATGCAGCCTACCAGAGTTTCACTTTAGCTTTAAGGACACACATAGACTTAAGAGTGAAGAGATGGAAAAGATACTTAAGACAATGGTAATCATAAAAAGGCAAAGGTAGCTATACTTACAGCACAGAGAATATACTTTAAGCTAAGAATAATCAAGAGCAATAAAAGGTTATTATGTAATGATAAAGGGGTCAATACATCAAGAATATACAATTGTAAATACTTGTGTACCCAACATTGGAGAACCTAAATATATAAAGCAAATACTAACAGAAGTAAAAGGAGAAATAAAGAACAATACAATAATAGTTGGAGAGTTTAATATCTGGTTCTCAACAATAGATGAGTGACCCAGACAGAAAATCAATAGGAAATAACATATTTGAGCGACATTATGGACTAAATAGACCTAATACATATATACATATTTTCATTCAAAAATAGCAGAATGGTGGCACCTGGGTGGCTCAGTGGGGGGCACCTGGGTGGCTCAGTGGTTGAGCATCTATCTTTGGCTCAGGGCATACATAATCCCAGGTCCTGGGATGGCGTCACACATTGGGCTCCCTGCAGGGAGTCTGCTTCTCCCTCTGCCTGTGTCTCTGCCTTTCTCTCTGTGTCTCTAATGAATAAATAAATAGAATCTTAAAAAAAAAAAAAAGCAGAATATACACCTTTTCAAGTGCATATGAAACACTTCCTTGTAGAGTTAGCAGAAAAAAAGGAAATAGTAAAGATTAGAGCAGAAATAAGGTAGAGAACAGGAAATTAAGACTATAAAATTTAAAAGAGGGGATCCCGGAGTGGCTCAGTGGTTTAGTGCCTGCCTTCGGCTCAGGGCATGATCCTGGAGTCTTGGGATCTAGTCCCATATCAGGCTCCCTGCATGGAGCCTGCTTCTTCCTCTGCCTCTCTCTCTCTCTCTCTGTGTGTCTCTCATAAATAAATAAATAAAATCTTAAAAAAAAAAAAACAAACCTAAAAGATGTTTCTTTGAAAAGACTGACAAACATTTAGCTAGACTGACCAAGAAAAAAAAAAAAGACCCAAATCAATAAAATGATAAATTGAAGAGAAGGCATTACAACTGATACCACAGAAATACGAAGGATCATAACAGACTACCATGAACAATGCTAAGCTAACAAACTGGACAACGTGGAAGAAATTGATAAATTCCTAGGAACATACAATCTATCAGGACTGAATTATGAAGAAATAGAAAATATGGACAGATTACTAGTTAGGGATTGAATCAGTAATCAAAAACCTCCCAACATAGAAACACCTGGGACCAAATGTCTTCACCAGTGAATTCTCCTAAAAATTTAAAGACGAATTAACATCAATCTTTCTCAAACTGGGCACAGGCCAGAGTTTAATCTATCTTGAAGTCATCATCCTCTGACAGAATTCTAGAGAAGCTGACTATAAGCATGGTTGTATTCAATATAAAACCCAACAAAGGTGAAATTTGCAGTTCCCAGATTGAACATACTGGGCTTACACTAGGGAATTATGAAAAGAAAGATAATAGGTCATCCACTTAAAGTCTTTAGAGTCTAGAATTGAATTCTTTACTATTATCAGCAACAAAGTAGAAAATATTAAATCAAAATGTATTTGGGATGTTATTTACAACTCTTAAAAGACATACTAGATCGTGACTGGCTGATCCTCTATGGTGCATAAAAATGATTTTTACAATTTAATTGTTTTATAATGAGTCCTCAAAGCTTATTAACTAACAATAACTAGGATAGGAGTTTTTATTCATCTAGTTTTCATGCAAATTAATTATTTTCCCATAAATAAAAATCTATCTTAAATTTATGCAAAAATCTTGGTTCAGGGATACTTGGGTGGCTCAGTTGGTTGAGTGTTGGAACTCCTGGCTTTGGTTCAGATCATGGATCCCGGGTCCTGGGATCAAGCCCTGTCATGGACTCCTGGCTTTTTTTTTTTTTTTACTTTGTACTTTACAAACTTTATTAAATAATGAGCATTACTAACTTTCGTTATCTTATATACAATATTTAAACTATCTTTTCCTAGATGCATTTTTTTTTGCACAAAGAGTAGGTGAAAAGTGAACTTAAAAAAAATTGAACCTTCAGTACAGAGATCTAATAAGAACTTGACATACTTTTAAGTTCATATAACTTTTCCTCCAATTCTATATAATCTTACCCCACCTTCAAAAGAAACTATCTTAAACAAAAACATTTAACTGGCAACACTGAGGAAAAATACAAACATGATTATACATATACACACAGCTCTCAAAATCTGCATCCTGGCTGACAGAAGTGATCTATAAAGATTTGTTCTAGAACCTAAAGACAACCACACAGACATTTTATACAGCAAGACATCCACCTTCGTCTGGCTGGGTGTATTCCTATAGGTGACATCAAAGCCATGCAACAAGACATCGGTGTGAAGAATTAATAATTTCCGAGAGCAAGACACCACAGTAATATGGACAATATAGAATTGGGGGTCACACAAACTGAAAAGCAAAAATAGGAAATTGCTTTCTTAGGACAAGAAGAATCAGTAACTGTTTCGAAAACCCACTTAGGGACTCCCGGCTCAGTAGAGAATCTGTTTGTAGATCCTCTCCTTCTCCCTCTGCCCCTATCCCCACTCTGTTTTTCTCTAAAAATAAATAAACCTTAAAAAAATCTTGGTTCAGAATACATTAAGAATTCTAGCAAGTCAATAATAAGAAGTCAGTAACAGGTCAATAATAAAGAACTTTAACAAGTCAATAATAATAAAAAATCTACTTGAATTTTGCCCTTTTAAAAACAGGAAAAAATATTTGAATACACATTTCAAATTTAACCCAGGAATTCTATTTCAGGATATCTACCAAATGACAGGTAAATATGCCTAGACCTGTAAGCAAATATTCATCAAGTAGCATTATTCATGGTAACTAAAAACTGGAAACAATCCAAATGTCCATTAGTTTGTGAACTTATAAATAAAAATACATTCTCCAAACAATGGGATACTGTTCAGCAGTAGAAAAGATATGAATACATGTTACAACATAGATAAACCCCAAGAAAATTATGCTAAGTGAAAGCAGCCAGGCCCAAAAGGCAATATATGGGATACCTGGGTGGTTCAGTGGTTGAGCATCTGCCTGTGGCTCAGGTCATGATCCCAAGGTCCAGGACTGATTCCCACCTGGGGCTCCTTGTGGGGAACCTGCTTCTCCCTCTGCCTATGTCTCTGCCTCTCTCTGTGTCTCTCATGAATAAGTAAATAAAATCTAAAATAAATAAATAAATAAATAAATAAATAAATAAATAAATAAATAAATAAAAGCGAAGGGAATATATTACATGATATCATTTATATGAAATGACCAGAGGAGTCTATTGAGTCAAAAATCAGACCAATGATTGCCTAGGGCTAAGGATAAGAATGAAGATTTAGGGGTACCTAAGTGGCTTGGTCAGTTAAGGAACTACCTTCAGCTCAGGTCATGACCCTGGGGTGCTGGGATGGAGCCCTATAGGGCTCTCTGCTCGGTGGGGAGCTTGCTTCTCTCTCTCCCACTCCTCCTGCTTGTGTGTGTGCATGGGTGTGCTCTCTCTTTCTCTGTCAAATACATAAAATATTTAAAAAAAAAAGAAAAAAAAGAATGGAGGTTGACTATAAATGAGAAAAAGGGAAGTTTTTAGGGTGATAAAAATATTCTAGAACTGGATTGCAGTGATGGTTATACAATCTGAATAATGTACTAAAAAATCATTGAGTGGTATACTTATAATAAAATCCACTGCAAGTAAATTATAGCTCAATAAAGCTTTAAAAATCACTATAGAGTAAGAGATGCTAACAATGTACAAAATGAACTTCTGGACTCATTTTGTAAAATGTATTATGATAGATAGAACTCATGTTACAAATCAACCCATGAAAATACATCATGTTACCACAGAACAAACTTTTTTTTGTTCTTAGTTTTAAAAGGTGTAGTCTGGAATTTCTAAAACTTCTTTCCTCCTATACCCATATAAAACTTATTCTTTAGGTCAGTAAATCATAGTCAGGATGGAAAATAGAATAATTCCTTCTTAACATGCCATAACTCCTAAATCAAAATACCTATGATGTAAATGGTTGCAAGTTATACAGGAATAAATCAACTTCACCTTATCGGAAAAAGACAAGTTAACACAATATAAGACCTAGTCTCAATTTAAATAATTTCTTCTACATCTCAAATTTACTTATTTATAAAAGGATCTTGAATTTATAGATTTGTATGAACTGGTCATTTAGAGGATATCCTCAAACAGAGCACGGATTTTAACTAAAGAAGAAAGTTCAGCTTTATAGGTATTTAAACCACCTCTCTCTCTCCTATACACATGTTCTTGTGTTTCTCTATCATTTCTTTTTATCTTATTATATTTTATAGCT
This sequence comes from Canis aureus, assembly GCF_053574225.1. Taxonomy (NCBI): domain Eukaryota; kingdom Metazoa; phylum Chordata; class Mammalia; order Carnivora; family Canidae; genus Canis; species Canis aureus. The sequence goes on from NC_135634.1 coordinate 22,623,220, forward strand.
TCCTTTTGAGAATAAAGTATATTTTGGGTTACTTTTCATATATTTGCTATGTAATATATATAATATCAGTGATGTGGTTAGAAGAAAAAAAAAATCCATAGTGTTCCAGTCTCTCATGTAGGGCTATCCTACAACTGACAACGTACACAGATTGGATGGGATCTCAAGACAAACACACTCTGCCTTCCTTGACAATGATCACATGTATTATTGGATGAATGTTCCTTAAACTTGGCAAGTAGGTGCTAAATTGAGGCTCCTGGGCAACTCAGACAGTTAAGCATCTGACTCTTCATTTTGGCTTAAGTCATGATCTTGGGGTTCTGGGATCCCCATGCAGTCCAGCTCTGTGTTCCATGTTTAGTGGAAAGTCTGTTTGAGATTCTCTCTCCCTCTCCCTCTGTCCACTCTTGAGCTTATGCACATGTGTGTTCTCTTTAAAATAAAATCTTAAAAAAACACAAATAAACCTGAGAAGTAGGTTCTAAATTGAGAAGAGACTATAAGTAATTCTTTAGTGTAGAGGGATATTTGAGTATTTTTAATTTTTGGAAAATTTTTATTTTATTTTCTCTTATTTTATAAGATTTTGCTTATTTATTCATGAGAGACACAGAGAGGCAGAGACATAGGCAGAGGGACATGCAGGCTCCCTGCAGGGATCCTGATGTGGGACTTGATCCTGGAACTCCAGGATCACTCCCTGAGCTGAAGACAGATACTCAACCTCTGAGCCACCCACGGCATCCAACTTTTGGAAATTTTAATTTAATGTTATAAGTTTCATATTGATTAGTCATTGATGATTGGAAGTACATTAGGTAAATAGCATTTCAATAATCTGTAATCCAGTGTAAACTTTGTCTCCCCTAAATTCTTTCAACTTTCAGCCATCTAAACAAAATTGTTTATTCATATATGTACACACACACACACACACACACACATTCAAGTCAAGTAAGACTTTGCAGAAATATCTATCTTAAATGTCACTTAGGAAGTTCTTAGAGAAGCTTTCCAACATTCTGGCCAATGTCAATTTTGTCTTAGTTAACTTCATCAAACAAAAAAGTATGAGTCACCATAAATTATCCAAATATTTTTGTGTAAGTAATGTGATCAAGTATTTTAGATTGGTTCTTGACTACCTCGCAGTTTTAGAGATAAAAATAAAATGAAGTTTTTGCTATATTAAAAAAAATTCAATTGCCATCTGAATGTCATCATTGCAGATTACAACAAATTGGTTTATTACATTTAATTAATTCTCATTTTTCTCTTAAAGTATATCCTTTAGCTCTAACAACTAATCTACATATTTTTAAAAAAGAAGTTTAACACCATGAGAGAAAACTTCCCTTCCAGATTAGATGGCACAGACTCACTTACCCCTGCTCTTCCCTACTAAGTACAACAATAAACCCTGACAGTGGTACAAGAAAAAACAAAGAAGAAATAAGAAAAATGGAGAGAGAAAAGTGAATTGGTTAGGACTCCACCATTAGATGCAGTTTCCATCATGGTAGGTGTATATGATTCTCTCACCCAAGATAAGAAGGTGATTTAGAGTTGGCATTTCCCAACCACCAATTTAGCAACAAAGGCAGACCCAGGCATGGTCATTCTTTCTGGTTGAAAAGGACGATTGCTGACATAACCAGGCAAACCTAGGAGAACCTGCCAGAAGGATCTTTGTGGAGCCTCACTGGCAGTAAGTGGCCAAATGAAGTGCTCTCCTTTCCTAATAGGCCTTTGACTCCCGTCCTCAAAACAGAGATACTAGGTGGCTACCTGTCCTGGCAAAAAGAACAGTAGCACAATAAACACATGACCCAGGAAGCTTCTTTACCCCCATGGGTCTGAGACTCCCTTTCCCTAACTAAGGACACTGGGCAGATAGAGTGTAATAACAACAACAAAAATCCAACTGGAGCAAATATCTAGCCCCAAAAGCACTCCATCACCACATGCAGTGGGGAGGAATCCTACCACAATAAGTGCCTCTTAGAGAGAATTTTCTATTTTAGTAGGGCATTAGACTCCCTTCCCCAACCTAAAGACACATGCAAACTTTGCCTGTGGAAATTATTTTATCCCCCTCAGACAGCAAAAGCAGGAACTAGGGGGAGTCCCAGCTGTACAGATAAACTAATAAGACCAAAATGGTATTGCAAAGGCTTTGAAAATTAAATTATCATTGAAACTACAGCCCACAAAATCAACTAGAATCTGCATGCTAAATCAGATGATTGCTCAAGATAAAATATTAAATAGGATCCAGAGTCTCTTAACACTAAAGACAGAATATCTAGAATTCTATAAAAAACCATGTCATATCAAGAGTCAGGAAAATCTCAATTTGAGAAAAGAAAACCAACTGATATCAAGAACAAAATAAATCAGATTCTAGAGTTATTGGCAAGGGTTATAAGGTAGCCATGATTAAAGTGTTTTTAACAAGCTTTATAAATTATCTAGAAACAAATGAAAAATAGAAAATCTTGCTAAAAACATAAAAGCAAGTGGAAATGATAGCGCTGAAAAATACAATGGAATTTAAAAAATTTGCCGGATGTGTTCAATAGCAGAGTAAAAATGACAAAGTTGAATATGTAAACTTGAGATGATTCAATCTGAATAGAAAACAGACTGAAAAATAAAATGAACAAAGCTTCAGGGATCTGTGAGACATTAACAAAAGTTATGCCACTTGTATCATCAAAGTCCCAAAAGGAGAAAAGAAAGAATGTGAGGCTGAAAAAGTTTTAAATAAACTTTCCACATTTGTTAAAAAGACAAATCTATAGAATCAGTAAGCTGAGAAAGTGCAAAATATACCAAAAGAGAAAAAAATCCATGCCAAAACATATCATAGTTAAACTTCTGAAAACTAAAAGCAGAAAAATCTTGAAAGCAGCCAAGAACAAATGACATATTACCTATAAGGGAGAACTAATCTGAATAGCAGTGGATTTGTCATCAGAGCATAAAGGCCAAAAGAAAATGGTACATTTATCAAGTGCTAAAAGTAAAGAAATGTCAACCATGAATTCTATAGCCTTCAGAAATTAAGAAACACTAAAACATTTTGTCATAATTAGACCTATCCTTTAAAAATGATTAAAGAAACTTCTTAAAACAGAAAAGGAATGATGAAGTAAAGAGACTTGGAACATCATGATGGAAGAAAGAGAAGAAATATAGTTAAATAATTTAGACCATTCTTCTCATGATTTTAAAAAACATATTTGAGATTGAAGCAAAAAATTTACAAAACAACCTGATACTGAAGACCATGATATTTAAAAATGTAAAAGGTAAAGAAATCTAAATGGAAGTAAAGTTTCCACATTATAATAAAGTGATAAAATGTTGATACCATTATACTGTGACAAATCATATATGCATATTGTGACACAGAAAGCATTCACTAAAAACATATATAATACAACACACGAAAACACTGTAGTTAATCAAAGTTAAATCCTAGCACATAATCAAGTAAAGAAAAGAAAGAGAAACAGAAATAGAGGAAACTAACAAAACAAATAGTAAACTTAAACTCTGAGCATATCTACAACTTCCTTAAATGTAAATATTTCAAGACAAATATTTACAGTAGATAAAAATTTATGCCCAGACTATATACTCTGTAAAAGAAGAACCCTAATGGGAAGTTGAAAATAAACAGGTGCCAAATAAATCATACAAACAGTGATTTTTTTTAAATCACTATATTTGCATCAGATATTATAGAAATACCAAGGGTCATAGAGACCGTTATGAACAATTATATGCCCACAAAATGGGCAACCAAGAGGAAATGGATGAATTTTTAGAAACCTATAATCTACTAGGACTGAATCATGAAGAAATAGAATATTTGAACAGATCAGTTACTAGTAAGGAGATTACGTCAGTAATCAAAAACTTCCCAGCCCAGAAAAGCCCAGGACCAGATGGTTTCATGGGTGAATTCTGTCAAACACTTAAAGAAGAGTTAATATCAATCCTACTCAAACTTGACTGAGAGGTGGGGGAGGAGAAGAAAGGAGGAGGAGGAGGAAGAGGAGGAGGAGGAGGAGGAGGAGGAGGAGGAGGAGGAGGAGGAGAAGAAGAAGAAGAAGAAGAAGAAGAAGAAGAAGAAGAAGAAGAAAAGGAGAAGAAAAAAGGAGGAGGAGGAAGAAGAAGAAGAAGAAGAAAGCAAGAAGCAGATGGAAAAGAAGCAGAAGGAAGTAGTCAGAAGCAGAAACAGGAGGAGGAGAAGGATGAAGAGGAGGAAGAGGAAGAAGAAGAAGAATAGAGAATACTTACAAACTCATTTTATTGGGTCTGTATTACTTTGATACCAAAACCAAAGAGACTTCAAGAAAAGACAATTACAGGCCGATATCATGAATGAACACAGATGTAAAAAGTCTCAACACAGTATTAGGAAACCAAATTTGATAATACATTAAAATAATCATACATCAAAATCAAGTGGAATTTATTCCAGATATGGAAATGTGGTTCCATAGCAGTAAAATCAACCCATGTGACAAACCACATTAACAAAATATATAAAAGTCATAATCATATGACCTCAATAGATTCAGGAAAAGCATTTGACAAAAGTTAAGATTAGTTTATGATAAGATTCTTAATGTGGGTATAGAGGAACATACCTCAACATACTATACGCCATATATGACAAGCTCACAGTTTACATCATACTCGATGGTGAAAAGGTTGAAACGTTTTTCCTCTAAGATCAGGAAAAAAACAATGTGTCTACTCTAACTACTTATATTCAACACAGAATTGAAAATCTTAGCCAGAGAAATTAGACAAGAAAAAAAAAAGACATTCAAATTGAAAAAGAAGTAAAACTGGCTGTATTTGCAGAGGACCTTGTATTACACCTAGAAAACCCTAAGGACTCCCCCTAAAAAGCTGTTAGAACTGATAAATGAATTCAGTGAAGTCACAGGATAGAAAGTTAACATACAGAAAATGATTGTATTTCTATACACTAATAATGAACTATCAGAAAAAGAAATTAACAATCCAATTTATATTCACATCAAAAATAAAATATCTAGAAAATAATTTAACCAAGGAGGTTAAACTGTAGATAGAAAACCATAAGATATTGATGAAAGAAATTGAACAAAATGAAAATAAGTGGAAAGCTATTTCATGCTTATGTATTGGAAGAATGCTATTAAAAATGTCCATATCACCCAAAACAATCTACAATTTCAATACAGTTCCTATCCAAATTCTAATGGTAATTTTCACAAAAATAAAACAAAGAATCCTAAAATTTGTATGCAACCAAAAAAGACCAGGAATAGCCAAAGTAATCTTTAGAAGAACAAAGCTGAAGGTATCATGCTTTCTAATTTCAAACTATATTACAAAGCCATAGTAATCAAGGTATTAGCATAAAAACAGACACACAGGGCAGCCCGGGTGTCTCAGCGGTTCAGCACCACCTTCAGCCCAGGGCCTGATCCTGGAGACCCAGGATCAAGTCCCACAACTGGCTCTCTGCATGGAGCCTGCTTCTCACTCTGCCTGTGTCTCCACCTCTCTCTCTCTATCTGTGTCTCTCATGAATAAATAAATGAAATTAAAAAAAAAAACCCAGACACATAAATCAATGGGTCAGAACGGAGAGCTCATAACTAAACCCACACAAATATGGTCAATGAATTTATGCCAAAGAAGCTAGAAATATACAGTGAGGAAAGAACAGTGTCTTCAACGAGTGGTGCTGGGAAAACTGAATAGCCACATGCAAAAGAATGAAATTGGACATTATCTTACACAACATACAAAAGTTGACTCAAATTGACTAAACACTTGAACTTAAGACCTGAAACTATAAAACTCTTAGAAGAAAACATAAGCAGTACGCTCCTTGACATTGGTCTTGTTGATATTTTGGATTTGATACCAAATACAAAGGCAACAAAAGCAAAAATAAACACATATGACTACTAAAAAGGTTCTTCATGGTTAGGAAAATCTCAACAAAATGAAAGAGCAACCTACAGAATGGAAGAAAATATTTGTAAATCATATATTGTAAGAGGCTAATATCCAAAATACATAAAGAACTCAAACTCAATAGTGTAGAAACAGACAATCCAACTAAAACATGGGCAGAGAATTAGAATAGATATTTTTCCAAGGAAGGCATACCAATGATCAACAGTACATGGAAAGGTAGTTAACATCATTAATCAATAGAGAAATGCAAATCAAAACCACATAAGGTATTACCTCACATGTGTTAGAATGCTTTTTATCAAAAAAATAAGAAATTATAAGTGTTTGTGAGGATATGGAGAAAAGGGAATTCTTGTGCACTGTTGATACAAATATAAATTGGTGCAGCCATTGTGGAAAACAGTATGGAGGTTCTTCAAAAAATTAAAAATAGAGCAACTATATGATCCAGTAACCTCATTCCTCTGTATTTATTTAAAAGAATTGAAATTAGGGATCCCTGGATGGCGCAGCGGTTTGGCGCCTGCCTTTGGCCCAGGGCACGATCCTCGAGACCCGGGATCGAATCCCACATCGGGCTCCTGGTGCATGGAGCCTGCTTCTCCCTCTGCCTGTGTCTCTGCCTCTCTCTCTCTCTCTGTGACTATCATAAATAAATAAAAATTAAAAAAAAAAGAATTGAAATTAAAAAAAAATAATTGAAATTGGGGTTACAAAGAGATATTAGCACTCCCATATTTATTGCATCATATTCCTAATAACCAAGATATGAAACAACTTACATGTCCATAACAGATAAATGGAAATTATAAAATGTGATTATATGTATACACACACACACACACACACACACACACAGAGGAATATTATTCAGCCACAAAAGAAAGAAATCATCATTTGCAACAATATGAACAGACTTGATGGCAAGTAAGTCAGGGAGAGAAAGACAAATACCACATGATCTCATGTATGTGGAATCTAAAAATAACAAGAACAATTCACCAAAAAGGAGCTTCCTATATGCAGAGAACAGATGATGGGTAGTAGCCAGAGGTAAGGTGTGAGGGTTGGGCAAAGTGAGTGAAGGTGGTCAAAAAGTAAAAACTTCCAGTTACAAAATAAGTCCTGGAAATGTAATCTATAACATAATGACAACAATACTGTATTGTATATTTGAAAATTGCTAAGAGAAGAAATCTCGTAAATTCTCATCATAAGAAAAAATATTTGTAACTATGTGTGGTGATGTATGTTGACTAGACTTTTTGTGATCATTTTGCGATATATATAAAGGTCAAATTATTTTGTTGTATACCTGAAACTAATACATTGTATGTTAATTATTATCTTACATCAAAATAAAAGCAAGAGTCACATATTAATATTGGATAGGTAAACTTCAATCCATGAAGAACATCTATAATCCTAAATATATTATATATATATATACGGAATGACCGAATGACACAACTTCACAATACATGAGACAGAACTAACATAGCTGAAAAAAATAGACAAATCTGCAGTTCTAACTGGAAATTTCAGTAGCCTTCTTTCAGTAACTTTTAGAATCATCTCAGAAAATCAGCAAAAATATAATAGATATGCATAGCACAAGCAATCAAGAGCTTCGAATTGACATATACAGAGCATTTCACTGCACCAAAGCAGAAGTCACATTTTTAAGGTACTGATGGAACATTCACCAACAGAGTTATCTTGCACCACAAAATAAACATCAATAACAAGTATAAGATAAATGAAATCATATAGTGTGTTTTTAGACTATAATGAAATCAAACTATACTTTTTATAACAGAAAGAAAACAGGAGCATCTCGGGCAGCCCCGGTGGCGCAGCGGTTTGGCGCCACCTGCAGCCTGGGTGTGATCCCAGAGACCCGGGATCGAGTCCCAATAGGGCTCCCTGCATGGAGCCTGCTTCTCCCTCTGCCTGTGTCTCTGCCTCTCTCTCTCTCTCTCTCTCTCTCTCTCTCTCTGTCTATGAATAAATAAATAAAATCTTTAAAAAAAAAAAGAAAACAGGAGCATCTCTAAACATTGGAAATCAAGCACCACATTTAAAAAAATAATACAAAAGGTAAAAAATGGAAGTGTGAAAGGTAATGAAAAGACATAAAACTGAGTTAGAATTAAAGTACAATGAATCAAAATAGGTGGATTGCAGCTGAAGAAGTGATGAGGGGAGGATTTTATAGAACTCTGAGCTTACATTCCAAAGGACAAAAGATATCAAATCAATTATCAAAGTTCGTATTCTCCAACGCTAAAGATAAAATAAACCAAAGCAAGTAGAAAGAAAAAAATAATAAAAGAAGGAAGCATAAATCAATGGAGCTGAAAATAGAATATAGAAAAGAAGAATCAAAAAGTTTCTTTGAAAAAAAAATTAATAAACATTCAGCAAGACTGACAAATTTAGAAGAGAAAATACACAAATTAATACCAAGAATGTAACAGGCGCTGCCATTATAGAGTTGTGGCCATTAAAACGGTAATAATAGAATACTGTGCACAGCTTTACATTCATAATTTTTTCCTAAAAAAATGAGGCAATTTCTTGAAAACTCAAACTATTAAAATTCATTCAAAATCAAACAGACAGCATGGATTGTTATAGGTTCTAGTTTAAGTAATTACACATTAAACATTTTATGATTTCATAAAACAGTTCTTTTAAAATCATCCAATTGGAGATGGAGAATTCTAATTATTTAAAGAAAATTAACACTGATTTTACAGTCTTTTCCTAAGAGGAGGAGGAGAGAACACTTCCCAAGGCATTCTATCTGATACTAAAACCAGATAAATATCATAAGAGAAGAAAACTACTGACCAATATATAAGGGCAGATAAAAAAAAAAAAACCCTCAGTGAAATACTAGCAAATAAAATCTATCAATGTTACAGAAGGATTCTGTACTATTTTCAAGCAGCATCTACCCCAGGAATTCAAGATTGTTTTCACAACAGAGAAACAGTGTGATATACAATATTGATAGAATGGGGGAGAATACTGGATCATTTCAAAAAAATGTAGAAAAAGCATTTGAGAAGATACAAAGCACTTTATTGATAAAAATACAGAAACTAGGAATAGAATTTCCTGAACACGAAGTGCATCTATTAAAAAAAATCAATAGTGGTGCTCGGTTCAGTGTCCAACTCTTAGTTTTGGCTCAGGTCGTGATCTCAGGGTGCGAGATCAAGTGCTAAGTCAGTCTGCTTATCTCTCTCCTTCCCCTTATGCCCTCCCCCCACTCATTCTCATGTTCTCTAAAATAAACAATAAAGTCTTTTTAAAAAATCAATGAAAGAATAAATATTTATGTCATACTCAATAGTGGAAAATTGATTGTTTACCTCCTAAGATCAGGAACAGTATAAGGATGTCTATCGTTTCTACTTCTACTTAACATTGTACTGGAGGTTCTACCAGGAAAATTAGACAAGAAAAAGTAATAGATGTCATCCAGATTGGAAAAGAATAAAACCTGTTTCTATGTTTGTTTTTTATTTTAATTATTTTTTAGAGTGGGGAGGGGCAGATGGGGAGAATTAAGCAGGTTCCATGCCCAGCATGGAGCCCAACTCAGGGGTTTGATCTCACAACACTGAGATCATGACCTGAGCCACAATTAAGAGTTGAATGCTTAACTGACTAAGCCACCTGGTGCCTGATATCCCTATTTTATATATTATTTTGTATATAATAAATCCTCAGGAATCTACCAACATAAGCCATTAAAACTAATACACACAAAATCTACATATAAGTATCAGTAGTATTTCTATACACTGGCAATGAACATTTTGGAAATTAAATTAAAAAAACAATTCCATATATAACAGCATGAAACAAATAATATATTTAGGGAGAAATTTAACAAAAGAAATGCAAAATATATATATTGAGAACTGTAAAATATTGTTTAAGGAAATTTTAAAAAGACCTAATATTGTTTAAAGGAATTTTTTGAAAGATCTAAATAAATGCACAGGCATCCCATATTTATGGATCAGATCATTTTCAAAGAAACTTCTTGGTTATTTATTGTTGGGTTGTATATTTTTATCTATTCTGACTAAACATGGGAATGAGGAAAATACTCAAACTGGGTCGGAAAACCCAATGGACCCATAAAATAGATTTAGAGCACAATATTACAACTCCCTCACAGTCTTATTCCAATTGGAAGTCTACGAAGCCATCACAGTTCTTCTAGTGTTAGAGTCAGCCCAGGTCCCCAGTCTGCAAGTCCTAGAAAGGTCTCCAATTTCTTTTGTCCAATAAATAGGTATCTAGGTAAATATCTAGAAGTCATTCCAGGGAAACTTGGGGAAGGGGGGTATGTTTATCATACCTACATATGGCAGAATTGAAAGGGATTTCCTCAAAACAGCTACTCTTACTTTCAATCTATGTGTTCTCATTTTGAGAACTGATTTCACTCTAGAAACTGAGTAAAACATTTTCAATTTTCCTTTATGGTGTTGTAGCAGCCTTATTTTCATGAGCCATTAATATTCTTTTTTGTTTTCTTTTTTTTAATTTTTATTTATTTTTGTTATTTTTTTTTAATCCCAAAATCATGTTCTACTGACTGACCCAGCCGGGTGCCCCTAGCCTTAATATTTTTTGGTTACACACATTAATCAAGGCCCTAATCTGCTGTCTGTCTCACACCTCGTAATACCATCATCTCAGTAGACCTCTCCAGGTCAAACCACCTTACCCTGGGCACAACACCTGCTGTACATTATATGAAGTACATTTACTTTGTTTTTGACAATTAAATACTCCTACGTGGCCTCTGTATTCTAGAAACTTACCTGTCCAATTGATAGCAGGGAGCCCAGTTTCTTGGCAATAGTATTGTCTGATATAAACCCTAGTCAACATACAATAACTATCACTGAACTTAAGACTGTAATGTCTTAATGCCTACCTTCTATAAAGAACCACACAATAACTATTTTACAATTTACTGGTTAAATAGAGTCAAATATTTTCCTTTTTTTTTTTTAACAATTCTTTAAACATGTAAAAACAAAAACAGAAAAACAAACAAAAGAAACCCTACAGAGTCTTGGCTCATAGACATATAAAACAGGCTACCCTCCAGATTTGGCCCAAGGCCATAGTTTTCTGATCTCTACATTGAGATGAGCATGTCATACATCAGATGATGGATTTTCTGGTCTCATAATATATCATTTTTAAAAGAGATATTATTTATCTATTCATTTAACAGAGAGAGAGAGAGAGAGAACACACAGCAGAAGGAACAGCAGGCAAAGGGAGAAGCAGACCCCCATGGAGCAGGAGTCAGATATGAGACTGGATTCCAGGACCCTGAGGTTATGACCTGAGCCAAAGGCAGATGTTTAACCAACTGAGCCACCCAGGTGCCATGATACATCATTGCTAACATTTAAACCACCCTTGCCTTCTGATTTCTTCCTCAGTACTCTGTCAAATAAACCCCAGCATTCCCACTTCATTTACACAGGCATTATTGACTGCAAGCGTTAAGACACCATCACAGCAGTACATTAGGGCAGACTATAGTTGTAACCTAACAGGATACTAAATCCTAAGTGATGATAGATTGCACCCAAGCCAATAAAGCATCCTTATAGTACACTGCACACTTCTGTCCAAAACCCTCAAGATATACCCTCACCTGTGTTTGCCTATTCCTGTTGGTATTTATTATTCAGGTCCTTTAATTATTTCATTTAACTGAGCAAACCATCTCCTGGGGTCAGGGACTCTATTTCCCTTCTTGGGCTAAGCCTATGCCAATTGGTCTAGCACAAAAAAGGGGAAAACAGATTTTGGGGGGAGCCAAAGGGAAACCAATGTTCTCTAATGAACAGCCTTATGCCCCAAAGCATTCAAGGAAAAATGAATGTTAAAGGTTGTCAAGCACACCTACCCAAATATTCTCTTTAGGATACTGAATTTAGCATAGAAAACTGGACATTTAATTACCTTTGTTGGTCTAATCCCATTACAATTAAATCCTGAGCCTGATTTTCTGCAATCTGTATCTCCAGATACAGAAGATGGTGATTTTCTTAATGCTTCTATGGAGGTTTTGTGACTTTTACAGCATGCTCTAATTTAAGAATTGGGTGACCTGAGTCTGTCATTTCCTTAACTTTAGGGCCTCTGAGGCATTTAACAAAAGTCAGCTATCTTCATAATCTTTACAATTTCAGTTATAAAAATACTTCAATATCTAGAATTACTGAAAAGGCCAATTCTTTCATTTTAACCTATATTTCATCTCAAACCACTTCAGATGATTGTGTTAATTAGTGAGATGCTGCACTGGGGGCTATCAGTACTAAGGACCTACAGTGGTGTTTCTGTTACCTTTGGGCAGGTGAGTGATCTACTTCCCAAATACCATCTTGAGGTCCTACTGTCTAGGGCTACCTCCAGTACCAAATGTTTTAAATTATATTTTGAAAAGAACAGAGATGAAGACAAGAGTTTAGATGCAATTGGGCTTTTCAAGAAATAAAGGTAGAAGATTGGGGAACAAGAGATAGTAAAGAAGGAAAAGTTACCATAGGGGATACTACTGAGGGGCACCTGCGTGGCTCAGTGGCTTAGCATCTGCCTTTGGCTCAGGTTGTAATCCCGGGGTCCTGGGATCAAGTCCCACATCAGGCTCCCCGCAGGGAGGAGCTTTCTCCTTCTGCCTAGGTCTCTGCCTTTCTCTCTGTGTCTTTCATGAATAAATAAATAAAATCTTTAAAAAAAAAAAAAGGCTGCAATGGGCAACAAGAAGTCAATTACATGGAAATATGTTAAGGAGCATAAAGAATGTTGCGAAGACTTGTCCATCTAATGCATGGGAGACTGGGGCACATACCCACCCACTCTGATCTCCTCGTAGTGGGTGTTTTTTCTATAGGTTGTTAATATCTTCATTGTATGAGTACTATGTGGACACTAATAGTGTAGATAAGCTCTTAATGCAGAAGGTAGAAATATGTGCTGTGCAGGGTTGTGATGAGGCATAGAAAGCAGGATTCTGAGCTCCTATAGAAGTGTCCACTGCAATTATAGCTAATTTAAGAGGAAGGCTAAAAGCAAGTGAAGCAGAGTACTAAAAGTCCCACCATTGCACTTTTATAATTAATACAAATAGAAAACTACTGAATGGATAAAGAATAAAATAAAGACCTGTATTTTTTCTGCACTGGTCAGCTTTCCTGCAGTGATCCATGGTACTGTAATGACAGCTGCCTTCTCTATGGCTCTTGCTGATTAAATTACAAACCATTTCTTCATTTTTCCCCACTCTTTTCATTTAAACATCACTTTTTGAGTCCCTGATAATAACCTATTTTGATTGATGAGGATTCAGAGATGAATTTAAATACTTAACTCCAATACATATAGATATTAAATAAACATATTAACCATGTATCTATATCTAGATACATCTAATCTTATGTCTATTATCTATATTTAATATAGATATATCCCTTATACTGGAAAAATATCATTCCTTTGAGGTACATTTTGTAACATTATATCATGCAAAAACACCCAGTTTACATATCTAAAATTTCCCCAGAGGCTTTGAAAATTCTGAGAAAGGTAATGAGCAGACAATAAACTTCCAAAAGGTCAATGAAATTCAAGAAAAAGTTTCTTTAAAGGTAAAGTAGATAAAAGACCACATTTACCCTCTGTTTTATGGATGACAGGATAAAGCTCAATAATATGAGCAATACTGACATATTTCTAAGACTATGAAAGGCCATTTCACCAGGCAAAGTAGTCAACAAGGTTTATATCACTCATAAAGGGCAAATCTACAGAGCTCTTTCAGGGCAGGTGAGCAAGAAAAAATTGACAGTTATTGTTACATTTTCCAGATATTGTTTAAAAATAATATATATATTTTTCAAAGGATTATTTTGGTCTTTCATTTAATGATGGGAGAGGAATGTACTTGAAATAATTTTCAATAACTATTTAGTATTAAATTTACAAATTGACAACTGCTTCCCCCCTCTCAAAATAGCTATCTAATTTGAATTACTGCCATTTGTCCATTTAACTGTCACCTTTTACTTCTACTTCAAAAAGTGAATGCATGATTGTCCTTTATGTTAAATTAGAACAGATTTAAAATACTGGTAATCAGTCTCATTTGCAGAAGCCTAAAAATAAAAAGTAATTGTGAAAATATCTGTTAATTTGTAATTTTGTCAGATATCCTTCAAAATAAATCATTTGTAGATAAAAAGTGAATCCTTATAACACAAAGTATGCTTTTGAAGAGAAAGTAAAAGATTTTAATTCTCAATTCTGGGAAAGTGGTAAAGTCTTAGATATAGAATTGTTCTATGAGCCTATAGAACTCGGTTGGAGCATATAGTTCCTTGCTTATAATCATAAAAATGTGTTCAAAATCATCAGGAAATACAAATCAAATCCATCTGATTCAACTATAGCCCACAGGAGTAGCTAAAATTTTAAATAGCAAAAATTCTAAGTGTTGCCAAAAACATGGAAAAATTGGAACTCTCACCTAAGGTTGATGAAAATAAAAATTATACCATTTGTTTGGAAAGCAGACATATCTACTAAATTTTAATGTGTATCAGGTAACAACCAAATCTTAGAAATATATTCACCTTAAACACACAAACATGCTACAGAATTTATATTTAATGTAACTATATGCAGTTTTTGAGAGTGACAAACTGGGACCGTACAAGTTTTTATTAGTAGTTGAAAGAATATATAAACGTTGATATATCCCACAGCTGAATAACATGTAGCAACTAAAATGAATAAACTACTACTATAGCTATAATATGGATGAATCCCATAAACACTAAGTGTAAGATGCCAGATATAAAAGAGTGCACACTGCAAGCTTTCATTTACACAAAGTTTAAAGACAAGCAAAATGGATCTGTATTGTTGTGTTATGATAGTGGTTATTTGGGGGGAGGTGCTACTGACTGGGAGTGAAATCATGGAGGCATCTCTGGAGTGCTGAAAATATTTCACTTTCTGAATTGGGATGTGGTGATACCACTGTGATTACTTTATAATAACTCATGAAGCTAAATAATTCTTGTTTGCAGATGTTTATATTTGTATAGCTCAAAAATAGTTTATCATAAAAAAGTTCTTCTTTTCAGTAAATTTCTCCTGAACACATATATACATATGTCCAAAGGACTGTACTCAATAGTGGAGATACGAGTGGTAAGCAATACAAAACTCACTCATGTGTGTGTGTGTGTGTGTGTGTGTGTGTGTTTTCTTCAACCATGTGTTTAACAACATATGTTAAGATTTAATTATTTACCAGGTACTATTCTAGGTAGTAAACAAACAAAAATCCCTGCTTTGCTTTCTTATGTAGAGAATTTTCATTTTTTGTGGAAGAGTTATATAATGACCATCAAAATATTTAAGATTCTGATAAATGCTTTCATAGGTAAGTGTAGAGTTCTATGCAATACATACTAGGAGATCAGCCCACATTTGGTGAATCAGTGGATGATTTCTTAGAAAATGAAGTTATGGTTGAACTCTGAAGGATGATGAAAGAAAGCTTATGAGTAGTCAAAAGCAGGCACATGTGACAACTTTATAAAAGGCCATATTGAGTACAATCTGAGCATGTGGAGCATGGGGCAGGATGGCTCTGGAGAGGCCCAGAACCCTGTAAACCATATTGAACATGTTGTTTCTCCAAACAGCAATAGAAAGCTACTAAACCTCATGAACAATAAGTAGCATATCTAATTTACATTTTTTAAAGGATTTTATTTATTTATTCATGAGAGATACAGGGAGAGAGAGAGACAGAGACACAGGCAGAGGGAGAAACAGTCTCCATGCAGGGAGCCCAATGCGGGACTCTACCCCAGGACTCCAGGACTCCAGGATCACACCCTGGGCTCAGCGCTAAACTGCTGAGCCACCCAGGGATCCCTCTAATTTACATTTTAATATATCATCTTTATTACAGAAAAATGGATTAGTATAAGGATTTGCAAACCCTTTTTTTTTTTTTTTTTTTTTTTTGCAAAGGGCAAATTACTCCTATTTTCTGGGTATTTTTCACGGATTTTTATTCATACAATAAATAAAATTTTTGTTTTACTCTGCTTATTTTCTTGTTTTTAAGATTAAGAAAGGTACCTGTCAGACATTTGGGGTTAGAAAAGAAAAAAGAAAGTCATAAAGAGTATAGTTTAGATTTTGGGGTCTTAAGCAGCAGAAATTAACTCTTGTTCATATTAGCAAGAGTGAATACATAAGTAAGAGCTCACAGAAGAGAGACGATGGGGGCAGCCCGGGTGGCTCAGCGGTTTAGCACCACCTTCAGCTCAGGGTGTCATCCTGGAGACTTGGGATCCAGTCCCATGTCAGGCTCCCTGCATGGAGTCTCTGCCTCTGTGTGTGTGTGTGTGTGTGTCTCTCATGAATAAGAGAAAAAAGAGAGAGAGAGAGAGAGATGATGATGATGATGGCTAGAGAATGAGACATGGAAAGGTTTAAAAACATGAATGTATAGAAACAAATGTATAGTGACAACACAGCTTTGGAGGTTAGGACACAGGGACCTCAGCAAAGGTCTTTCAGAAATGAACATTCCATTCAGCGCTTTACATCTAATAGGAAGAGATCTCAACCATTTCTTTTATCTTCATGTTAAATTGTTCGTGATCCAAAGCCTTGGGAAGAATATAACTGACTAGCTAGGCTTTAGTTAGGAGTCTGTTCCCTGTTTGTATTAGGCCAGATAGAAGAAGTGATTTTGCCTTTGATTGCATATTAGGAGATAACACCAAGGCTTACCAAGATTATACACGATGGGAGAAGAGTTTTTACTCAAGTGCTGAAAAAGAGAAAGAGATGCTAGGAAGAAGATATTTATAGAAAATGAAAAAAAAATGTACAGCCAGTGACTGTTTTGACCACAATATAATAAACTAATTATTTCTTAGTAAGCTAGAAGAAAAAATGATGAACATACAATGTTATATAAGTCTATGTTGTACAAAATGAGTTGATAAATACACATTGTGAAATGATTACCATAATAGGGTTAGTTTTTTTAAGGGGGAATATTTAAGATCTTAGCAACTTTCAGTACAGTATTGTTATCTATAGTCACCGCACTGTATTGTAGCTCCCCGGAACTTATTCATCTTATAATTAGAAATTTAAATCATCAAGATTAATTAGTTCTGGTGAAATCCCAGTTAGTTTGAAAAGGAACAAGTACAAGTAATTGGCCCTTACTAGATATATGAGGTTCATAAGTCATATGTATTAGGTATTTGTAAGTCAAATGACGGTAACTAGTGTGTGTTCAGTATTAAGAATATACAAAAGAGAAACTTGTCTATTTTTATGTAGTAGAGCTCTTTAGGAGATCTGATTTATTGGACACATGAGAATGACTGGTAATTAGTGTATCAATTGTCTTAATTGGTTTAAGTTACTAAATGATGTGCTAAACTATAGTAAAAACTTGATTAGTGGGAGCCCAATTAACAAAAACTCTGATCATTTGGGGGCTTTATTTTTAGAAGGGAATAAATTGAAAGACTGCACAATTGAGAACAATGCAGAGCTTGCTATAGCAAGGGAGTTGGCCACAATCACTTGTACTGGGAAAAGGCACAAGGGCAGAAAAAGAGCAAAAGCTTATAGAGAGAAAGAGTGGTAGGTATGCTCTGATTAGAGGCTATTGGCATAGGGAAACTGGAAATGAGCTTACTAGAAGCAGGATGTCTTATGTAATTGGTATTTGACTTTTTCTGGTTGCTTCTGTGTTGAAAGGAAGGGACAAAAACAGGGATCTGGCAGTCCAAATTCTGACTGAAAGTGTGATTTGGCTTCCTTGATTGTTTATTTGAGAGCTTGTGAGTCAGAGTGCTATTATTATATAGTCTGGCCTTTATCCACTTGAATATTCAGTCTCTCAGTTTCTTCTTTTGGAAATTCTGTTGCTTTTAGGAAGTTGACCAATTCTAAAAAAAACTAGAGATCCAGATCTTCACTGTTCAGTGCAGTAAAGTCTCAACCATAGTCAATTGCCTCACAAGATTTTGACCTTTTAGTTGTTGTATGATCATCTAATGAGATAGTTGCCACGCAGAAGCATTTGAGACTCAATAGACTTTAGTGGACTAGCATCATGACCACTATGACAAAAACAACTAATAGTTCCTGGAATATGTTTCTGTATCAGAAACCCTGATCTCCCAACTCAGCCTAAAATAACAAATCCTATGGGCAATGAGGACCAACCTTAGAAAGCCAAGTAGGTTTTCTTTAAAACAAAGTCTAGACAGCTCAGTCTTGCCTGTTTCATTGATCCAAGTACAGTAAGCATTAGCAATGGCACAAACCCCACCAAGACTATCCAACAAGAATTCTAGAGCAATACAGTTTTCCGTCATGGTTCATGCCTACAAATTGAAATTGAGCTGTATTTCATCTAGAGAGAAGTTTGTATCAATAATTTCTGCCAAAGCTAATAAGTTTCTTATAATCTTCTATTTGTATGATCTCCCCATTGGCAACACTGTTCTGAATGCCTAAAAATGAGGCCATAATTCCTCCAGGTAGAATACATCAATGATCAAGTATGGTCTCATTTTTGAGTTTATTTCTGAGTTGAAATTTTCAGCCTTGTCAATTTATAGAATTATGGTCTCTGTGTACAAACAAGTCTCAGAATACTACTCCGAAAGCACTGAGGTGTTTTAGGTAAACAGGCCCAGATATCCTGGTAACAATGGAATTATTAAATAAGGATGCATGAAGATCTAGAAATCTTCTGGTCATGGAATTTTTCATGATACTAGGTTAGAACCAAGGTCTTACGTTAGCTGGTTTGCATATTTGAATATCTATTATTCCTTTCCAGGTAATAACTAACTAGTCTATTTCCATATAAAGATTGTTGAGTCACCTAGGGAGTGAAGGAAAATAGTGGAGAAGGAAGATCCTGAGCTGATCTTGTCCCACAGACACATTGAAGTAACTACTACATATATATTGCAACTGTCCCTGAAAATAATCTGGAGAATGATAGAACAGATCTTTCACAGCTAGTTGTAGAGAAAAAACTCCATCAAGAAAAGTAGAAGGAGCAGAGACATGGCCAGGAAACAAAACCTTGTTGTAACTAACCACAAATGGGAAGGATATCACAAGTACTGAGGAGCAAGGTTCAACACCCACACCAGGCACCCCTGGCCCTAGGAAATCACACTGGAAAGATAAGTCCCTATAATGTCTGGCTTTAAAAGTTAGCAAAGCCCAACCTTGGGAGCTTTAAAAGCCAGTGGGGGCTCATCCCTGGGAGAACTGGAGGGGAAGAGGAAACTGAGTCCCTGACCTTAAAAAGCCAGCATGCCAAATAACTCAGCTAGAGACCCCACACAGAAATAACAGTTTGAAAGTGTGTGGAGTATATGTGAAGATTTACTGACTAATTTTGGGACATGTGCTGGAGAGGTAGAGACCTGCAAGAACTTTCTCTGGGAACAAAGGAGCTGGTTGGATACCATTTTTCTTGTCCTTCCCCAGTCTAGATAGCTGGATATTTGTAGTTGCCCTTGCTAACACTCCCCATCTTCCTGAATAACACCCCATGCTCCACCCTGGTGCTCCCCTGTGGATCTACACCAACCAATCTGCCTGCCTCAGCAAGAACTCCTCCAGAGTGACTCTTATACCACCACACACCTGGTAGGCAGCCCCAACTGAGACCAACAATATGACTCCTACCCTGGAGAAGGACAAAACTAATTCCACATACCAGTGCAGACACAATTCCTGCAGCTAATAAGCCTCTTAGTAAACTCCACAGTAAACAAGCTCTCCCTTGGTGTATCCACAGCCATCCCAGCGGCTAAGTGCAGTCAGCCAGGCTGAATGCCAGTTTGGGTACTAATAAGCTCATGGTGGTCTAGAGCCAAGCCGTTCAATTGGCCACATAAGGAGAACAGACTACCTGTCGATGTGCCTAAGTACGGAAAGCCAGGCTGAGTGCCAGCCCCAAGCACTAGCAAGCCTGAGTCAGCTTCAGCTGGGAAACTCAACTGGCAACACAGGAAGAAAGGTCTGTGTACCAGGCACAGCAGATCATTTAGTCAGAGGAAGTGAGGGCTAGCTTCTTTCACCAATATGCCCATAGCAATTATAGCTCAACCACAACAGGAGGGAGCACACAGCCTGCACAGGAAACACTCCTGGAACATCTGGTTCTTATGACCAAAGGGGATTATGCTACATGGCAGCATGGGACTCTGTACACAAGGCCCCTACTTTCAAGATAAGAAGATCTAGCTGGAGCTAGGAGATCTAGCTCCACCTAATACATAGAAACAAATGCAGAGAATCAGACAAAATGAGGAGACAGAGAAATATGCCCCAAATGAAAGAACAAGAAAAAAAAACACAAAAAAGAACTAAATGAGGTGGAGATAAGCAATACGCTGGATAAAGTTTTCAAAGTAATAGTCATAAGGATACTAACTGGACTTTAGAGAAGAATGAATGAACTCAGTGAAAACTTCAACAAAGAAATAAAAAGTATATATAGAAAAGAACTAGTCAGAGTTGAATAATAACAATAACTGAAAAAAAAATACACTAGAGAGAATTAACAGATTAAAGAAAGTAGAAGAATGGATCAGTGATCTGGAGGACAGGGTAATGGAAAGCAACCAAGCCAAACATCAAAAAGAATATTAAAAATAAAGATAGTTTAAGGAACCTCTTTAATATCATCAAGTCCAATAATATACACAGTAGAGGGGTCTCAGAAGGAAAAGAGAGAGAGAAGAGAGCAGAAAACCTATTTGAAGAAACAATAGCTGAAAATTTCCTAACTTGGGGAGAGAAACAAAAAGCCAGGTCCCAAAAGAAGAGAGAACCCCAAACAAGATGAATCCAAGGAAGGTCAACACAATATTTAATGCATATTAATTTTTATTACACATAATATTTAGTACATAATAATTAAAATGTCAAAGATTAAATAAAAAGATAATCTTAAAAGCAATAAAAAAAGCAAACCATAACACACAAGAGAAACTCCATAAGGCTATTGGCTACCTGTTAGCAGAAGCTTTCTAGTCCAGAAGGGAATGGCACAATATATTCAAAGTGCTGAAAGGAAAAACCCTACAACCAAGAATACAGCACCTAGAAGCTATTATTCGGAACTGAGGGAGAGATAAAGAGTTTCACAGACAAACAGAAGTTAAAGAAGTTCATCACCCCAAAATAGACTTGTAAGAAATGTTAAAGGGGATTCTACTTTTTTAAGGGAATTCTTTAATTGGAAAGAAAAAACAATAACTAGAAGAAAATTGTGAAAGGAAAAAAAATTTCATTGGTAAAAGCAAACATATAGTGAAGGTAGTAGATTTATCACTAATAAAGCGAGTACGGATGTTAAAACACAAGAGTAGTACAATCGATTATATCTACAAAACTTAATCAAGGGATATACAAAATAAAAATAGGTAAAATATGACATCATATATATCATGGAGAGGAAGTAAACATTTAATGTTTGCAGAATGTGTTTAAACTTAACCAACCATCAACTTAATATAAATTGCCATACACAGAGTACATTATATATGAACCCCATATTAACCACCAACCAAAAATCTATAATAGATACACAAAAAATAAGAAAGAAATCTAAGCATAATATTAAAAATATCCATTATATCACAGGAAAGAGAGCAAGAGAAGAAGGAACAGAGAAAAGCAAAGCAAAACAAACAAAAGATGAACAAAAACTAAGAAACAACAAAATGGCAATAAGTACATACTTGTCAGTAATTACTTTAAATGTAAGTGGACTGAATGCTCCAATCTAAAGACAAGGGCAATTGAAAATAAAACAAACAAACAAATAAACAAAAAAGAAAATTAAACAAACAAACAAACAAGACTTATGAGCAAGAGACTCATTTCAGACCTAAAGACAGATACAGATTGAAAATAAAGGAATGGGAAAAAAATATACCATACAAATAGAAACAAGAAAAGAGGCAGGGATAGAAATACTTCAACAGTAAGTTTGAGGGTAATAACTACTGTTTAAAGTAATCCAAGAATGACATTAGAATAAGTACATTCTGGCCTAATAGTTATAATAAAGAGAAAAGATAAAAGAGCCATTATAGTAGACAACAAACGGCAGTCTATAGAAAATGAAAGTGGTTATAAACAAGTATATTTTAAAAAGGAATTAAGCAGTTGTTTTGATATGTAGTCTTGAGTAGCATCTGTCCACTACACAGGTTATAAGCTTGTTCTAAAAGGTTTGTCTACTTTTGAAGATTAGCTGCTTCTAGAGAATCTTTGAGAAACTTCTATTTGTAGTTTCATATTAGAATGGTCTTCCAGTTGTATGCAATTCTTATTTGCTTTTTAAGTTATGAAATGTGAACCCAGAAATGGATTCCCTGGAGTTTCACTGCTATATTTGTTAACAGCATCTGATAAGGTCCCTTCTAAGGAGGTTCAAGAGCAGTTCTTATATATGCCTCTTCCAATAGGTGAGATCTCCTAGTTGAATATCACAAAGGGGTTGTTTAGAATGATGTGGGAAGATGGCCTTACACTTTTGGTAACTTAACTGGGGTATAGTGCACAAATCTATAGCAATGTTCTACTATGTCTGTGTGCAGTAATGCAGAGTCTAGTATTAAAGATAAAATCCTTATAGGTAGGCTTTAGTTGCTAATTCATAAGGGCATAACTGATGTTTTTCCAAGGGAGTAGGCCATGTAGTCCTAAGAGCTGAAGTACCTTTAGCCATAGAAGTTCAAGGGTTTATGAAAGTTTTGATAATTTTAAGGATGTCCTTGGTTCTTTAAAACTTCCAGAAGACTGTGGGTAGTAAGGGCAATGTGGTGTTCAAATAAGGAAAAATGCATTACAGTGTTCATTTATTTATAATGGTTCCCACAAAACATATGCTTTGGTCACTTGACATAAAAGCTATTATGCCACAGTTTGGAAATACAAAATCAAGTAACTTTATAGACACTCTATGGGCCTTAGGTTTTACAAAAGGAAATACTATAATCTATCTGAAAATTGATACACAATCTTAAAAAAATATTAAAACTCTGAACGGTAGAACCTAGATAATGTTTATCTAAAGGCATACACAGAAAAAAAAAAATCAAAGGTGTTCACAGAGTCCTTGAAACTTTGATTCCTGTCTCACTTTTGTAGTTTTTCAAGAATTATATTTTTGACATGTCACACATACCCCAAAATAACCTCAGTGGTCTTTTCAAAGTTTCCCTACCAAAATTTAAGACAGTAAATGAACCTGTCTGTACCATAATGAGTAGAGTTACGAGTAGTTCCAAACAGCTAATATCCATTAGTGCCACTGCACTGTTTTATTGGGGCTGCCACAATGAAGTACCACAGTGTGGGTGTCTTAAACAATGGAAATGCATTGTCTCACAAATCTGGAGACTGGAAGTCTGTGATCAAGGTTTTAACAGGCTAAGTAAAACCATTGATCAGTTAAGAATAAATTCCTCATACTTGCAATAAAGGCTTCTATACTATACTTGTTAGTATAGAGTTGTTTACAGAAAATTAATATGCTAATTTTGAAGGATGATTGAAATAAAGAAATATAATAAGTAACACAAAAGAAGGATCCTAAGGTTTGAAGGGGTAGGCTAATAGGTGTCTTTACATATAAATTTTGAGAGGGATGAAATTCAACCCATAGAGCCTATCAGAGTTTGTCTGAGTAAAGAATACAAGCAGTTTTATTTTGTTTTGTTTTGTTTTGTTTTGACCATTGTTCCCCTTTCTGGATTGGGGCTAAATGTTGATATTTTAATGACCTTTCAAATCTCTCCATAGATTGATCCTTTGAGATTTTAATTAGGGTGATAATGTGACTAAAATTGGTTGTATGGCATAATGATCTGCTAGAGTATTTCTTTAGCTCCCATAATATCTCTTTTTTCAGGAGTTTCAACCTTTACAACTGTTTGTATCTAAGAGTTTCCTAACTTGTACATTTTTGATAGGGATTCCAACAGAGATAAGAAACCCCTTTGTTTCCAAGGCATCCAAAGGTCAAATACTATTGCAAAAGCATACCTGCAGTTTGTATGTACATTTATTTTCTTGTTTGTCACTAGTTGATAAGCTCTAGTAAAAGCATTAAGTTCTGACACCTGAAGTGATTTAACTTCTGGTAACTCCACTTCAGAAGAATTATCAAAGATGCACTGCATACTATAGCCTCACCCTTGACTCGGTTGCAGAAGTTTATCTTCCTTGTCTTAGGAATAGCCCTTTCTGAAAAACTTATTGATAGGTACTACTGGGAAGCAAGACATAACAATTTTGTTGATGGCCATGGAGCAATGAACAAATCAATTACCTTGTCTATTCTTTTTAATACTGAAGGGATGAAAGTATTAACAAGGGCTAGTAGAGGTTATGACAGAACCTTTGGATATAAGGCTTTCAAATATAGGTTTGAGATTTTCCTTTGCTTCTGGCTTAAAGAGATATTGGGAAAATTTGGATAAAGATTTGGTAGGATTTATCTCAACTTTAATAGGTTCTGCTCCAACGATTTTTCCTATGTTAGTAAAAATTTTTAACCAACAGAGCTTCTAATACAGACCTTTGTTTAGGGTAATCATCAAATATAATGGAGAAGGAAAACATAGATGTAAAGCAGACTAAACTGATTATGAAGAGAGAGATTGTCTGAAAGCTCAAAAAATAGTCCACATGATTTTTAATAGTCCACCTGACATTTAGTTTTACAGTTTTCATTTGTAAAATGAGTCTCTCCCTATGTATTAGTTTTCTATTTCTGCTCTAACTCAGTGACTTGAAACAACACAAATTTTTACATTTTTATAGGTTGGAAGTTTGATAGAGGTCTCACAGGCTAAAAAATCTAGGTAAGCAATCAGCAGGGTGGCATTCTGCTCTAAAGAAACTACTAGAAAATCTGTTTCCTTATCTTTTCCATTTTTCAGATGCTGCCCACATCTCCTGGCAATTGATTCTTCATCTTCAAAACAAACAATGCTCTCTCTCTCTGAGCACTCCTCTACTCTAATACCTCTCTTTGCATCTCTTCTGTCTCCATCTCCCTTGTGAATATATGAGACCCACCTGTATAATCCAGGATAATCTTCCTATTTTAAGGCCAGCTGATTCACAACCTTAATTCTCTCTGAAACGTTAATTACCCTGTGCCTTGTAATCTAACGTGTTCATAGGTAATAGAGATTAGGTAAAGGACGTCCTTTATGTGGCGACATTATTCTGCCTACTATGCCTTATTAAATTTACTGGGTGGTATTGCAGAATAAGAAGGAATGTGTTTTAGTGAATGGCCAAAGTATTAAGGGCTGGGAAATAGGGAAACTGTGAGGGTTATTTGAATACCTACCACCTGTGTGACATGTTTACTCTGAGAAAGAGGTTGCCCAGAGTTGGCAGGATTTAATTAATGTCCAAAGTGTAGCACCTATATTACCAGGCTCTCTGATTCTCATGACCATCAGCATTTTTACATAGTACATGCAAAATGGAAGCATACCAGAAAACCAAAAGTTATGAAAAGAAATGGCCTGATAGTACAAGTTATACCCAACAAATGGAAACTAGTAGCAAAATCCAGAAATCAAATTGAGAATAAATAACTGAGGAATTCAATGCCAAGGGAGTCAGACGTGATGCTGCTTTACCGGTTTTGTATGGACTCTCTAAGCCAAGAGCAGCAAGGTTTACAAGGGCCTCTATGGGTTCCATACCCGGATAAAGACTGCAGTCTACAGCAGTGAGAAGTGCAAACCTTGTATTTGGGGAGCCTCTGGGAAGACTGTAGAAATAAACCAACACTGTCTGAATAAGAACAAATAAAGCTAAGTCAGAATTTGCTGCAGTAGGAGAATCAGCCATCATAATGCATTCATAGGCAGGGAGGAGGATGGGAAAGCCTCATAATGAGAAAAAAGGAAATTGTCAGCTGTGCTTTGATTGGAGATTGTTATGATGAGGATGGAGGGAACTAATAGAAGAGGGTCGTCCTCTGTGGTTTGGTTTGGAGAGCGTCAATATGAAAAAGCATTTCAAATAGCTTTTTCAAACTGTTAAGTGGAAATAAGTACTAATGAGGCTGTCAGTCATTTATTAAGCCCTATAACTATTCTAGAAATACAGCTACAATTGCACAACATAATCATTACAATTTCATGAAATTACGGTCACCATCTATGACTCAGTTACAGTTGGCACTTACACCCTTTAAATGGGGTTATAAAAGGAATCAACATTCATTCACCTTTCATATCTCCACTGATGACACTTCTGTCTTCAATCCCTCCAGTCAGAGCAGTTCCAGGGCCTTCCACTTGGCCCCTCCTACCTGATCTCTGTAATTGTGACATTCCTTAACCCCACCAAAATAAGAAGACCCATTTGTATTACAGAATTGCTTTCAGTCCTTTTAAGCCCAGAGAGGACAACTATCACAAAGCTTTTTAAAAATTCTAATATCCTCCCTTACTATCACATTTTTAAAAATCTGATAGAGCATCTCCCAAATGTTCAAAGTATAGTTAGTGGATAAGTAAGCAATGATATAAGTCCATTCCAATATTTCATGAATCTTCATATATTTCTCTTTACAGCATACACAGGAAAGTGTGCCAAGTTTGCCATGCTTACTATACCCATCAATGAATCAAGGATTAATTAGCCACACTACTAGATTATAATGTCACTCTCCCACAAAAGATTGAATACAACACAGTAAATTATTAACTCTGGGTAAATGCACCCTTGCCAATAAATTTATCTGGTGAGAGGAAGTGACAGGGCTGCCTCTGCCAGCAAAATAATTTGAGGGAAATTTAGAGGATAAAATTCTATAAGTTATTTAAGTTTGTTCAAATGCACTCATTCCATGTATTTGGATCTCACTTCTTTCCCATCAAACTCTTACCTTAACATAAATGGTACTAGATGGGTGTGGGTATTAAAGAGGGCACTTGTGATGAGCACTGGATATTATATGTAAGTGACAAATCACTGAATACACTCCAGAAACCAATATTGCATTGTATTTTAACTAAGTAGAATTTAAATTATACAAAAAAAAAAAAACATAAGAGGTATGCTTGAGTGAAGAATTTGATAGGATTATGCCAGTCTATCATCATGCCCCAGGCTTGGTATCCAGCTTTAAATGCCCTAAGACTTCAAAGATTTCATCTGGGCTTTTGGGTTTTGGAACACGTGACTCATATATTCTTAACTGCATATTTAGAGATATTAATTTTTTTTTTCCCTATGGATTGTTTCTAGGGCAATAAGAAGTAAAAGTGACTAAACCATCTTTATCACCATAACTGCTGACATAGCAACCATAACATAGCAGTACACCCTATGCTGAGGCTTATAATTTCAGGAAACTTGATGTCACCCAAGTATATGGATTAACCATATTCCTTCAGCAAATATATTTTCCTTGTGCTCCTCTAACACATGAGCAATGCAATTGTATTATCCTGTTTTCATGGTCTGTTTTCTGGGTTCACTTTGATATCAATTAAAATATCAGTTAAGAGTCCCAGCGGGAAGAGATGGTACTCTTAAATTAGGATAACCACAAACTGATTTATTAAAGGGACTTAAACATATGTGTGGGAAGGGCTTAGCTAAAACACATGCTAAAGTTTAACCTCCTAGAATATATAAAACAGTTGCTACTTTCCTTACATTTGAAAGAATCAGGGGAATAAATATATTTTTTAACACTTTATTTATTTATTCATGAGAGACACAGAGAGAGGCAGAGGCATAGGCCGAGGCATAGGCAGAGGGAGAAGCAGGCCCAAGGGAAGCCTGATGAGGAACTCGATCCCAGGACCCTGGGATCACCACCTGAGCCAAAGGCAGATGCTCAACCACTGAGCCACCCAGGCATCCCTAAACAGTTCTTGAAATGCAGAGAGAGACATCTGTCTGGAGATAGTTAAAAGCAGTAACCTGCAGTCAGTAGGCACAACCAGAACACAGGCAACTGCATAAGAGGAAGTTGGGAAAAGAAAAATAATGACATCATGCTCATTCTCTGTAGTCTTTTATCAGTGTCTCCTTTTGTCACATGGAAACTAAACAAAGAATGAAAGCCCTTTGAGGTAGTCTGTACAAGTCAACTTCTGGCTCACAGAGGGGCTGGAAAAAGGTGGAAATAGGTTTCAAAAGGCGATTGGAAGATATACTGAAAAAGTGTTCACATCTACCTTTTAGGTAGACTTTCTGGAAACTCCAAATTACATTTACAGTAACTTAATCAGTACTTATTTACATGACTACAGCTACTGTCAAATGGGACTACTGATTATATATTCTTTTAGCTGAGTGGCAATTTGATCTCTGTATATCTGATAAATCCTTCTATCCCTCTTTCTTACTTTGGTGGGACATGTTGGACTAGGGTAGAGCATAGAGTCAGGGTAGAGGAGTGATTAGGGCACAGTAGGAGGATAGGCCCTGTGTGGCTCAAGTGCTCAGGACTGAAAGGGCAGTTGAGGCTTAGCAGGCCAGCAGATCTGATGGGGCCCAAGTTGAAGACAGATTTGGGGAGAGGAGACAGGAAGAATTTGGAGCCAATAGGTATGGGGCTGAGGAGGTTGTTGGGACTCAGTAGGCAGCTTGTATTTAGGAGTTTGGTGGCATAAGGAGGTATGAGCAATTAAGTACATGTAGTGAGGGTAATGCGATCAAAGTTTCTCACTGCCACAGACAGGAGTTACTATATATATATATATATGTAGGCTTGATCATGAATAACTCTTGGTGTCTGAGACTTTAAAGTCAGTCCTATTAGATCTGGTTAGTGCCGGGAACACTGTTTCAGAAACTAATGCCTTCACTGAACAGAGGGTATTATTGCTTTGTTTTATATATCTCTTATTGTCTGTGGCAATTAATGATTTCTGAAATTTTTTCTTCTTTTTCTTGTTTCTTTAGTGTTTTGGCAGAGGTGTGAAAATATACTTCATTTCAGATTACCTGTTACATTTATCTTGCCACTTGACTGCTTCACTCTAGTGCAATGAGATCACATGCTTTTTAAAAATAAAACCTTGGATCTTGAACTGGATTTTCTACTAGAAGAAAGTTTAAATTTATCCTGTGGCCTTTTTTGTTCTTCTTCTTCTTCCTTTATTTTTTGAGTGAACTGCAACAAAGCAGGTATGAGATAGCAAGTGGTCAGTCTCCCCAGCAGTGTATGTTTGGTCATAGTTAAGCCATAGGGGAGAAACATTGTATTGAATTTTGACATTAAATATTCCCAGAAGGACCATTCACATATTTCTAAGACATTACCTATGGTGCTTCAATTTCTATTGTAATCTTTGATGCAGCTCAAATCAACAGAAGGATGGCTTTAGAAGTGAAGGATGGAGTTCTACTAACATTGTCTGATATTCACTCAACCTCAAATTGACAGTAATATATTGTTCCTAGGGCATATAGAGTTTGCTACAAAGAATCATGTGTCCTTTCTGTCCTTGGCTGTGAAGTTAAACTACCTACACAGGATTCAACTTTGTGTTAGTTTTTGGAACATCATTTAAAAACAACTCTTGGTCTATAATACAAGATCTGAAATATTATTCTTGTTTTTTACTAAATTTTCCAGTTTTCAAAATAAATAAAAATCAATAAAATGGTTAAAACTCAAATAGCTAAAGTTTTGTATTTATGCTGAAGAAAACTTATACTTACAATTAGAGTTCATTCCATTAAACTATTTATAGGAGAACAAGCGCAAACTATATACAATACCCTAATCTCAATTGTGTAAATCTCACAATCAGATTTATTAGTTGTTACTATAGTCGCTCTTTGTGCACAGCAGCAATTACACACTTTCATAGTTTTAATAGATTAAAAAGCATACAAGCAGTATTTGGACACAAAACATTTATAAATACGCTGATTATTATTTAAATTATAAAAAAGCAAATTATCATATCTCAGATATTGAAAGTCAAGTGCTGGGCAGCTTGTTAATATATATATATATATATATATATATATATATATATATATATATATATTACTTAGATTTATATGTGTACATTTGTAATCTAAAGAGGTTAACCTAAATTAATATTCATATTTCTGTTTTGTTGTCCAAATTGTGAATGTTGACTGCTATGCATGAACCACAGTAAAATAAATTATGAATATAACCAGTTTTTACTCACTGCCTTTAATTGCCTTGAGATTAAAAATACTAGAGGAAATTTTGCATAAGTTGAAAAAAATCTTAAATTATATATATATATTTTTTTATTTCCATAAGCATCATAATCTTAATTGAAATTTGTTAAATAGCAAAGGCTAAAAATTTCATGACATTTCCTAAATTTTAATTCATTTTCATCACGTTTTAAATAGTTGGCATTTAATAGTCATTAATATACATATTCCTATATCTTGAACAGTAGCAAATTCATAAACCTCAATTTGAAATTGTGCCTTAGAATGGTTGATTAAAATGTCACACAGGGACACCTGGGTGGCTCAGTAGTTGAGCATCTGCCTTTGGCTCAGGGCATGATCCTGGAGTCCCTGGATCGAGTTCCTCATTGGGCTCCCCGTGGGCAGCCTCTTCTCCCTCTGCCTATGTCTCTGCCTCTCTCTCTCTCTCTCTCTCTCTGTCTCTCATGAATGGATAAATAAAAATCTTTATACATAAATATGGGCACTGAGGGGGGCACTTGATGGGAAGAGCACTGGGTGACATGCTATATGTTGGCAAATTGAACCCCAATAAAAAATAATTTAAAAAATAAAATAAAAATAAATAAATAAAATAAAATGTCACACAATTGCATCACTAATTGAGTGTCCTTTTAAAAATATTTTTTGGGATCCCTGGGTGGCGCAGTGGTTTGGTGCCTGCCTTTGGCCCAGGGCGCGATCCTGGAGACCCGGGATTGAATCCCACATCGGGCTCCCGGTGCATGGAGCCTGCTTCTCTCTCTGCCTTTCTCTCTCTCTCTCTGTGTGACTATCATAAAAAAAATAAAAAAAATAAAAATATTTTTTAAAAAGTATATATAGAGAATTATCTCTTAAACCTCATATGTGTGTGTGTGTATATATATATATATATGTTTGTGTAGATGTGCATGGGTATAATAAAAGTAGATACAATAATTATCAACTAAGAATGCTTTTATTTCCAATCATTAAATAAGACTAGAAAAAGATAATTTTTCTAAGAAGTATTGAGTAATAGTTTTTGATACCTTTATGGATAGCTAAAGAAAATCTAGTTCCATATTATCTGTAACATTGTACTTTTAAGTTAACTATGGTTTTAGTTTCATTGGAAAGTAGAGGAAGTGTCGTCAGCATGCACAAATGTTATACTGTAGTGGATTGGGGAGTCAGAAACTAGAAAAAAAAGAACACACTTATATGCCATGAAAACCTCTGTATTTGCATCATATGTCAACACCACCTATTGTTTGGAAGGCAAAGTGCACATTCTGAAATGTCAAGAAGCAGAATAAGTCAAAGATGGAAAACAGTAGAAAAAGAGGGTTACTAGCTAGAGAAAACTAGGTCAAGTGTGATAAAAGAGCAAATGCTGATAACACTGTCAGAAAGAGCAAAGCATAGAAGTTGGAGATGATTGTGTCAAAGATGTGACCTTGCCAATTTCAAAAAGAGATAATATAAAGGAGTATACCTAGAAATGCCTCAAGTGGTCTCAGTGGGCAAGGCAGGGGAAAGGGTCATCAACACAGCTCATATAATGATGTCCCAAGAGATGAAAAAATTGAAAGATAAATAGCAGAACTAGACAGCACATGAAAATCCTAAAGGAAATAGAAGTAACTTATAGAAGCAATATTTCGGTTTCACCTCTAAGACCAAAACATCTCTACTAAAAATACTTTTTAAAACAAGATCACACAGTATATCTTTGGTGATTTTTAGAATAGAGACCACTATTGAGGAATACCAAAAATCATTAATTAGGGCATTTTTTATTAATCTTTAGTTGGGGTTCCTCACCTCTCTGCTAAAACTGATTTTTTTTTTCAGAAAGAATAAATTGATAAAACTGGTCTGTAATTTTTTAAAAAATAGGCTTTGTTATTATTTTCTTACATCTAAGACATGATTCCTTCATTATACTCAGAGTTTTGGATTGTTGGAGGAATTAGACATTCTGCAGCAGATTTTTTTTCCAAAAGACATACCACCCCAGGGATCAGTCATGTTTTTACAATCCTTCCCTCTAATTCTGGTGTTTTAAACATATTTCCCTCAAAATGTCTCTCCCATTTAATTAAGGCTTATCATAGAACCTTTTCTGATAGCTCCTTTCCTTTATCCAGGGATCCTAAGTGAAAAAAACATTTCTAGCCCTTACAGATTGTTTTTTTCATAATTTCTTATACATTTTTTTTGTGTGGAGACACATAAGAATCAAGCTCTGTAACTTCAATTCAATAATTTCCTCTCTAATATTCCCAGCACATACTTATACAGGTTTTTCTTAGAAATACTACCAAGGAGGCACTGCTTTCTTAAGCAATAGGTACCATTCTGGGCAGTTCTGATTGCTAGAAACTCCCCCTATACCTTTTTCATCTATTGGTTTTAAACTGTTGAGTATCCATTATTGGCTGGAAATAGTAAAAAGGCAATGAAGATTCTGGTATGAACAAATCAGACATTGCTCCAGCCTTCACAAAGCTTAACATTTAGAGGAAGAGGGAGGCATTATGAAACATTCAGAAAAATAACTGCAACTTAGCTGTCAGCTGGAGTGTCTGTGTTTCATGAGCTACACTGAGCTTGAATCTCTTTCCATGCCCTAGGGCAGCCTGCTATTTCCACCCCCAAACCCTAGTTTGTGAACATTACTGGGCGTTGGTGACAATAGTTGTCCCCAGAACTGATCTCCTGCTTCCTCTCCTGTTCTGTTCTATAGTAAGTAATGCAGATGGGATAAACAACGCTTCACTTTAATTACCACCCATAAGAAAACAAAAATCACAAAGTCCCTCCATAATTAAGAAATCTCTCAAAATCCTAAAGAACACAGGCAGCAGCTTCTTCGACTTCAGCTGCAGCAACTTCTTACTAGACATATCCCTGGAGGCAAGGGAAACAAAAGCAATAATAAACTATTGGGACTTCAGGGATGCCTGGGTGGCTCAGTGGCTGAGAGTCTGTCTTTGGCTCAGGACATGATCCCAGGGTCCCGGGATAGAGTCCCACATCAGGCTCCTGTGTGGAGCCTGCTTTTCCTCCCTCTGCCTGTGTCTCTGCCTCTCTCTGTGTCTCTCATGAATAAATAAATAAAACCTTTTTAAAAAAATCTATTGGGACTTCATCAAAATAAAAAGCTTCTGCACAGCAAAAGAAACAGTCAACAAAACTAAAAGGTGACCTACAGAATGAGAGATGTTTGCAAATGACATACCACATAGAGGACTAATGTCCAAAATCTATAAAGAACTTATCAAACTCAATATCCAAAAAAACAAATAATCCAATCAAGAAATGGGCAGAAGACATGAACAGACATTTCTCCAAAGACAACATACAGATGGCCAACAGACACATGAAAAGATGCTTTGCATCACATGGCATCAAGAAAATACAAATCAAAACGACAATGAGATATCACCACCTCACACCAGTGAGGATGGCTAAAATTAACAAGACAGGAAACAACAGAATGTGATGAGGATGTGGAGAAAGGGGAACCCTCTTGCACTGTTGGTGGGAATGCAAACTGGTACAGCCACTCTGGAAAACAGTGTGGAGGTTCCTCAAGAAATTAAAAATATAACTACTCTATGATCCAGCAATTTATACTACTAGGTATTTATCCAAAGGATACAAAAATAGTGATTTGAAGGGGCACATGTGCCCCAATGTTTATAGAAGTAATGTCCACAATAGCCAAAATATGGAAAGACCCCAATGTCTATCAACTGATGAATGGATAAAGAACAGATGATATTCATACATTCATACACAATGGAATATTGCCTGACCATCAAAAAGACTGCAATCTTGCCATTTGCAAAGACATGGATGAACTAGAGGATATTATACTAAGCAAAATAAGTCAGTTGGATAAAGACAACTACCATATGATTTCACTCATGTGGAATTTAAGAAACAAAACAGATGAACATAGGGGAAGGGAAGGAAAAGCAATTAAGATAAAGACAGAAGGAAGCAAACCTTAAGAGATGTCTAACTATAGGGAACAAATAGGGTTGCTGGAGGGGGCAAGTGGGTAATTGGGTGATGGGCATTAAGGAAGACACTTGTTATGATGAACACTGGGTGTTGTATGCAACTGATGAATCACTAAATTCTATCCCTGAAACTAATACTACACTATATGTGAACCAAGTTGAATTTAAATAAAATCTTGAAAGAAAAAAATAACAATAAATGAAAATGTTTCAAATTTAAATTTTATAATGTTTAATTATAAGTTTATGTCAAGGGATGAGACATAACAAATTCTCATATATAAACTGGTCTGATTGCCAGAAAACATTTCTAGGCAGCAATTCATCTTACTGATATGTAATCAAGAAACACCATTCATTACCTAGGGGATATTTTGTTTTGGTGATTATTAAATTTTAAAAAATACCTTATTTTTGTTTAATCTTGAAAGCTTACCAAATAAATACTTTGAATGAAAAAAAAACTTATTTTTTTAAAAGATTATTTATTTATTTATTCATGAGAGACACAGAGATAGAGGCAAAGACATAGACAAAGGGAGAAGCAGGCTCCTTGAAGGAAGCCTGATGCCAGACTCAATCTCTAGACCTGGGATCATGACCTGAGCAAAAGGCAGACAGACGCTCACCCACTGAGCCACCCAGAAGTACCCCCCCACACAAAAAAAAAGCTTTTAAAGAATTTCAAGAAAGGCAAAGAAGAAAGTGACATTGCACTTTATAAAATTGCTTCAAATGAAATATCATTTAGAAATTTATCACTTTTTAATCTGCCTAAAATTTCA
This sequence comes from Canis aureus, assembly GCF_053574225.1. Taxonomy (NCBI): domain Eukaryota; kingdom Metazoa; phylum Chordata; class Mammalia; order Carnivora; family Canidae; genus Canis; species Canis aureus. Next base: position 22,658,399 of record NC_135634.1, read on the forward strand.
GAGAGAAGTGTGCTAGAACTCAGGTCCTGCTGAAGCCCCTCTCACTCAGAATGTTCTGTTCTGTGTATGTATGGGTAGGTGTTTGCTTATTGTTTTCATTAAAATATAATGTGAGATAATATAGATATAAAAGGGGATTTATTTTAAAAAAGGGGATTTTTTTATGTATAAATAAAACATAAAATGTCAGAATTTCATATTCAAATTATAGTTTTATAAATTTCTCCTTGGATTTCTATCAGTGTTTATACATTTTGTGCTACACTACTAACAGCACACAACTTTAGAATTTTCACATGTTCTTGTGTTTTGAAACTTTTATAAAAGTCATGGCCAATCTATGAAAATGTTTAAATAGAATTTTGTTTAGGGTTATTTGGTACACACCTCCTTCAGTGATTGTTAGTTTGTAGCTCAGAATTTCATAGAAGACCTTTTCGTTTGGTCTTATTTTTATTTCACCAGTGTCAAAGATCAAGACATCCTCTGTCTAATTAGGGTGGTCTTTGTTTTTGCTTTGCCTGTTTCACTTACTCGGAATTCTCCTAGGAGAATCTTGGCTTTATGTTAGGATTTTTTGCCCAATTTTATAGGGTAAATCTCAGGCCACAGAATTGTGTCTTATCCCCAACTCAGGAGGTCTTTCGCAACAGTCTCTTGGGTATCAGATAATGACTGTCACTCCCAGAGATATCTTTACTTTCTTACCTTATATAGTTTCTATATAATTCCTTTTGGTTTTGCTGTCATCTTAGCCATGCCTTATAAATTAATATTTAAATAATTTATATTAATTATTATTTTATGCTAATGTGTTCTGTGCTAGTTCACTCTCAACATACGGCTCATCATTCTTTAAGAAGTGGATTTTGGGATGGGATGAGCACTGGGTGTTATACTATATGTTGGCAAATTGAATTTAAATAATAAAAAAAAGTATATATTTAAAAAAAGAAAGAAAAAATCACATATGTAGGACCTGCACATGCTCTCTCTAAAATAAATAAATCTATAAACAAACAAACAAACAAACAAATATATTTTGACCCTTAGAGATTTTTTTAAAAAGTTGATTTCGGGGGAAAAAAGAAAGAAAGAAAGAAAGAAAGAAAGAAAGAAAGAAAGAAAGAAAGAAAGAAAGAAAGAAAGAAAGAGAAAGAAAGAAAGAAAGGAGAAAGCAAGAAAGGAGAAAGCAAGAAAGGAGAAAGAAAGAAAGGAGAAAGAAAGAAAGAAGAAAGAAAGAAAGAAAGAAAGAAAGAAAGAAAGAAGAAAGAAAGAAAGAAAGAAAGAAAGAAAGAAAGAGAAAGAAAGAAAGAAGAAAGAAAGAAAGAAGAAAGAAAGAAGAAAGAAAGAAAGAAAGAAAGAAAGAAGAAAGAAAGAAAGAAAGAAAGAAAGAAAGAAAGAAAGAAAGAAAGAAAGAAAGAAAGAAAGAAAGAAAGAAAGAAAGAAAGAAAGAAAGAAAGAAAGAAAGAGGATTTTGAGGGTAGTTCAAGATGGTGGTATAGGAAGATTCTGAACTCACCTCCTTCCACAGACACAACCCGACAGCTACAGGTGGAACAATTCTCTCTGAGAAAGATTTGAAAACTAGCTGAACTTCCTCCACAACAAAGGATAAAAAGGCCACATTGAGACAGGTAGGAGAAGCAGAGATGATTTTGCCAAAATGCCCACACAAACATACACACACACACACACACACACACACACACACACAAAAACACAAAAAACCCCCATGGCAATGCACAATCAAGAGAGATCTCATTAATTTGGAACTTCTCCTAAAGGAGCAAGGGGCTAGTGCCCCAAATCAAGCACCCCATCTCCTGGGACCCACACTGGAAGGAGAAGCCCCCAGTATGTCTGGCTTTGAAGACTAGCAGAGTTTACATCCAGGAGACCCAAAGGGCTGTAGGAAACATGTTCTGCTCACGGGCCGACGGGCCGACTCACTCACCTGGAAGTCAGCACAAAGACAGCTATTTGAAAAATGTGTACACTATTTGTGAAGAAGATCCATTTGCTAATCTTAAAGTATCTACCACAGGGTCAGGGTCCTCTTAAGAGTCTCTCTGGGGCCAGGGGTGGTGGTAGGAGCCATTTTTCCAGTCTCTCCACTTTGCTGGCACCCCAGGTGCATAGAATCACAGCACTGTCCAAGGCCCTACCCCACCACTCTCCTGCTGCTTCTATGAAGCTAAAGCTGGTGGTTTGTCCTGGCCCCACATTCTCCTGCCACCTCACTAAAGCTAAACAAGGCAAGCTCACATTGGCCCTGCACTCACCCCCTGCTTGGATTAGGCTAAAGCTAGCAGGCAGCCCCAGCCCAGACTCTCCTGCTGCCTTACTGGAGGTAAAGGAGGCAGGTTCATGTCAGCCCTGCACTCTCCAGCTGCCTTAATATAGCCTGTGGGAGCACACAGTCCATCCAAGGGATTCCCTTGGATCATCTGGTTCTCACAGTGAAGGAGGGCCCCCTAGCTTAGCCCCCCTAGGGCTGAAACAATCAAAGAGGCAGTTCTTGGCCAGCTACAACCCTCAGGGCACTGCACAGAAAACAGGCTGAAATATGCTTCCTGTATAAAAAGCCTATTTACTTGTTTTTGAGCATCAACCAGAGGGGCAGGTTTCAGGTTTGTTATACAACTTGTGGGGAGCATGGGGAGACATGCCATCTTTGTGCTGGGCCTCACTACAACTGTTTGGTACCTTCCAGAAAAGAGCTTAAACATTGTCTGGAGCCTGGAGTATTGTAATGGTGCTCTGAGGACACCTCCAGACCTCAGATCACTTGGCCTGGAGACCAGCAGAGATTATGATTACAGTCTCAGAGGACTATATATATTTGCATACCTTAAAAGCTGCTGCTTGGGGGTTTGGTTCTACTTAGCTTGAAACAAGGTGCTGAGATTCCTCCCTTTGGAGCACGGACAAGGCTTGGTACACGCTTAACAGCTGAGACCTATCAAAAATAAATCAGGCCACTTAGATAATTACAGAGGCTAGAGAGACAAAAAAGAGCTGTGGCAGGGCACCTGGGGGGCTCCATGGTTTAAGTGTTTGCCTTCAGCTCCGGTCATGATCCCAGGGTCCTGGCCCCATGTTGGGCTCCCTGCTACGTGGGGATCGTGTTTCTCTCTCTGAAGCTCCCCCTACTTGTGCTTTCACACCCTCTCTCCCCTCCTGTCAAATAAATAAATAAATAAAATCTAAAAAAAAAGAACCATGGCAATGTTGAACAATAAGGTTCATTTCCTATTACATTTCCTTTTTTTTTTTTTAATTTTTATTTATTTATGATAGTCACAGAGAGAGAGAGAGAGAGGCAGAGACACAGGCAGAGGGAGAAGCAGGCTCCATGCACCGGGAGCCCGATGTGGGATTCGATCCCGGGTCTCCAGGATCGCGCCCTGGGCCAAAGGCAGGCGCCAAACCGCTGCGCCACCCAGGGATCCCTCATTTCCTATTACAAGGTTACTCCTACAAGATTTGGGGAGGTATCTGTTTCACCTAAAACATAGGAACAGATTATCAGACAGGATGAGGAAACAGGAGTATTTTCCAAATCAAAGAACAATTGTGCCTTTCAACAAATTTTTCAATTTCACCTAAATTGTTACATTTATGGTTATAAATTGACTCATTATAATCCCTTAAAGTTGCCCTTTTAATATTTTTAGGATTGTTTGTGTTCTCATCTTTCAATCCTGATATTGGTTGTTTGTCATTTAACATATTTTCCTTAATGTGTGTTACTGATCTTTTCAAAGAATCAGAATGAGTTTCCTTGATTTTTCTCTATTGTTTTTCTCTTTGAAATTGGATGTTTTTTTGTCTTATTTGTGTAATGTTCTTTGCCTGTTTTGGACTTTACCTTTTTTCCCTTCTATTTTTTTTTCTAAGATTTTATTTATTTATTCATAAGAGAGACAGAGAGAGGCAGAGACACAGACAGAGGGAGAAGCAGGCCCCATGCAGGAAGCCTGATGTGGGACGCAATCCCTGGTCTCCAGGATCACACGCTGGGCTGAAGACGGTGCTAAACCGCTGAGCCACCCCGGCTGCTCCCCTTCTATTTTCTTAATGTAAAATTTTAGATCATTGACTTAGAGAACTTATTTCTTTTATAATATAAATATTTAATGTTATAAATTTTATTTCCTACTAGATACTATTCTGCTTTCATCTCACAAATTTGATTCACAGTATTTTAATTCAATATGAACTATTTTTAATTCTCTTCATAATTTCCCTATAGACTGATATACTCTTTTGAAATGTGTTAATTTATGAACGTTTAGAAACCTTTCATATAACTTTCTGTTACTGATTCTTTAAGATTTTATTTATTATTTATTTATTTATTTATCATCTATCTATCTATTTATTTATTTATTTGAGAGAATGAGAGCAAGAGCAAAAGCACAGAGGGAAAAGAGGGAGGGGTACAAGCAGACTCTGTCCTGAGCTGGAATCCTGATGTGGGAGGTTCGATCTCACAACCCTGAAATCGTGACCTGAGCTTAAATCAAGAGTCACATGCTCAACCCACAGAGCCACCCAGGTGCCCCTCTGTTATTGATTTATAATATAATTCTTTAGAATCAGAAAATATACTAGGGCACCTGGGTGGTTCAGTAGGTTAAGCACATGCCTTTGGCTCAGGTCATGATCCTGGGGTCCTGGGATTGAGTCCTGCATTGTGCTCCCTGCTCAGTGGGGAATCTGCTCGTTCCTTTCCTTCTGCCCCTCCCCACTGCTTGTGGTCTCTCAAATGAATGAATGAATGAAAGAATGAATGAATAAATAAATAAATAAATAAATAAATAAATAAATAAATATCTTCAAAAAAGAAAAAGAAAATATGCTTTATATTATTTGAGTTCTTCTAAATTTCTCCTGAATTGTTTTATGAACCAGATTCTGTCTACCTTCATAATTGTTCCATGTACACATGAAAAGAATGCATTTTCTGCTATTGTTGATTCAACAGTTCTAAAAATGTCCACTAGATTTAGTTAATTGGTAGTGCTGATTCAGCATTCTGTATTCTTACTGATTTCCTATCTACTTTTTTAAAATCAATTATGAGTTAATTGTAGATCGATCTATTCTTTATGCTTTATCAATTCTTCACGTGACTTGAAGCTCTGTTTTTAGGTTCAAACGCATTTAAAATGTACATTTCTTCTTCACGAATTAATGTTTTACCATTATATAAGGTCTTTCTTTATCCCAAGTAATATTATTACACATCCACTTTCCTTATATTTATGTGATTTGTTCTGTTTTGATTTATGTTGGCATGTTATATCACTCCCCACTTTTTTACTATTGACTTATGTATGTTCTTGTATTTAAAATCGGTTTCTTACAGATGATACATAGTTGGGTCTTATTTTTTCATCAGATCTGATGATCTAAATGTCTATTAGCACCATTTAAGTGTTATGTAGCTGTTGATTTGGTTGAACCAAAATCTGACATTTTTCTAGTGTTTTTTTTAAAAGTTTGTTCCATTGTTTCTTTGTATCATGTCTCTAATTTTCTTCTTGAATATGAATCAATTTCATAGTTTTAATAATTCTAATAACTCTCCATAACTCAGTGATTCGTTTTACTGCTTCTTCAAATCCTGTAAATGATTGCATAGTTTATAATATATATCTTTAACTATCTACTTGATTACAGTCTATTTTCACATGTAGTATAAGATCCTTATAACCCAAAACTGCTAACTCATCTTGTCCGTGTTTTGAACTACTTTTTAGATACATTTTCACTTTATTATTTTATAAACCTACAACATTTTGCTATTATTTTTATCTGTACTCAATTTTCTACTAGAGAAATTTAAATAAATAAGCCAAATTTAAAGTAAGCCAAAAAACCTTATATTTAGATCGTTTTATGTTTTGAGGGTGATATTCGTTACTTTGTGTACATCCAGTTTTTATCTTTCTTATAGTATTTCTACCGATGAACTTACTTGAAATTTCATGAGTGCATGCACACCTGCTTGTAATAAAATTTCTCATTTTGTTTGTTTAAAAAAAACCTCTTTGTTTCTCTTTAATTTCTGAAAAATATTTCATTAGTATAGAATTTGAGGTTGATACTATTTTTCCTCAGAACTTTAAAGAGGTTTCTAATAAGGATCGTGTAATTCTTTTTTGTTTGTTTCAAGTTTTTATTTAAATTCTAGTTAGTGGGCAGCTCCGGTGGCTCAGCAGTTTAGCACCGCCTTCAGCCCAGGGTGTGATCCTGAAGACCAGGGATTGAGTCCCGTGTCAGGCTTCCTGCCTGGAGCCTGTTTCTCCCTCTGCCTGTGTCTCTGCCTCTCTCTCTGTGTCTCTCATGAATGAATAAATAAAATTTTAAAAAAGTTCTAGTTAACATAGAGTGTAATATTGGTTTCAGATGTAGATTTTAGTGATTCATCACTTCCCTATAATACCCAGTGCTCATCACAAAAGTGCCCTCCTTAATACCATCATCCATTTTGCCCATCCCCAAACCCCCTCCTTCCATCAACCCTCAGCTTGTTCTCTATCATTAAGCTTTCTTTCTTCACCCTTCCCTTGTGTTCATCTGTTTTGTTTTGTTTCTTAAATTCCACATGAGTGAAATCATATGGTATTTGTCTTTCTGACTTAGTTCACTTAGCATAATACACTCTAGCATCATCCATGTCATTGCAAATGGCAAGATTTCATTCTTTTTGATACCTAATATTCATATATATGTATACATGTATGTATGAATACACACACACACACACACACACACACCACCTCTTATCCATTTGTCAATCATGGAGATTTGAGCTTTTTCCATGTTTTGGCTATTATTAACAATGCTGGTATAAATATCAGGGTTCATGTGCCTCCTTCAAATCAGTATTTTTGTGTCTTTGGGTAAATCCCTGTTAGTGAAATAGCTGGGTCAAGGGTAGTTCTACTTTTGGAGACTCTCCATACTGTTTTCCAGAGTGGCTGCACCAGTGTGCATTCCTACCAACAGTGCATTCCTACCACATCCTCACCAGCATCTGTTGTTTCCTATTGAATTGATTTTAGCCATTCTGACAGGTGTGAGGTGGTATCTCATTGTGATTTTGATTTGTATTTCCCTCATGATGAATGATGCTGAGCATCATTTCATGTGTCTGCTGGCCATTGCTTGTCTTTTTTGAAGAAATGTCTGTTGTTTTCTACCCATTTTTAAACTGGATTAGTTGTTTTGGGGGTATTGAGTTGTATAAATTCTTTATAGTTTTTGGATACTAACCCTTAATCAGATATGTCATTTGCAAAATGTATTCTCCCATTCTGTAGGCTGTGTTTTCGTTTTGTTCATTGTTTTCTTCATTAAGCTTTTCATCCTGATGAGCCCAAATAGTTCATTTTTGCTTTTGTTTCCCTTGCCTTTAGTGATCTAACAAGAAGTACCTAGCCAATACCAAAGAGGTTGCTGCCTGTATTGTCCTCTAGGATTTTGATGATTGCCTGTCTCACATTTAGATCTTTCATCCAATTTGAATTTATTTTTGTGAATGGTGTAAGAAAGTGCTCCAGTTTCCCCAGAACCATTGTTGAAGAGACTGTCTTTTTTCCATTGGATATTCTTTCCTGCTTTGTCAAAGATGAATTGCCCACACAGTTGTGAGTCCATTTCTTGGTTCTCTATTCTGTTCCATTGACTGTGTGTCTCTTTTTGTGCCAGTACCATACTGTCTTAATGATTATAGCTTTGTAATACAGCTTGAAGTCCAGAATTGTGATGCCTCCAGCTTTGGATTTTTAAGATAACTTTAGCTATATGGGGTCTTTTGTGATTCCATACAAACTTTAGGATTGTTTGTTCCAGCTCTGCAAAAAGTGCTGGTGGTATTTTGATAGGGAATGCATTGAATGTATAGATTGTTTTGGGTAGTGTAGACATTTTGACAATATTTGTTATTCCAGTCCATGAGAATGGAATATCTTTCCTTTTTTTTTTTTTTAAGATTTATTTATTTATTTATGAGAGACACAGAGAGAGAGACTGGAAGAGACATAGGCAGAGGGAGAAGCAAGCTCCCCTCATGGAGCCTGATGCAGGACTTGATCCAGGATCCTGGGATCACACCCTGGACCAAAGGCAGATGTTCATCTGCTGAGTCACTCAGGTATCCTGAATGGAGTGTCTTTCCATATCCATGTGTCATCTTTAATTTCTTTAATCAGTGTTCTATACTTTCCAGAGCAGATCTTTTACCTCTTTGATTAGGTCGATTCCTAGGTATCTTACTGTTTTTGGTGCAATTGTAAATGGAATTGATTCCTTGATTTCTCTTTCTGCCTGCTTCATTTTGGTGTATAGAAATTCAACAGATTTCTATATTTTGATTTTGTATTGTGTGACTTTGCTGAATTCATGTACCAATTCCAGCAATTGTTTGGTGGAGTCTTTTGGGTTTTCTCATATAAACTTTATATGGTTCCTCTGAATATAATGAGTTTTCCCCTCTATGGATGTCTTCAAAATAGTCTAGTTATCTTTGGTTTTCATCAATTTGAACACACTAATATTGCGGGTGTGGTAGAGAGGGAATATATGTTTTTTATCATATTGGTGTTCTCTGAACTTCTTTTATCCTTGGTTTGGTGTCTTTCTTTACTTCTGGAAAATTCTTCATCATTATTTCTTTAAGTCTTTCTTTCTTTTCCTGCTCAGCATCCAGACACAGAGAAGTCATACATTTTGCTGTATCTTGTGTGTTATATTTTGCTTTTTCCACTCCTCTTTGCTCTGTATTTTACTTTGGGCAATTTCTATTGAGTGAAATTCAAGTTTATTGGTTCTCCTTTTGACTACTGATAAACCCATAAAATGTGCTCTTTGTAAACTTTTTTATTCCCTATATGACAGTTTCTTTTAGTTTCTATCTCTCCTAGAATTTCCAGTGTGTTAACATGTGTTGTTCATCTTTTCAACTGTTGTGTTTAATATATCAATCATAATTATTTTATAATCTTTTTCTTATAGTTTTAATGTCTGATTCTGATTTTATTGATTCCTTTGTCACTTCAAAGTGGTTTTTATTACTTTTTATTTTCTATATGTGTGTTGTGTTTCTTGTAATTTTTAATTGATTGCCAGACCTAGTACATACAACAGATGAGTAGTAGTATTTATGTCTGAAAAAGGGTATACCTCTTCTGCCTGGCCTTTAGTGTTGGGGAATGAGTTGAATTTTTTTGTTCAATCAGGAGTTAAGCTGGATTTACATTTATTGTTCTTTGGTTTCCACTGGCTTTAAATTACTCTGAAATCACTTTGTGCTTTGGGTATGGTTTTTCTTCTAGCAAAGGAGATTTTTCTAGTGATCCACTTTCTCCCTCAGCAATAGGATTTGGTGTTTCTGAGCCTCAGACATGGTCTATCTCCACAGTATCAGATGTTGCTGTTGCCCAGTGCTTACATGCCTGGGTGTAGTGGACAGAGACATTTCTGTTGTTCTGGTTCATTCTTAGATTTAGGCAAGACCTATATATCCTCTGGTCTCAAGAGTGAAGCTGTTTCAAAATAAAAAAAAAATAAAAATAAATTAAAAAAAAAAAAAAAAGAGTGAAGCTGTTTCAGTAATCCTATCTCTCTCCCAGTAGGAAGTCTCCAGCTGCTAAATCCAGGATTGTGTCTCGCTTGTCTCCCTGCTCATCTAGAAATTATTTGCTTTTCCTATTAATCTTTTGTCAGACAGAGTGTTGCTGGGCTCTAGGGCAACAAGAGTTTGCCACCTGTTCCCCAGCATTTTAAGGCTTTTGAAACTTGGAGAAGAAAACTGATGGGGCTTCATGCCTCCACCCTTGTAATAGCCACTCCTTTCCTCCAGGCTTTTAACACCAAGGAAGACTCTAATCTTTCACCCTGCTCACAATCTTTCTTATGAATATCCAGTGAGACCCATAGAAAAGAGCCAGAAACTGACTGTGAACTTCCCCTGTGTCTGTGGTTTCCAAAGCTCTATACTGTAACAAAGGGCAGCACTCAGCCTTTAGGAATTCATTGACATTTTATTCAAATTCTTCTCATCTATTCCTATTGAGGCCCTGTCTTCTTCTTTTTTCTTATCACTGTCATAGATAAGCCAATATATGTCTTTTATCTCCCATGAGGCACCTGTTAATATTTTTTGTTTAGGTTTCAGGGTAGTTTATGGTCCTATGACCAACTTTGTGATAGGCACAAAAGAAGTTATGATTATGTATGTTATCCAGCCTTTTCTCTTAATTAGAATGCAAGCAAAGCCTTTGAACTTTCTGGTTTTCTCAATCCTAGTCTAAAGCTGGAAGACCTCTGCACCATTTTTTAAATACAGAAATGAATAAAAGCAAGCATTTCTATTCCATTTTATCTTTTATAATATACTATCTGTATGACTTTATATTCTATGTGAAACAAAGAACAATGTCCATCTCTTCCTTTTCTTAAATATTGTTTTACTTACATGTGTACTCCCAAAGGGATATTCTCATACTGTGAAAATGCTTCACAATAGCTACTTTAAAAAAATAAATAAATAAAACCTTGTCAGAGGTAGTAACTAGCGGTCTATTAATGTTCTCAAGACTTGCTTACAATACTGTAGAATCAAGTTTGTCCCAGAACATTAAGGGGAAGTTTTTAACTAACACTTTAAATTCAGCTTCTAATGAATATGAAATTTTCCATGTACCTAGAATCTTACACCTCTTCACTCGTTATACATTATTGGACTAAATCTCATTGAGTGGTATCAGTATGCTAAAAATTGTTTGACCTTCTTTGCCAGTACATTGTTCTGATGAAAAATTCCAAAAAATAGAACTGATTGAGGGAAAGTAGATTATGTTCCATTTAGTTAAAAGCAACCTATTGAGCTTTACTATTATTTCCTTAACACATTTAATTGAAATTCTCCTTTCCCTAATTTGACAGAATATTTTTAATAACAGAATGTCCATAAGACATTAGATCAGAAGATCTAATGTTCATAAGAAAATAGGTCAGAAAATCTAATCTAGATTGATTTACAATAAAATTAAGATAAAGTGAAAAATGTTTTATAAGGTTTAAAATTTGAGAGATAAACCCAATGAAACTCTCCATCCTTTGTGATGATATATTCTTTTGTCTCTTATTAAACACTTATTTTATAACTGTCTCACTGCATCCTCATAAATACATGCACACACACACACACATTTCTCAGCTACATGATGTATAGAATCAGAATTGTGTATTTGTAGTGTCTAGCATCATTCCTTGCTAACGTTCAATAAAGAGAAATTAATATAGTGAGAAATAAAAACTCTTCACTCACCCCCTGCAATTAACTACAAAAAAATAGACACAACCAATTTGTTTAAAATGATAAGACTGAATGACTTTTCTAGCCAGTTTTGCAAATCCTATCTCAACACACAAATACTTATATTATTTAGATTTTTATTTTTTTATTTTTAAAAATATTTTATTTATTCATGAGAGAGAGAAAGAGAGAGAAGCAGGCAGAGAAACAGGCAGATGGAGAAGCAGGCTCCATGCAGGGAGCCTGATGCGGAACTCAATCCCAGGGCTCCAGGATCACGCCCTGGGCCAAAGGCAGGGGCTAAACTGCTGAGCCACCCAGGGATCCCTATTTAGAATTTTAAAAAGGAATAAATAAAGCAGAATTTTAAAAGATTAGTAAATTTAGCAGAAAATAATAAACATAGTAAATAAAAATGTAAGCTCTGAAAATTGGAAAACATTTGAGAGCAAAGAAATCACTAAGAAGACCAGGAAAAAGGACATGGTTATGAAGTGCATTTGTAAGGCAAGATAAAATACTGTCACTATATGTCACATTCACTTACATAAAGACATAATGATTTGCATTTGACTTTCTTAGACTCCTCACAACAAATTGCAAAGCTCTTAGATTATATGCTCAACTTGTGTAAAATAAACACAGCTAACTAATTAATGGAAATTTATTTTATTGTCATTATTTAATGTGTTTACATGTATTTTAAAGTTCTCTATTCAGCAGTAAAGATGGAAAGATGCATTCCCCCAAATTAAAAATTATACATGAAATAAACATTTAAATCTTTAATCATAAACATTGATTTGACAACCTGAGAAGAAATGAAATGATTCTAGGTATGTTTTGCTTTGGAAAATACTATTTGTTACAGTTCAGAGTTGCTTTGTTCTTTTTAAATGTATCACTTCATATGTAGAATAAAATCCCTTGATGTCTCCAATTATAAAAGCTAAATATAGAAAGTCTTGCATTTTATAGTGATGTCCAGAGTGGATATAGAAAAAAAAAAATGGGGTAGCCCGGGTGGCTCATCCGTTTAGCGCTGCCTTTAGTCCAGGGCATGATCCTGGAGACCCGGGATTGAGTCCCACATCAGGCTCCCTGCATGGAGCCTTCTTCTCCCTCTGCCTATGTCTCTGTCTCTGTCTCTCTCTCTCTCTCTGTGTCTCTCATGAGTAAAAAAATAAAATCTTATTTTTTTTCTTTAAATTTCCCTTCTCTTCTAGTTCTTTAATATTTTACAGTTACTGAGTCAATCTTTTGAATGATTGTACTTTCTTTTACCTGGGGTAGAAGTAACAACCAAATTTTAAAATCTGTATAAGTGTTATTCAAGTCACTTAGAAAAGTGCTACTGAAACTATATAGCTAGATAGTATTCTTTCTAATTGAATGAATGATTAAATAGAGAAGGATGATGAAATGTAGAAAAATAAAGTCTGGAAGTATTATAAGAATCAAATGAAGTATAGTCATAGTCCTGAAATGGTATTCCTGATAAGACAAGTCTTCATTTAGTACCAATGCTGCCTTTAGTAGGAATGGAAAGAAGGCCTACAAATCCCCTCATTGTTTATGACAAGACCTCTGAATCACTTCAACATATGTCATTTCACCAGAACCACTTCTAAATCACTATTCCTAAGAAGAAGGATGCAATTAGATCTGATTTTCCACCTCTATCTAAGAGATCATAATGTCTAATCCCATCAGGATTTACACCTTTAATTACCTGGGTCACAATAAAGCTTATTCCTCAACATCTATACCCATGACCCCATAAATCTCTCTAAATCCCCTAATTTCATCCATTCCCTTATCCTTCTCTGATCACCTCAAATTTCTTCATGGGCATTAACAGTATGCCATCAACAAAATGACCACTTCTCTTAAACTCCTCTTCCAAATAAAACTGAACTGGTTCTTTTATCCTGAGGGCATTGCCCTTCCTATAGACTATCAAGGTAAGGCTTCTCTTCCTTCCTATTCTCTTTTTACTGCCAAAGCTGAGTAGCTGGCAGGTTTCCTTTTAGATCCTCATTGCCACCACCATTTCCCAGCACCTTAAAAGTACAGACAATCAAATATTACCATCTGCTACAACTTACTGTTTCTATCTATCTGCTCTGAGTTATTACTTTTCATTTCAGCCTCTATGTTAATTTCTTTTTCCACTATGATTAACATAAAAATTCCTAGTGATTTCAATATCCACATAGATTCTCTGTGTTAGGCACATATACATCTACAACAAATAACCACAAAAAATCACAAGTGCGTATACATATATGAAGAACATATAAAAAAATCTCATTCTTTGGTGGTCAGATATTCTTGAGTGTTGACAAGGCCAGTCCTCATTCTATTTAAATAAAAGGCAGTTGTTCTGGACCCATTTGTACTATCAGGCAGCGTGCCTGCTAAATTTCAAGCTACTACTTTGAAGAATTAGGGAGTCATCAGGAAGCTAACTCCCTTTTCTATATACTTTGCATTTATTGTTCACAAATAAAATAATGATTATTTCTTTTTAAAATATCATTTGCTTTTATTTTTTTGCAGAATCTATATTTAAATGAAGAAAAATCAAATTTGACTGGATCCAAAGCATCATTCTTGCCAGTCTTAGAAACTGATAGGGTTTAGTGTCTCAGTTATTTGCCCTCATCCTGTCCAATGACCTGTTCTCCATGCCTTCTCTGCCATTCCCCTGCAGTCATAACCATATTGGGACACTACCAATAATTGCATCACCTCAAAAATCTAAACTTCAAATACTTCCTCTCCACATGTTGTCTATCTTTTCAATACAATTTTCTAGAAATCATATTTCCACAATTTTCAATCCAAATGGGCACTCAAATCTACTGAAACTTTAGTGGTTTAGAATATAGCATAAATAGCCAATATCCCTTTTTATCTGGCTTAGGTTTCATAATTAAAATCATACTCCTGAACACATTTTTTTGTCCCTGCACCTTTCTTTCCAGGGAATTTACATGTCAAGACCCACACTCTTGTTTATTCAACTTTCTGCCTTTTCTGCTTCTAAACCTGAACAAATATATAATGCTTTTCTTACTTTAAATTCATCACCACAACTTCAAGTGTGCCCTCAGTTCTATCCTAAAATACTGTTATATTTTCATAGATCATTTACTCACCCACTCTTGTAGAAAGTTATTTCAAATTTCTTATCTCCCTGTTAATATTCAACATGCTTTTCCTTCCTTGCTCTCAGCTGATCTTTGCCTCTAAGAAAATTGAAAAATAACAAGAAAATTTCATCATCGTATCTATAAATCTAACAACTTACCTGCATTTAGATACATGTGCCCTGTCTGGCTGCTTTGTTTTAATAGATGCACTTTCCATATTCCAATATAAAGCTGAAACTTCATGTGTCATGTACTCCTTTCTATAAAAGGACTTAATTCCATTATCTTCCTCCAGTTTCATTATTTTACCTCCTTCAAGTAGATATATTGGCTCATAAGCATACAAATATGTTGTGGTAGTATTAATTCTTAAAAAAACCCAGGATACCCACTTTATTTATAGCTCATACCCCTTGTTTGTTTTTCATTATATTCAGCTACCTCATAAGACTTGTTTATACTTGCTGTCTTAAATTTCTCACATTTTACTCTTTCTTGTTACCACTTAACCAAGCTTTCATCCTAATCACAACAAAAACAGATTAGAGATATAATCCGAAATGTAATCCTCAATCTTCAATTCACCTCTCACTACTATTTGGCAGTATATATTTCTTTTTTCTGTTTGCATTCAATTATTTCCTTGACGAAATCATCCAGTCCATGGTGTTAAATGTCATCTGTATGCTGCTGAATCTCAATTTTCTTTTTTTAACCTGGCTTCCTTCCTAATGTTCAGGTACACTTATCCAACTGCCTGCTGTATTATTCCATTTGAATGTTCAATAGGCATCTTAATCTCAGTATATCCAAAGATATATTAATTTCCAATCTACCCCAATATTTTTTTCTCCCACATTATTCCTGATACCAATCAGTGGCAATTTAATCACATTTATTCAAGCCAAAATTTCTGTTATCCTTGACTTTTCTTTTTCAATATGCACTTAATTTATCAGCAAACTCTGTCATCTTTCTTAAAAATGTATATATAATATAAATACCTCTCACTACATATGTGATCTTTTCTGCTTCACTGTGTCTTTTTTTTTTTTAATTTTTTATTTACAATAGTTACACACACAGAGAGAGAGAGAGGCAGAGACACAGGCAGAGGGAGAAGCAGGCTCCATACACTAGGAGCCAGACATGGGATTCGATCCTGGGTCTCCAGGATCACGCCCTGGGCCAAAGGCAGGCGCCAAACCACTGCACCACCCAGAGATCCCTGCTTTACTGTGTCTTAAAAACATACTTGGCCCTTTCTCTTCTGGTAGAGAGATGTCAGAATCATATGTGGTGACCAAGGAAATTTGATGGGTTTGTGTGGTTCATGGGAGACTATGAAGGCATTGGCAGGAAGTCAGAGTGAGACAGTGCAGTGGAATAGACATGGCTGTCATGTCTATCATTGGTAGACATGGCTGTAGACATGGCTGTCATTCTGGCATCATTGCAGTATTGGTTATATTGAATAGATAAGTAAATTGTGCAAATTAGTAAACATGTTGAAGTGATAGGGTTCTCATTATGGAGAGGGATTAATAAACATGGAAATATGCATATAACTATAAATACATATATAGGCACACATGTATAAATATATCTAGATAATTATAGCAGTAGTCATATTTTTACATATATATGTATAATGGATGATTCTGGACTGTGGTAAAAAATAATAAAAAATAAATAAAAAGATAAAATTCCATCTGGAGTGTCATCTTGTCCCCAAAGCAAGGACTGTTAAAAAAAAAAAAATGATAGGGATGTGTCAGGACGATATGGAAGCCAGCTAAAGGTGACTCTTAATGATAAAATTTGCACAATTGAAGCATTAAGAAATATATTACATGAAATAGGAATTCATGAGTCCATATGAAAATAAGTATCTGAATGAATATGAATGGCAAATAAGGAAAAGCTATTCCTTGCAATAAACTTCCAACCAATAAATTCAGAAGAAATATAGAAAATCATCAATGGCAAAGTGGTAGTTGATTCAAGCATTGTCATCAATGAATGCTAAAGTTGTATTTTTGAGGAGAGTCAGAGTACTTACCATGTCTCTCAATATCTTCTCATATTGTGTTCAGTTAATTGTAGTGGGAAAAAATGATGACTTTGATGGAGATATTTGGCAAACAATAACATCATGAGGATGGATGACCTGAGTCTGGTCATATGAAAACATTGGATAGGTAGAGTTTGAGCGCCCCAACTTTTCAAGCTGTAAAAATGGGAAGGATATGAAAGAAGTACAAAACTACAGACTAAAGGGACCTTAAGAAACATAGCAATGAAATGAAGCACCTGCTCTTGGATAGGACCCTGGATCATAAAAAAAAAAAAAAAAAGAGAGAGAAAGAAAGATATTATTGGGAGAATTGCTGAGATTCGCATGCAGTTTTTGATTAGATGGTAGTTGTGATATTAGCATGGATTCCCAGCTTTGGTGACTTGTATAATGAATATCTAGCCAATGTTCTTCTTGGTGGATTCACACTGCAGTATCTAGGGATCATGCAATATCAAGTTTGTGCTTTTCTCACAGATATTTCCTAAACAGGAATATCTGAAGGAGAAGATAAAGTAAAACATTTGACAGTGATAAAGTAAATATTAATAATTATTTTTAAATGTAGAAATATGTTAACTTCAAAAAAAGGCAAAACAAAGCACTCTGTTAAATTTCATGTGTCAATTATATTGCGGATACTGAATATATAAAAGACAAATATTCCCCTTACTATTTAGAAGTAAAATTCTTGAATTTCCAATGATAAATATATTTGAACAATGACATCAGCCTATTAACCTTTAAAATTATCATGAAAAATGATGATTCTAATTATTCTAAGATTAAAGCAATAGGAATGCAGAAGATCAAACACATAGTAAATCATACATAATTACTCTTTTTATTTTTCAAGTGCATTTGTTTTGCTCAAGTAAATGCTCTTAATTTGGCTTTTCCTAGATGGTCTATCAACTCTACTTACTAATAATCAAATAAAAATGAACTTCTATGTTAATAATGAGGATGCAGGTGGATGCCTTGGAAATGCAGGTGTTTGAAATGAACAGCTAAATGTCTGCGACATCTGGCTAAGCCTCTGTGGAACTTGTCAATTCCCTTTCCAGCTGGAATCACAGTGGAATGTGTAATTACTATAACACTTTCAGCAAGAGACAGACATGTCTCTACAAACATCAGTCATCCAACTGGAAATTCCCAGAGAGTCTGAACCAGTGCCCTTCTAAAAAGAAAGTACTAAGAAACTGATAGAAATCTGTTTTTCCTTTTATTAAAAGGGAAGAGTTTTCTACAGATCACAAAATTCAGTTATCTTTCTGCATAATAAATAGAGGTATTCCTGCAACTCATGCATTTTTACCTTCTTTCAAATCCATTTTTTCTTCTTTTTGATGCACAAATATAATACTATAATTTCATCTGCCATAACTAAGTCCCATTAGTAAATTATGGCCATAATTATCCACACCATTGAATATTTTCTTTTTAAAGATGAATCTGGATGAATCAGTATCATAAGGAATATATTGCCAAATGGTGGCAGTTATAGACTAGTGAGGAGGTATTCCCAGTTGCTTCCAAATTAAGCCATAAAAACGTTTTTTATTACTGATGAATATAGATAAGCCTCTCTTAATGGTATGAGATTAGATAATGATTTAAACAAACTATTATTGAATGCTCACTCAATCTTTTTCCTCTCTACAACGTAGGTAATAATAGCACATACTTTATAGCATGGTGAGGATAAATTAGTTAACACATGGATAATGAGGGCTTAATATGTTAGCTGTTATTATTAATATTCTAAATGCTGTTGACCTAGAGATAAAATACATACTCATTCTCCTTGAGGAATTCACACAAGATTCAGGCAGAGTGAGTTATCTACGAGTTCTCATCAAAATGTATGTAATTACTGCTCAACTCCAAGTAGGATTCATTAGATACATAAGAATTATTTGAGGACTCTCTACTTCCTAAAGTCAACACATTGCTGAAAATAGTAGATAAACAGTTTATAGTACTGACTTGAGCAAAATAAAGATTTGGCCTAAATTCCCTAAAGAAGAAAGAGTACAGGTAGAAAATAAGAAAAATAAGAAGTCGGGGATCCCTGGGTGGCACAGCGGTTTGGCGCCTGCCTTTGGCCCAGGGCGCAATCCTGGAGACCCGGGATCAAATCCCACATCGGGCTCCCGATGCATGGAGCCTGCTTCTCCCTCTGCCTGTGTCTCTGCCTCTCTCTCTCTCTCTCTCTCTGTGACTATCATAAATAAATACATTTAATTAAAAAAAAAAGAAAAATAAGAAGTCTTAGAAAAGAACAAAAGAGAGCAAGGTATATGTATAAATCGTTAGTTGTGAGTAGAAGGCTCTAGAATAAAATAAAGCTATTGAAAATGATAGCTAGATAAATTAAATAAGCATAACTTGCAGAGATGTAAAGGACTTGAACAATTCATTTTAAGTGATCCTAAAGGGGCCTTTGCCTACTTTCTGTTTGAGTATTTATCTTGTCATCACATAGTGTGAGTTTTGGCAAATTTGATAAACGTGTTTATCATATTTTCACTCAAGTCATTGATCAAGATGTTCAACAAAGCAAAGGAGAGAACAAAACCATGTCGTATGATGTGAGGGTATGCTCATTAACCAACCTCTGTTAATTATAGTAACTCAGCTATCAAAATGAACCAGATGTAAATCTATTTAATCCACCAATATTCCCTTGCTCGTTTTGGTCACTAAGCAATTACTCACTAATGTATTAATATTTTTCTAGAGTTCATTGGTTAAAAGTTGCATGCCAGGGAAAGTTATGAGAAAGCATGATTTAGAATATCTTCAAGAGAAGACATCTGATTTGGCCCACTCATTAATTCTAAGAATTACTGCTATATTAAAAATGTCTTTATTGGGTGTTTACTATATTTTCTTGTTAAGGGCCGCTGTACATTATAACCAGTGATAAGGTCATTGACTTGGAATGACTTACCATAATATCTCATTAGATATTACTTATATGTCACAATAATTCTCCAATGTTTTCAAGGGGGACAATTACCTCCTTGATGGTCTTCACTCATTCAATAAGTAGATGTAAACACAAAGGAAGAAAAAAAATGTCTGTTAGTTTTCTATTTTGGTTCTACAAATGCAAACATTATTTAGAAGTATTATGTCATATTAGTAAATAATTGAATAAAATATTCATGTTCCTAGTCAAGAGATAAACAGAATCAGAAAAACTAAATGACTTTCACAAGGTCACATAGCTCTTAGGTGGAAAATTTGTCATCTAAACTCAGCCTTCATGAATTAGAAGTTACATTGTTTACATTATGCTATTTCCCAAGTTTTAATTGCAGAATTAGGGAGTGCTAAAGGTTATTAAATGGATAAAAGGAGCTGCAGGATGGACATTTGGCAATTATTTTTTTATTCATTAATATCTGAAACCAGTAATGAACACAGAACTATGCCCAGATCCTTTCAAACTAGGTGTGCTTTATCCGTTTCTACTCTCTTCTGGCAAATAATCCCTCCTTCTTCCCCCTGAGTAGGCACAGCATTACCCAGTTGGGTCATGCCAAGATTTGAACATTTGGAGGGATGGTGCCAGATGAATTAGATAAGCTAGGGCTGACACTAGGAGATATTCTAAAGAAACTGGGATCCTTGATATTTACAGGCTTCACAGCATTTCAGAATAGCAGAGACTAGGCAACAAGACTTATTCTTCAAAAGCTAGATGAATACACTTAGCTTAATCAGCAACAATGTCAGAATAGAAACTATGGTGTTGTGAACCATAGGGAAATTAAGCAATGGCTAATAGACTATGCAGTATTCCTAGTGTTGACTTAGATGGGCAGTTGACAATAATCAAAAAATGTCAAGAGTGGATGAGCAGAAAATTAAAGTCAGTTGCCCCTTACTCAGATTCCAGACATGCAATAGTTTTCAGGACCATAATCTATTCAATGAGAGACAACATCTCAACAAAAGAATACTGTAGGGATTGCTCTTGTCCTTTCCAAATATGGTTACCATTGTTTTCTCATATCTTTCAAGGACTATGAGATACAGAGTCTGAGTTAATACTGACACCTGGAAGCCCAAAACAATACTGTGGCCCCTTGTTAAAATACAATAATGAAAGCAGGTGATAAATGGAGTCCTGGCCCAGTCTATCTCACAGTGAGTTTAATAGGCTCACAAACACACAAAAGTGATTATTTTCTAGTTCCAGAATGGTAAGTCCAGCTGGACATATTTGGAAGCTGGAAAAACTCATTGGTTCTCTGACATGTGAAGTAAGAGCTAACGTAATAGGAAAAGCCAGGTGGAAAACTTCTCCCCCAAGGTAATAAATAAAAAACACACTAACCTAAGCACAAGTGAAATTAGTTAACTTTTAAAGATTTCAGAGATATTGGGGTTGTGGGTCTCATTATTTCCCTGATTACTTCAACATTATAGACTATGAGTAAAACAGATGTATCATGGTGAAAGTCCGTGGTCTACCACTAATTTATCATGGTAGCCACAATAGCAGCTGCTGTGCTAGATATGGTAATTTTACTCTAACATTTTAGCATAACCTCTTGTGGTTTTTACATGGATATTAATCTGGCCAATGTTTTTAATACTGTTCATGAGAAAAAAATTAGGAGTAATTCAGGTTCACCTGGTAAACAGAATACATTCAAAGTCATGCACCAGGGCATTAGGTAATGCTATATTGTGAGAGTCTTGCCCTCTGTTACAATATAATCTGAACAGAAATTTATGTTCTTGACATTTTTGGAGAATATAATGTTGATCCACTTCATTATGAGATCATGTTAATTGGACCTAATGAACAGAAAAAGGCAGGTACTCTGGATGCCCTGGTAAGACACTTGTGCTTCAAAATTACTCCAGATCAATGGGCACATGAACATGGTATTCACTAGTCTTACTATATATAACACCCAAAGCCTCCAGCCTGATAGAACATTGACAATTGACAATACTTCTTGCAGGTACCAGTAAGGCACCATCTTGGACAGGCAGTATCATTCAAAATCCGATATATTACTTTTTTTTTTTTTAGATTTTATTTATTTATTCATGAGAGACATAGAGAGAAAGGCAGAGACACAAGCAGAAGAAGCAGGCTCTTTTCAGGGAGCCCAATGTGGGACTTGATCCCTGGACCCCGGGATCACACCCTGAGCTGAAGGCAAGATGCTCAGCCTCTTGAACCACCCAGGCATCTGGCAATGTGATATACTCCTTAAACTCTTGGCCATAATATGTTAGAATATCTGGGTCCAGAAACTAAAGGAGAAAGTAAGTATGGTTCTAGTCACCATTATATCCAGAGACCCACCTGATGCTTCCCAATACCACAGCTTTAGATTTCTTGGATCTAGAAGTTCTGGTTCTCAGATCAGGGCACTTTCATCATGAACACAGTACAAATTTCACTTAAGCATAGGCTACCTGGTCATTTGAGCTCCTTGTTTCTGTGGGCCAGAAAGTAAAGAGTCACTATACTGGCTGGGGCTGATCTTATGAGAAAGTAGAATTATTGCTGTATTGTTTAAGGAGGGAAGAATGTGTTTGAGATCCAAGGGATTACAGTGGAATGTCCACTTTTAATTATGAAGAGACAAATATTTTAACAATAATATGATCAAACATAACTAGAATAAATGGCTGGTTTACCCTCCCACCTCCTCAGAAAATTTACCTAGATTAGCAGAAGCACTACTTGAGAATGAAGATAATCTAGAATGTTTTGCAAAGAAGGAAAATAATGAATAATCAATTATAATTTAGGACAAATTGCAGAAGCCTAGACAGTATCTCATCCCACTACCCTTCTTCTTGTTTATGTTTTCAGTCAAATTAGTTATCAACAATAACTTTAAGAAGACATGCAGGGAAAAAAAAAAAGAAGACATGCAGGTTTAGTGTGAATTTAATATAAGAAGTGAGTGGGTAAGAGGGCCACCAATTTTATTGATCTTAAAGAACCAACTTTTGGTGTCACTAATTATTTTCATTGTTTTTCTATTTCACTTTTCCATTTCATCTATTTTATTAAATCATTTCATCTGCTTGCTTTGGGCTTATTTCATTGTCCTTTTTCAAGTTTCTTAAAGTGGATATTTATTTTTTTAAGTTTGTATTTAAATTCCAGTTAGTTTACATACAGTGTAATATTAGTTTCAGGTATACAATATAGTGATTCAATACTTCCTTACAATCCCCAGTGCTTTGGCATATTTACCAAGGTTCAATAATTCCTTCATTTTTACGGTAATACTTCTTAAAATTTTAATCAAGGTAATCTGACATTTTAAAATAATTTATATAGCTATACACTAAAATGCTAATTTTATCCAGGTACTTTTTTCTACATATTGAAATTTTACTAATGTTAATTTTTATTCATTCTGGAAGATAGGATTTGGGATGATAACTATCCATTATTCTATAGTCTATGTGATAGAGTACTTTGTTAATTGCACATATCATTTTAACAAAAATTTAAATCAATATTAAAATATAAAATAGAAATATGATTAATGATAGGCTTAATCAATTCAACTTTTAAACTTGTTATCTAATCAAATCAAAATAATTTAGATTAATAATAGTCTTAACTCAAAAAATAATAGTCCATAACTCATAATTGCTTGCTGAAAATTTTTATTTTAACTTCATTATCTAAAGAATGAATATTTCTAAAAGTTATCTTATATTTAAAATAATATACCTGGCTTCAAGTTATGATTATTTAGAAAGTATATCCAACCTTCTTTAAAAAGAATTTGAGGTAACATCATATTAATTATAAACTAAAATTTCTAATAAAGAAAAATACAGGATAGAGACCACCAAAAAGAAATAAGATATGCAGCTATCATATGGTATTTTGCATATATTAATAAAAAATTAACATTGATTGACTTTGGCATATTTAAATCTCATATTCTGATATACTAATAAACCAAATAATTTAATGATAAACATTTCCTGGGACCAAAGATAAAAAAAAAATTGTCACATGTGTTTCGCATGAAGAATAAATTAGTTTAAGAATCTGCTGGAAAATAAACTCATCTACTTTTTTGCATAAAATACAGGAATACTTTCATACAGTTGTTTCTCATGTATAATGTCTCTAAATGCTCAAGCCATAACAGAGTCAGAAGGTTGATGTTTCTCACTTAAGTATTATATATAGGTTTATATTCCACTCAATTTAGAAATAATATGAATAACCATATTACAGTTAAATAATTTCATAAGTTGGGAACACAGCCTAGAACCTTTGATTGTATTTTTATGTTCCTTTCCTTTCCAAGAAGATTTAAGCCTAAATAACTTGCCAGACAAGGCAACTTATTTTAGAATTTTATTATCATCTGACAGAAAATAATTCCATGGGTAAGAGATTACGTAACAATTTTTTTCAAAACATAATCCCAAACCTCAAAGTATTATAAATACTAAAATAGTAAAAAAAATAAGGTAAATCCCTGAGATTTGTAGCACCAAGAACTCCCTTATCCATTTTGTTGCATGGGTTACAAGTAATAAAGAACTCTTGGGAGTTGACTAGATTAACTTATAATTTAGAGTTTATACAGCATTTGAAAAAATATATTATTCTGAGTTCATATTTCAGTCAAGGTTATTTCTTTAGCTTTCATAATATGAGAGACATAAAGCAGCCAATAAGTGATCCCCAAATCTTCCTTTCAAATGTTATTTGTCATAAGTCACGATTGGACCCCTAAGCACCCACAGTCATAAACATCTGTATCTTATAAGGTGTGACAGTTTGATTCTATATACTCTCTTTGCCTGATTAAATCTAGTAATATTTTCTTAAAATTCCAACTATATAATAATGAATCCCTATATATATATATATATATATATATATATATATGTGTATATATTCTGTGTTAGATACACACACACACACACACACACACACACACATATATCCAACACAGAAACACCAATACATCCAAGGCCCATTGAAAACTTCCAGTTGGACGTCTAAGAGACGTTACTAACTAATATAGATTCATAATAAGTAAATTAAGATAAATCGCAGTTGGGCTAAAATGATGTGAAATATTTATAAATTAAATTGCTTTTATATCATATGTAAAATTTTTTGTTTGAATTTTTTATCTTTTACTATATTTCTATCCTTTAGACAGTTTTGTATTTTTCCCCCAGATAATTAACCTAAGAGTAGTTCTCTTAATTTTTAGAAAAAAGCAAATTTCACATTACTATACTAAAAAAAATGAAGCTATTAAAAAATTGGACATATGAAA
Organism: Canis aureus; assembly: GCF_053574225.1. Lineage (NCBI taxonomy): Eukaryota > Metazoa > Chordata > Mammalia > Carnivora > Canidae > Canis > Canis aureus. The sequence goes on from NC_135634.1 coordinate 22,683,287, forward strand.
AAAAAGCAAACACTTGTTTATAATTAGAACATATATATTTAGGAGAACAAATACATATATAATTTTTTTTTTCTGTTTATGAATTTATTGCTATTCTTCCTAGACTCTATTTTATTCTAAGACCCCAAACCAGAAGAATATCAGACCCTAGGAAGTCATTAAGAACAACTCCAGGGTTCAGAGGAATCTTAAAAGACAAGAAAAAAGATATTTTCTTTGGGATGATCTTATGTTTAAAGAATATAAATATTTTGTTCTACATGAGTTTGAAAGGGTGGAAAATAAAGCTAGAATGGCAGGTAGGGGACCAATTCATAAATTAACTTAGACAAAATGGCTTAAGATATATGAAAGTTTTAAAAATTGGCTTTGATAGACAATTATGTTAATAGTTGCAGAGGGCTTAAACCATCCTTCTATATGTGAAGTGCAAATATGATTAATAGAATTTTGGGGTGAACAAATCATTAAGCAAATTGATCATTAATTAACTGACACTAAGCAAATTTGTTTTAGGTTAACTGGCTTTCTTCCAACTTAATATGTTTAAAATAAACACAGATACTTTTTATAAGCTCAACTTCAAAAGAAGCATGAAAAAAACCTTTGTTAATGGTGAGCTTTCCTCTATACTGAAATAAAAAAGACCAGGTAATAGCAACCAAAATGTCACATCAAGTAAGGTAATTTAGATTGTGCTTTTCACAAACTCATCTGAATGATGCATTTCTCTGTGAAATGAAATGTGCCACACAGGATACTTGGAGATAATTTTTGACAAGCAATGGTACCAAGCCTAAATAATTTTTTCAGCATAATAGTGTTTTCCGATCTAAATGTCACCATACTCCTAGAATCTAAACAAAATATGTGTGAAATATTTTACAATGTACAAAGTTCTTAAGAAACAGAATATATTACTACCTTGCCAGACACAACTCACTTATTCTAAAATATTTTGGCCCTATTTATGGGTATTAATGTAATTTTGAAATAGTTGTGGCATAATTATAGTTGTGTCTTATTTTCCTATTGCCCCTAAACACAAAATTTTAGTTTTAACAAACCAAAGCAAAGTATCCACATTGTAGAGCTGAGATCTCATTTAACTAGTACTTGAAGACTGCATACAATAGGAGTAAGTAAATTGAGAGACTGAGATAGTGAGTGAGTGAGTGTTTTGGGGGGATTACAATTATGTTGTAAATGTTCTCTACAGGATGCTTCCTCTGAGTTAATTAATTGAATATCTGTGTATGCATTAATATAATGCAGTGATGAAGAACATGAACAAAGGACTCCAAGAACCTGAAACTTTGCATACCATGATTAGGCCATATTCTGCCACTATGTCCAAAAGATGTACTATTCCTTTGATCTGTCTACCTTTGATACTAATCTCTTAAGTGCAATGCTCAATTAGTGCCACTAGATTCATATATCTATAACTATCCAAAGTTATTTTAAACTGATGATTTTATAAAGTCAGCAGAAATGATTCATGGAAAATACTACAAATTACAATATGGAATAAGATTTATACACAGTTAACTTGATTAAAATGAGGTATTTAGTAAGTTATACAAATCTACTATATTTCCTTACTAAGTACCACTGTAGGTTACTCTGGTTACTCTGCCCTTTTTTTTTTTTTTTTTTTTTTTTAGATTTTATTCATTTATTTGATAGAGAAAGAGCACACAAGCAGGGAGAGCAGCAGGCAGAGGAGAGGGAAAAGCAGACCCCCCCCCCAGCAGAGAGCCCAACGTGTGGCCCAATCCCAGGACCCCAGAATCAGGATGGGAGCCAAAAGCAGATGATTAATCGACTGAGCCACGCAGGTGCCCTGGTTACTCTGCTTTTATTGTTGTGTCAAGAGATCCTTATTTGAATGATCTGCTTGAGGCTGCAAAAACTATTTCCAAGGAGTAAACAATGGAAAAAAGACACTTGGCTTTTCCTTTTTGTTCATGTACTGTTCAAGAATCTATTCTTTTTACATTATTGCTTTCTATTAATAATTATTGCTTTCAGAATAATATAACATTAAAATATAAAATATTGTTTTATGCTTATAATATTAAATATAAAATATTGCTTTTGGTTCTTCATAATAATATAACATTAAAATATCAAATAACATAAATCTAAAGGAATAAAAGGGTCATGGAGGTTATAATAATGTTGGAAGTATATGACAAATAAAACTGCAGAGAACAATGAAGCTAGTTAAAGCCATAAGGCAACACAAAGCTATTATGTTTCATAAAGGATACAAAGAGAATGAAGCTTTATAAACAAATAGACTTAAAACAAAACAAAACTTGATTTTCACATTCAGCTCAATGTCTTTAAGCTGTCTCTGGGAAGAAGGAAATCAAGCCAAAACAAAGGCAGCCAAAACATACCTGCTGTTACAGGACATCATGAAAACTGGACAAATGGCCTTCTTTTCTCTTATCTCCTTTCCATGAAGCAAATACTTTTCTTAACTCAAGAATTTGCCACTAAGAATAGAAATTTGTGGGCATTTTTGTTTGTTTTTGTTTTTTTACAGAATTTCTCTAGAATATTAACCGTGTTAGAAAATTTTTATAGAAAACTATGAGAAGTAAAAGAAATGTAAAAAAAAAAAAAAGAAAAGAAAAGAGAAATAACTCATTAGATCCATTTGATTAAAAATTAAATAATTAAAACATGGTAATTATTATGTTTTCAACTAATTGAACATTTCCACTTGGATATGATATTATTTGTTACCTAGACTATGAAATACATGAGATTTTATGTTTATTAATTTCTTAACTGGAGATGCCTATTATAGCACCTTACACACTGTTTGGATCTCAGCAAATAACTTGAATGAAAGAATGACTTAATATAAACAGAATCATGATTTTAAATAGTTACTAATATTAATACTTTTCATCTAGTGATCTTCCTAGATCCCACCCATTCATCCACCTACCCATTAATTCACCAAGTGAGAACAAATTATTGAACATCTAATATGTTTTAAGGTACTGTAATAATTAGAACATAAAGATAAGAGTAAAAATGATAGACAATCCCTGTCCTTTATGGAGCTTATAATTTATCAGTGAAGACAAGAATTTAACTACATACAAAAAGTACATAATAAAATTGAGTTAATAGAATGTACTGTGAATAGAAACAGCAGGAAAACTTAATTTCCTGAAACCTAATGGGATGAGTCAGAGTTAGCCATTTGCAATTGCAGAGAAAGTGTTTGTAGCAAAAGAAGAGCACATACAAAGGCTGGGTGTGAGAAGGGGGCTTGATGAACCTGAAAATCTTAAAAACTCTAATACTATATACACATATGGAATATAAGAATAAGGATGACAAAACAGGAGATAAAAGAAATAATGAGGACTGACTAGGAAAAGAATATGGTAAGCCTTGATGAGTGGTTTGACTTTTATTCTAAAGGTAACAGGAAGCCATTAAAGGTTTTAAGCAGATGAGTGACAAAACTATTCCAGAGTTGTAATAAGATCATTCTGACTGCAATGGGGAGATTGAATTGGAGATGAAAAAACAAATCCAAAGCTTAACCTCTGCTTAGTCTCCAACTGTGTCTTGTGTTAATATCACTGTGGATATTGTCAGCAACAGACATCACATTTACAGAAATCAATAAAAGCTCCAGTAAAATCTCTAGCAGCAACAAGAAAATTTAAACAGAATTTTAATAAAAATACTTATCCTAAACCTCGGTCAAAAAGAAAAAGAGAAAAGAGTGAGAGAGAGCAGAAGGAGAGAGAGAGGAGAGAAGAGAAACTTTACTAAATATTATCTACAAGAACCTTAACTTTACCCATATAAAGTAAATTTTAAAGGGCTAAAGATAGAATAACAGATAAAATCACTTTTATATATTTTACAGGTATCACATTATTTATAATAATGTTAAACCATAAAACTATTAGCAACACATGGGTACACATTTACATAAAATGTTTGTAATTGTCACTTCAATTGTCATGTTAATAAATCCTTAGTCTTTTGGATGGGGAAAAATAATTGGCATGCATATCTTATTATAATATGGGGACTTTTCTACCCAAAAATGCACTAAACAATCCAAATTATTTCACAAAGACCACTGAACAGCTGCCAAATGAAAACCATTCTTGGTCAAAATCAGTGGGGGTCCGAATCAGACTAATATACAAGTTAAATGTGCATAGTGATTCATCAGAGTCCCAAGTCTCTATACTGTTTACAAGTATTCAGGCAAGACAGGACTCATTATAATTCTTTCTAAATCACTATTAAAACTATATTATTATGGTTTAAGTCAACAGACTCTGCTTACCCCAAATGCATGTAAATTTTCTGGTAAATGAGTTACACAATTTCTGATAAATGAGTGGTACTGACATTTTATGATGTACATGTACTCTTTGAAGATGATGATTTTAATAAGCCACAGACACAAAATATATACAAATGTTGGTTTGATGATGACTTAATAAAGAATAATAAATGAAGCCCAAAATCCTATGATCAGTCTCTTTGTTTTATTCATGTTGAAAAGTTCTAGAGTAAACCCATTGGAGATAGTAAATGAGAAATGATAAGATAAAGGCAATCAATGAAATATATGAATGTAGAATAAGCAGTTTTGTAGGTAAAATATAAAGATCTCTATGACTGTCTCTTATAAATGACTATTTGATTTGGTAAAGGCAGTTGAAATATGCATTTTCTGTCATCTTAACTGTTTTCTTCTATTTGTCCTCCTCTTTGACTCTTCCTTTTCTTTGTCATTCGTCTTTTCCTCCTTATTCTGTTATTACTATTATTACAATTACAATTACCATTATAAAGACAGCAATCCCTCAACGAATTACTCAACATTTACTCTAAACCATGGACTGAACGAAGCTAGTGCCATTACATTATTTTATTTAATCCTGAAATTGTACTTATGAGGTAAGAGCTATTATCATTGTAATTTTCCATTGAAGTAACAGTGTGAAATAAGTAAAATGGCTTTTTGAAGGTCACAAAGCTAAAACATATATCAATCCTCTCTGATTCCAGATTCCATGATCTTAAATGTTCTGCTGTCTCACCTAGCATGAGAGTTTCACTAGGGCTCAAAATAAATGAATCAATAAATAGTGTCAATATTCTATTACAGCCTGTCAATTTTCTTTTTCATTATTTGTTCATCTAATATTTCTTTTTCTTTTCTTAAGGGTAACCCGTACAGTTTACCACCTCAGAAATGAAGAAAATTGTTAAAACAATGATGTCGAGAAACAGTCCTTACTCTAGGAAAATACCTTCTGACAAGCCAGAGGGACATTAGATGAGGAATAAATGTGAAATTCCTGTCTCACTCCCCCCTCCTTTTTTAAAAAGATTTTATTTATTTATTCATGAGAGACACACACACACACACAGAGGCAGAGACACAGGCAGAGGGAGAAGCAGGCTCCATGCAGGGAGCCCAATGTGGGACTCAATCCCGGGACTCCAGCATCAGCCCGGGGCCAAAGGCAGGTGCTACACCACTGAGCCACCCAGAGATCCCCTATCTCACTCGCTTTTAATGAAACCAACACTTACTATTCCTTTCTGTCACAGCCTAGGGTGTGGAAAGGGAAAGACAAGAGTATCTCTAGTAGAAAACACATGATAATTTGAAGGAGTCCCAAGAAAATCAGGGCTAGTGTGCCATTTCCCTGTCATTGCCTATGGTAAGGCATAATATTTAGTGATCCAACATGTTTCATGTGGTGCTATATCCAACATAGCAGGGACACTCCCATGATAGGGAGATAATCTGGGAGGGCAGGTGCCCTATATACTGCATACTACCATATGGTGACAAAAACAAAACAAAACAAAAAAACCCAGAGCAGATTCCCTCAGCTTTCCAGAAATGCTTAAGGATAGGTGGGAGGAAAAGGTCAAGAAGGCAGGCGAGACGCTGAAGCAGTTCAGGCACATTCCATAGCTCCAGAGTATGGCAAGTATCACATTTAACAGATCCAAAGGAAGTACAAAGAATCAGTGACACCTCACTGTACACAACACTTGGATGTTCAAGAGGCAGAACAGATAAGACACACTATGGCAGGCAACAACTTAGGGAGTACAGGGATGAGACCAGACTCAAAGAATACCACTATGGAGGATAAATATGCTTGCTTCTGAAGACAGACAACATCATGGGAAGAGAGAGAGAGCAAAAGACCCTTTGAGGGAAGGCAGAGCTGACAGGAAATAGAAACTTTCAAAATAAATGAGTACTTACCCTAAAACTTAAGTAAATCCAAAACAGACACTTTAAAACAGGAAACAACTAAGTTACCTTGTAAAAGCAAGCTTGAGTTTGGTTTCACACTTGTCTCTTCCCAGCACTACTTCAGTCAGATTAAGTATTCTAGCAAAATCTAAAATTACTTATACCGAAAAAAGGAATAAGTAATTATGTAACTCTAGGTGGTACTGTATTCATCTAGACTAATCTACACTGAAAAGACAACAACCACTCCTACTGGCTTAATTTTCTAAACACAAGAGTAATTCACTTCAATTTTAATCAATAAAATAAAAAAGTAGCTATTTTGACTGGTCTGCAAAAATGGACTAAGATCATTTTTTACTTCAACCATTTATTTTGGAGTATAATATTCTAAAAATGCATGTTTGCCTAGTGATATAAAGTGAAATGTCAATCATCCCAGGAATAAGACTTCTAATCTCTCCAAACATTTTTTTTCCACCTCTTCACTAGAAGAGCCATTTAAATTATTGCAGGCTGTTACTTCAGTGGAAAAATTAATACGAGGTGACATTATAAAATCACTCAAGTTAGTCACTTCCATAGTTTCTATTTTAAAAAATCTTAAAGGAATCAGAGGCTTATAGATAATCCATGTGATGACTCTTCTCCAATTAGCACTTAGGCTCTATCAATTTATATATCCTACAATTCTACAGATAATGTCTCTTGATTAGTGTTACAGGTCTAATGGTCGAAGAGATTTCATATGTAGAACGGAGATAAAATTAATTTAGATACCTGGGACAATAATAATCAAGTAACATATAGTACTTCTGGGGAATAGTGAAAGAAGAGGACATTTCTGTGCTGCAGGACTTTCTAGTGTTTAAAAATGGGTTTATATGGTTTTATGTTTTTTAAAATAGTTTTTATGTATTCTGTCAGCCTTTTTAACTAATATTTGTTGCTACATACTTTCCAGTATATTATTGTTTTCCTGCTCTTGTAATACTAGAATTTAACTGGAAGAAGAAAACATTTACTTCTAATCTGCTTATCTTTTTAATGTATAGATAGGTAGTATTTGAATGAAGTCTGTGTCTTCAATATAAAAATAATAGTTTAGATAATATACAGGTTAAAAATTATATCTGATATTAATAGACACTTCAACTAAAATCATATGATATTCCAGAGAATAAGAACACTTATGCTAGCAAAAATATCGATGGGAAGATTATTATAAGGTGTTGGTTAAATATATATTAAAAATCAACTAATCAAAAATAAGTAAGATGAATCAGGAAAACACTTCTCTGATGTAACAAGAATTCATCTTAGCTGACATAGCAGCTCTGTGCACATTCTTGAAATTTCTCCCTCCCATATCATAAAGCCACAGTCATCAGTCAATTAAAAAATAAAGAAAAGAAAAACCAAAAGCAAAACAAACTCTGAAGCTGACTCTCCACTGCTCAGTTACCACATTTGTCAGGTTCAGATCATTGTCCATTTTCTCTTCATCTCTCTTAAGTACTGGGAACTACAATTCAATAAAAGCAATTATCAGGAAGAACTTGGCTTGGCATTATTCTGTTGCATCTGGGTTGTTAGAGGTCTTACAATTCACATCCCATAGTTGTGGGGTGAGTGTGATGCTACTAAGATCCTATAAATATTTCTTCTTATACAAAAGAAGCAAATGATAGACAATGTTGTTTATCTTTGATAATTGAAGAAATATAGATTTGATGCTGATTATAAGATTTCAAATTCTAGCAGTAGTGTGGAACACATGCACTAAAGGGTCATTACCTAAATCCTGGAGAAAACATACTCTGCAGTACATTATTGGTCTCAGCCTAAGTGATATCTCCTCTACCACCACCAATACCTGAAACACAAACTCTGAATGCAAATGTCCAAATTCTCACAAAGACCCTGTGACTATTGGCAGGATCAGAGAGCTTAACTTCAACTCCATATTAAAGCACAAACCTTGCCAGAAGCAAAAGTATCCTATAGGTCTCTATTAGCTCAAAGTTTGTAATAACACCTGTAGCCCCAAATGTAATTTCATTCTGGAAGAAAAGCATCCACAGTTCTGCTCCTCAGAATTTCCATAGATTAAGATCAATGAAATATTATCTCAGGATCAAAAATTATTAAGTCACAAGGAAACAAGCTGCTGTAAGTGAAAGTTAGTATAATAGCTAACATATTTAGGACACAAAGGATTTCACATATTAGAATTATCTGGTACATAACATGGAGTGACAAATCTGAACTATGAAAACATGATTGTTATCACAAATATGAGTATCAGGGCATTGTTTTTCAACGAGAAAACAAAAAAAATTAAAATATAAAAATAAGTTTTTATTCTTAAAAATTTTGTAATGGAGTTTTTTCAACAGCATGTAGAGAATCATGAGAGTAAGTGGACTAGAAGTTAGGTCTGAGGACAATCAGTATGGAAAAAACACAAAAAATTAGATCTTTGAGAGTTTAAAAATATGATAGCTAAAATAAAAAATTCTAACATACCTATAACCTAAGTTCCAGAAATATGGAACTTGGAACAATATATGAATACTATACATTTTATATGAACAATATATATGGGAGAGACAATTAATGGCAAGATAATGAAAATCTCAGAACTGATGAAAGAATGACTCCCTATTACAATAAATTGAACATAACTGTAGAGGCTGAGAAAATAAAGGCCATTCCACTTTAAGTTCAGTGTTAGCACAAGTACAGCCATCCCAGGCCCCTGTGAATAAGAGCTGAGATTTACATTACTTCAGTTACAGGAAGCAAACAGCTTACAGCTTAATGTCCTAGAAAGCCCCATATTAGAATGAGAACAGAGCCCAAGCCAAGGGCAGGAAGCCCCATATTAGAATAAGAACAGAGCTCAATGCTCTTGAAAGCCCCATATCAGAAAGTAAACAGAACTCAAGAAATTCCTCCACCCCTTCTGGAGGTCCCCTAGACCAGCCCTTAAAACTAAGCTGAAACCCACCTCCGAGTCCAAGTCCCTGCTCTGCTGCCTCGGGTATACTTGGACCTAAGCTCGAGCATGTAAATAAACCCTCGTGTGTTTGCATCGGTGTCGTCTCCTTGGTGGTTTCTTGGATTCGAAATCTTGGGCACAACAATAACTAATCAGGTTTCATAAAAAAATCATTCCAAGCCTGTATATATTAGAGTAAAATGCTAAATCACCAAGGACTGTATGAAGGTTTTAAAGCAGATTGCAAGGAAAGCCGGATAATTTACAAATGAATAGCTGGCAGGAACAGAAGCAGCAGTAGGAATTTAAGAGGATAAAGGAAAATAGGTATCCATTGAGAATTAAAATGTCCTGCAGATATAGCCTGACATGAACTAGAGTGAGATACAAATAGATATGGGAAGAGAATAAAACAGAGATCCTAAAAGGGTTCACCACCAACATCTAACCCAACTTCCAAAAGAAGTCCATCAGACAAGATGAGAAATTATCTCAGAAGGAAGCCCTAAAATTGAAATATTATGATGATAATTTCTAAATTGAGAAATTAAATAAAAACCATCCTTAAAACACTGGAAATTTTTAGAGTACTAAAGAGAAAGGGGGTTATCAGAGTTAAGAGTCCTAATATATTTGTATATATCAAGAAAGGGTTTAAAATATTGTTTTGCATTTACTAATTTAAGTGTGAAAATAATAATTTTAAGAGTAATCACAAAGCAAAAATAGTATTGCAAAGCAACAAAGGGGAAAATACATAATAAGCAAAAAACTAACAAAAACCTAATAAACTAGGCAAACCAGAAAAGCAAAATATAAAACAATATGAGAGAAATAAGAATCAAAACACAAGATGGTAAAAATGGTACCAAATATATATCAATAAACAGGAATACACAAAAACAAAGTCTGAGTTTCTAAGACTTCATTTAAAATTAGATCTTGACAAATGCTATTTACATCTAAGATATGAAGGCATACCAAAGATCAGGAATGACAAACGTTTTCTATAATGGACCAAATGCAAATATTTTTGTCATGATGGGACATGTGGTCCTGGTAGCAACTATTCAAGTTGGCTTTTGGAGCATGAAAGCAGAATGCAAATAAATGAGTATGATTGCACTCCAGTAAAATTTTACAAACAGGAGGTGGACCAAATTTGGCCTTCAGGACCTACCTGATGACCCTTAAACTCAGATATAGAGAAATGTTCAAAGGAAGGGAGAGAAGAAGAATGCAGTGTCAATATTAACTGAAAGAAAACTTGAGCTAAGACAGAAGGGATCCCTTCATAATGACAAGCATTTAAATCCACTGGGAAGATATATTTGTAAAGTTAAATGTACCTAATAAAATAGCCTTGAATACCATATTTCAATAATTCAAACGGTGTATTTTTAAAATATATTTTTAACATCTCTGGAATAAAGGTAAGTCCTCATATCTAGAGAATTTTATAATTGGGGTTATTCTGGCAGTAGATATGAAAAAGTTGTTATTTTAGACTCTGTGGAAACTTAAACCTTAAACTGTCGGTATAAATGGACACCCTGAGACCTCTTGATGTTCTGGTTCAGAAGCCCTCTAGGCACTATTCCAAAGGAATGCAAGTCATGATTGTCTGAAAAACTTTTGTCACAATAAATTCTCATTATCCCAACTTGCAGAGTGTAGTGTTTCAGAAAAGTTTCTGTACACATTAATGTTTTACTCCTCTAATAAATACTTCATTACTATATTCCACAATACCATGCCATACTGCATAGAGATGACATGAAATGGGAAAAAAATGTTGATGATGCTTAAAAGTCATTCATAAGTGTAAGATTTCAAATATTAACACAGTCACACTTTATTTTGTTGGCTTTTATTTTCCCTTTTATTTACATATGTGTGATTAACAGTAATTGTTGATTAATCAATTATTGATATATAATAATTAACAATGTTTGTTCATACAAAGTGGTACATAAAATGGTGTGTGTTATATTATGGGATGTCTAAGACTGGATAAAATGTGGAACCAAGAAATTAATAGAATTACAAGGGGGAGACTGACAAATCTATCATTCTAGTAGGATATTTCAACATGACTTTCATAATGATTGATTTGTCAAGAAGCAGTATAAGAACCTTGTGAAGGGATGCCTGGGTGGCATCTGCCTTTGGTTCAGGTCGTGATCTCGGGGACTTGGCATTGAGTACCACATTGGGATCCCCACAGGGAGCCAGCTTCTCCCTCTGCCTCTCTGTATTTCTCATGAATAAATAAATAAAATCATAAAAAAAAAAAAAAAACCTTGCGAAGACAGAAAGAAGTTATTCAGTATAAATAACAAGTTTACCTTAATGGACTTATATTAACTCTGCTAATAAAAATTAAGAACAAAATTCTTTTCAAAGATCATTTATGAAACAGTGTTCAGATCTAAAATAAATTTATTTCAGTATTTGAACACAATTTCATATCAGAAAGTACTTCAACTAAAAATAAATTAATCATAGGGGTACCTGTGTGGCTCAGTTGGTTAAACATCCAACTCTTGGTTTAGGTGCAGGTCATTGTCTCAAAGTCATAAGACTGAGCTCCGTGTCAGGCTCTGAACTCAGTATGGAATCTGCTTGAGATTCTTTCCATCTCTCTTTGCCCCTCCCGGTTGCTCACACATTCTCTCTCTCTAATAAAGTAAATATATTTTTAAACATTTAATTATAGGAGATAATTTTTTAGTTTAAATATCTTAAATTTTAAAAATATATGAACTTGAAATTTTAGCATTTGAAAAACAAAAGAAGTACATACCAATATTTCTAGAGTGTAGCAAAACCTATTTTTAAGAAAATGTGTGGCTATAAACTTTTGTAAGGAAGTAAATGCTGATAGTTAATGATATATGTGTCTGTTTCAAATTAGAAAAAGAACAGAATAAATCCAAAGCAGAATTATGGTAATAATAAAGATCAGAGAAGATTTCATGAAGTAGGAAACAATATAAATAGATCAACAAACCAAACTGAGCTTATTAAATTTTTAAAAATTCTGCTCAGACTGAATAGTAAAGGTTAATATTATAAGTAATTATAATATTATAAGTAATTTAGAGGCACCTGGGTGGCTCAGTGGTTGAGCATCTGCCTCGGCTCAGGTCGTGATCCCAGGGCCCTAGGATCAAGTCCCTCATTGGGCTCCCTGTAGGGAGCTGGCTTTTCTCTCTGCCTATGTCTCTGCCTCTCTCTCTGTGTCTGTCATGAATAAATAAATGAAACCTTTAAAAATATATATTAAAAAGAATCTAAAAGGGGGCATAACTGTGGGGTGGTAATTACAAATTTGATGAATATCTGTGAGGAACTATATGTAAATAAATAAAGAAGTTAGATAAAAAGGACAGATTCCTTAAAACAAATCTTAATTGACAAAAGTGACATGAGAAAAATTTGAAATTTTAAATGAACTTATAATTACTAAACACATCTAGTTATTATAAATCAAATAATAAACTTAACTGATTTTTATAAAACAAATAAATAAACCCTAGGGATATGATAGGTGAACTCTACCAAACTTCCAAAAGACATATTATTCCAGTAATATATAAAGTCTTCTAAAGAATAAGAATTAAAAAGTAATTGGTCCCAACTCATTTATACTTATCCCAGTACAACCCTGACACCAAAACTCTGCTGAGGATCATAGATACAAAAATACCATGCTGAATTCAGCAATATGTACAAAAGATGATACATGGTATAAAAAGAGGGACAATGTTTTGAATTGTCTTATGATATTTTCTATGTTATAACCATATAACATTTTAAAACATGACTTCATTCAATAATCAAATATAAAAAGCCCAAAGAAATTAAAGAGAGCACTGATAATTAGTAAACTCTAATATGTTCTAAACTATATTGTTACCTGATAATCTTATTTAAATCTTCTCATTCTTAACAGAAAATATGACATGGCTATTAAGTAGAGCTGTGAACTCTAGCTTTGATAAATAGATCCAGAAAAATGATATTTGAGACTATCACCTTAAATATTTCCTGCAATAATATAATGTTACCAAATATGAACTAAATGGTCTCTCTCTGACTCTTCCAATTGAAAGATGAAATATTATTGGTTTGGCTTGAAATAAAGATATGGGACTTCTACTATTTCCAGGATAAAAAAATCAGGAATGAGTCAGCAGAGTATCAGTCTGAAGAAAGGAAGAAGGCATGTAGAAAAAAAAAAAAAAATCTCATGTGTAAATTCTCATGTATAAATTCCATCACCAGAAATCATTTCACCTATAGAATAAGGAAAGGCAATGAAACTTGTTTATAAAAATCAGTATAGATTTAATTGTAAGTATTTAATATTTAATATCTAAATATTTACATCCCACTGTTTTGAATATAATAAAAGTTTAATATGAAAACTATAACAACAAAGATCAAAAACTAAGAAAATCTAGAAGAAATTATGGGATACTATGAAAATACCTTGCCTTTTAGTAATTTAAAGTACAATTTTTTTATCAGACATAATAAACATAATTTTCAGGAAGACATTTAAGGTGCACCTATTTAAATAGCCTGTATTTACTCTCATCTAACTGAAATTTGAAATACAATGCATTTCTCTGCCTGTATTAAGATGCAATTATTAGCATAGAATACTTTAAACATTTATATCTAAATTCTTATACTGTAAGAAATGTTAAAGTATTTCAAGTAGAAATCTAGGAATATTTGCAAGGTAAATTGTTCACCATTCAATTTAAATCTTATTTCTAGCGTGTAGAAGCACTGTTTCTTATACATGGATAGTGGTGAAGAATAAATAAAGTTACAATGAGAGAGAGAGAGAGATATTTATAACTATGTATTACTGAGAGAGATGCAGATTCTAAAGGTAATTATCATTTCTCTACTTTTATTCTATTTTTCTAAAAATAAGCACTTACAGTATTTCCTTAGTGTTCTGAAAAGGAATATGGAAAGATCTGAAATATGGTTTTCTGTCAACCACAGCGATACCCCAATATATTAGAGCAGATAGTGAGGGAACATATGCGGGATAGATAACTACTTATACATTCTTACCTTACATTATGGAAAAATATGTAGAGATAATAGTAAAATGACCTACCATATACTTATCACATAGTATCAGCAATGACTAATTCATGGTAATTCTGTTTCATCCATATCCTATCCACTCCCTCTATCAGCAATGGTTTATTTTGAAGCAAATTCCATATATCAAAACAATATACCTGTTAGAAGGTGGAAGAGGGTCAGTAAAGTATCTTCCAGACTGAGAAGGCACTTTAAGACCAAAAAAAAGAGCAACAACTCCATACCTTTTACAGAATCTTATTCAGGTAATTTACTGATAGAGGGATGAAGGAAGACAGATGATCCAGCCAGTCTGCAGCTATTCTCCACCCTCCTTCTGGCCTAGTCAGGACCTTAATCCCCAGCTTTTCTGAAGGCATGGTGGTGAGGTCATAGGGTAGGTATCTAAAGTGTTGCCACCTGTGTGCCAGAGGCTCTTTACTAGTTATCTAAAGTAGGGCTTCCTGTGCACCAGTCATCTCTACTAGTTACGTAACATTGCACTACTTTTGAATTCATGGATTTTCATGAATTTGTTGTGCTGCAACCCACCAAAATTATTTTTGTTGCTCAAATTATTTTATGTTTAGCCAATGAGTGATTCTTCAAATTAGCATTAGGTTACTTTTGCCATGACCCCAATAGTCATATAATTTCCTAGCTTTGTGGTATAATAAAGTGTTTCCCATTCACCTTTTGCATTTCCACTGTAGAACTGGAATCATTTGTGTCTTCCATGTAGATTTGGTTACTCTATGATGGCTTCAGGTTATGGTGGTTTATAAACTCCGCTTTAGTCCTTTTTTTTTTTTTAAGATTTTATTTATTTATTCATGAGAGACAGAGACAGAGACACAGGCAGAGGGAGAAGCAGGCTCCATGCAGGGAGCTCGTCGTGGGACTTGATCCTGGGTCTCCAGGATCACACCCTTGGCTGAAAGTGGCGCTAAACTGCTGAGCCACCCAGGCTGTCCTAGCTCTTCTTCTTCTTTTTTTTTTTTTTTTAAAGATTTATTTGTTTCTTTCAGAAAGAGAGTGCTAGCATGAGTGGGAGGGCAGAGCAAGAATGAGGGAAAATCTCAAGAAGACTCTGCCTCGAGTGCAGAGATGGATGGGGGGCTCCATCCCATGTCCCTGAGATCAAGACCTGAGCCAAAACCAAAAGTTGGATGCTTAGCTGACTGCATCACCCAGCACCCAGTTCTAAGCAGGGTTTCAGTTTTGGTTAATTTCAAGAATTCCTGGGGGGTACAGCCTGCTTCAGCAAAATCAAACATAAGAATACAATCGCATTCATTTATAAATGAATGCTTGAAAAATTAATTCCTCCTAATTTTACAGCTGCTGTGCTCAGACTGCACTAATGTCCTTTCTTATTAGTAATTTTGGCAAGCTGGGGATTCTCAGAATGTGACAGAGAACTTTCCAAACACCAATCTTTTAACTATGTTACACTGTGTGCTTAATCGTAGAAAAACGATGTGCCCAAAAAACTCTTAGGCACAGCAGAGGTCAAAACTATTCAACAAAGAAGTATAAATAACAGTGAGCAAAGATTTAAAACTCTAAATTAAAAACATACTGTGGTATAAATAACTGATCCTAGATGGTAGCTTAATACCAAGTTATGATCCAAGAGAGAAACTAGGCCCTGATATAAATAGGCATGCCAATGCTCTTAGAGGAGACATTGAAATAGGTGATGGTGATTTAAGAAAAAGATAGCATAAAATTAATTTCCCTTTGACCTAGCTTTACCAGCTCTGACTATAGAAATGATTTTTAATAATGATTTTCAATCCTCTTAAGCCAAAAGAAATTATTAATTATTTGATTATACTAAACCGACTCTATAAGTTTCATTTATCTTTCATAGGATATAAAATTTGTTTTTAGAAGAAAATTTTTACAACATTTATCTGCTCCTAAATTCATTTCTTTACATGCAAGTATTTCAGGCTAGCTCCAGTTAATGGCCTATTAGCATAAAATTTCACTTCTTGTACTTAATTTAAAAGATATACTATCTATTCTTGTCTAAATCTTTATGAGTACTAGCTAAAATAATTAGTTTTCTGTTCAAAAATGATTTTGTAATATTCCATGTGGTGTTATCTGTTATATTGCTTTTAGTGCTTACCTCTAATACCTGATAGCTTGTTGTAAAATCATTTACTTGCTCCCCATTTTGAAAGAAGAATGAAAGATTCAAATTCTAATTACAACATTACAAATGAAAGCTTGATATGGAGATAAATGAATTATCTCAAAGTCTGATACTATTTCTTGACAATCAGAAAAGTGAATTATTTGACCTACAAAAGTCTTTTTTTCCTTCTCTGATTTTTTAACTAGCTCATTTGCATCTTTTGGAAGAGGCTGTTCTATTTCCTTTAATGCTTTTTGTAACCTTTAAATATAAGCAGACATTTATTTTACTTTTACCTTTGAAAGTTCACCTGAGAGTAGGTTATTTTGAACTGAACTCAATGGGCAAGTATTCTACAAGAGCAATGAAATAAATGGGAGTAGATTCCATGCAGGTCTACCAACATAGATTTGGTCCATGAGAATGGAGACAACACAGAGATATTGGTTGTTAAAAGCACATTATGTGCATGGCATTGTGTTAGGTGCTCAAAGAATTTCATTAGTCCTCAGAAGAGACTTGTAGGTGGCAATAATCATTATCTGTTAATATTGTATTTATTTAACTGATAATGAAGATGTTGCTCTTTAAATGGGAAGTAGAGTTTCTTTGCAAATCTTTCTGAATCAAAAATCTGTGATTTTTGTCTTACCCCATCTTTTATAGTGTTATTTTCCTGGGAATCTGCTTTGAATGCACAGCCTGGAAGATTGAATACCCACTTTGGTATGTCTCCACGTGGCTGTTTCTCCAAGACCAAGTAGCAAATTGATATACCTCTGAGAGTAGGCCGAGGAGAACTTCTTATGGTCTTTGTAACTACACCTTCTATGACAAAGTGCTTTTCGCAGGTGTGGTAGTTATGGCAGAGGAAGAAAGACACATAACCATCTGGTAGCAAGTAGAGCTAGCACATTTTTCAGCATATGTATTTTCAAACTCACATTAACTCAGGGAAATGTTTTTCCCTCTCTTTCAGGCAATACAAAATGGAGGCTCAGAAAATACATGATTTTTTTAAAGATTTTATTTATTTATTCTTGAGAGAGAGAGAGAGAGAGAAAGAGAGAGAGGTGCAAAGGAAGAAGCAGGCTCCACACAGGGAGCCCAGTGTGGCACTTGATCCCAGGACTCCAGGATCATACCCTGGGCCAAAAGCAGGTGCTAAACCGCTGAGCTACCAGCAATCCTTGATGTAGCAGTTATATATTGTTTGAACTTGGCTAAGCTGAGACTTCCAGTTTTTCCTTTCCTATGTGGTTCTTAGGCTTGGCCACCGAAGAAATAAGTGTGAGATTTGGAAGATGAAAATTGAGCAACAGCCACCTCCCGGTGGAATCCAGGGTAGAATGTCAATGCTGCTGCAGCTCACACATGTTCCTGCTGCTCTGCAGGCTCATTTTGTAGACACGGGACCAGATCTATAGCAGCTCTAGTTCCTAGAGCAGGATGTCTTGCTTCAGCTTTGCCAAGTTCTTATCAGCTCCCACAATTGTGTAAGGTCTAATCTCACGATTAAATTTTGTACTCACCATCACTCACAGTAGTTTTACTTTTTGATTGAACTCTAAATAATAAATATATTTATCAGTTTCCATAAAGCTGATCCATGGCTAAGGTTCAAACTTCAATCTATCTATATAATACATGTACTCTTCCCTTCAGCAGAGTGAATATTTACAGTGAGGAGAGGAAGGATAGTGTGTTTCCCTGCACGTTAATAATAGCATGACTATAGCACTTTCCCCAGACTAAGTCCTTCCTTTTAGTTTTTTTATGTACAGATGATTAAAGGAAATGTATTGCTTCTACTAAAGTCTGTGTTGCACCACCAAATATTCAATAGTCCAAATATTTCCCCACCAGATACTACTCATTAACAAATTAAGAAGTGTTTTGGGCATAAGAGCTCTTTATTATTTTTCATGCATCATTTTAAAGCTTTTTCATGTTAAATTATATAGTCATTCAAAATGTTCATCTTTACTAGATGCACTCTTTGTAGCTATAATCTATCTGCATCTAGGTGATTTTGGTCTCTTAAATGGTTGAGAAACTTCTTTATTGGGCAGTTAATCCCATTTATGTTCTGAGTGACCAATTTGTGTGTTATATTAACTGACATAATATCCCCATTGTATGTAATGTATATTTGACTCGAAAGCTATAATCTCACCAAAATGCTGTTTCTCAGTTGATTGTTTCCAGGATCTCAGATTTCCAGAAGGAATATTTTTGGAATTTATCATCAAATAATTATCTAAGGGTACTAAAATTGCTATAAAATATTCTCTACTATTATCAATAGCATTTTCACATTATCAATATCTTTATATTTTACTTAAAATTTTTGGTTTATCTATATGGAATGATAATAAGTGGATCTGACAGTTTCCTAAGCTCTAACATCTAGCCAAGAATATTAATTCTTTAATGATGTAATAATTTATAATTTGTCTTAGAAACTGTTTCTTGAGCATTATTATCTTTAGAGACACAAGAACTTTCTTTTTTTTTTTTTTTTAGATTTTATTTATTTATTCATGAGAGACACAAAAAGAGAGAGGCAGAGACACAGGCAGAGGGAGAAGCAGGCTCCATGCAGGGAGTCCGATGTGGGACTCTATCCCAGGTCTCCAGGATCACGCCCTGGGCTGAAGGCCACGCTAAACCACTGAGCCACCCGGGCTGCCCATAGAAACACAAGAACTTTCTGATAGAAAAATTTTTTTCCTTTCAGTATTTAAAGATGATTAGGCTACAAAGTTCACATCGTGTGTAATAGTCAACAAATTGATTTGTTTCTAAGATTCTACATGTGCACTAAAAAAGCATTTCTTATATTAAAGATCTACAGTCCATGAATTTCTTAAGAGCCGACATTGATTAAAGTTCATGAGTTAAATTTAATAGCAATCTCACTTACTTTATTTCATAGCTTTATGCAAATCAGGGACACTTATAAACTTTTCTGTCTTCTTTGAGTGAACTTACATATAAGGGTTGACTTTTCCAATAAATATATAAAATTACTGGGATGCCTGGGTGGCTCAGCGGTTGAGCCTTTGGCTCAGGGCATAATCCCGGGTCTGGGGATGAGTCCCACATCAGGCTCCCTAAGTGGAGCCTGCTTATCTCTCTGACTATGTCTCTGCTTTTCTATCTCTCATGAATAAATAAATAAATAAATCTTTAATAAATTAATACATAATTTAATAAATTTAATAAATTTATACATATATTTATAAATAAATAAATAGAAATGGAATGTATATTCATATATTATAAAGTATATTATATACATTATATACATATATGATATTCATATATCATAAAGCTCAATATTACCCTACCCTACCAATGAATTAATGCTACTTCCCTGTTTAAAATATCCCTCTGGCTATTCATAACCTGGTTCTAGTATCTGCTCACTCTCAATTAGCAGAATGTCCCACTTGTTCTTTATATTTGGCCATACCAAACTCATTTTAATACCTCAAATATGTCAAACTCTCCCAAGAACTGACTTATTTTGACACTAATGTTTTTCTCAGCTTCAGCTATTCATTCACTTTAATATCATCTTAAACTTATAAAGGCTTACATAGGTCTAGTTTCAAATTCATCTATAAAAACTTTTTGACCCAAGAAAGATGACTTTAATATTTCTTCATATGAATGGGAAAATTGAATATATTATCCCTGGGTCTCTTTACATTGATTGTAATGATTGGTTTTTATTAGAAAATCTTTCTTTAAAGAACTTATAAATTCTTTAAAGGAAGAGAGCTGGTTAATTTATGTATTTTCAATGTCCAACAAAGTATATAGTAGTTTTTCAAGAAATATTTGTGCAAAAAGTAAATCAAAAAAGAGCAAAGGAAATTTCTAATCCAGACAAGATATTCTTTGTTTCTCTTCTTTTCTTGCTGCTCCTCCTTATTAAGTGAACTGAAACCCCTGGAAATTATGAAGGAAACAGCAAAAGGAAAGCTCATAGAGGTAGGAAGAGGGAAGTAAACTGACTTGAGAAGCCAAGAAGAGAGGAACATCATAGCAGCCAGGTGTCTTATATTTCCCCATTGAACAGAAGAACATGATCCAAGTCTGGCATTTCTCAAACTAGGAACAGAATGCAGCCCAGATAGGCTCATTCCTCCTCCAGACTAAGTGGGAGTCCTCTGAACAACATAAGATTAGTTTGGCATCACTGTCAAGGGCAATAGATAGAGAGTCCCACTAACAGAGGAACAAAAACACAAAAGAAACAAATAGAAAAAAATACTAAATGGCAGATTTAATACTATAATATCAATAATTACCTGAAATGTAAAAGACAGAGATTGGCAGAACAGGTACAAAACTATGATCCAGCTATATGTTTGCAAAAATTCATTTCATACTCAATAGCATAGGTATGTTGAAGTGAAAATCTAGAAAAAGATATCATGAAAATATTAATAAAAAATAAAAGAAGCAGTTTTATTACTAACTGATGAAATAGACTTTAGAGCAAAGAACATTTCTATTGACAAAGTTGGAAATTAAATAATGATAAAAGGATAAATTCAGGGGCTCCTATGTGGCTCAGTTACTTAAGTGTCTACCTTTGGCTCAGGTCATGATTCTGGAGCCCCAGGATCTAGCCCCAGGTTGAGCTCCCTGCTCAGTGGAGGTCTGCTTCTCCCTCTGCCTCTACTTGTCCCCTTGCTCATGCTCTCTCTCACTCAGTCTCTCTCTCTTTCAAATAAATAAAATCTTTAAAAAAAGGATTAATTCACTGGAAAGTTATGCAATCCTAAGTGTGAATGCATCAAACAAAATTCAAAATACTGTGGAGCTGAAAGGAGAAATATACAAATCTACAATTATGATTGAAGAGGTTAATAATACTACACACCAAAAAGCAAAGATACGAAGGACCTGAATAACACAACCAACCAAAAAGATCTAACTGATACATATAGAGCACTTAATCCAACAAAGGCAGAAGAAAATATATTTTTTAAAATTTCCTATGTAATATTCACCAAGGAAATTATACTTTGGGTCATAATACAAATAACAAGTTTATAAAAGTCAGAATCATACAAAGTGTGTTCTCTAAGCCTAGTGGAATCAAATAAGAAACCAATAAGAGGAAGACAATCTAAGAGAAAGTCTCAAAAAAAAAAGTATAGAACTAAATGAAAAGAAAAATACATCATATCAAACCATATAGGGTAGCTAAATATAACAACAGATTTTAAACTTAAGTTCCTATCCCAAGAACCTAGGAAAAGAAGAATAAAATGAACTCAAAGGAATCCAAAGGAAAGAAACAATGGAAATTAGGGCAGAGAAATAAAATTAAAAATAGAAAAAAAATAAAGGAAAATCAGTGAAATAAAAGTTTGGTCTTGAAAAACATCAATAAAATTGACGAATCTCTAGCAAGTATGACAAAAACTATAAAAAAGAAAACACAAATCATCAATATTAAGAATGAAAGAATGGATATCCTTACAAACCCCACAGCTGTTAAAGGAATAAAAAGGAAATTCAACAAACATCTTTATAGTCACAAATTCATAAATCTTTGAAAACCACACACTACCCAAACTCAGCCAATATGGAAGAGACAACCTAAGAGAATAGTCCCAACATCCACTAATTAAATTAAATACTATTTAAAAGTTTTGGGCCCAGATAATTTCCTTGGAGATTTCTACAAAATTTTTGAAGAAAAATTAACACTAATTTTGAACAATCTCTTCAAGAAGATCAGAGAAACTTCACAATTTATGAGGTTAGTTTTAATCTGATACTAAATCCAGACAATGAATGTTAAAAAAAATAAATAAATAAAGAATACTATAGGATAATATCTTTCATGGGCTTAGACACAAACATATGCAACAAAATATTCAGATTAAATTTGAAACATATAAAAAGAATTATATATTATGATCAAGTTCAATTATTCCTGGTATTCAAGTCTAGTTCAGTATTTTAAATCAATCACTGCAATCTACCACATCAAGCTAAAGAAGAAAAACTCTTGATCATATCAGTTGACACGTAAGAAACTTTTACACAATGTAAAACCCATCATGATAAGAAAAATAATAAATCTCAGTAAGTTAGAAATAAGAGAATTACCTCAACTCGATAAAGAGTACTCACAAAAATTCTACAACTAACAACATCTTACTGTTAGAAAACTGCAGAACGTAAGATTTGTACTTAGCAAGTACATCCACTCTCACATATTTATGTGAATATGTTGAATAGCACTAGAAGTTTTATTTATTATAATAAATAAAAGAAGAAAGAAGAATATAAGAAGAAATAAAATCATGTAGTTTTGAAAGACAGAAATAAAACTGTCCTTATTTGCTGATGTCTTAATTATCAAGTATGGAATATGCTAAGGAACAGAATAGCCTAAGGAACCAATAACAATAACAAGTCCAGAACTAAAGAAAAAGATCAGCAAGGTTGCAGGATAAAAGATCATCACAATTAAATCAATTTTATTTTATATATACCAAAAATGCACACAAGGAAACTGCATTAAAAATCCAATACCAGGTACAGGTGTTCTTATGCAAATGAAATACTTAAATGTATACCTGATAGGACATACATAGAATTTGTATCCTGAAATTTACAAAGTACTGATAAAAGAAATGGAAGAAGATTTAAGTAAATGAAGAGAAATAATGTGTTTATGGATTGAAGTCTCAACATAGTATAAATAACAATTTTCTGCAAATGAATCTATAAGTATAAGGTAATAACTATCACATATTATTTTGCTGACATACAAGCATATTCTAAAATGTATATGGAAAAACACAAGCCCTAAAGCTAAAACAATATTAGAAAGAAAAAGTTGAGAGTGTCACTTTATCCAAACTTAAGGCTTATAATAGAGCTATAGTAATCATGGTAGTATGGTATTGGCAGAGGGATATAAAACAATGGGATAGGATAGAGAATCCAGAAATAAACTCACACATTATATCCAAATTATTTTTGGCAAAAGAGTAAGTGCAATTCAATGAAGGAAGCATAGTCTTTTAAATAAATGATGCTGACACAATTGAACATCCATTGACAAAAAAAAGATAATCAATGAAAAAATATCAACCTAAACCTCATATTATGTAAACATTAATTCAAAATGGATCATGGACTTAAATGTAAAACTAAAACTTATAGGAAAAATTTCAAGAGAAAAATATTTCAGATTTATTCTTAGGGATCCCTGGATGGCGCAGCGGTTTGGCGCCTGCCTTTGGCCCAGGGCGATCCTGGAGACCCGGGATCAAGTCCCACGTTGGGCTCCCGGTGCATGGAGCCTGCTTCTACCTCTGCCTGTGTCTCTGCCTCTCTCTCTCTCTTTCTCTGTGTGACTATAATAAATAAATAAAAATTAAAAAAAAGATTTATCCTTAAAGAGCTCTAACAGTTGACAATGAAATGGTCAACCATGTTGTTGAAAAAAATAGACATATTGAACAACATCAAAACTAAAGGATTTTTTCCATACAAGAGATTGTTAAGGAGATGCAATGACAAATTACACATTAGGAAAAAACATTTAAAAATTATGCATCTGGTACAGAACTAGAATCTAGAATATATAGAGAATTCTCAAACCTGAGTGTTAACAAACAATCAATTAAAAGTTGACAAAAGACACAAATATGTCTTCTTTTACTGAAGAGAATCACTGATAACAAGTAAGGATGTTAAAGATGTTCAACATCATTAACTGTAAGGAAAATACAATTCGAGACCGTAACAATGTATCACTACACATCTATCAGATTGAATAAAATAAATAATTGTGGCAATACCAAACACTGCCAAAATGTAGAGAAACTGGATCACTCACAAGTTTCTAACAAGAATGTAAAATGGTACTGCCAATATAAAAAATAGTAACATTGTATGGTGACAGTTGGTAACTACACTTATCATGGTGGGCATAGCATAATGTACAGAATTCTTGAGTCATTAAATTGTACATAGGACACTAATATGACATTGTGTATCAAATATACTTCAATAAAAAACAGAAGGAAGTTTATTGATTTTTCATTACATTAGCCCTGGCTTTTTTTTTTTCACTGTTCACCTTTTATCTGTTCAACTGTACTTAAAGATGTCACCACATCGGCATCAGATTTCTTTAAAAATAGCAGATATGAAAGCAATAGCTTAATTAAAACCTCAAATTCAGAAGAAAAACGTGCCAAGAAGAAATGGATGAAATTGAGATTAGAATCAAACATGACAAGACACAACCACAGAAAATTAAACCAAGAGAAACCAAACTATATATAGATTCCACACATAAAGAATACCATATTTTTTTTTACATTACTGTGGATAGTTTCTTAAATAGACTTTATTATTTTTTGCAAGTACATATGTATATTTTCCATATCAAAGGAAATAAATGATAAAGATAGCAGGAATTAATTGAATAATTTTGCAGTGCTTTAGAAATTATGCAGTATGAAAATCAACTAATCATCATAATATGAGGTCAAAAGCCTGTAAATATCATATGAGAGGAATTTGGAAATACTTATCAAAGATTTGGAAATGAGTTAAGTAGGATTTATCTTATTAGAGGCAAATTATAGTCACTTAATAAAGATGCGGAAAAAATATTAAACAATGTAATACTTTTAAAACGGTTTCATCAAAGTAACCTGAGTTCAAGTAGCAAAACAGTCCTCAGCAGATTTGGGCAATAAGGTGTGATCCTGATGCATGGGGCATAGTTTTAGAGTCTCAGTTTTTAGAAGTGTGTTTGAAATCCATATTTTACCCTATGATATTTCCATGTAAACAGAGCAAAATTACATGTCCTGCTGCTTCATTTTTGAAGTGAATTTTGACTCAGAGCCTTGGGTAGCTTATGATAAGGTTTCTTTACTCCAATTTGAGGAGTAGATCTTTGTGGAGATAAACGGCTCTTCATTCAGTAAAGTTTTGGTCTAATATTTAACCACTTAACAAATAATATGGTTATGTTGTAGCAGTGATTCTTTCCAAGCATGTCCAGGGCAGCGATGGGTTTGGATAATGATTCAAAATACTGTCATTACTTTGGCCAGACATTCTAGTATGGAAAATAATAATCAGAGTTTTAGACATAATTATCTACCTGATAATGATAATTATGACTCACTGACAACTAAGGAATTGTCATATTTTAATTTTGTTTCCACAAATATATTATTACATAAAGTGAGCTAGTTAAAACTAACATGACTGCTATACTTATTATAAGAAAAAGAGCATTCTATTTTTCTTACTTTATTCTATTTTATTCTTGTTCTTAGTCTATTCTTATTCTATTCTATCATTCTATGTTTTGCTTATAATGACTCCAAGCATGAAAAACTGTTCTATACTTTATAAACAAAATTTTCCTTGTCTTTTCACAATTCTATAAATTCTGCACCTTTTAATCCTTTACATAATTCTATATGGTGAAGCCTCCTAAAACTCAAATCAACTACACTAGGAAAGTCCGTGGTGTTTGGAGCCTTCACGTTCAATCTTTTATAAAATCAATGGAAATAATTTTGGTTTTAGAATCTAAAAGATATAGGATAAAAGGAAATGAGTTTTGAAAGAACAGATATGGAAGCTGGCTAATTTTACTAGAACAAATCTTAGAGAAATAGACTTAGGATGTAGGAGGACAGATACAACATAAGATGAAGAAATTTAAGAAGAAAATCAGAAAAACCAGAAGTGTCCATCAGTCTGAGACCAATTAAGTAATGATGCTTTATCAATACAAAATATTATAGAGCTACTAAAGGCCTGGCAAATATATAAGTAATGAAGCATACAGAGACTCAAGATACACTATTCACTGTAAGAGTAAACTGTAAATCAAAATGTAATATGTTGACCTTTTTTGGCTTTACATGCACACATATTCATGTGTGCATAATTTCATAACTTAAATTACTTATAAAAAAGTGAAAGCTGAAAAAAGACTTTAAAAGGTAAAGAAACCTTTTTGTATTCATTTCTTAAAAATTATCTTTGTCCATAATTGTAGCACTAAACTAGACTGATTTGTTAAGCATTTACATACTGCAAGGAAAGCCCTGGATAAGAATGTGATAGAACACAGAAATAGACATTACCATGCAGAAGAATGAAACTAGACCACTCTCTTGCACCATACACAAAGATACACTCAAAATGGATGAAAGATCTAAATGTACAAGATTCCATCAAAATCCTGGAGGAGAACACAGGCAACACCCTTTTTGAACTCCGCCACAGTAACTTCTTACAAGATACATCGAAAAAGGCAAAAGAAACAAAAGCAAAAATGAACTATTGGGACCTCATCAAGATAAGAAGCTTTTGCACAGCAAAGGATACAGTCAACAAAACTAAAAGACAACCTACAGAATGGGAGAAGATATTTGCAAATGATGTATCAGATAAAGGGCTAGTTTCCAAGATCCATAAAGAACTTATTAAACTCAACACCAAAGAAACAAACAATCCAATCATGAAATGGGCAAAAGACATGAACAGAAATCTCACAGAGGAAGACATAGACATAGCCAACATGCACATGAGAAAATGCTCTGCATCACTTGCCATCAGGGAAATACAAATCAAAACCACAATGAGATACCACCTCACCCCAGTGAGAATGGGGAAAATTAACAAGGCATGAAACCAAAAATGTTGGAGAGGATGCAGAGAAAAGGGAACCCTTTTACACTGCTGGTGAAAATGTGAAATGGTGCAAGCCACTCTGGAAAACTGTGTGGAGGTTCCTCAAAGAGTTAAAAATAGACCTGCCCTATGACCCAGCAATTGCACTGTTGGGGATTTACCCCAAAGATACAGATGCAATGAAACGCCAGGACACCTGCACCCGATGTTTATAGCAGCAATGTCCACAATAGCCAAACTGTGGAAGGAGCCTCGGTGTCCATTGAAAGATGAATGGATAAAGAAGATGTGGTTTATGTATACAATGGAATATTAGCCATTAGAAACGACAAATACCCACCATTTGCTTCAACGTGGATGGAAATGGAGGGTATTATGCTGAGTGAAGTAAGTCAATCGGAGAAGGACAAACATTCTATGTTCTCATTCATTTGGGGAATATAAATAATAGTGAAAGGGAATATAAGGGAAGGGAGAAGAAATGTGTGGGAAATATCAGAAAGGGAGACAGAACATAAAGACTCCTAACTCTGGGAAACGAACTAGGGGTGGTGGAAGGGGAGGAGGGTGGAGGGTGGGGAGTGGGGATGAATGGGTGATGGGCACTGAGGGGGGCACTTGATGGGATGAGCACTGGGTGTTATTCTGTATGTTGGCAAATTGAACACCAATAAAAAATAAATTTATTATTAAAAAAAAAGAAATAGACATTACCCTACCCACTGATATATATATAGGTCTTAAAATGATATGTGCTTTGGAAAGATCCATCCTGAGTGCAGCAGAAAGAATAGTTTTGAGTGATGTAAGAGTTGATTTAGAAAGATCACTTGAGAGACCACACAATGATTCCTGTAAGGATAACAGTGACTTGTACTCAGTGATAGTAGCATCGTGAAACATTCAGGAAACCAGGTAGCATCAATAAAATGAGTGTTGCATTGCTAGCAGGATGTAATGAAATAGAAGCACTCTAGTATGCCCTCTAGTTTTCTGACTTTCCCCAGTGGACCAATAGTGGATAAACTACTCACTGATTATGAGCGGTAGCAGAAAACACCTTTTGAAGAACGAAAAGAAACAAACAAAAAAAGTTTTGGAGAGCATTAGTGATTAAGCAGGTGTTTGATAAATTATAACTAGAATGTCAAGAAAGCAATTAAATATTTGAATCCAGAGTTTTCAGAGGAAGTTAGGTCTGTTATCACCAGATAAATAATCATTAAAACACAAATAAGGGTGAAAGTGCTAAAGAATAGAACATGAATTGAAAAAAGAAGCAAGCTACAGTAGCTGATTATTGGAGACCTCCAGTATTTTTTTAAGCTGAACTAGGTGGATGAACCTATAAAAGATATTAGTGAACGATAGCCAGAGATATGGGAGAAAAACTATATAGTAGTGCTCTGCTTTTAACTCTACTGTTAAATTATTGTACAAATTTTCGTGCTGTGTAAAGAACCACTACCCCTACCCCCAGAATTTAGTGGCCCAAAACCACATTTATTTTGTTTCTCATGGTTCTATGCATTGATTGAGATTAGCTAGGAGGTTCTTTCTCAACATCTTTTGTGGTCTGAATCAGATGGCAACTGGAGTTGAAGACATACAAGATTACCCAAGATGGCTCACTCACTTGGCCTCCATCTGAAATCACTTGGCTCCAGTATGAAGTTGGCCTGAAGTTCAGTTAGAGATGTTGACCACAGTACCTATTATGCCTGTGAAAGGAATTTCCCAAGAGTGAGCATTCTACAAAAGTGTGCAGAAACCCTCTACTAAAGCCTGGGCCTGAAAGTGGCACAGCATTAATTATAGCATATTCATCTGTCAAAGTAGATATAAGCCAGTCCAGATTCAAGAGGGTAGAAAAGTAAACTCCACTTCTTGGTAGGATAGTTACAAAGAATTTGCAACCATCTTTAATCCAAAAAAGTTCAAATAATTGAAGAGAGTGTTTCAAAAATAAGGAAGGCTCACACTGTTAAATGCGAATTAGAAATCAAGTTCATTTTTTAAAAAGTACATAATGTTCATTGAACCTTCCTAGAATCACTTCAGTCTACTTTTCATATATTTAATATTTTGCTAACCCACATAGATACATGTTCCTTGTTACAGTCAAAACAAACACAACACAGAAATGAAAATGAGCAAAAGAAAAAATATTATTATAGTTATTTTATTATAGCTGACATCATACATCTCAGGTTCAACTGGAACCTTTTCTATAATGAGCAAATATACTGATAATGTCATCCATTCAAATCAAAGTATATATATTATTTAATATAAAGAAGGAAGAATTCAAAAAAAGAAGGAAGAATCCTATTTAAATACACAATTTCAAAAGAAAGTTAAAATTCCCTTGAGAAAAAGACTTTTAGAGGCCTATTGTAGTACCTACATCAGACTATTATGTAAATGCATGCTCTAAATGTATTTTGTAAAATCAGGACATCAAGAAACAATGAGATATATAGTAGAAGAGGTTTAATATCAGAGCTTTGCACCTTGATAAAATGTTATATGCATATAGGGTGCATTTTAGAAATATATTAAGATTACCAGAAAGATTAAGAGGTTACAATGTGGGTATCCTGGGTGGCTCAGAGGTTTAGCACCGCCTTCAGCCCAGGGCCTGATCCTGGAGACCTGGGATCTAGTCCCACATCAGGCTCCTGCATGGAGGTTGCTTCTCCCTCTGCCTATGTCTCTGCCTCTCTCTCTCTCTCTCTCTCTCTCTCTCTCTCTCTGTGTCTCTCATGAATAAATAAATAAAATATAAAAAAATAAAAAAAGACTACCAGAAGGATTATGCATCTTTTCACTTACTTATAAAGACTTTCTTTTAAAGATTTATTTATTTATTCATGAGAGACACAGAGAAAGAGAGAAGCAGAGATATACACAGAGGGAGAAGCAGGCTCCTTGCAGGGGCCCGATGTGAGACTCGATCCTGGATCCTGGGATCACGTCCTGAGTTGAAGACAGATGCTCAACCACTGAGCCACCCAGGCATCCCATAAAGACTTCTTTTTCAAAGAAAATGGGCCTTTCTTTTTATACTATGAATTATTTTTATAACAAAAATAAAAATAATTTACAAATGAAGTAGAATTAAGCCATTAAGGTAAGTGAGCTGTATACAATGGAACCAATCCTCCTGTGTAGACTATTAAAAAAAAAAAACCCACCGGTGTATTAAAGAAGAAAAACAATTTGGTACACCTTGACACAAATAGTGGAAAATTTTTTGAGAAAACATTTTATTTTTTTTTAATATAAGCAGAAAGACAAGTAGAATTCGATTTTTAAAACTAGAAACTTATAAATGGATTAGCAGTTGGAGCCAAAAGGCAGAGAAGGGGATAGAGAATGATAAGCAGGAGAATGAAAAGGTATTATACACCTATTCTAAGACAAGAACTCTGAAAAATGATAGGCGTGAATTGTTGTATAAGGATTTCAACCATAACAATAAATAATTCATCTCTGAAACTTTGAAACATGAGATGAGAAATCAATAAACAAGAATTCCTTAAGATCTGAATATGGAAAATAAAACTTTTATTTTATTTGAAATGACTACATTCTTACTCATAATCTAATGCATTTAACTTTGTCTTATGTATATATGTATCACATTCATTAAGTTCACATACAAATGTGAAATACAACAGCACATAGATGCTATGTAGTGATTGAATTTAACTTCACATTCCACACAGAGGTTGACTGACAATTTTTTAAGTCTTTAGGTGTTTGTATCCCTTCCTCTTTTAAAATAATTGCACACAGCCAGTGCACTGTCATATACAGTAATCTAGAATGTGACAAGTATTCTGGAGTAACAGCTATCAGACAAAGAAAAATTATAAACAAGTTTAAAAGTGCTTCAATAGACATACAAACTTAAAGTTTTTATTTTGATGTGTTTTATCTATACACCCGTAATAAAATATAAAGAATGAAAAGTTATTTATACTAATGTAAAATGTGACTTATAGTAACTACATTAATGAATCTCCCTGCCTATTTTAAAACATGCTTATACGGAACAGAATAGCAAGCCCAGAAATAAAACCACATGTATGTGGTCAATTAACTTACCACAAAGGAGGGCAGCCAGGGTGGCTCAGTGGTTTAGTGATGCCTTCAGCTCAGGCTGTGATCCTGGAGACCCGGGATTGAGTCCCATGTTGGGCTCCCTGCATGGAGCCTACTTCTCCCTCTGCCTGGGTCTCTGGCTCCCTCTCTTTGTGTCTCTGATGAATAAATAAATAAAATCTTAAAAAAAATAATTTACCACAAAGAAGCCAAGAATAAACAATGGGGATAGGATAAAGTCTTCAATAAGTGGTGCTGGGAAAACTGGACCACCAAATGCAAAAGAATGATTCTGGATTCCTAGCTTATACAATACACATAGATCAAAGCAAAGATATGGATCTAAGACCAGAAACCATAAAAATACCTTAAAAGAAAACATGGGCAGTAATGTTGACAATTAGTCTTATTTGTGATATTTTTTATTTGGCACCTAAAGCAAAAGCAACAAAAGCAAATATAAATAAGTGGGGCTACAGAAACTAAAAAGCTTCTGCACAGAGAAGGAAATCATCAACAAAATTTAAAGGCAACCAAAAAAAAAAATTTAAAGGCAATCTATTGAATGGGAGAAAATATGTGTAAATCATATATCTGTGTATAATATATCTGAGAAGTGTTAATATCCAAAATATATGAAGAATTCATAAATTCATTAGCAAAAAACCCAAACAATTCACTTAAAAAATGGGCAGAAGATCTGAACAACCATTTTTCCAAAGAAGTCATATAGTAGGCCAACAGGACTCTGAAAAAAATACTCAACATCACAAATCATCAGAGAATGCAAACAAAACTATAATGCAATATTCCCTCACACCTATAAGAATAGCTATTATCAAAAAGTCAAGAGATACCAAGCATTGGACAGGGTGTGGAGGAAAGGGAACCCTTGTGCACTGTTGGTGAGAATGTAATTTGGTGCAGGCACTATGGAAAATGGTATAGAGTTCCTCAAAAAAACAAGAATAAAACTATCATATATGATCCAGCAATTTTACTTATGTGTATTTATCCAAAAGAAATAAAAATCACTATCTCATAAAGATATCTGCACTACCATGTTTATTGCAGTATTAGTTATAAGAGCCATGACATGGAAACATCAGCAAAGGAACAGATAAAGAAAATGTGATCATTTATATCTATAAATATAATCCGGACCCATTAAAAGGAAATTCTGCCATTTGCAAACCATGGATGAATCTTGAGGGTATTATCCTTAGTAAAATAGCTTGAGAAGAGGAAAACAAACTACTGTATGATCTCATATACATGGAACGTAAAAAATAAAAATATTAAAAAATTGAACTCACAGAGTAGAGAAAAGATTAGTTGTTGCCATAGTGCCAGAGTTGAGGAATAGGGAGTGGGTGAAGTGAAATGGGTGATGGCAATCAAAGGCACAGAACTCCAGGCATAAGATGAATAAGTCTTGAGGATTTAATGCATAGCATGGTGAAAAAATAAAATAAAATAAAATATGATAAAATGATAAAATAAAATAAAAGCATGTCTTTATATTTCAGGATATTTGATAGTAAATAAAATGTGATAATTATATTACTTCAGTCTTGGTAACCCCATCCATAAGTGGTCAATCAAAATCTGTTTTGTCTTGATGATCAAAGGTTAATATTTCATAAACTGTTTTTTTAATTGAGGTGTATTGTACATACAGTAAAGTTCAATAATTTTAAGTGTATGGTGTGATGAATTTTTTCATTTATTTATTTTTTTAAGTTTTTATTTTTCCTTCAAGTTTTTATTTAAATTGTAGTTAATAGATAGTATAATATTAGCTTCAGGTATACAGTATAGTGATTCAACATTTCCATACAACACCCAATGCTCAATACAAGTGCACTCTTTAATTCCCATTGCTTATTTAAGCCATCCCCCACCCACCTTCCCTCTAGTAACTGTCAGTTTCTATACTTAACTATATTAACTCTATAGTTATGAGTCTATTTCTTGGCTTGCCTCTCTTTCTTTTTTCTCTGCCTGTTTGCTTTATTTCTTAAATTCCACATATGAGTGAAATCATATGGTATTTGTCTTTCTCTGACTGACTTACTTTACTTAACATAATACTCTCTAGCTCCATCCATGCAATTTGTCCTTACTTGCAAATAGCAAGATTTCATTCTTCTTTATGGCTGTGTAATATTCCATTATATATCATATCTATCTATTTATCTATCTACCTCCTCTTTATTCATAAATGGATGAGCACTTAGGCTATTTCCATATTTGGCTATTGTAGATAATGCTGCTATAAATATTAGGGTGCATGCATCCATTTGAATTAGTATTTTCATATGCTTTGGGTAAATACCTAGTAGTGCCTGCTGTATCATAGGGTAATTCTATTTTTCACTTTTGGAGGAACCTCCATACTGTTTTCCAGAGTGGCTGCACCAGATTGCATTCCCACCAGCAGTGCAAGAGAGTTCCCCTTTTTCCATATCTTTGTCAACATCTGTTTTTGTGTAGTGATTTTAGCCATTCTTATAAGTGTGAGGCAATATCTAATTGTAGTTTTGATTTGTATTTTCCTGATGATAGGCATATTTTCATGTGTCTTGGCCATCTATATTTCTTCTTTCAAAAAAATATCCATTCATGTTTTTTGCCTATTTTTAAAAGATTTTATTTATTTGAGAGAGAGAGAGAACACACACATAAGCTGGGGTTGGATGTGGGGAAGAGGGAGAGGGAGAAGCAGATTCCCTGTTAAGCAGGGACCCGGACTCAGAGCTTGATCCCAAGACCTGGAGCCCAAGACAGACACCTAACTGACTGAGTCTTCTGCTCATTTAAAAAAATTGATTATTTAGTTTTGGGGTGTTCAGTTGTATAAGTTCTCTATGTATTTTGGACATTAACCCTTTATCAGACATGCCATTTGCAAATATCTTCTCCCATTCTGTGTGTTACCTTAGATTTACTTATACATATAAGCTACTCATATTAAGGCATACAATGTTTTATAACCCCAGGAGATTCCTTTGTGTCTTCTAATTTCTTAAATATATGTCCAGAGATATTATTCTGACTTGTATTATTGTAGCTTAATTTACTTATTACTGAATGAACATAAAAAATGGGATTATTATGATTTCCTTTGTGTTTGGATTTTTCTCTGTTGTTGTTCAGTATAGTGTCTGTAAGACATAGCTGTATCTTTGTATGTATCAGTAGTTTATTATTGTATCATTTTCTATTGAATGAATGTGGTATTTTTTTCATTCTGTCATTGATGGATTTTTGGGCCATTTCAACTTTTGAATTGATAATTCACCAAAGAAGATATATGAGTAATAAATATCACATAAAATTTTTTCAGTATCATTATTCACTGAGGAAATGTAAATTAAATTCCCAATGATATCACTACACACCTATTAAAATGGCTAAAATTAAAAGGGAACACCAAATATTTGCAAGGATATTGAGCAACTCGAACTCAAGCACACTGCTGGTGGATTTTAAAAATTGTGTAACAAATTGGAAAATAGTTTGGAAGTTTCTTTAAAAGTTAAATTTACTTATACAATATGATCCAGCCATTCTATTTTTAGGTCAAGGAGAACAAAAGTCTTATACAAAGACTGTTACACAAATGTTAATAACAGCTTTATTTGTAGTAATCAAAACCTGGGAATAACCCAAATCCCAATTAGCATGTAAATGGTTAAAATGACTGTGGTATATCCATACAATAGAATACTATTCAGTAATGAAAAGTCATGAACTATTAATACATCCAACAATATTGATAAATTTCAAAATAATGCTGATATAATAAATTGGAACTAAAACATACATATTATTCAATTTTTATAAACTTTTCACTAAATGCAAACTAAAGTATAGTATTGTAAAGCATAAGAGTGATTTTTAAGGTCCAAGGAACAGGAAAGAGAGGAAGAGAAGAAGACAAAAGAGTATGAGGAATCTTTGGGATGATGGATATGTTCATTATTTTGATTTTGGAATGATTTCACAGATGTCCGTGCATGTGTAAAAAATTATCAAATTGTCTATTTTATATATGTGCAGTTTATTGTATGTTAATTACCTCAAAAATATGTTAAAGGTAAAAATATATATAATGTTTCACTTATACCAATGATATGATAGATTAACAATGATTCTACATCCTCTCCAACATTTGATTTTAGGTTTTTAAAGTTTAGGTATTCTCATTCTAAAGTTTTATTTTAATTTCTGTGCAAAATAATATTTAGCATGTGCTCCCATGCTTATTGTCATATGATTATTCTTTTTGAGTGACCTGTTTATCATTGATGGTAACTAGGTAAATATCACCAGGAACACATTTGTCATCAAACATACTTGGATTTTTTACTTGCTGCAAAAAGGTGGGCCACATACCATGGGAAATAATGAGGCTTCTCAATTAAAGGATGTTAGAAAAGGTTCATTTTAGGATTCAGATTTGAGTTTGTTTTCTGGTTGAGAAAATGGGGTTTAATGTGGTTTAGATTTTATCATAAAGCTGGAACAATTTAGTAATCTTGTCTGCTAAAATTTTATCCAGGAGTTGGAAAGAATGTGATATAACTAAGCTTCTAATTGATAAAATATCAACAAGAACTCAAGGTAGCAGAGAGAAGACAGTACATTATTGTGGTTTGTGTTGTGTTATTGCTTCTATCTCTCTGTGGACAAGATTGTGAAGGAGCTTGTTTTTGTCTTGTTCCAGTGCTGTCACATAATGGCCTTTTCTGATATTGGTGTTAGGTGAAATTGTTTATGTTTAGCAGGAGAACCCTAGAGTCTGATAGTGCTGAGACTACCATAGAGTGACAGCTGTCAAACCATCATGGCTTATTTTTTTCCTATTATGTATTCTGTCCATTTTAAATTGGACAGTTTGCCTCTCATAGTCTTATATTCTGTATATTACATGAGTACTTGACATCTCTATCTCTATAATCTATTCCTGTCTCTCTAGGGAGATTACTGCCTTTTCTCAGCATGTTTCACCTCTTCATTTTCTTTTTTTTTTTAACCATTTATTTATTTATTTTTGAGAGACACAGAGACAGAGAGAGGCAGAGACACAACACAGGCAGAGAGAAAGCAGGCTCCATGCAGGGATCCCGATGTGGGACTCGATCCGGGACTCCAGGATCACGCCCTGAGCTCAAGGCAGGCACTCAACCGCTGAGCCACCCAGGCGTCCCTCACCTCTTCATTTTCATATGTCTTTTACTGAACAGAAATTCTTCATTTTAATGAAATCCATTTCATCAATTATTTTTCTTTTCCTTATCGTGCTTTTGACATCCTTTGAGAAAAATTTTCCTACTCCAGTTTCATTGAGATAATATATTTTATTTTCTAAGTTTTATACTTTATTTTCTCATTTAGAGCTATAATATGCATGTTTAATTACATGCTATATATGAGATAGGAGTAGAAGATTTTTTTAAATTAAAACACTTAATAGGTATCTACCTCATTTCAGTACCAATGATATTGGTGATAATAAAGAAGATATCATTTGTAGTCAATTTAGTTATAATATGATTGTTCCAAAGTGCCTGTAAGTAAATTGCTTACACTTTTGAACAAGGCCTTTTGGGGTGAACAATCATATAACACTGTATTTTATTTACCAAAACCATTTTTTATGAGGCTAAATAAACATAAACCAGTTTTACATGAGAAATTATTTTGTTTTTGTCTTTGTTTCTTTCAGTATCTTTAGAAATAAGTTAGAATATCATTTGAAGTTTGGAAAGTACATTTGTGTTATTAGGAACGAATTTTGGTAGTATAATTCTCCAACTTCTCAAATGTGAAAAAAAAAAAGTAACTTTCAAAGAAGTATCAACAGTGCATGAATTTTCAGTGAATGTTTTGGATCAGAAGTCTAGAATTCATTTTTTTCCTACAATATATATGGTAGATACTATTTTAAAAAATGGGATAGATAATAAAAATGATGAAAACTCAATTCTTAGAGAAACATCTCTCTGAGAAAATTAGCACAGTCATATCAGATAATAAATCAATTGTGAAAACTTTAGTCATACTGCAATCAGATATACACTAGATGGCTTTCAGAGTCATTTGTCTATGGAATGAGTGTAATTGGGCTATTATCAATTCAAAATGTTACATTATACACATGAAAGCTGAATTAATTATTGCTATATTGGAATCACTTTCAATAATTTATGTCAATCTGTACAAGCAAAAAACCCCTTCATGTTATTATTTGCAAACATATTTTTAATAGGGGTGGAATTTGAGACAGTACGTTTGTATGCAAAAGTTTTACTTGTTAATTAAAACTTGTTACATTTTATAAAAAATCTCTGATGTTACCTTGACAACATGGAACAGTATTCTAGCAGAAAAATAATAAAGGGCAATCAAGAAACAGCTGCATATTGAATGCCTAAAAATAAAATCAAATAAAATAGCAAGTCCAAGCCTAGACTCCATGATTTTCTTGTGTAGTAGAAAAGATTTGTATTTTATTATTTGGCTTTACAACACACGGAAATGTTTAAATAACCTATGACTTTCATTTCAAAGCAAATTCCTCCTGTCTGAAAACAAATTATTTAGCAAGAATTTATTATGAATCAATGAAGCAACATTCCCTCTGGTTCATTCCACTTGTTGTTATACTTTCTTTAAAGTGCCAAAGAAGGGATTTAAATTTATTACTGCTCATTAAACCTGTAAAAGCCTGTGTTAATTGAATGTCAACCTTTTTTACTCACTTACATGTCAACTGATATTAAGGAGCATATGATTTAAAGGTAACCTAAAGAATATGAAGAATATTTGCTATATTTACTAGCTTATAGAGAAATAAAATATGGATCCAGCTCCCATTAAGCCACAGACTTTCTGCAAGTAATAAAAAAAGGCAATCACCTTTTAAAAATACAGAATGAAGACATTTTTTTTATTTGATTGAAAGATATAAGTTTAAACCATCAAGATCTTTAAAAAGAAAATGGGCCTTCTTTAGAAATGTATTAGTAAAGAATGTTATGTAAAGCATAAGTCAGCACTCAATCTTTGTTTATGTTGGATTAAGAAGAATGGCAATCACAAATCATAATATACATACATACTTCATCTAAACATATAAATTAAAGATGTTTGTTTTTGATATCTCAAAAACCTATTGTCCTCCATAACAACTCATTAATACTTTGCTTTATAATTCTATAGAGAGTTTTGTAAATGTAATTGTTTGTGGGAAACAAAACAAGTATCAGGCAATTTTTTGGATAACCACAGAGAGAATAGATCAAAAAACTACTTCATCCCGTCAACTCCTACTCTTGAAAATATTGAAGTATTTAATTCATTAGGAATTATTTTGAGTGAAATAAGCAGCTTATACACATTCTAGATTCTAGTACACGATAAAAATTCTATGATATCAAGGATCTGGCTACAATTACAAACTTGTGAAGCAGACAGAAAACAAATTAGTGAAAAATAAAAAGGGCTACCTTTAACTGGAGAGTGAATTTCCACTAAAAGTCATTAAAATTTACATTTTTCTTTAAAACTTTTATTGATGTATCAGAATGGCCCTTTATTATTTTTTCTTTCTCCAAATTTTATTTAAATTCCAGTTAGTTAACATACAGTGTAATATTAGTTCCAGGTGTAGTATTTAGTGATGCAGAAAAAAATGCAAAAAAAGTTAGAAAAAAGTCCAAAAAAAAAAAAAAAAGCCAATCATAAGTGGATAGCTTGATGAATTTTCACAAATTGAGCAAACTCTTATAAATCAACATCGGGATTAAGAAACAGAACATCAGCAAAAGCTAACTCTCCGGCTCTTCCTTCCAGTCACTAGCTGCTCCTCTCCCCCACACCCAAATGTAATCCTTAGCCTGACTTCCAACATAACATTTTAGTTCTGTAAGTTGTAAGAATGTAAGTTGAATTAATAGAAACAAAAATTGCTGGATAATATTGTTGATATTAAATCATATAGTGATGGTCTGTTCATTCTCATTTCTATATGATAATATTTCTATATAGTGTGTCTCTCATGAATAAACAAAATCTTTTAAAAAATAATTGAATCTGATGAATAGAATGTACATAATATTCTTTTCAATTTCCTTTTTTTTTTGGCTTGCTTAACTAATCTTATACATTTGAAAATTATATTTTTAAAACTCAAGTTACCATCCGAACAAAATTTCCACTTCCTCGATTCTGATAACTGTATACAATAAATGAATTTATTTATTTTTAAATTATTATAGCCCTCTGACTATTTTCTGCTTAAGTAGTTTAAGATAATCCTTTCCATTTAGCTGAAAGACATAAAGTATATGATATTTGATAGCAAAGCTATTGTTCCCACATTCAGCATAGACGGCCATGTTCTTAAGAGTAATGGTACATAAAAGCATCATTGAACAAATTCAAATTATCCAGATATCTTGAACTACATTCAGAAATATATCACTTAGGGATGCCTGGGTGGCTCAGCAGTTGGGCATCTGCCTTTGGCCCAGGGCGTGATCCTGGAGTCCTGGGATCAAGTCCCTCATCAGGCTCCCTGAATGGAGCCTGCATCTCTTTGCCTGTGTCTCTGCATCTCTCTGTGTCTCTCATGAATAAATAAATCAAATCTTTTTTAAAAAAGAATGATATCAGTTAAATGAATAGACATTTGTAGAAAAATAAATATTCTCTCTGTGTTGGATATGATAGTTAATATTTTACATCAGTTTCCAACCTCTTCTATGTCCTCTCCTATAAAACTTAGAATGGGAAACTCAACATTAAATATTTTAGATTCCTTTTCAACTAGAATTCTAGAATGCAAGTTAGGCTCAAATGATGAACTTTTAGGAGTTTTTTTTTTTTTTAAGGTTTTATTAATTTATTTGAGAGAGCATGAACAGGGGGAACAGCAGATAGGGAGGAAGAAGCAGGCTCCCTGCTAAGCAGGGAGCCCAACAAGAAGCTCAGTCCTAGGATTCAAGGATCATGGCCTGAGCCAAAAAGCAGATGCTTAACTGACAGAGCTACCCAGGAGCCCCGAGTTCTTAGGAGTTTGGGAACTAGATTTTTCCTGCTGTACTTTTGGCTAGCAAGTGATGTTATGAAACCGTTTAGAAGCAGTTGCAGGTGGTAGAGTTGGGAATTTCTTTGTGTGCTTTTTACCCTCATTCAGACATCCACAGGAGCACGAGATGGCTATAGACTCCCTCCAGATAACAGATATTTCATGTATCCATTAAATCTGCCATGCTGGCAATCTTCCCTTGATTTTCACTTCTCCAGCATTCCAACTATTTCCTAAGCACTTATTCCCCTGCATTAAATACCTTGGTGTTTAATATGCCTAGACTGTTTCCTGTTTTTTGCCCTGAAGGCTTGACTGATGGAGTGAGTGAAATCATAAAAGAATTTTAAAATTGCTGAGTCCCAGCAACATCTGGAAAGTGTGAATGTCAGAAATGGCACATTTTAAATGGAGAAATCTCAAAATGTATAGTTGACTGAATTTTGACTCCACAAAAGAACACACCTAAACATTTTCCTAAAAGAAATCATGAATAAGAATTGATTTATAAGACATGTGATATATGACGATAGCGATAAGACTAGCATCTGATATCTTTTTCTAAAACTGAACATTTTTGTAGATGGATTTAAAATTGTATATCTTTTGTGAAGTTTTGTATGGTCTTCTAGGTGAAAATAAGAGGGATTACAATTATTTTCCCTTTTTCCCACCCAGGACTTGTCCTTTTTTTTTCTGTTTTTTAAAATGTAAATTCAACTAATTAACAT
The DNA here is from genome assembly GCF_053574225.1 of Canis aureus. Taxonomy (NCBI): domain Eukaryota; kingdom Metazoa; phylum Chordata; class Mammalia; order Carnivora; family Canidae; genus Canis; species Canis aureus. The sequence goes on from NC_135634.1 coordinate 22,724,501, forward strand.
ATCGTGTATAATTGGTTTCAAAAGTAGAGGTCAGTGATTCACCAATCTTATATAATACCCAGGACTTATTACATAACATGCCCTCCTTAATGCCCATCACCCAGTTACTCCATTCTCCACCCCCACCCCCCTTCAGTGACCCTCAGTTTGTTTCCTATGATTAGGAGTCTCTTATGGTTTGTCTCTCTTTCTCTTTCTCTGATTTCATCTTGTTTTATGTTTTCCTCTCTTCCCCTATGATTCTCTGCTTTTTTCTTAAATTCCACATATGAGTGAGATCATATGATAATTATCTTTCTCTCATTGACTTATTTTGCTTAGCTTAATATCTTCTAGTTACATCCATATCCTTGTAAATAGGAAGATTTCATTTTTTGATGGCTGAGTAGTATTCCATTGCATATATATATCACCTCTTCCTTATCCACTCATCTGTCAATAAACATCTGTGCTCTTTCCATAGTTTGGCTATTGTGGACATTGATGCTATAAACATCGGGGTGCAAGGGCCCCTTCAGATCACTACATTTGTATCTGTGGGGTAAATACTGAGTAGTGCAATTGCTGGGTCATAATGTATATCTATTTTCAACTTTTTGAGGAACCTCCATACTATTTTCCAGAGTGGCTGCACCAATTTGCATTCCCACCAACAGTGTAAGAGTGTTCACCATTCTCCTTATCCTCATAAATATCTATCATTCCTTGACCTGTTAATTTTAGCCATTCTGACTGGTGTGAGGTGGTATCTTATTGTGATTTTGATTTGTAATTTCCTGATGCTGAGTGATATTGAGCATTTTTACATGTGTCTGTCAGTCATTTGTATGTCTTCTTTGGAGAAATGTCTGTTCATGTCCTCTATCCATCTCTTGGCTAGATTCTTTGTTTGTTGGGTGTTGAGTTTGGTAAGTTCTTTATAGATTTTTGGGCCTTTATCTGATATGTCATTTTCAAATATATTCTCCCATTCTGTCTGTTGTCTTTTGGTTTTGTTGACTGTTTCCTTTGCTGTGCAAAAGCTTTTTACTTTGATGAAGTCCTAATAGTTCATTTTGCCTTGTTTCCTTTGCCTTTGGAGATGTGTCTAGTAAGAAGTTGCTGCAACAAAGGTCACAAATATTGCTACCTGTGTTCTCCCTTAGGATTTTGAAGGATTCTCCTGTCTCACAGTTAGGTCTTTCATCCATTTTGAGTCTATTTTTATGTATGGTGTGAGTAAATGGTGCAGTTTCATTCTTCTGCCCGTGGGTGTCCAATTTTCTCAACACTATTTGGTAGGGATCCCTGGGTGGCGCAGCGGTTTGGCGCCTGCCTTTGGCCCAGGGCGCGATCCTGGAGACCCGGGATCGAATCCCACGTCGGGCTGCCAGTGCATGGAGCCTGCTTCTCCCTCTGCCTGTGTCTCTGCCTCTCTCTCTCTCTCTCTGTGACTATCATAAAAAAAAAAAAGGGGGGGGGGATCCCTGGGTGGCGCAGCGGTTTGGCGCCTGCCTTTGGCCCAGGGCGCGATCCTGGAAACCCGGGATCGAATCCCACGTCAGGCTCCCGGTGCATGGAGCCTGCTTCTCCCTCTGCCTGTGTCTCTGCCTCTCTCTCTCTCTGTGACTATCATAAATAAAAAAAAAAAAAAAAAAATTCAAAAAAAAAAAAACCAAAACACTATTTGGTGAAGAGACTGTCCTTCTTCCAGTGGATATTCTTTCCTGCTTTGTCAAAGATTAGTTGACCATGGAGTTGAGGGTCCATTTCTGGGTTCTATATTTGTTCCATTGATGTATGTGTCTGTTTTTGTACCAATACCACATTGTCTTGATGATTACAGCTTTGTAATAGAGACTGAAGTCAGGAATTGTGATGCCATTAGTTTTGGTTTTCTTTTCTAACATTCCTCTGGCTAGTTGGGGTCTTTTCTGGTTCCAGACAAATTTTAGGATTGTTTGTTCCAACTCTGTGAAATACTTTGATGGTATTTTGATAGGGATAGCATTGAATATATAGATTGCTCTAGGTAGCATAGACATTTTAGCAATATTTCCTCTTTCAATCCATGAACATGGAACATTTTTCCATTTCTTTGTATCTTCCTCAATTTCTTTCATGAGTGTTCTACAGTTTTCTGAGTACAAAGCCTTTGCTCTTTGATTAGGCATTCCTAGGTATCTTATGGTTTGGGGTTTTTCTTCTGTTATCTCTTCACTATAGCTTTATTAAACTTATTTAATAACCCCTAATAAGAATGAGAAAAACAAGGTGATAGTTCCATTATTTATCATATTTATAGACATCTGTTTAATAATATACCAATGCCACTAATTTAAAAAATCTATCTAAGCTCTACTTTTATTTTAAGGTAGCCTAGAATACTCTAGACATTATCTTTTGATTTGCCTCTGATTTGTGGTGATAAAATGTCCCAAAATCAATTGAATGAAAGAATCATTATATGATGGCATCTTTCATATACACATACATATATACACACACCCATATGCACACTCAAATATTGTCAAGTGAAAGAATACAAAGAAAGAATGAATATATTTCTCTATATCCCATCAATCGTTAAAGAGTCTCTTTGTTCCTATGTGAAATGCTTACTTAGGTAGAAACATAAACTATATCAAAATTCAAGAAGTATATTTTTAATAACAAAATCTTATAGTTATTAGTTTTATTAACAAATAATATGCTAATGTAAGCAGCCTAATGCACAATACTTGTATTAGCAAAAATGTGTTTGTAATATTACACATAAATCTAAATATTTCAAATATCACAAGTTTTCAGTAATCAGAATTATGCCCTAGTTGAATTTTTAAAACATTCTAACTCAACTCAATAATCAGTTGTCAGTTGGGGAGTGTACAGTTCTCTTCTAAGAGCGTGATCACAAAGTATAGCCAAGCAAATATAAATGAATGACTGCAAAGCCAGTTTCTTCATTAATATTTTACTAACCTGGAATCAGTTATGTTATCTGAATCACTGTCTAATATATCTCTAATTCTGGGTCCTGACGGTCAGACCAGAAAATTTCAACATCTGTATTTGTTAACTAGAATGCACAAAATGTAATTTGCTTCTCAACATTATTCTCTAATTAGAATAATTTTATTTTTCCAGGGTAAGCCTCTATAGCCATTGTTAAGTTCTGCTTTTGTTTACCATTTAATGATGGATCAATAATATAGGTGTTCTTGTGGCATGTATATTATATTTTATTTTGGTAGAAAGAAAGAAAAAGAGATGGTAATGGGACACAGAAGCTAGCATAAAGAAAAGTGACAAAAATCCAATTCTTCTAATAAGAGTCAATTACAGAAGTTAATTGTACTTGATAAAATAGTAAAAAACAAGAATCCTACTCATTCAATAAAATGTGTAGCTTCATACTAATGATACCTGCCCTTGATAGCAAAGAAGACACACATACATAGAGAGAAAGACAGAGAGAGAAAAAGAGAGGGAAATTAATACAGAAATGTGATAAGGGCCATGAATATCTGAATAAGTGCAATAGAGGGAAGCTGCTGCTCATCTGGAGGAGGTAACAGGTAAACGTAGAGGATGAATTGAAACCCCAGGTAGGCATACTGGTGCTCACTTTGGAGGAAGAGAAGGTGAAGCAAGTAATCTAAGTCACAGAGATTTTTGCTTTATCCAACATAATCTGAGACATTATTTATGCATTAGTATAGTATTATGCATATATGCACATAGTTGTTTATTACGTAGGAAGAAGAAATATGGCTGCATTATCCCAAATTTTAGGAGGTTCCTGAATCAGATAACTTTACCATCTTTAGAACAAAAGGATTTAGATATCCATTTTAAACATTCTATGCTGCAAATCCTCATTTTATCTGTATTATTATTTAAATGTATGTGGATGTTAGATAGGTCATGAAAAAAATACTAAAGGAACAACAGTCTCTCTTTTCAAAGAAGATATGTAAGTCACATTGTTTTATTTTTCTTTTCCATTTTCATCTGTTCACAGTATACAGTGTAATATTCCAGAAACTATATGATGTGTGATATCACAACAAACTGAATGCAGAAATGGGTATGGGAATCCAGTTGGCTTTTATTAATCTAATCATCTAATATATTTGTAAAGCTTAATAAAACATATACTTAGGTTAATATAAAATTGGCTTGTTGTTGTTTTTAAATAAATCATTAAATCAATAAATAATTGGTAAAATTCTGTTTTAATCTTTAATATGCTAAATATGTAGCTAAGTAGAAGCCACAGTAAGGACCTTGAGGTCCTTGTTGTTCTTTAAGAGTATAAAAAAATTTCTAAGTGTGAAAAGTTTGAAAACCACTGGTTTAAGGCATTAATATAATTCTATAAATTACTATCAGTTCTCAAAGTAAATATTCAACTGTATATTAAAAACAAACAGAAACCCCAGAACCTTCCTGTAATAAAATCTGCTTACAAGTGAGTAGCGGTTTTTTAAAATTATTTTTTAAAAACAATAGTGTAAATTATGCCTGTTATCCTATAAAGAAATGGTTTTGGTTTAATATTCTGGGCAAAAAATGAAAATGGTCATCTTGTAATCATTAATACAGCTTGTCAATCCTATTCTCTTAGCACTGAATGTGAGGAGGTTTATCAACCAATATCTTGTTCCCTGATAGCAATTAATTCACTACTTTTCAAAGTAAGCGATAAATATCTGTATTTTCTAATATTAGTATATCTCTTGTAGTTGAAGGCTAAGAAAATGTGAAGTTTAAATAGTAAAGTTCAAATAACAAACATGTTTATTAAAATGGTCTTATAATTCAAATGCTTTTATGATTTCCCTGGAGACCTAAATAAGCTTTGTTATGTTTATATGTTAACAGTCAGCATAAAACAACTAAAATTATTGAGAAAGCTTTGGGTTTTTGGTTGAAGTTATGTATTGCTGATGTTACTTTAAATGAAAGTCTAAAAGAATTCAGGTGTTCCTGGAGATAAATGGGAGGAGTTGTTGGAATCAAAGTATTCTAAACCTCCTTGGTAGAAGACATATTCTCTAAGATAGAAGCAGAACTATTATGGCAAAGTTTGAGAAACTACGCAGTGTGAAAAGAGATGCCTCTACTTTACAAAGATTCTTTATTTCTTTTTCTATTTTTACTGCATATTGAGCCTTTTGTTTGCTTTCAAAATCTGAAAGCTATTACTAGAATTACCTCCTGCCCTCCTGCCTCTAATTTAAGCATATTAAATATTTATAAAGTTTGTAAGTTCAGGATTGGAAAGAGAAGGAAATGCTATTAGCAGATGCAATCTAATTGCACAATGAACGCTACAATGTGTGGTCATAGAAAGTTTATTTTTCACAGCTGGAGACAGATTAGCAATACACAGCAGGTGATATTTTTCAGGATTCTTCCAAACATAGCCATATAGAAAAGTTTTGTTCAAAATAACTGGGTGGAAAGGAAACTTGTGACTATTTAGGTAGTTTAAGAGTCTTCTGTGATCAAGAATGTGGAGAAAAGGGAACACTCATGCACTGTTGCCTGAAATGCAAACCAGTGCAGCCACTATGGAAGACAGTATGGAGGTTCCTCAAAGCAATATCTTTATTTGATTAGGGAGCAATTACTTTTTAAAGAGTGTCCATATTGTAGTTTTGATTTTACAAAATCTATTGGCAAAATTTTAAATAACAATTGATAATTTTAATCAACAGCAAATGTATCATATTATAATATCTAGGCAAAGGAAGATACATGTCCTTTTTAAATGTAATTGAATTAAATGAAATGTATTTTTTAATATAGTCCTCTGGTCTGGCTGCTCTTCCTGCAAAAAAAGTGATAATCAGTCATGCCTCAAAAAGATAGCTAGGTCCAGCAGGTGCAACTAAGAACAGATAAGAGAATGCAGTATTGGTTTCCAATTCCAAAAACACAGTTCTAAACCAATATTTTAATTTTCAAGAACCTAGCTGTCCTAAATAGAGGATAAATTTGTAGATTTCAATATTCAACATTAGAATCCTAGAGTGTAGAGATTACTAAAATTTACCATAGCAAGTATCAGAGGGTAGGAGGCAACATATTACAGTATACCATGAAACAAAAAAGATGAAATTCATCCCTAGGCTACCCAGGGGTCTTAGAGCAATTTAGAGGTTACACAGTGAGAGTTACAAAGTTCTTCTGAACCTGTGAGGAACCTCAGGGATGGGAACACTGTAATAGAAATTTAGATATGTTAGAAGAAAATCTGAGACTATAAAGGTCCCACTTCATTTCTGGAACTCCAGCAGGAGGTTTCCATATAAGGTTTTCAGTCTGAATGTTGAATCATAGTCCTAGAGTAGACTTGGTGGTACAGCATCTTCAGTCACTGAGAGAACCAAAAAGGGCCCACCCACCCAATGTTAAATTGGCCAAGACCAAGGGTTTCCCACATGTTTTTGAGTTCAAGATATTACTCAACAGATATAATAGGTTTGAAGACTTCTGGTATAAAGTAAAATAACTTTACAACCTGAGGCCATGGCAAGGGAAAATAGAAGCAGTGGATGCCAACATGCATCTGAAAGTTCTGTGCCATCAACTCTATTCTAAGTGAATGGTCATGGGAATAGGGAGGAATGCATATGTGTTAAAGACTCTTTACTAGCTGATATAATGTAGTTTGCCCCTATGTCTAGATACTATTCAGAAGAGAGAGGAAAAATAAGGAGAGAAAAAGCAAGTCTAAATTAACCCTAAAGATATCAAGTTTTAAACTGGAAGATTCAGTTTGAAGCAAGATCAGGTTGCTTTTCCTTTCCCTAGTATTGGTCAAATGAGAGCCAGAGAATGTTAATAATTTTGTTACAAGAAGAAATGAAAGAAAGAAGAAAGAAAGAAAGAAAGAAAGAAAGAAAGAAAGAAAGAAAGAAAGAAAGAAAGAAAGAAAGAAAGAAAAGAAATGAAAGAAAGAAGAAAGAAAGAGAAAGAAAGAAAGAGAAAGAAAGAAAAAGAAAGAAAGAAAGAAAGAAAGAAAGAAAGAAAGAAAGAAAGAAAGAAAAAAAGAAAGAAAAGAAAGAAAGAAAGAAAGAAAGAAAGAAAGAAAGAAAGAAAGAGAGGAGGGAAGAAAGAAAGGGAGGAAGGGAGGAAAGAAGAGAGAAAGAAAAGAAAGAAAGAAAGAAAGAAAGAAAGAAAGAAAGAAAGAGAAAGAAAGAAAGAAAGAAAGAAAGAAAGAAAGAAAGAAAGAAAGAAAGGGAGGGAGGGAAGGAGAAAGGAGAGGGAGAGAAAATGCCTGTAGAGCTGATGTAGGGATTTAAGTGTCAAACATTTTTTTCATAATGTTTTGTTTTCAAATTTTTCTTTCCACTAAAAGATTTAGTACACTAAAAGATTTTCACAAAACTAATTGTCATTCAGCTACTAAATGTAAATCTTCTGTGAAAAAATGCAGAGAAATATAGAGAAATATCAATGACATATATATTTATCCACAAGATATATATACAAGATATCTATATATATATAAACACACACACAAGGCTATAATCCTGATATAATCATTATGTTGGATTATTAATAATTCTATAAATTCTGACATATTTTAATAATCTTTAGGCTTTTATGGATTTTTAATTTATTAAATGAAATTAAAAGCATTTAAAAGCTGACATTTAATATAGTGTTCTGTGATATTAATTATATCAAAATATAATTATTTCATTGATAAAGCAAGCATCAAACAGCAATTGATACTATATTATTATTACAAAATGTTTTATAATATTATTTTATTAAAAACCATTAATAATGAAAATTACTTTGGATTCATATTCATCAGAACAAATTTCACTTGGAACATTAACGATTAAAGATAGCCATATAAAACTTTGCCTTGCAAATTAAATAATGGTTGAAATATTTGCATGCTTTTCTGTGTCATAGCTTTACTAAACTTTCTGAAATGTAAATGAGATTGTATGAGACTAAGCCTATAATAACCATTCATAAACTATGGAACATTTAAATTCAAAACTATTATTGTTACAGACTTAATTTCTTTAGGATTTGATGATTGTAAGTATCAAAATATTGTGTCAGCATTTTATGGACTTTCCCCCTTTCTAATGAGGTACATGTCCATTTTTTTGCTCTGCAAATAACCAAATAAAGAAAATATATAAAGACAGAAGCACTATTTAGCGGAATAATAATACAGCTATAAGAATGAAAGGGGAATTGAAGTGACCCAAAGGGTGCATCAAGTAGTCAAGACATTCAGTATCTAAAAAGGAGTAAGAAAAAAATTTAAACTTGGAGTTTAGATCTCTGTGAGTGACTTCTGGTAATATTATAGTTGATGAGCAATGCTCCTGACCTTAGAATTAATGTGAACGAGTAAGAAAAAAGATTCATGAGTTTATGACTAAAAGTGAAAGGTAACAGTTACTCTTAAAAAAGGACAGGGAGGGGCAGCCCTGGTGGCTCAGCAGTTTAGCGCTGCCTTCGGCCCAGGGCCTGATCCTGGAGTCCCGGGATCGAGTCCCACGTCGGGTTCCCTGCATGGAGCCTGCTTCTCCCTCTGCCTGTGTCTCTGCCTCTCTCTCTCTCTATCTCTCATGAATAAATAAATAAAATTTAAAAAAAAAAAAAAAAAAAGGACAGGGAGAGAAAAAAAAAGGACAAGGAGAAGTGCACCCCTTAGTATTTACCCTCAAGATAGCAGGAGATAAACAACTACATTCAGAAAGCTAATTCATCAGGAAAAATCCCAGATGGTCAGTTGGGCTGTTTTTTGTTTTTGTTTTTACTTAAATTCAATTTGCCAACATATGGTATAACACCCAGTGCTCATCCCATCAAGTGTCCTCCTCAATGCCAGTCACCCATCCCCCTACCCACCACCCCTTCTGCAACCCTTTGTTTGACAATTGTGAGGAATTTCTTTTGACTGGCAACTTTCTCACCAGGGGCCAGTAGGTAAGGTAGCCCCAGTCCTCCAACTACTGCTTCAGTTGAAAATAAAATCTTGGGGTGGGAAAATATTACAGCCTCTTATTGAAGTTAAAATAAATATTGAGCATATTTTTATGCACGTGATGCAATTTAGGAACTTCAAAAGATAACAATATTTCTACTTTATGGTCCTCTACTCAAAATCTCAGCCCCCAAAAGTAAGTTGTTTTATCTCAAAGTAATTTCCTTAAGAGCTTTAAATTGCCTATTCACTCAAAATGCAGGTTTTAAGTGATGGACTTTTTGGCAAGCTTTTTTTTTTTTTTTTTTCACCTCTAGTGATGGATATGGAGCTCTTGACTGAAAATTTCAAGTTCTAAATAGACGTATGGGAAAGAAGTCCATGTTACTTACAAATCATAGTGTTCATTCCCATTTCATGACTGCAGATTGGATGTCTGTTCCTGCCATTCCTGTCAGCTTCTTTTTGGCTCCTGTTCTGGGAAGTCACTATTCCTACCATATCATTGAACTCTAGGAAAACTCAAGAAGTGTTCTTGCTACAGACCAAACAAAATAACACTCTCCTAAGTTACTAAATTTGAGAATAAAATGCATATATATGAAAATATTATTTATTAAATGATTATCTCAAATAAAATCTGAAACTTTCATTTGAGACTGCATGTTCCACAGAGCTGAAAATAAAAGTTAAATAATTGTGTATTTATATATACTCCAGGAAGCAGAGCCACAGAACTACACACTGAGCTTAGGCTTTCCATTCAAATTCAGTCTGTGATTAAGCTATAACCTGAGTGGAAATAGTGAAGCTTCTGGAAGAATATCAAGTGGTTCTGATAGAATAACTCAGTAAATTTATTTTTCCTATTATCTAGAGATAATGTGTAGAAAAATAGAAAATGCAACAGAATATTGCACTATTGTGTTTGTTAAGGCATGTTTCTTACTTTCAACTGGATCCTAATGGTAAAAGCAGTCATATTATCCCATCTCTTCTGTCCATTTTCTAATTATTTTGTATAATGATTTCACATAGAGTCACCTCCTCAAACCCTCTTCTTCAGTCCTTGCAAGGACCACCAATGACTCACTTTCTAACTCACTAAGAAAATCGAGATAATCAGAGGTAACAATTTGCAAGTTTTGACCTTTATGTTTTTACCTTCTCTTGGATTTTTTTTAAAGGGCAGAGTGACTATGTTCCCAGTAAAGACAAATACTAATGTTTGTATGCCAGCTTCCATGTCTCCCTATTAATTCAAGGAACTTTATTCTGGAATTCTCCTTTGTCCCTCCTGCACCTTTTCTAGTTTTAGAAGAAATGTTTTTTTCTCTTTAAACGAATAAAAGAAACCTTTCCTAACCTCACTTTCCCTTCCAGTTCTCCTTCACAGAAAAACTTGAAAGAGTTGTATATGTTTGCTGTCTCCAATCTCCCTCTTTCTTGTCTCTCTTGACTCCACTCCCATCATATATTTTCTTATTCTACCAAAAATCCACTTGCAAATGCCAACAATGACATTCATGTCATGTTAATAAATGCATTAGTTTTTAGTCTCAACCTTTCAACACATGCTGTGGTCTTTGATAGACTCTTCTTCCTGTAACATTTTCTTGTATTGGCTGTCAGTAACCCATACTTTCTCTTCATCCTACCTTAATGGCCATTTCTTCTCAGTCTATTGTGATAGTTTCTCTTCATCCACACAAGTGACTTCTTATTGTTAGAGGGCTTTGTGACTTTCTCTCTTGACACTCATTCAAGGGGATCTCATCCAATCTCAGGATTTTACATGCCATTCATAAACTCATGAATCCTAAATTTATATGTTCTGCCTAGATGTCTTCCTCAAACTCCAGATTTTATGTCCAACTTCCTATTTGGTATCTCCACCTGCATTCTATTTTTAAAATATTTTATTTATTTTTTTCATGAGAGACAGAGAGAGAGAGAGAGAGAGAGGCAGAGACATAGGCAGAGGGAGAAGCCTGCTCCCTGCAGGAAGCCCGAAGCAAGACTCAATCACAGACCCCAGGATCATGCCCTGAGCTGAAGGCACTCAACTGCTAAGCTACCCAGGCATGCCTCCACCTGCATTCTAAGTCTGTACCTTAATCTCAAAATATATAAAATTAAGTTTCTGCTACTAACTGCTCCATCTCTCATGGGTCTTGATTTTTCTTTCTTACCTCTTTACTGAGTAGCCAGAGCATTCTATTAAAATTTGGAGGTCATGTCACACTTTTTCTCTATATCTTCCAAGGGTTTCCATTTCACTCAAAGTGAAGCTGGAGTTCCTACAGTGACATAAAAGGTTGGATGTTCTGATTTTGTTATTTTAATGTTACTTCATCTTTCAGTATTTTCTACTCTACTCTCTCTGCTTTAGCCATGCTGGACACCTGGCACCTGGCTCATTATTGAACAGTCCACACACTTCTATCTCAGAACCTTTATACTTGCAGGGGTTTTTTGCCTGAAATTATCTTTCACCAGGTATCCACCTGGTTTCTTACCTGTGGCATTTAATCTTTGCTCTCCTCTTAGTGAGCACTTCTTTAATTATTCTATTTAAAATTGCAATCCTAATATATGCCGTTACTCTTTTTTTCTTGATGGATTTTTTCACCATTTAAATGGTAAATATATGCTTATTTAATTTATTACTTAACTCTGTCCTCCAGAATGTCATTTCCACGAGGGCATAGATATTTGTCTGTTTAAATTTTTCCTGCTATACCAACTACATCTAAAACAGCACTCAGGACATAGTTGAAACTTAATAAAACTTTGATTATTTACTGAGAAAAGGGATGTGGGAATGAAAACATTCCCAAAGATTGGTGCCAGATATTAGGGTTTCAACTTTTAAAAAGAGACCGATAAGCTGCATTTTGAGTATTACAAAATCAAGCTCACTTTACAATATGAGGATTTCATGAGTATAGTTCATACTAGGTATTAATCAAATATATGTGGAATACAATAGGATTATCTACAATAAAAAGCATCAACTTCTACATTAGGGAAAAATGGACTCAGAAATGGATACTACATAGTTTTGTTTTTGTTTTTTATTGGGAAAATTGTTTAGCCTATCTGAACTACCACTTCCTTCTTTCAGAATTGAGGATTAAAATGTAAATCCCTGAAGGGAGGATACAAGATATGACAGAAGGATTTTGAACTCACCTCAACCTACAAATACAACAAAGCTAAAGCTACATATGGAATAATTTCCTCTGAAAAAGACTTGAAATGTAGCTGCACAACTTCACCACAACAAAGGAAAAAAGGACCCAAAGTTTGTTGAAGGAAGGAAATAATAAAGGTCAGAATGGAAATAAATGAAATAGAGACTAAAACACAATAGCAAAGATTAATGAAACTAAGAGTTAGTTCTCTAAAAATTATACAAAATCAACAAATCTCTAACCAGACTCACAAGAGAAAAAAAGAGGACTCAAATAAAATTAGAAACAAAGAGGTGAATTTACAATTGATGCCACAGAAATACACAGAATCATTAAAAAAAATTCTCAGAACAAATATATGTCAACAAACTGGACAACCTAGAAGAAATTGATAAATTCCTAGAAACATATGCTCTTCCAAGACTGAATTATGAAGATGTAGAAAGAACTGACTAGACTGATTATTAGGAAGGAGTTAGAGTGATCATCAAAAACTTCCCAACAAACAAAACCCCAAGACCAAACAGCTTCACTGGTGAATTCTACCAAACATTCAAAGACTTAAAAGCTATTCTTAAACTTTCCCAAAAAATTGAAGAAGAAAGAATACTCTTAACACACTTAACTGACTGAGCTCCCCAGGCACCCCTGTTGTGTTTCTATACACTGATAATGAAATATCCAAAAGAGAAATTTAGAAAACATTCCTGTTTACAATTGTATCTAAAAAAATTAAACACCTAAGAATAAATTTATCCAAGGAGGTAAAAAACCCTGTACACTGAAAACTACAAAACACTGACAAAAGAAATTGAAGAAGACACAAATAAATGAAAGTTATCTTATGCACATGGGTTGGAAGAAGAAACATTGCTAAAATGTCCATACTATCCAAAGCAATCTATAGATTCAATACAATCTCTATTAAAATCTCAGTGGCATTTTTCACAGAACCACAACAAGTAATTCTAATGTTTGTATGGAACCACAAAAGACCATAGATAGCCAAAACTATCTTGAGTAAGAAGAACAAATGGAGGTATCATAACCCCTGATTTCAAAACATGCTACAAAGCTAACATAATCCAAATAGTATGCCATTGGCATAAAAACAAACACTTAGATCAATGGAACATAATAGAGATCCCAGAAGTAAATCCATATGTATACGGTCAGTTAATTTACAACAAATGAAGCAAGAATATACAATCAGGAAAGGACAATCTCTTTAATAAATGGTGCTGAGAAATGGGATACCCAGATACAAAAGAATAAAACTAGACTACTATCTAACACTACACACAAAAACTAACTCAAAATAGATTAGACTTGAATGTAAGACCTGAATCCATCAAATTCCTAGGAGAAAACAGGCTGAAATCTTGATCTTGGTTCTTAGTGGTGTTTTTTGGGTCTGACTCCAAAGGCAAGGGAAACAAAAGCAAAAGTAAACAAAACGGGAGTATATCAAAAAAACAAGCTTCTGCACAGTGAAGGAAACAATCAACAAAATGAAAAGCTATGCTCTTGAATGAAAGAAGATATTTGAAAATCATGTATCTGATAAGGAGTTAATATCTAAAATATATAAATAACTCATATAACTCAACAACAACAAAATAAATAACCCAATTTAAAAATGGGCAGAGGATATGAATAGATGTTTTTTGCAAAGAAGAAATACAGATGGTGTCAATAGACACTTGAAAAGATGTTTACCATCACTGTTTGTCAAGGAAATGCAAATCAAAAGCAAAATGAACTATTACCACACAACTGTCAAAATATCTATGGTCAAATAGACAAAAACTAAGTTTGAGAGAGGATGTGAAGAAAAGGAAACATTTATACTGTTGATGACAATGCAAATTGGCATAGCCACTATGAATAATAGTTTGGAGATTCCTCAAAATAATTAAAAGTAAAACTATCATTGAATACCAGCTATTCCTCTTCAGGGTATTTGAAAAATACAAAACATGATTTTGAAAATACATATGCACCCGTATGTTTATGGAGAATTATTTACAATAGCTAAGTTAGGGAAACAACCTAAGTATTCATCAATAGATATAAATATAAATGAATGGATACTATATGTGTGTATATATATATATATATATGAATATTATACAATATATTTATATATAAAAATTCATAACATACACACAATGGAATACTATTCACTCATGAAAAAAGAAGGAAATCTTACCTTTTCTGATATAAATGGGTCTCAAGGTATTATGCTGCCAGAGTCCAGCTCCAGTCTCTTGAAAAAAAGGACGGCCTCGGGGAATGAGGAAACGCACACACACAGAGTCAGGGTGCATACATCTATCCTGATCTTTTTGAAGGGGCTTTATTTATATCATTTTACATTGCCTTTTTTTTCCAGTGTCTTTTTTAGTAGATAATTATATTTTACATTTTATCACAAGCATCTTAGATCATTCTAAAGATTAAGAAACAGCTTTTCTCATAAGAAATATTTTTCCTTTCAGTTTAACATAGCCTTCATTGATTTCCTAAGAAAGCAATGATCGTGACACAAGGACAAGGGTGCTAGACAGAGTGTGACCTACTCCAGTAGAAGAACAAGTCTGTGGTACAATGGTTACATGAAAGGGGGTATTATAGTCTAAAGGTTATATACAGAAATGTTTAACTTTCTTCCATCAGTTTACAATACCTGTAACCTACTTACAACCTATTTTATCAAAATATTTGTTCCATTGGTTAATTAACTGTCGTCTCCTTGTCTTGACACTAAAGAGGTGCCTGAAAGACTTCTTCCATGACAGCTTTAACTGGGCTAGTTTCCCAGATTTCTTTTACCCTTAACTGATCAAAAAACTCAGCATTTCTCATATTAGAGAAATTACAGAGCCAGGGGCATTGGGTTTTATTGTAAGAAGCACGTTAGAAATTTTGATTATTTTTAGACTCCATATTTATTTTATGAAAATTCCCCAATAATATTATAATGATGCTGAAGATGGCCAAAAACGAAGTGAAAGGAATCAGTGGGAGCCAGCTGTGGCTTCTCCCGATTTTTCAGGATTAACCCTCATGCCTGGACTTTGTCAAACAGCATGAGTAGCTTTGCTTGCATCATTATGCTAAGTGAAATAAGTCAGATGGAGAAAGATAAATATTGGTGATTTCACTTATATATGAAATATAAAGCACACACAAATAAACAAAACAAAACAGACTCATAGATATACAGAGAAGATTGGTGGTTACCAAATGGGAAGGGGGTTGACAAGTGGGTGAAATGCATGAATGGGCTCAATTTTACCGTGATGGATGGTAACTAGACTTATGTTGGTAGTCACTGATTATATATACAAATATCAAAATATGATGTTGTTTGTTTGAAGTATAATATTATATATCAATTTTACCTTAACAAAAAATGCTGAAATAAATGGTCTTTTTATATACTAGCCATGAACAATGGGAAACTGCTTTTTTTTTTAAAGATTTAATTTATTTATTCATGAAAGACACAGACAGAAGGCAGAGACATAGGGAGAAGGAGAAGCAGGCTCCTTGCAGGGAGCCTGATGTGGGACTCAATCCTGGAACTCTGGGATCATGCCCTAAGCCAAAGGCAGATGCTCAACTGCTGAGCCACCCAGGAGTCCTGAAACTCATTTGTTTTTAAGAAATAAGAGAGACTGCTGACTTCTGAAAAAAAAAAAAAAAAAAAAAGAAATCTCCTTTGAAATGAGGGTAAATGATATGACATATAAGCCCTTAATATACACAAAGCTGTCAATATGTATGTTTAAAAATTCTGCATTTGGTTTTAAAAAATTACATCAATTTATCTTTGTGTGTGTGTGTGTGTGAACTTACCTATTAAAAACTTTCAGGTGAACACTAGTTAGAATGTTCTGAGGGGGTCAGAATACCATTCTATGGTTTCTATGATGTAGATCCTACTTCTGCACAAAATTTTAATCAGTATGTATATAATTTTATATCGTAGATTTCTATACCCCATATTACTTATTTTTTTACAACTTTATTCCTATTCATTGCTTTGTGTACATTAATGTACTTGTTCAGGTATAAATATACAGAATTCCTGACACCTTGGCAATTATAGTTTAAAACTGGTGATAAAACCTTGCATATTATAATACAGAAGGGAAATTCTGATTTCTCCAACGCCTGAAATAATGTTCTGTAAATCCCAACTATAATGTGGAATGGTAAAATTGAACTCATATTCCATTCTGTTATACATTTATAGAATCTGTAGCTCTTTTCTCCCTTTAGTTTTTTAATGTTTTAAGCCAGTGAGAATAAGGGTACAGCTTCCCATGAGAGAAAAAAAATCCTCTTAATTTCAATATTTATTTGTTTAAGTAGAAATATTTTACATTATTAAATGAATGACCTTACTACTTTCAAGTCTTTCAGATTTAAATATAAATATCCAGTGCTGGTAACCTGCAAAGTTAGAGTTACCCCATGTAATTTTTCTTATTACACATCTCTTTGATATGAGGAATTGAACCCTTTTATAACAAAAGTGGCTGGTGCAAACTATATCTCAGCTTTGATAAAGTTTTATCAGCATATGTGAAATCCAAAATAATAAGTTTCAAAATTCTTCACCATCAAAAGCAAGTTTGCCGAAAAAAGCCATCAACAGTGAGAGTCCCATTAAACACATCCAATAGGCTTTTGTCATTATATATCTTTGAAGGTCTTTTCAAAATAGCACACCATGGTGTGGTACAGCAGTATTTTTCTGAAAGGTTATATAAGGATGGACACAAGACCTCTGCTGCTCCCTTGCATCAGTTTTGCACATATTTTGCTAGATATTATCTTTACTTCTTTATAATACCCTACCTCCACCAACCTCAACTCCTGTCACCTCCACACTTCCATTATCAGCAGATAAGATAAGAAAAATACTCACTTGTGGCACTTCACCACTTTTGTCTCAGAGGCAGACAGATGTAGGAAGAAATAATAGAGTAATATCCATCGTTAGACATAGCAATAAAAGTAATAACTAAGTGCTTTTGCCATCCAGGACTATGTTCTTTATATGAGGAACTAGTTTTTCTCACTTCCACCAAGTGTTCCTATCTACATTTACCAACCAGCCCCTGATTTCAGAAATGGTCATTGGCCAAATTTGGAACAATCACTTCAATACTTCAATACTTCATTTCCATGTAGTCATTGGTCTAGAGATGATGAACTAGGACGTTAAAGTTGTTTCTGGATATTTTTCCAGTTAGATTTATAGAAAAGATTATAATCTGGTTTAGAATTTATATAGAGGCAAGCCAACCTTTGACAAACAAACTTTTGAATGAAGGCAACATTCAGAAGAAGGCAGGGATAAAAAAAAAAAAAAAAAGAGAGAAATATTTATAATATCTAGGCTCCTGGGTTACAACCATCTCTAAAGTCAAATCCATCCACAATGACTCAAAATGTATTCAAGTGAGCAAATGGATCTTTTAAGCTTTTATTTAAATTCCAGTTAGTTAACACGCAATGTAATATTAGCTTCAGGTATGCAATATAGTGATTCAACATTTTCATACAACACTCGGTGCCCATCACAGGTTCACTCCTTAATCCCCATCACCTATTTAACCCATCCCTCCACCCACCTCCCCTCCGGTAAACATCAGTTTATTCTCTATAGTTAAGAGTCTGTTTCTTAATATTCCTCTCTTTTTTTTCCCTTTGCTTATTTGTTTTTTTTCTTAAATTCTACATATGAGTGAAATCATATGGTATTAGTCTTTCTCTACCTGACTTATTTCACTTAGCATAAGACTCTCTAGCTCCTACCCATGTCATTGCAAATGGCAAGATTTCATCCATTTTGATAATCAAGTAATATTCCAGTGTGTATATATACCTCTTCTTTACCCATTCATCAGTTGATGGACACTTGGGCCCTTTCCATAGTTTGGTTATGTAGATAATGCTATAAAAATCAGGGTGCATGTATCCCTTTGAATTAGTATTTTTGTATTCTTTGGGCAAATATCCAGTAGTGCTATTGTTGGATCATAGGATACTTCTATTTTTGACTTTTGGAGGAATCTCCATACTGTTTTCTAGAGTGGCTACACCAAGTTGAACCCCCAACAGCATGGTAAGGGATTCCTCCTTCTCCACATCCTCACCAGCACTTGCTGTTTCTTGTGCTGTTGATTTTAGCCATTCTAAAGGTGTGAGGTGATGTCTCATTGCAGTTTTGATGTGTATTTCCCTGATGAGAAGTGATATGTTTTTTTTTAATATTTTATTTATTTATTCATGAGACACAAACAGAAACACACACACACACACACACACACACACAGAGGCAGAGAAACAGGCAGAGGAAGCAGGCTCTATGCAGGGAGCCCGATGTGGGCCTCAATCCCAGAGTCCTGGGATCACACCCTGAGCAAGGCAGATGCTCAACTGCTGAGCCACCTCGGCATCCCAAGGAGTGTTTTCTTGAATATCTTTTCATGTGTCTGTTGGCCATCTGGATGTCTTCTTTGGAGAAATGTCTATTTATGTTTTATGCCCACTTTTTATTTGGATTATTTAATTTTTAGGTGTTGAGTTATATAAATTCTTTATAGATTTTAGATACTAACCCTTTATCAGATATGCCAGTTGCAAATATCTTCTACCACTCTGTCAGCTACCTTTTAGCTTTGTTGATTGTTTCCTTCACTGTGTAGTTTTTTATTTCTTTATATTTTAAGAGAAGAGTAGGTTTAACTTGGATTTTGCAGTGGGAAGCCAAAAGAGCCCTAAGTTTTATTATCTTCCTTTCTCTTGGTATAGTAGTTTCAATACAAAGGTATGTTGTAATTCCTAATATATACTCCTTTCAGTCTATTTCTGCAGGACTTAACATGCTCATATGAAATGTAAAATTCTGATCCGATGAATTTATTTGTAGAACCTGATATGGAATAAAGTTAATTTTCATTAAATAACCTTTGAAATTTAATTTAATTTAATACTTCTCAATTTAACCTTACAACAACAACAAAAAAGAGTGGGTAATTTGATCTGAAGAAGTTCCCACGAATTTTAAGTTATTTTATATAAACCACAACTAAAACATCTCTAAGCATGATACAAAGAAAAGGAAGATTTATGCCAATGTGGGACTGAATATAATTCAATTTGTAAAACCAAATCATAATGGAATAGATTTCTAAAGTTTTGCTGCAAGTATTACTTAAGAATTAGTCTATTTTAACCAAGAATTATTTACACAGTCCCAGACTGAAAAATAAATTCTAGCTATTATTACTCAGTCTCTTTGATTGAAATATCAAAAAAACTTGATCATTTTGCCTTAATACTAATTGCTGCTTTACTTGAGAATTTAGCTTCCTTTATCATTTGTTTTAGACATTTGTTAAAATGTTAAGAATGTCAGTAATATGAGAGCCATAGAATTCTATATCCAGAAATAATGTTCTTCAAAATAAAAGCAAAATACATTGTCTCTCCTCCCCAAAAGATAAATAAAAGAAAAACTGACATAATTTGTTTGCTTAAGCTTTGCATTAAAGTCAGTGCTAAAGCATTGAAGGGTGTTCCTCTGGAAGAATCGTCTTAGGTTGTAGCTCAGAATGCTTGAAAGGAAGTCATACTTGTGTAAAGACATGTTTAAGAATATTCACTAACAGTATAATGAATAAAATATCTCTTATGTATTCACACATCGAAACACTAAACAATAAAAATAAACACACTCTGGGCACCTGGGTGGCTCTGTCAGTTAAGCATCTACCTTCACTTCAGTTTAGGTAGTGATCCCAGGGTCCTAGGACAGAGCCCCAAGTCAGGCTCCCTGCTCACCAGGGGAGCCCCTCTACCCCTCTAATCCCGCTAGTGCTCTATCGCTCTCTCTCTCAAATAAAGAAATAAAACCTTTTTAAAAAATGAACACATTCTTTGTACAGCACTTTGATGATTCTCACTGACATAATATTAAAGAAGTCAGCCACACACAAAATACATACTATGTAATTTATTAACATATCTATGTAAATTATTTCATTTAAAACATTTCTTAAGTTTGAATATAAGTAGAACTCAAAACAGTTTTCTGTGGGAATGTTACAGTAGATAGATATTGGGAGAAGGTGTAAGGGAGAATTGTGTGTTCCTGGAAATTGTCTATTTTTTGACTAGTGGTTACACACCTGTGGCTCACTGTAAGAATCCATCAACTACTTCCTTAGTGTTTGTATGCTTTATATGTAGGGTGTCCTTCAATAACTATTTTTTTTCTTTTATTTAAGAAATAGAATCTCCATTTTCTGGTCAGATTGAATAATTTTTAACAGATCTATGCTCCAATAGTAACTAGACAAGATGGTGAGAATCAGCCTTCAGGTGAGCCTAGCTAGATAAGGTGTGGAAGCAATAGGAGAGAAAGGAAAGACTTTGAGAACTGAGCTCTCTGCAGCTACTTTTTGCCTTGAAGATACCTCTGTGTATTTGGGGCATATGCTGAGGAAACAGGTATGATTTTGTCAGGACTGATGCTAAAATACAGAAACAGAAGGATTCCTGTCACATGGGATAAATTAATGAAATTGGGGACTCAAGGGATCTCAGTGAACAGTAAGTTTTCCTCTAAGAACTTTTAGCCAAAATCTGAAAAGGAGGTTATGATGTCTATGGTGATGGACATTGGTTATCAAGCAGAAATGGGTTGGATACTATGTAATGGAAGCAGTACCTGGGGACTCTCTGAAGTACATTCTGAGATTATCATGTCCAGAAGTAAATAATATTTATCTACAAGACTTTTTGGACTGTGTAATGCCTTTTGAACCTTAAGAATTATCACAGGAAGGAGGGTTTTCAGATGGAACAAGATGCTATTCTAATAACGGGCAAGGTTGAATTCATAATCATATATTTTATTTTATTTTTTAAATTTTTTTTCTATTTATTTATGATAGTCACACAGAGAGAGAGAGAGAGGCAGAGACATAGGCAGAGGGAGAAGCAGGCTCCATGCACTGGGAGCCTGATGTGGGATTCGATCCCAGGTCTCCAGGATCGCGCCCTGGGCCAAAAGCAGGCACTAAACCGCTGCGCCACCCAGGGATCCCCATATATTTTAAATGAAAAAAGAATGTGCTCCTGAAACAAATATTACACTATATTTTAACTAACTGGAATTTAAATAAAAACTTGAAACAAAAAAGAAAGAGAGAGAGAGAAAGTGACCTCAATTTGAACCTGAATCTGAACCCCAAACATACCTGTAACATGGATAAGTACCCCCCCTTAAACTTTAATTTCAACATAAACTTTTGTTGACATATACGTATTTGGAATGTAATAATATTCTTTGTTCTCTCTCTGTCTCCTCTCTTAACTTCACTATTTTAATGTGATTAAATTTAGTTTTTGGTCTTAGATAACAAAAAAGCAGGTGGAGCTAGTGAAGGAAAGTTCAAACAGTGGAAATGATTGTGATTTCTTAGACCAAACAGCCAATTATAAAATGAGTTCTTTTAAAATGATTAGTGAATATATAAAAGTTATAGGTAGTTTTGTATTGAAAGCAACAAATATTAGAGTAGAAAAAAGAATAATGGGAAATGTTTCATGGGTTCCAGCTTCTAATGTACCTAAAGTGAAGGTCCCTTAGATTTAGTGATGAATATATACTTATAATAAGTTCCATTCTTTTGAATTGTTCTTTTTTGCAATAAATTTTTCCTGAGAAAAATATTAACAATTTCTATACGAATTTATGTCTCATTTTAAATGCTAACCTCTATTTTTATCTTATTAAATTTATTTTATTTTATTTTATTTTATTTTATTTTATTTTATTTTATTTTATTTTATTTTATTTTTGGAGCTGGCGGATGTGTTTATTACCTTGATTGTGGTGATGGTTTCATGGGTATAGGCATATCTCCAAACTCATCAAATTGTATACATTAAATATGTCCGGTTTTTTTTTTTTTCTAATTTTTATCTCAAATATGGTAAATAATAGTTAATGCACATAATAATCCATATAAACAAAAGCTCTTTGAGGTTTTTGGTAATTTTTTTGGGGGGGGGTTTGTATTTTAGTATTTTATTTTATTTTATTTTATTTTTTATTTACTAACATACAGAATAACCCCCAGTGCCCGTCACCCATTCACTCCCACCCCCCACCCTCCTCCCCTTCTACCACCCCTAGTTCGTTTCCCAGAGTTAGCAGTCTTTACGTTCTGTCTCCCTTTCTGATATTTCCCACACATTTCTTCTCCCTTCCCTTATATTCCCTTTCACTATTATTTATATTCCCCAAATGAATGAGAACATATAATGTTTGTCCTTCTCCGACTGACTTACTTCACTCAGCATAATACCCTCCAGTTCCATCCACGTTGAAGCAAATGGTGGGTATTTGTCATTTCTAATAGCTGAGTAATATTCCATTGTATACATAAACCACATCTTCTTTATCCATTCATCTTTCGATGGACACCAAGGCTCCTTCCACAGTTTGGCTATCGTGGCCATTGCTGCTATAAACATCGGGGTGCAGGTGTCCTGGCGTTTCATTGCATTTGTATCTTTGGGGTAAATCCCCAACAGTGCAATTGCTGGGTCATAGGGCAGGTATATTTTTAACTGTTTGAGGAACCTCCATACAGTTTTCCAGAGTGGCTGCACCAGTTCACATTCCCACCAACAGTGTATGAGGGTTCCCTTTTCTCCACATCCTCTCCAACATTTGTGGTTTCCTGCCTTGTTAATTTTCCCCATTCTCACTGGTGTGAGGTGGTATCTCATTGTGGTTTTAATTTGTATTTCCCTGATGGCAAGTGATGCAGAGCATTTTCTCATATGCACGTTGGCCATGTCTATGTCTTCCTCTGTGAGATTTCTGTTCATGTCTTTTGCCCATTTCATGATTGGATTGTTTGTTTCTTTGGTGTTGAGTTTAAGAAGTTCTTTATAGATCTTGGAAACTAGCCCTTTATCTGATATGTCATTTGCAAATATCTTCTCCCATTCTGTAGGTTGTCTTTGAGTTTTGTTGACTGTATCCTTTGCTGTGCAAAAGCTTCTTATCTTGATGAAGTCCCAATAGTTCATTTTTGCTTTTGTTTCTTTTGCCTTCGTGGATGTATCTTGCATATCTTATTAAATTTAAATGAGTCTTATTTCTTACATCAAATAGTAAACATTTCTTTCTTGGATATACAGCTTTTCTCCCACATAAAATATTAAACCAAAGTTTCTGTGAGAGTAATCACTAATTCAACATTTATACTCAGAAATTATACAAATATTCTGTTCCATTGATTCTGTGGAAAAAAAATGTGTAAAAGAGTTATCATATACTACACTTAGTCCCCCCACTGTATTTATTATACTTGAGAAATTTAAGATTCATACCTCCTAAAATTGTATGTCATCTTGAAGAGATTTTGACTCATACAGTAGACATGTATACTCCTCCCAAAGTTTTCCTCTTTATAATCCTAGATAAAGATATATGCTCAAGCTTCCATATGGATCAAATCTATGTATTTAATTGATCCACGTTTTGTTTTTTTATTATTGCTTCTTTTTAAAATAATCTTTTAATTTTATTTTTTAAATTAGCCTCTTATTTTAGAAAAAAAAATTAGACCTAAAAAATTGCAAAGATAAGTACATGTTTCCCCTATTAACATTTTATATTTATGGACACATTTGTTAGAATAATATTGACATTGTTATATCAACCGAATAATATTGACATTGTTATATCAACCTATATTGATATATTATCATTAACTAAAGTCCACATATATTCAAATTTCCTTCCTTTAATTTTTAATTAAAATCCTTTTTCTGTTGCAGGATCCCACAAAGGATTCTATATTACATTCAGTTATTATTTCTCTTAGACTTCTCTTACCTGTGACAGTTGCTTAGACTTTCTTTGTGTTTGATGACTTAACAATTTTGGGGAATACTATTCAGGTATTTTGTGGAATATCCCTCAAGTAGGATTTATCTAATGTTTTGCTTACAATTAGATTTTGGTTATGTTTTTGGAGGAAGGCCACAGAGGTAAACTGGCATAACTTTTACTTGAAACCAGGAGTACATACTATCAACACAACTTCACTGTAATGTAAAACTTGATCATCTGGATGAGGAAAATTGGTCAGATTTATTCACTGAAATATTCTTCCCTCCCCATTTTCATACTGTACTCTTTGGAGAGAAGTTACTACGTGAAACTAACACTTAAGGAATGGGAAGTTAATTATGATCTATGTTCTTGAGGACAGAGTATCTACATAAATAATTTGGAATTGTTTTGCATAAATATTTGTCTCTTATCCCTTATTTGCTTATTCAAGTATTTAAGTATTAACTTGTGTATGTTTATTTCATACTTTAGATTATAATGCAACTATACATTACTTATAATTTTGCTTAAATTTTTCCAGGTTTAAACATTGGGTGATATTTCAGTTGGCTCCTATGTCCCTGACATACCTTCATATTTAATATCAGCACCATTTTTCTGTGTGGCACTAAAAGATATTCTGGACTCATCTTATACATTTCCTGCCCATTCTTAGAGAATCATCTATTTCTCCAAAAGCCCTGTTTCTTTTTATTGGACAATGATGTTAGACACCAAGATCTGGATGCTAGGGGTAATATTTGCTACTAGAGTGCCATTGTTTGTAGGCCCCCTCAGCTGACACAGAAAGGAAATATACATATGTGTGCTAACTCATGTATACACTGATATCTATAATTATAACTATAAATAATCATCTCTACCCATATTGAGTTAAATATGCGTGCATGCAGATACCTCTCACTCTAATCATTCTGGCCTCCTCCTTTTGCTTATCTGTAACCTCTTACTCCAACAGTGAGAAACCTAGATCTCACCATCTACTGAAAATTTATTATATTGTTTAACTTCAAGTGATGGTATCACAGTTGTTAACCCATATCCTGTGAGAAACAACATTATCAACTAGACCACAGTGCTTATGTACAATTCATTTTGCCTTTAGTCTTACAGATTCCATTCATTTTCAACATTACTTAGAATTGTATCTTTTTTGCTCTTTTTTATTGTAGTAATTTCATATAAGTGTAATATAGTTAGATTGTTTAGCCACATTCTGCATTCCAAACTGTCATCCTTGGTTTCCTAAAAGATTTTAAATGTTTTTTATTTGAGTATAATTGAAACAAAATGATACATTAGTTTCAGGTGTACAACACGGTGTTTCAACTTCACTATAAATTATGCCAGCTCACCCCAAGGGGGGCCATATAACATAAATGTGTGACCATACAATTTTATTACAATATAGTTGACAATATTCCCTCTGCTGTGCCTTTATTCCCATGACATGTTCATTCCATAACTGGAAGCCTGTATCTAAATTATTTTTTAATTGCATCATTAATGCTCACTCAATGCTGTAAAATTCTATGGGTTTTGACAAATGCATAATGCCAGGCATTCACTGTTGAAATGTTATACAGAATAATTTCACCATCCCCCACAATGTTCCATGCTTTACCTTTTAAAACTGTCTCCCCTCCATAAATCCTTAACAGCTACTTATTTTTTTTACTTACATATTTACCTTTTCTAGAATATCATGCAATGGAAATCATACATATTTTCAAGCTGGCTTCCTTTACTTCCAGTATGTATATAAAGGCTGATCTTTGTATTTTTGTGGCTTAATAGCATATTTCTTAATATGTATAAATAAAATTCCTTTGAATAGATGTACCATAGTTTGTCTATCCATTCACCTGTTAAAGATACCTGGGTTGCTTTCAGTTTTGGGTAATATGAATAAAGCTGCTAAAAACATTCACATGCACATTTTTGTGTGGATGTTTTTTAAAATAAGTTAATGTTTAGGAGCATGGTTACTGAATTGTATATGTAGACTATGTTTAGATTTGTAAGAAACTGCCAAACTGTCTTCCCGCAAACTGTATTCTTCGCTGTAACCATTTTACACTCCCACTAACAATGAATGAGAGTTCTTTTTCACTGTTTTATAATTCCTATTCTCTCACTAATGAGTCAAGTTCTTAATTAAATTATACATTTTTAATAAAGAAAAAAGCACATTAATATTAAAAATAGTGAAAAGTTTGATTTGAATACTACTTATTTAAATTCAATTTATACAATATCCAAAGAAGCATTGGTGTAGAATAACGAAATGTTATCTTACAGAGAACCTCCTGGAGTCCACTTTAAAGAAAAAGTAAAGCTAAAGTCAATTCATTATCAGTATATTACCACTTTGAATACAAATAGATGTTGGTAAAATGCCTAAAAATATATTGCTACTTAAGAAGTTTAATAACAATCTCATAATGTATTTATATTTTGAATTTGGTAAATATTTTATCAAGTTATAGTATAACCTGACTAAAATTCTATGCCATATAAGTAGGCCTTTTAACAATAAAAATAGGCTAGCTATTTCACAACTCCCATTTTCAGGTAAATGTTCTTTTTTGATTTACACTCTTGTGGATTTTTTCCTCAAATATAGCTACTCAAATAAATAGTGTACTTTTCCTTGAATTTGAATCGTCAGCTTTCTGTATTACATGAAGTCATTACTTTTTTTTTTTAAGATTGTATTTATTTATTCATTAGAGACGAGAGAGAGACAGAGACAGAGACACAGGTAGAGGGAGAAGCAGGCTCCATGCAGAGTGCCGGACGCGGGGCTTGATTCCTGGTCTCAAGGATCACGCGCTGGGCTGAAGGCGGCACTAAACCGCTGAGCCACCTGGACTGCCCACATAAAGTCATTTCTAAGGGTAAAAGCTTAATGATAAAATTTATGATAACCAAAATTCTAGGCAAGCAAAATCTCTTGAACACCAGCTTTACAATGGCAGCTAAATTTTCTACTACAACCATCATAAGGGATTATTTAAAGATTTTTACGAAAGAAAGAAAGAGAAAGAAGAAAGAAAGAAAGAAAGAAAGAAAGAAAGAAAGAAAGAAAGAAAGAAAGAAAGAAAGAAGAAAGAAAGAAAGAAAGAAAGAAAGAAAGAAAGAAAGAAAGAAAGAAAGAAAGAAAGAAAGAAAACTACCTATGTGGCAAAATCATATCCAGTTCTACTTTTCCTGAGGTATTTTTTGAAACTTCATAATGACCAAATAATTTTCAAAACACTGTTGAGAGATGAGTAACTGAGATTATAATAGTCTATAAAATTCTAAAATGTTTTGTATTTGCAAATAGATTTTTGTATTTGTCTTTGATCATTCTTTTGTGCTGACTTAGGAAATACAAGAGGCGTATTCATAGATGGGGCCTCTTTGCAATAGCTTTTCAAGAGTACAGTGAAATGTAACTCTATTAAAAACACCTAATCAGACACACTGAAATCATTACTCAGGAGTGAGGATTAGTCATACTTATTGAAAATACAAAACAGTACAACATTAATGTATAAAAAAAACCAACAGTGAATAAAAACACTGTTTTTAGCTTTACCTTTCAGTAAAATGCATTGTAATTATGTATGTCATGTGCCTATGTAAAATAAGAACATTAAACATAATACAATGAGACACAGCCATGAGGATGGCAAATATATTTTTATAACTCAAATTTCTCTCACCTGTTGGCTATCCATTTTTGTAATTTACTGCTCAAAGGTAATTGCCAACTGTCTTAGAACAATTGCTGATCTGTTTTCTGCCCCTGCAGCATTGCTTTCCCAGAAAGGCATATAAATGAAATCATTCTTGCTGCCTTCTGAATCTTGCTTACTTAAATTAGCATAAAATATTCCACAATTATCCATGTTATTAAGGGTATCTACTTTATTCCTTTGTGTTGCTGAATAGTATCCCATATTGTATGCATGTTGAATGAAAGTGCAACAGTTTATCTACTAACAAATTAAAAAATATTGGAGTTTTCCAGTTTTTAATGAAAATAAATAAAGTCAGTATAAACATTTCTGAAAAGATTTTCTGTAAATATAAACTTTTATGTCATTGGGGTTAATACGTAAGTGTGATATTGATGGGTCTTATGGTGATTATATTTATTTTTTATTTTATTTTTAAAAAAATGATATGGTTTTATTGCTCTGTACAAAATTAATCAGTCTTATATATAACATGGATTTTTGTTCATCTTCAAAATTAAGTACAATATATATACAGAAAAGAAAACTTATGGACAACAATGAATTTTGACAAAGTTAAATTTTGTGGCTATGCTATGATTATTTTTTCCATTGTACTTGTGATAAACATTTGGGTACTTGCTAATTTGGAGCTATTATGTATAGAGATTCTATGAATATACTTGTATGTAGTTTTGGTGAATATTTTTATACTATTCTATTTGTCATAACCCCGGAAGTGAAAGTACTGAGCTGTAGGATATGCATATGTTCTTTCATAATAGATACTGCCACAGAGTTTCTCAAGATGGTTTTATTCATATATACTTTAAGCAGAAATGTTTGTGAAATCCAGTTGCTCAAAGTCTATACCAACATTTGGCATTTTCTTTCTTTTTCATTTTTACCATTTTGGTAGGTGTGTGCTGGTATCTCATTCTGGCTTTAATTGCATTTCCCTAAGTGTGTTTACTTTTTTAAGACTCTGCAAATTGCTGGTCCAAATGGTTGCACCCTTTTTAATTCCATACCAGTGTATCAGTGTTCTAGTTGATGTACAGCCTCGCCAGTTCTTGGCATGTGCCATTTCCTGCATATCCCATTGTGATGGTGTGAAATGGTGTCTCACTGGGATTTTTATTTCCCAGTTGCCTATGATGTTAAACATCTTTTCATATGCTTATTTGGTGAGACATCAAATCTTTTGCTAATTTTTATTAAGGACGGTTTATTAAAATTGAGGTTTGTGATTTCTATATTGATTAGGGATATCAGTTCTTTTCCAGACATATATTGCTCAACTATATTCTCTCGTCTGTGTTTTATCTTTTAACAGTGTGTTTTGAAGAATATAATTGCTTAATTATGATGGTTTATTTTTTTCTTTTTTAGATCACACTTAGGAATCTAGAAAATTTTGCCCAACCTGAAACCACAATCTTTCGTTTTTTTCTTCTAGAAGTTTTATATTTTAGGTTTTTATTGTCAGTTAATTTTTCTATATGATATAAGGGATGAAATATTCTTCTTCTTTTTACATATAGATGTCAAATTGTTTCAGAATCATTGAACAAGTTAAGAAAACACCTTTCCTTAAGAAGCTTAATTATAGAGGAAGAAGTAAATAAACAATAAACAAAATAAGTAAATATATTATGTAGTATATAAGAAGATTGTAAGTCTTGTGGCCAAGAGAATAAATATAGAGAGAGCAACATAAAGAAAAAATACATAGCTACCATGAAGAATTTCAGGTTTTGATGAATTAATTAGATGGGTTTATAAAAGACAGAAAATATATCTGACCTAGTTTGTTAGAGGATTTTTACTTTCTATGTTATCTTTATTATAAAATATAATATAACAACTCTATTTTACTTCTGAAAAAACTTTGACATTATCCAGAAAGAAAGAAAACTTTAAAAAATAAAATCTGACTTATTACCTCATTATTAGCATTGGGTGGTACCCAAGTAATATTTTTAGTTATGGATTTACCGTTATAATGATGAGTTATTGAAAGTTATTGAAAGTCACTTTACAATTCATTAGTTTGTTCTCCTAACTCACAATCTAACTTCCCAAGGGAATATTTAGATTTTTTTTAAAAAATTAATTTTTATTTATTTATATTCCAAATATATTAAAGTTTTAAAAAGGTAAAATAGTGATATATAGACATATAAAAACCCTCATAAAATGCGAGCCTTGAAAGTTATTAAGCTTACATACTAAATATATCATCTCCTCTAATAATAAATATCTTAGAGGAAGCAAGTTATTTAGAGAAATTGTATTTCATATTGGACTAAAATGAAAAGAGTGGTGAATATCTATTTTTACTTACTCATGTGAATTAATAAAAGATAAAGAGGATTGTTTATATCTGCTCATATGCCATCTAGGGAAAAACTTTTTAATTTCTTGTAGTATTTTATTTAAAATAATTTGTTAACAAATCTTTAGAAAATTAAAGGCAGTTACAGGAGGGTTAGTTAATATCACGATTAAAATATGTTGGTTTCAATAATGAAGAAAGAAAATGCACTTGCTTCTAATTTTGACAGTAATTTTGTTGTCTTTGAGTTGCTAATAATTTTGTTTGTAAAGTCATGCAAATATTAGATTAAAAATAGGATGATAATAAGCAAAGGAGCATCATGCTCTCTTGACAGCAGATACTTATCTAATTTTTTAATTACACCTTATTGAATCAATTTAAACATTAATCAGTATCTTTCTAACAGTTTACTATTTAGTAGGTGAAAATATATCCATTGTTTTCCTGGAAAACATTATAATATAGTGAACATTAAATAGATTACAATTTTAATGTTTACTGAAAGTATTTTACTTTAAGAATGATTAAGAGGTTTTAAACACTTAATATCCAAATTAACTCTCCCACAAGTACCAATTGAAGTCATGGGTAAGATCCTTATGTTGAAAGTTATGCCTAGGCTATGTGAAAACTTTAGCCTTCTTAATTTTGTGAGATGCGATAGATTTACTGTTTCACATTTCTTTGATTAAACCATTTTATTTAAAGATCTATACCCAAAGTTGTTGAGATATCTGCTATAAAACAAATAGATGGGGCAGCCTGGGTGGCTCAACGGTTGAGCATCTGCCTTTGGCTCAGGTCAGATCCTGGGGTCCTGGGATCGAGTCCCACATCAGGCTCCCTGCATGGAGTCTGCTTCTCCCTCTGCCTGTGTTTCTGCCTCTCTCTCTCTCTCTCTCTCATAAATAAATAAATAAAAAAATTTAAAAAAATAAAAAAATAAAAAAAATAGATACAATTATCTGGCAAATTATCAGAAGCAAATTAGTGTAAACAATGCAATACAACTGAAGACATGAATATCATAAACTTATATTAAATAAATGCATTTGAAATATGTGCCTTATCAACCTGTACATTTAAGATTTTTCTTCTAATAAATTGTTTTGATTACTTCAAAATGTTACTAGGGGTACTTGGGTAGCTCAGTTGGTTAAACATCCGGCTCTTGGATTTGGAACCTGTCATGATCTTGTGGTTGTGGGATTGAGCACCCTCACCCCCAGTCAGATTGTGTACTCAGTGTGGAGTCTGCTTCTCTCTTTCCCCTCTCCATCTTTGCCCCTCTCCCACTCATGCTCTCACTCTCTCAGATAAATAAGTAAATCTTTAAAAATTACTATTCAAAAGAAGTTTTAATTTTATTTTTTAAAATATGTTTTTATGTATTTATGTATTTATGTGTTTATGTATTTATTTATTTATTTATTTATGAGACAGAGAGAGAGCATGCATGGAAGAGGAACAGGAGGAGAGAGAGAATTCTCAAGCAGACTCTTCCCCTGGGCTCAGAGCCTGACCTGGGGTTTGATCCCAGGATTCTGAGGTCATGACTGGGCCATACAGACATCCTCCAAACAGAAGTTTTTAAACATTTTATGAATATTTTATTATAGCTCCCTTTTAAAAGACTGGTAAGAATAAAGATATAAAAAATATAAAATGACTGGAGTTAGAAAATTTTCAAAATGATTAACAGTAATATGTCCATTGAGGAAACTCCATTCATGAAATTTGAATTCTCAAACTCACCAAAATATTTTAACTAGTTTTCTACTTCAGTTTACCTAGGTGAGCATATAGCAAGGGCATATTAAAATCACATTTCAGCAAAATGAAACTGGATGATGTAACTAAGGAAGCTTCTGGAATAGAAGTCATAGGTCTGGTTAAAGGAGCCATCACTTGGATTACAAGGTTAGAAAAAGCATTACTTTTCAGAATTTTACCATTGAATACATGATTTATAGAAAATGCTCTTGTCAGGACTTTATAAAAGAAACTGATTTCTGCTTTTCCATAATTATTGATGAATGATAAAAGCCTGGAATAATTACTGAGACTTATTTGCATGCATGAAAATACATGCCAGCTTTCAGAGTGAATTATTTTGTGTCTCAGTTGTTAAATGAGTTTGTTGAGTGTGATAATTAAGCAAAGTGTGTGGTGTTGGGCTATGAAACATGGAAAATAAATCATACGACCTTAAAATATTTTACTCGAGAAACAACATGAGAAAATGTGAAGCCATTGGAACAAAAAGCAAAACAGTATATAAAATAGAATATAACTATATGTGATACAGGATAAATGTCATAGAAGTTTAAATAAATGATTTACGTAACATAAAACATAATGCATAAATCACCATGTTGTACACCTAAAACTAATGTAACACTGTGTATCAATTATATTCAATTTTTTTAAAAGTATATTTTGTTATAAAATTTCTCTAAAAAGTAACTTCTACTTTTTATAGGTGAATATAAAATAATCCAAGAATCTATGATTTTGTGAATATATTTAATTTTGTTATTCAGTTGGCATGGAATTTAGCATAGCCAAGCATAAAAGGAATTAAGCCTGATAGAGAATTAAGTTGACTTGAGTAGGAAGCTTCAAAATATTCTTGTTGAATTCCAAAAAACTCTGAAAAAAGAGACTGAGGGTATGTAATGATACAAACGACAGCAATAGAACAAGAACAAATTCATAGACATTCTTTAAATCAGTGAATCTTTCAAGATTATGTTAATGCTGTTTATAAGTGTTTATTTTATTATTTTATTTTATTTTATTTTATTTATTTTATTTTATTTTATTTTATTATTTTATTTTTGAGAAGCAGAGGGTGGAGGGGTAGAGGGAGAGGAAGAATGAGAGAGAGAATCCTAAGCAGGCTCCATGTCCAGTGCAGAGCCCAATATGGGGCTTGATCTAATGACCCTGAGATCATGACCTGAGCTGAAATAAAAAATCAAGTGCTTAACTGCCTGAGCCACCCAGGTGCCCATAAGTGTACATTTTAAATCATGTACATGTTAGGGAAAATATGCATGAGAACATAACAATTTTACTTTAGGTCTAATTAATAATAGAAAGACTACATCCTGATATTGAATTCACACTTAGTTTAAATGTGTAAAGTAGTTTAAGTCTCTTACTTAAGGGTTTGTGTTACATGAAAAGCAGTATGAATTGATACTTTCAAAAAATAAGCCAGAGTATAAAATCAATGCCAGTTTTCAGGTTTACTGAAGTATCATAGACATTTTTATTTAAAATTTCTTTCTAGATTTCTTATCTTAAAAGTGACATTTCAATCAAAATATTCCATAATTCCAAAAAAAAAAATCTACAATTCCCTAAGAAATACTTAATATCCTAAAGAGAAATTTAGCACTCAGAAATATAAATTGGAGAAAATAAAAGATATGATAAATTATATTATTTATAAACAAGTTAGGATTTTTAAAAATCACAAATACTTTCATCTAAATAGCACTTATATATCAGCAACAAAAACTACATAAATCAATTTTTAATTTTGTGCCACAGCTTTTGAGTATATATGAAATTAGAAAAGAAGATTTGCTAATGACAAAAATACTACGGTTATCCCATATTTGAATCTTTTATATTTACACATTCTCCCACCATTTCAATAGTTTTCTGTTTAATAGGACTCATTTTATCTCATTTGTTGCAATACTTGGGCCATGAGTTCCTGAGGAGTTGCAAAGTTATTAGAAATGGCCTAGAATAGTCCTCCTCAACTTTTAAATGTTTCCATCAAAAAGCCCATGTTTTTCTTTTTATAAAAATAAATTTTAAAATCACATAGTGCACAATAGGACAAATATAATAGAGGAAAACCTCCCTCAAGAAAGGTAGGATACATTCAGAGTATAGTTATAAAGATCAAATTAATAGTACATGGAAATATAAAGAGGCAGTATAAAATTTAATACCTATAAATTTAAAACTTACAATCAAAATGAGCAAACTAAAAGAGAAGCAGAATTTAATGATATTGAGGGAAGAGTTATTATTTTTAAGCCTATTTGATGCAACCAACTTTAGCTATACTATTTCTTAATTTGTCTTAATTCATGCATCACTTTGATGAACATGAAATCTCATATCCTTATTTAAGCATATATAACAATTAAAAAAATATTGTAACAAAATTTTAAAATATAAAATATTAATTTTTTTCCCAAATGATGCATGCCCTACACTTACGTGGTATCTTATTTCACAAACATACACACAAAGAGGATAAATCAAATGTATCAAAATAAATGTAGAGAAGGGGAATAACGTATGCCCAAAGGAATAACTGTTATTATTTATTCAGTTTTTAATAAAATGCAGTGTGCACATATGAAGTATAAAAATCCTTTGGTTACATTAAAGTTTTCTAGGATTTTTATCATTGCAGAAACAAAGCAATCTTGAGGACTTGGGAAGATTATTAGAAATGAGGAACCCTGATAACTTACAACTATTACAAGAAAAGAAATGAAAGGCATTGTATAAACTCAAAGCAGCTTAAAAGAGCCCAATAATAGAAACTAAACTTTACAGTATAGCTATTTTGGAACCTTCATGATATGTGAATTTCATTATTCAGTCTTTAAAAAATGCTTTAAGTGAGGGATTATTTTCATTTATATTCTGTCATTTGGGAAATAAGACTGAAAATAACAAGTAACTATCTCAAGGTACCATTGCTGGGAATTGGAAACTTCAGAGTTCACATCTATTTTTTTCAAGCTCTATTCAGATCTCTAGAGCTAAGTTCTATGCTATGTAACCTAAATGTCAATTGATCAACAAGATGGAAACCTGTTGACTGAACTATGGTTTGTTTCCTAGGTGACATTTTACAGTTATTCGATTCTTTCATAAAGCTGATTGTAAAGTGTTGGGTGATACATTGACATATCCACAGAAGCGACAGCCTCTTACCATCACCATCCCTTAGGTGCAAACTGAATTAATGTAAACTTTTCATTTTTCCTTGAGATGATTAGGTGATGTTGCACTGGTAAATGGTTAATGAGCAGCTCTCTAAACTTTTTGTTTTTCTTCAAAAGCTGTCACTTATTGTATTCATTTTTCCCCTGTTACAAATACTCCCACAATTGCTCATTTCAAGGTACCAAAATTACATCATTAAACACAGACTTGGGAAGTCAGTGTTGACAGCTTTACCACATACTATAACATTATGCTTCTGGTGATTATCATATTGAAGCAAACTTATTTGTTTATAACTGATATTTGGTACTGATGAAAGGCAAATATAGCTTTCAGAGAAGAAATTGGAACTTCTTGATAAGTTTTTCGATAACCCAGAATATTCATCAAAAATTGATGCTGAACATATCTACAAAGCATTCTAATAAAAATACTATGATTAAAATTATGATGCCAATACTTCTAATGATTTTTTCATCTTAACATATTTGAGAGGGAATTGTGTGGGTTTGGAATTAACATAAATAGGGATGCCTGGGTGGCTCAGCGGTTTAGCGCTGCCTTCAGCCCAGGGTGTGATCCTGGAGACTCGGGATTGAGTCCAATCTGCCTCCTTGCATGGAGCCTGCTCCTCCCTCTGCCTGTGTCTCTGCCTCTCTCTTTCTGTGTGTGTCTCTCATAAATAAATAAATAAATAAATAAATAAATAAATAAATAAATAAATAAAATCTTTAAAAATAAAAGATTTATTTATTCATGAGAGACACACACAGAAAGAGAGAGAGAGGGAGAGAGAGAGAGAGAGGCAGAGACACAGGCAGAGGGAGAAGCAGGCTCCATGCACCAGGAGCCCGACATGGGATTCGATCCCGGGTCTCCAGGATCACGCCCTGGGCCAAAGGCAGGCGCCAAAGCGCTGCGCCACCCAGGGATCCCCACAAAACAAGTTCTAGAAAAGCAATAGAGCTTATTAAATACAAAGCAAGTACTATACAGATAAGGTTTAAGATTCTGAGAAAAACTTATACAACAAAGTATAAAGTAAAACTTTATAAGTTATACTCTATTTCCATCTATTTTAATTAAAATTATAAATCGCACATTTTCATGTTTCTTAGAAGTCTAAAAATATGCTTACTAAGCCAGGCTGTATATCTAGGTTTTTTTTACAATTTACACTATAGCTATAATAATGTAATCAAGACCATTTTAAATTTGCCTCAATTTTAGTCAGACCAAATTTGTTTTTGCAAATGATACTATTAAGATATATAGGAGTATATATTAAAGCTTATTATAGTTGTACTTGAGAACAGTAGCTGATTTTGTAACTTTGATGTGAATAGCATGGCAAAGTAAAAAATAATTACTACTAGAAAACTTTCAACTGATTTTGTTTAGATATGCAAGTTTCTTCTACTGTTTTAAGATATATAGACTATTTCTAAAACCAAATTTAAACCTGGATGAAATTGCTTATAGTGCTATTGTGCTTTGTTAGCTACAGCAATTACATCAATAATGCTTCCGTGAAATAACAATTTACAAGAAAATGGAATTTTTACTAACTTATTGCTTTGAATATCTTAATGTTTCCAAATGTCTACTACCTCACTCCATTTAATTATGCTTTGCAGTTATTCTTTAGGCCACTCTTGCACATAGATTTTAGACAAGAAGCAAGTGTGAATCCTTTTTAAAAGAAGAATTTTTGGATATATCTTTTCAAGTTTTTGTAGCAGTTACTAAAATTTTCAAACTCCAGATTAGATGACCAAATGAAGGCATTTTTGCTTCATTTCTCTACGTTTACTTTCACTGAAAAAAAAATTAACAAAAGTAAGAAATATTACTGCTTTTTTCAAATGAAAAAATGGGACACAACTACAACTTAGTAACCAAAAACTCACCTGTGCACTAGTGTGTGATTTTATTTTATTTTTTTTTTAATTTTTATTTATTTATGATAGTCACAGAGAGAGAAAGAGAGAGGCAGAGACATAGGCAGAGGGAGAAGCAGAGGGAGAAGCAGACTCCATGCACCGGGAGCCCGACGTGGGATTCGATCCCAGGTCTCCAGGATCACGCCCTGGGCCAAAGGCAGGCGCTAAACCGCTGCGCCACCCAGGGATCCCTAGTGTGTGATTTTAATGATAAAAAGCCATGAGCTTCCAGAGTAAACAAATTGGCTATATGGTGCTGGAGATAATGCATCCTTTAAAAGCCTTCAGACCATGCCAGCTGCCTCCTTTCTATCAGAACATACACCCCACATCACATATGTAGAGCTTGCCCCACTGAAATAAAATAATCACAAAGGAATCCACTACCTGATCTGGGCTCAAAAAATTGCAAAAGAGAAAAAGAGATAATCAAAAGTTAAATGAAGACTTTTAATGTCTTAAAAGTAAATAGTCAATGAAATGCTGGACCAACCTAGAAAAATAATAGTTTATTTCAGTATCAAAAAAAATTGCAGATATTCTGACTTCTCTATGAACAATAAAAAAATAAAATGTGTAAATATGAGGTACAAAGATTCAAATAAGTGATTATGATACAGCAAATAGAGATTAAAGGAGTTTTTCTCACTCAGTATAGAGGAAATAAACATAAAGGATCACAGAGGAGAAAATTTTAAAAATGAAATATTAGTAAACATGACTGAAAAAAAAAAACATGACTGAAAATAGGGGCATCATAGCCAAACTTGAAAATCTCCAGGACATAAAATGGAAAAACCTATTATATTTTTATTATATAAAGTAATAAATATTTTCATTATATAAAAATAATTTGGTAAAAGATAACCAATTAGGATGACAGACAAATGAAGTACAATATGCATGTGATGGTATTCTTAAACAGGTGTTGTAAACAAAATATCAGGGAAGTGGTAAATGATGTGTATGATAAATAAAAGTATATTGCCTGAAATGAAGGGAAAAATTACAGTTGTGGGTATAATCTGTATAATATTCTAGGAAAATATTGATTTAAGGAATGATCAACTCCTTAGCATAAAGGTAGACATGTAGATAAACCTAGAATAGAGAACAGAATGGAGACCCCAAAAACAAATGTATACATATATGGACAACTAATTTATGACAAAGGAGCCAAGAGTATGCAATGGAGAAAAGACAGTCTCTTCAATAAATGCTGCTGGGAAAACTGGACAGGTACATGTAAAAATATGGAACTGGACCACTATCTTATAACATACACAAAAATTAGCTCAGAATGAATTAAAGACTTGAATATGAAACCTGAAACCAGAAAAATCCTATAAGAAAATGTAGACAGTAAACTCCTGCCGTTGTTCATGGCAATGAGCTGTTGGATTTGGCACCAACGTAAAAATTAACAAGTGGT
This sequence comes from Canis aureus, assembly GCF_053574225.1. NCBI lineage: Eukaryota > Metazoa > Chordata > Mammalia > Carnivora > Canidae > Canis > Canis aureus. The sequence continues at coordinate 22,763,049 of NC_135634.1, forward strand.
ACTTTAAACAAAAATACTTCTGTGCAGGAGGGGAAATCATTGATAAAATGAAAAGGCAATCTACTGAATGGAAGAAAGTAATTGCAAATTATATATCTGATAAGGTGTTAATAATATCTAAAATGTATAAAGAACCCATACAACTCAACAGCAAAGAAAGAAACCAGACACTACAATTAAAAAACTGGCAACACTTCTGAACAGACTTAGACACAGACACAGAAATGGACAGCAAGTACATGAAAAGATGCTCAACATTACTAATTATTAGGCAAATCAAAACCACAATGAGATATCACCTTATACTTGTTAGAATGGTTATTATCAAAAAGACAAGAAACAACAAGTGTTAGATGTGAAGAAAAGTGTTCCCTGGGCACTGTTGGTGAAAATATAAATTGGTGCAGTCACTATGGAAAACAGTATGAAGATTCTTCAAAAAATTAGAAATAGAACTACTATATGATCCAGCAATTCCACTTGAGGGTATTTATCTGAAGAAAACCAAACACTAACTCAAAAATACATATTCCCCCCTTGTTACTGCAGCGTTGTTTATAATAGTCAAGATACAGAACACATAAGTGTCCACCAACAGATAAATGAATAAAGAAAATAGGATAATGGAATATTTTTCAGCTATAAAAAGGAATAAAACCTTGCCATTTTTATACGGAATTTTAGGGGATCCAGAAGAGAAATTTTTTAAAAATTCAATTTCAAAGCTCAAACTGATGATACTGCTGAACTCCATGGGTGAAGAATGTTCTTTGACCATCCAAACATAAAAAAGCAAATATCGGGGTGCTTTGTGGCTCAGTTAAACGTCTGCCTTTGGCTCAGGTTGTGATCCTGGAGTCCCAGGATGGAGCTCTGCATCGGACTCCCTGCTCTCCCCTTGCCTCTACTCCCACTAATGCTTTCTTCTTCTCAAATAAATAAATAAATAAAATCTTTTAAAAAAGCAAATATCTATGAATGTTGGAGCCAAATGTCTTCAGAGTAGCATGAAACAACAAGGTACATGGAGTAATATCTATAGATGTATGTGAAAAATAAAATGTCCAAAATGTCCTTTAATATGAAAGTAATATACTAATATTATTTTTTAAGATTTTTATTTATTTATTCATGAGAGACACAGAGAGAGAGGCAGAGGCAAAGACAGAGGGAGAAACAGGCTCCCTGGCTCTCTGCTCCTCCCCGCCCGACAGCCAGCCGCATCTTCTGGTGCAGGGCCAGCCGTGCCCCCGAGACACGATGGTGAAGTTCGGAGTGAACGGATTTGGCCGTATTGGGCGCCTGGACACCAGGGCTGCTTTTAACTCTGGCAAAGTGGATATTGTCGCCATCAATGACCCCTTCATTGATCTCCACTACATGGTGTACATGTTCCAGTATGATTCTACCCACGGCAAATTCCACGGCACAGTCAAGGCTGAGAACGGGAAACTTGTCATCAATGGGGAGTCCATCTCCATCTTCCAGGAGCAAGATCCCGCCAACATCAAATGGGGTGATGCTGGTGCTGAGTATGTTGTGGAGTCCACTGGGGTCTTCACCATCATGGAGAAGGCTGGGGCTCACTTGAAGGGCGGGGCCAAGAGGGTCCTCATCTCTGCTCCTTCTGCTGATGCCCCCATGTTTGTGATGGGCGTGAACCAGGAGAAGTATGACCACTCCCTCAAGATTGTCAGCAATGCCTCCTGCACCACCAACTGCTTGGCTCCTCTAGCCAAAGTCATCCATGACCACTTCGGCATCGTGGAGGGCCTCATGACCACCGTCCATGCCATCACTGCCACCCAGAAGACCGTGGACGGCCCCTCTGGGAAGCTGTGGCATGACGGCGAGGGGCTGCCCAGAACATCATCCCTGCTTCCACTGGCGCCGCCAAGGCTGTGGGCAAGATCATCCCTGAGCTGAACGGGAAGCTCACTGGCATGGCCTTCTGTGTCCCCACCCACAACGTGTCAGTTGTGGATCTGACCTGCCGCCTGGAGAAAGCTGCCAAATATGACGACATCAAGAAGGTAGTGAAGCAGGCATCGGAGGCCCCCTCAAGGGCATCCTGGGCTACACTGAGGACCAGGTTGTCTCCTGTGACTTCAACAGTGACACCCACTCTTCCACCTTCGACGCTGGGGCTGGCATTGCCCTCAATGACCACTTTGTCAAGCTCATTTCCTGGTATGACAATGAATTCGGCTACAGCAGCCGGGTGGTGGACGTCATGGTCCACATGGCCTCCAAGGAGTAAGAGCCTCCTGGACCACCAGCCCCAGTAAGAACAAGAGGAAGAGAGAAGCCCTCAGCTGCTGGGGAGTCCCTGCCCCAATTTAATCTCCCAACACACTGAGAATCTTCTGACCTCCAATTTACATCCTAGACCCCGAGGAAGGGGAGGGGCTTGGGGAGCCCTACCTTGTCATGTACCATCAATAAAGTATACTGTACCCAGCCAAAAAAAGAAAGAAAAGAAACAGGCTCCCTGCAAGGAAACTGATGACGGACTCGATCCCTGGACCTAAGACCACGACCTAAGCAGAAGGCAGATGCTCAACCGCTGAGCCACCCAGGTGTCCCTATACTAATATTCTTAACACATGAGAGACAGGGAATATGGAGCACACCTAACAATCTGAATAAAACCATTTGATAGTGAAAAACAGACAACTATGAGTTGAATGAAAGTCTATGTCCTAGACTTTAAACCAGGCAGTAAACTCCAGCCATTGTATGCCTAACTTTAAATAAATGTTAAATAATGACCATTAAATTTTTTTTTATTTTTTTTTTAAATTTTTATTTATTTATGATAGTCACAGAGAGAGAGAGAGAGGCAGAGACATAGGCAGAGGGAGAAACAGGCTCCATGCACCGGGAGCCCGATGTGGGATTCGATTCTGGGTCTCCAGAATCGCGCCCTGGGCCAAAGGCAGGCGCCAAACCGCTGCGCCACCCAGGGATCCCAATGACCATTAAATTTATTTAAACATGTAACTAAGGCTGACAGAGGGGATTTACAGTAACAAAATATCACATTTGAAACTTGACATGGTAAAATTTATAATCTAACTTTAGTAAAGATAAAAAGATAAATAAAAGCTATGTGGGTGCATATATAGTTATGTTTTTGCTATTTTTCTCAGATAATAAAACCATGGAGTCAGAATAAACTTAAATCAGAAACACGTAGGTAAAAAGAAACATAACTTGCAAGAACTTACTTAACATTTCCAACTCTAGCAGGTATGCATGTGTTGGTGTGCCCTAGTGTATGTACACATACACACATGCATGCCTGTACACACATTGGTTTTCAGTAATTATGTCTTTGTTGTAGATAAACCTTCAAGAAAATTTAGCAATTCCTTCATCCTGGATTCTTTTTCAAGTTAAATTAAAGTAAAACTAAACATTTTCTTTGCTTTAAACTAGCACATAAATAATAACACTATGTTTTAAACTTAAAAAGGATGAGATGGTGTCATTTGTGACAACACAGATAAACCTAGAAGGTATCAGCTAAATTAAATAAGTCAGACTGAGAAATATGAGATTTTACTCAGCAAGAATTAAAAAATAATAATAAACAAACAAACAAACAAACAAACAAAAAGCAGAATCAGACCTTTAAATATAAAGAACAAATTGATGGTTACCAGATGGAGTGGGGCAGGGTAACATGGGTGAAGGGAACTGGGAGATACAGGCTTCCATTATGGAATGAATAAGTCATGGGAATAAGAGGCACAGCATAAAGAATATAATCAACAGTATTGTAATGGCATTGTATGGTGACAGATGATAGCTACACTGTGGTGAGTATAGCATAATGTATAGAGTGGTAAAATAATTATGTTGTACACCTGAAATTAATGTAACATTGTGTATCAATTACACTTAAGTAAAAAGCAAGGGAAACCATCAACAAAACAAAAAGATAACGTACTGAATGGAAGAAGATATTTGCAAATGATATATCTAATAAGGAGTAAATATTCAAAAAATATAAAGACCTTATACAACTCAATACCAAAGAAAACATAAAACAAGACAAAAACCCACAAATAATCCAATTTAAAAAGGGACTATGTAAAATAAATCAGTCATGGAAAGACAAATATATTATTTCAACTCATTTGTGGAATTAAGAAACAAAACAAGCAATGGAAAGGAAAAAAAGAGAGACAAACCAAGAAACAGGCTCTTCATTATAGAGAACAAACTGATGATTACCAGAGGGGAATTGGCTGAGAGGATGGGTGAAGACGACGATGGGGACTAAGGAAAATAGCTAAAATTAAAAACACAAGAAATAATAAATGCTGGTGGTGATGTGGAGAAAAAGAAACATTTGTGCACGGTTGATGGGAATGTAAATTAATGCAGCAACTGTGGAAATAAGTATGGGAGTTCTCAAAAAATTAAAAATAAAAATACCACATGATCTTGTAACTCCACCAGCTGTTATTTACCCAAAGAAAATGAAAACATTAATTTGAAAAGATGGATGCACCTCTACGTTTATTGCAGAATTATTTACAATAGCTAAGACATGGAGATAATCCAAGTGTCCACAGATAGATGAATGGATAAAGAAGGTGGGGTACACACACACACACATACACATGCAGGAATACTATTTAGCCATAAAGAAGGATGAAATCATGCCTTTTGCCACAACATGGATATGGACAAATCTATAGGATATATTGCTAAGTGAAATAAGTCAGTCAGAAAAGACAAATACCATATGATTTCACTTGAGCATTGAATTTAAGAAATTAAAGAAAATGAGACAATGACAACAAAAAACAGACTTAACTACAGAGAATAAACTGATAGTTGGCAGTGAAGAGGTAAGGGGGTGTAGGTGAAATAGATAAAAATTATTAAGAGTAAACTTATCTTGTTATCCTATACTCCCACCCCCACTTCTGCAACCCTTTGTTTGCACATAATGAAAAGAGCACTGGATGTTATACTATCTGTTGGCAAATTGAATTTAAATAAAATCTTTTAAAAAGTTTAAAAGAAAGTACATTTATCTTGATGAGTACTGACAAATGCATAGAATGGTTGATAATTATGTTGTAAACCTGAAACTATAAAATAGCACTCTATGTTAACTTGGAGAAAAAAAGAAAAAGAAATAATTTTTATTAATAAGGAAATGTTTGGAATAATAGCTACCAAATAGTATATATGTTTTCTATTGAGAGGAATAACTTGTTCAATTTTTAAAATTTATTTGCTTTTTCATCTGTTATTTAATGTTTATGATGAATATGAATCATTTTAACTTTTAGGAAAAAATAGAACTAGTGTTCCTTTCTTAAAAACTTTTAGTTCTGATGGTTTTACTAATATAAAATATATATATTTGTACTCAAATGTATGTGGACAAAGTGAAATAATCAACTAATAAAAATTATACAAAAATATTGCTTATTATTTTTTCAAGCTACAGAGAAAAGTTACTTTATTTAATTCCTACTTCTGTCATAGAGCACAGAGAAACCATGATTTTTCCAGATTTTTAGTACATGACCATATAAAAAAACAACATAAAATTTAACATTTAACTCATCTTTACATATACAGTTCATTGGCATTAAGGACACTCATAATATCGTACAACCATTATACATCTTCAGAATTTTCCAACCTCCACTGAAGGTCTGTACCCATTACACAATAAACTCCCATTTTGGCCCTCCTTTTAGTCCATGGTAACCCCTGGTCTGTTTTCTGCTTCTATGAATTCTACCATTCTAAGAAGCTAATACAAGTGAAATCATACAATACTCCCCCTATTTTGTTCTGACTTATTTCACTTAGTATAATGTCTTCAAGTCTAAATCAGATTTTTTTTACATTTTAAGGTTGAATAATATTCCTTTGCATGTATATACATTTGTTTTATCCATTGGTGTACAGGTATCTATTCAAGTCTTTACTTTCAGTTCTTTTGTGTATATTTTCAGAAGTAGAATTTCTGCATCATATAGTAATTATAAATTTAATTTTTTCCAGGAATGACTATACTATTTTTCACAGCATATGCACCTTTTGTATTCCACCAGCAATGCACTAAGTTTCCGATTTCCCATCTTTGCCAACATTTAACTATTTTATGTCTTCTTTATAAAGCTACTGTAATGGATATAAAGTGGTATCTCATTGTGTTTTTATTTGCATTTCCCTAATGGTTTATGATGTTGAGCATTTCTTTATGCACTTTTTGGCTACTTACATATCTCCTTTGGAAAAAATATCATTCAAGTTGTTTGCCCACTTTTAAAATTTTTTTGTTGGTTGTTTTTTCCTAGATTTTTATATGATCTGTTGGTCTCAAAAGCTTTAAAATCTCATTTTATTTCAAATTATATGCCATTACATTAAGCAAATGGATAAGAAATTCAATAGTGGAAATTCACATAATCCTCTAAACAAAATACCACATTTCATAACTTTATAGTTTTTATCCCTAAGAATCAATTTCCTCATTTTTATAAATAATATTTTGGGAAAAACTGAGTTGAGAACAAATATAAAAATCATTCTTATAGGATAACAAAGCAATAGAAATATATAAATCTTGGGCTAAATTTGAAATATGTCTTATGGCTATCTAAGAATAAAAATGGAATTGAAATTCTTAGCACCAGTTATGTCAGTTATCAAAAGTAAATGATTTCACTAATATGTGGAATTTGACTAACAAAACAAACAAATAACAGAAAAATAAAGAGACAAACCAAAAGAACAGACTCTTAACTAAAGAGAATAGAGGGTAGCTGTGTGGGAGGATGGGTGAAATAGATAAAGAGGATTAAGGGTACACTTATCCTGATAAGCATTGAGTAATGTACAGAATTGTTGACTTGCTATATTGTACACATGAAGCCAATATAACAGTGTATGTTAACTACTGGGATTAAATTTTTTAAAGTATGAAATTTTAAATTTCAAGGGTGCTAATTTATCTTTAAAATTTTCTGAAATTATAGGAATAAGATAATGTTATCTCTTCTATATTTGCTTTTGAGAACCTAATAATTGCCTTTTGTCTTCAAATAATCTTATATTCCAACAACTGATTTTAAATTAGTATATTAGATATAAACACATAGATTATATATAAGCCACATTGAGCAGTGCAACTTTATTCACCTTAGTATTAAAAGACTTTAAGGAAAAAAATTCATTTTACCTTAGTTTTCTGTTAAGTGGCATAGATGCTTTATATATATATATATATATATATATATATATATATATATATATATATAAGACATTTTTGTTACATGATATACAAGATTCATAAATGTGTATACAGGATCTCCCATTAGGTAATTCAACCTTCTTTAAATCACTTTCATCAACGACTGAGAAGATACCTTGAATCTTTCCTTTTCAAACTTTTAAATTATTTTTACAGTTTTGATATACCAAAGTCTTGATATATTTGGAGGAAATGAAACTAAAAGAGGGAGAGTCTGATTTAGTGGTCTGAATTCAACAACAGGACACAGAGCACTCAATACATGTTGAGTTTATAAACAGTGGTTGTGGATGGCATGGAACCTACTACCCAAATCCAAATTTCCCTTTACTCTGACCTGGGAATCCTTGATCCACCGCTTACTAGTTGTGTCATCTTATGCAAGACACCTGAGCTCTCTGTAACTCAGCTTCTTCACTTGTAATGAGAATAGTAAGAGTGCTTGAAGACTAACCATAGTGATATTTATAAAGTACTCAGGATGGCATCTGGCACATGGTATATGTGTCCAATTAATAAAAATCACCATTAAAATTAAAGAAGGGATCCCTGGGTGGCGCAGCGGTTTGGCGCCTGCCTTTGGCCCAGGGTGCCATCCTGGAGACTCGGGATCGAATCCCACTTCGGGCTCCCGGTGCATGGAGCCTGCTTCTCCCTCTGCCTGTGTCTCTGCCTCTCTCTCTCTCTCTCTCTCTCTCTCTCTCTGTGTGACTATCATAAATAAATAAAAATTTAAAAAAAATAAAGAAAATTATATTTTTTTCTTTTTAAATCAAAATTATAAAGTTTTAACAGTAATTTTTCTCATGTCTCACACCACAGTACACAAATAACTGGATAAACTCCTGCCTTGTGGTAACACCCTTTTAAAAGGCCATCTGGTAATCTTGTCATTGTTGTTTGTTCTCACTTTTCTAATTTGTTGGCATGTAATGAAAATTTAAATTCGAAAGACACTAAAATGGAAATGATATTTCAGGCTAAAAATCTCCTAATATATTGAGATAAGCTAATGGTTACTGAAAATATATTCAATAGCTTAATCGCTGTATTTTGCAAGGAAATAATTATTCTATATGAGAGTGTAGTAGGCCAAATTATGTCCACATGTAAAGATGTCCATGTCCTAATTCACCCTGAGAATATGTTACCTTATATGGTAAAAGGAATTTTGTAAGTATGAGTAAATTAAGGTTGTTAAAATAAGGAGATCCTTCTGATCATCTGCGTGTGTCCAATATAAGCACAAGGATAAACACCATTTATGGAAGTACAATATTTTTGACCGGCTGTTTATAATTTCTTGAGATGTACAGTCCTGGAAAAGACTGTAAGTTAAAAATAATTATAGAAAATGGCAAAATGAGAAAATTCAAATATCTTTAGGTGCTTTTGTTGTTGACCATTAGAGCTAATGCTCATCTTATATAGACATGTAAGCAACAGTAAGCCATTAATGTTATCTGAATACTATATTCTTTTTAAGAAATTCATTTTCACAGCATATTATAGTTCTAGGGCTTGTATATTCAATGAAATTATAATGTATATATTTCCTTATTCATAGGTTTAATCTCAATGTAAAAAAATAAAGCAAATGTTAACGTGGATGGAACTGGAGGGTATTATGCTGAGTGAAGTAAGTCAATCAGAGAAGGACAAACATTATATGTTCTCATTCATTTGGGGAATATAAATAATAGTGAAAGGGAATATAAGGGAAAGGAGAAGAAATGTGTGGGAAATATCAGAAAGGGAGACAGAACATAGAGACTCCTAACTCTGGGAAACGAACTAGGGGTGGTGGAAGGGGAGGAGGGTGGGGGGTGGGGGTGAATGGGTGATGGGCACTGAGGGGGGCACTTGAGGGGATGAGCACTGGGTGTTATTCTGTATGTTGGCAAATTGAAGACCAATAAAAAATAAATTTATTATAAAAAAAAATAAAGCAAATGTCGTTGTTTTTCAGAATTGCCCATAAGGTAATACATTTCTCATGTATTACACAACATCAAATAACTATACAAATTTCTAAAAATATTAACACTGATTTTATAATATTACCAATTACCCAGTCGTTATTAAAATTTCATTCATTATCATGTTTTAATAGCTTATTCAAATGAAGATCCACAATCTATTTACTGAATTTACTTCATAAATTTCTTAGATCTTTTTATTCTAGATATTTATTTATTTATTTATTTATTTATTTATTTATTTATTATGTATTTATTTTGCCATTTGTTGTGGAAGAAACCAGTACATTTTCCTATAGGATATTCAGCATCTATTTGGCTGACTGGATCCCTGTTATTTGTATAATATAATTATCCCCCAATATACTGGTACTTAGATGAAGAGGCTTGATGGGATTTAGCTTTAACTTTAGTCAAGAATATATATTCCTCTTGTATCACATCAGAATATACATACTGAATAGGTATAGCTCTTTTTGGATGGTCAGATTCATTGGTGGGTTCAAGTGTTTCAGTGTATTTATTATAGAAATCCCAGTTTTTCACTTATATTCTAGACCTATTATCTTATTCAGGGATCTGCAAATGCTATGTTCTAATTGTACATTTTCTTCCTCATTTATTGGCAGAATTTTTCTAGGAAAAAAAAAAAAAAGATTCTCCTAACTTTTTGTTGCCCAAGGTATAGTTCACATAGAAAAGTCAGCAGAAATGTTTATTTATTTTCATTTATAGCATTGTCTCATGTTTGGTGAATGGGAGCCTCTTTAAGTTCATTTTTATTCCCTTTTAATATGAATTCAATAGTCTTTCAGAGGATCGATCCTTTATTTCTGAATAATACCATTCAGTCTCATTTGTATATAGCTTGCTCCACATCTGATATCTGCCACCTACCTAAGGAACATTGGTTTCTTTGAATAAAAGAATTATTTGAAAAGATTATTTGGCCATTAGAAAACACAATATAGACATTTACAGTGATCATTACTACTGAATTGTCATTGATTCTGAATCTTCATAGAGGGGGGTAGAAGTAGGAAATGTATCATATGCATATATATGCTTACTATGTATATCATATATAATTTCAACATATATGTTTATTTAACATTTTTATTCCTTTTTTTAAGGTTTATGTAGAGAGAGTGCATATGTGAGCTGGGGGCTAGGGAGGGACAAAGGCAAAGGGAGAAAGAGAATCTTAAGCAGGCTCCATGCCCAGGAGAGAGCCCAATGCATGGCTCAATCTCACAACCCTGAGATCATGACCTGAGCTGAAATCAAGACTTGGATGCTTAACTGACTGAGCCACCCAGGCATCTCTAACTTTATTTTTTAATAAAAACACATGAATTCATGCTTATATGGCCAATTCAAATTTAGGACTACAATATTATATCTACTACAGAGGTTGAATTAATATAATTTATTATTTGTTTTCTCTTATACTAAACCTCTTGTTTGCTAATGATATTAGAATAATTTGTTTCTCAAATTCAAACATATACATATGAATATTCAAATATACAGATATAAACATGATTCAGAGGTATATATTCACATATAGATTAATATATCTAGTATAGTCAGAATAACATAAATATTATTACTAACACATGGTCATAAAAAATGTTGAAGTATTTCTTACACTTCATTTCATTGTTAGCTTATATCCCTCTAGGAATGCGCAAATTACTCAGCTTTAAAATATCTTGGAACAATTACTCTCTGTGTGGTTAAACCATTAACTCAATACACAGTTAAGTGCATTTGCTTTAGTTGCTTTTGGATTTTAGGAAACATTTTTTTAAATGTTGATTCTATTTGGTTTCATAATTGCATAAACATTTATACAGTTTCAATGTCAAATAACAGTGTAGATTCAAAGACAGTGGAGTTACCATACCTGTTCTCCCACTTGATTCCTTCTATGTAGGTAACCTCATTTAAGTATTCATCTTATTCATTTATCTTTTTTTACTGTGCTCCTTATTACATGTCTTGTTTCTTCATATCATTTTTAGTCTTTGTGTTCTCTTTGAATAAAATTTTTATATATAAGGAATAGTACTTTCTATGAAATAAGTTATAATTATCATTTTTATACTGCTTCTGAAATAATTTTGCCATCTAAAATATGTGGCATTTGGGGGTGAGGCTCATCTATGATCTCTCTTTCTCTGACTCTGCCTCCCTCTTATTTTAGTTCTATGAAACTCATCACTATTTTTTCAGGATTTTGAGTCATAATAATATTTCCTAGATTCCCAGTATATAGAGGAATTCACCAATGTTTCCTTTTGCTGCTATATAAAATCATTTTGTTCTATTATATCTGATACATTTGGATTTTATGCTTGGAAGGTGTTTGGTATAATCAGTTTGGCCACCAAATGGCTGTTTCCCTTGATGATCTGAACCGTAACCAAGGCTCTCTCTTGGTGTACATGGCTACCAAGTCTCAAATTTAATACCAACAGTTGCTAAACATATATTTGGAGACAGGAGTAAATGCTGCTGCTGTGGTTTTCTTATTCATGGGTCTATTGTGCAATACTGGAACTGCTGAAAATAGAGGTGGCAGATAGGCACTAGATAAATATCTCCTCCATAATGAACTCTCTGGTGGAAATCCACATAAGGTGCAATACCTGAGCACCCTGTCCACATCTCTCTTCCCTAAAACTTTCTATCTCTAATTTCCTAATCTACTTCAATGGTCAACCATTCACCATTAGCTAGGAGTCTATGTATAATCTTATCTCAGATAATGTCTCCTTCTGTACAACACAGATGCACACATGCACTACTTAAAATTCTACCTATATGGAGGATTTATTCCCTCATTATTTTCCTATGCAGTTAACTCTGAATGGAACTTTAATGTAGCTCTAGAATTTTTTGGTCCCACCATCATATCAAGTTGAAACATCTATTAATCTATAAGCCTGGTCCAAGTTTTATTCTTACTTTGTCAGCTAGTCATAAGCAAAATTCATGAGGCCATTAAATAGTAAGAGACAAGAGTCAGTGCAAAAGTGAGAGGTGACATAGATTGAATGTTTAAAGAGGTGATTAAGTTAAAATGATGTCTTTAGGGTGGGCCCTATCCAATAATACCAGTGTCCTTATAAGAAGAGAAATTTAGTGTGAGTCTGGGACTCTGCTTTTATTAGGGCCCGAGGGTAAGATGACTAGGGTTTTACAAGTTTACCATTTATTGTCAAATTTAAACCATAAGAGCGGGAATTAAGATACATGTTGGGAAAAGAGTCACTGAAGTGGTTGTTTATCTAGGTTACCCAGGGCTTTCTAAAAGGGGAGCTTCATGAGTGGGGTGGCCTGATTCCTTATTTAGTTGGTTTCCTAGTACCTGTGACATATAGATGAAAATACACTTTGGGATCATGTCTTTGAGATGGATGTCTCAGCAATCAACAGCTAAATATCCAGCACTTGCACTATAGAGTAATGCTGGCTTGTAAAATACATTTATGTGTTTCTTCCTCTTCAGTTATTTGGAAGAATTTTGAGAAGGATTGGTATTAATTCTTCTTTAAATGTTTGGTAGAATTCACCCATGAAGCCCATCTGGGCCTAGGCTTATTATTTGTTGGAAGATTTTTTTAAGTGTTTATTTAAATTCCAATTAGTTAACATTCAGTGTAATATTAATTTCAGGTGTGCAATATAGGGATTCTACACTTTCATACAACATCCAGTGTTCATCACAACAATTACTCTTCTTAATCTCCATCAATATTTAACCCATTCTCCCCCCACCTACCCTCTGGTAAACATTAGTTTGTTATCTATAGTTAAAGTCTATTTCTTGGTTTCTCTCCATCTCTCATTTTTTCTCTTTGGCCATTTGTTTTGCTTCTTAAATTCTACATATGAGTGAAATCATATGGTATTAGTCTTTCTCTACCTGACTTATTTCACTTAGCATAAGACTCTCTAGCTCCTACCCATGTCATTACAAATGGCAAGATTTCATCCATTTTGAAAGCCAAGTAATATTCCAGTGTGCATATACACCACCTCTTCTTTACCCGTTCATCAGTTGATGGACACTTGGGCCCTTTCCATAGTTTGGTTATTGTAGATAATGCTATAAACATCAGGGTGCATGTATCCCTTTGAATTAGTATTTTTGTATTCTTTGGGCAAATATCCAGTAGTGCTATTGCTGGATCATAGGATACTTCTATTTTTGACTTTTGGATGAATCACCATACTGTTTTCTAGAGTGTCTACACCAGGTTGAACCCCCAACAGCATGGTAAGGGATTCCTCCTTCTCCACATCCTCACCAGCACTTGTTGTTTCTTGTGTTGTTGACTTTAGCCATTCTAAAGTTGTGAGGTGATGTCTCATTGCAGTTTTAATGTGTATTTCCCTGATGAGGAATGATTTTTTTTTAAGATTTTAGTTATTTATTCATGAGAGACACAGACACACACACACACACACACACACACACACAGGCAGAGACACAGGCAGAGGGAGCAGGCTCCATGCAGGGAGCCTGATGTGGGCCTCGATCCAAGAGTCCTGGGATCACACCAGGAGCCAAAGGCAGATGCTCAACCACTGCCACCTAGGCATCCAAGGAGTGCTTTGTTGAGTATCTTTTCATGTGTCTGTTGGCCATCTGGATGTCTTCTTTGGAGAAATGTCTATTTATGTTTTATGCCGATTTTTTATTTGGATTATTTAATTTTTAGGTGTGAGTTGTATAAATTCTTTATAGATTTTAGATACTAACCCTTTATCAGATATGTCATTTGCAAATATCTTCTACCACTCTGTCAGCTACCTTTTAGCTTTGTTGATTGTTTCCTTCACTGTGTAGTTTTTTATTTCTTTATGTTTTAAGAGAAGAGTAGGTTTAACTTGGATTTTGCCGTGGGAAGCCAAAAGAGCCCTAAGTTTTATTATCTTCCTTTCTCTTGGTATAGTAGTTTCAATACAAAGTATGTTGTGAGTTCGTAATGTATACTCCTTTCAGTCTATTTCTGTAGGACTTAATATGCTCATATGAAAAGCAAAATTCTGATCTGATGAATTTATTTATAGAACCTGATATGGAATAAAGTTATTTGCATAAAATAACCTTTGAAATTTAATTTAATTTAATTTAATTTAATTATTTAATTTAATTTAATAAATACTTCTCAATTTACTTTACAACAACAACAAAAAAAAGTGTTTGGGTAATTTGAACTGAAGAAGTTCCCAGATATTTTAAATTATTTTGTATAAATCACAACTAAAACATTTCTAATCATAACACAAAGAAAAGGAAGATTCATGCCCTCTGTTTCTGTAGTTCTTCTGTTTGCTCTATTTCTTGTTAAGAGGTAAAACTTGAAATGTCCTATTAGTATTTTCTTACTGGCTCCCTTCAGTTTTGTCCAAGTTTGCTTCATATATTTGTGTGCTCTTAGATCATATGCATTTGTATTTTTATAATTTTACATTTTTCTAGTAAATTGATCCTTTTAAAATTATATAATATTCATTGTCTGTTATGAGAGCTTTTCACAAACTATTTAGACTTTATTTTTTTTAATTTTTATTTATTTATTTATTTATTTATTTATTTATTTATTTATTCACTAGAGACACGGGGGGGGGGGGGGCAGACACACAAGCAGAGGGAGAAGCAGGCTCCATGCAGGGAGCCTGATGCGGGACTCGATTCCAGATCTCCAGGATTACGCTCTGGGCTGAAGGCAGCGCTGGGCCACTGGGGCTTCCCCTATTTTGACTTTAAAGTCCATTTTGTATGATAGAAGTATGGCCACCCCTGCTCTTTTTCATTACCATTTGCATGGACTATCTTTTTCCATCATTTCATGTTTGGTTTATGTGTGTCATTAGATCTGAAATGAGTGTCTTATAAACAGCACATAGTTGGGTCTTTTAAAAATCCATTCAGCCATTCTTTGTCTCTTCTTGTTGCTATATCTTTTGATTTGGAAGTTTAATCCATTTGCACTTAAAGTACTTATTTGGAAGGACTTGCTATTGCTCTGTAGTTCATTATTTTCTGTCTGCCATAACATAGTTTTTGTGAAGCCTCTCCTCTTTTAATGGCTTCATTTGTGTTTCATAAATATTTTTTATAGTGACATTATTTGACTCCTTTCTCATTTTTTTCTGTGTGTCTTCTATTGGTATTTTCTTAGTGGTTACCGAGGAAATACTAAAATATAACAATCTACAGTTGTCCCTTGGAAAACATGTTTTTGCACTGCATGAGTTCATTTATTAAGTAGTTTTTTCTCAATAAATATGTACAATACTGTAAATGTCTTTTCTCTTCCTTATGATTTTCCTTTATCTAGCTAATTTATTGCAAAAGTACAGTATGTAATACATAGAGCATATAAAATATGTATTAATCAACTGTTGATGTTATCGGTAAGGCTTCAGTCAACAGTAAGCTTCTAGTAGTTAAGTTTTGGGGAAGTCAAAAGTTATATTCAGATATTCAACTGTGGGGAAAGTCAGTACCCCTAATTCCCACATTGTTCAAATGGTCAACTGTACTTTAAACAGATAACTTCAATCACATATTAAAATTCTACTTCTTTAAATCTCCTTCTACACATATTTTGTGTTATTGATGCTATAAATTATATCTTTTAATATTTCATGCCCATTAACATAGTTTTATAGGTGTATTTATTCTTGGTACATTTTTCATGATTTTGTAGCTATTCTAGCTTTTAAATTCTATACCAGAATTAAAAGTGATTTATATACCAACCTAACAGTATTTCAGGATTCTCTATTTGTCTCTATGTTTACCTTTACTAGACAGTTTTACATATTTGTATGACTTTATTTTGTTATCTAGTGTCCTCTCATTTCAACTTAAAGGAATTCCTTTAGCATCTAGTGGTCCACATATCTTGTGTGGGGATCAGCACCCTCAATTTTTTTTTAATCTAGGAAGGTACTTATTTCTCCTTTTATTTGAAGGATAGTTTTTGATGGTTATCTTTTTTTTTCTCTCAGCACTTTGAAAGTGCTACCACTCCTTTCTGACTTGCAATGTTTTCTTCTGAGAAACTGATAATCTTATTGGAGTTCCCATGTACATGATGAATCACATCTCTCTTGCTGCTTTCAAGATGATTTCTTTGTCTTTTACTTCTGACAATTTGATTATAATATGTGTCTATGTAGGACTGTTGGGGTCATCCTGGTTGAAAATTTTTTGAACTTCTTGCATCTGGGTGCCCATTTTGTTCCTCAGATTTGGGAAATTTTAGGCCATTCACATAGCTTCTCTGTCCCTGTCTTGCCAGTGGAGGTGGTTATAACATAATACCGTAGACTAAGTGGCTTATAAATAGCAAGTTCATTTCTCACAGTTCTGGAGGCTAAGAATCTGATCAGGGTGCCATCATGGTTAGGTTCTGGTGAGAGCACTTTTCCAGGTTACAGACTGTTATCTTTTCATTATATCTTCACATGATGAGAAAGGATGAGAGAGTTTTCTGTACTCTTTTTTTTTAATAAGACCACTAATTAAATTCATAAGAGCCCCACCTTCATGATCTCATCAGCTCCCAAAGTCTCACTTCTAATACCATCTCATCTGAGATTAGAACTTCCACATATGAATTTGAGTGGGACACAAGCATTCAGTCCATAACAATGTCATTCTTTGTCTCTTTTCCTTAAGGGATTCCCATAAGGCTTATACTGGCCATAAGTCTCTCAGGCTTTCTTCATTTTTCTTCATTGTTTTATCTTCTTGTTCTTCTGACTCAATAATTTCAAATTACTTGACTTCTAGTTCATGGATTCTTTCTTCTGCTTAATGAAGTCTCCTGCTGAACCTCTCTAGTCAATTTTTTTTAAAAAAATATTTATTTATTTATGAAAGACACAGAGATATGGGCAGAGGGAAAAGCATGTTCCCTTCAGGGAGCATGATGTGGGACTTGATCCCAGGACCCCACGATCACGCCCTGAGTCAAAGGCAGATGCTCAATCACTGAGCTACCCAGGTGCCCCTCTCTAGTCAATTTTTAAATTCAGTTATTCTAGTCTTTCTGATTACATGTAGTTGTCTGTTTTTGTAACTGACTGAACATTTCTAAGATGATTATTTTAAATTCTTTGTCAAGTAATTCATAGTTCTCCTCTTTAGGGTTGATTTCTGGAGATTTATTGTATTTTGATTGTGCCATGCTTCTCTGTTTGTTTGATGCTTCCTTGCCTGTTTCTTTTGCTCAGATATGGGCATTTGAAAAAACCATAACCTTTCCTTGTTGTTAGGGACTGGCTCTGTACAGAAGACATCTATTAGTGATCCTGGATAGAGATTCTTGGAGCACCCTCTTTTTGGAAGGTGCATCTTTTCTTGGGGTCTGCATGCAACATTGCAATTAGAGAAATTTGCAGGTTTCTTTTTCAAAAGAAATCTCTTGCCCTCATGGTGTCTGTCTGCAGTACTGTAGTTTCTCTGGTGCTGTCATAAGCTACTGGGTTCTTCTTTGTTTTGTGTGGTGACCAAACATAGAAAGTATGCTGTTCCCCATCAGTACTTTGAGACAGGTAAGACAGAAAACAGTCCCTGTGGATCCTCCCAAAAGCTGGAATGTTGGACATACATTCCCTTCTTCTTCCCTTCCTGTTGAGAGTATAGCTAAGCTACTCCATGATACTCCTGCCTCAGCATCCTTTTTTGTTTGGCTGAATGGTCTTCAGAGCCTTATATTGACACTGGCATTCATGCATAAAAGTCTGCAGACTCACAAGTAAATATAATTTTATGATACTATTCTCTAGTGGCCCTTATGATAAGGAGATTCCTCCAGTCCCCAAGGCCTTCCCTTTGTGCACCCCTTAGGTAAGATCCCCATGGAGCTTACTAAACCCTACCTGCCCCCCATACTCTTTTCCATGATGGCTGTACCAATTTACATTTCCAACAGCGTACAAGGTTTCTCTTTTCTCCACACCCTCACCAACATTTTTAATTTCTTGTCTTTTTTATAATAGCCATTCTAACAAGTATGATGTGATATTTCACTGTGGTTTTGATTTGCATTTTCCTCATGATTAGTGATGCATATTTTCATGTACCTATTGTTTATTTGTATGTCTTCTTTGGAAAACGCCTATTCAGATCCTCTGCGCAATTTTTAATTAAATTGAGTTTTTTTGCTATTAAGTTGTATGAGTTATTCATACATTTTGGATATTATCCCCTTATCAGACATGATTTGCAAATATAGTTTCTCTTATTTAGTTGCCTTTTCATTGTTGATTATTTCTTTTGCTGTGCAGAGGCTTTTTAGTTTGACATAGTACCACTGGTTTATTTTTGCTTTTGTCGCCTTTGCTTTTGGAGTCAGATCCATAAAAACATCACCACAGAGATTACTGCCTCTGTTTTCTGCTAGGAGTGATAGTTTTAGGTCTTACATTCAAGTCTTTAATCCATTTTTGTGTATAGCATAAGATAGTTATATTTTTTGTTGTATGTGACTGTACAGTTTACACAACATCATTTATTGAAGAGACTGTTCTTTCTACACTGAATATTCTTGTTTCATTTGTCATAAATTATTTGACCATTTATGCATGGCTTTATTTCTGAGTGCTCTATTCTGCTCCGCTGAGCTATGCATCTGTTTTTATGCCAATACCATACTGTTTTGATTACTATAGCTTTGTAATATAGTTTGAAATCCAAGCATAATGCCTCAAACTTTGTTCTTTTTTTCTCAAGATTGCTGTGTAATGGAAATTTTAAATGAAAATGCAAAAGCATTTAACTGGTTTATAGATTTATTTAAATTGCATAATTTGTATTTCATAATCTGTATATGTATTTTATTTTATTCTTACCAGATGAGTAGATACATTATGTAAAGTTAATTCTAGTGTCTATTTCACTTACTGATAAAAATATATCTACTAATACTCAACCTTTATCCTACTGATGAGTAAGAACTGAAAGAAAAAGTTATCATAAGTAGCCCAATATTTTATTTTCCTCTGTATCATCATTTTCAGTATAAGTCTGGCAGTTTCCATAATATACTAACCTTGCACTCATTGTGAGTCACACTGAGTTGTCAAACGTCATGGGTCCACCAAAATTCTGTGCATATGAGCTGTATGTGAATGGGGGGGGGACAAGGAATGGCTAAAGACACATATTGTGAGTGTATTTTTCTGTTAATATATATATGCTCCACTGCCTCACTGTATTTCACTTCTAAAGCATAAGCTCCACACTATAATTATTAAGAATTTCAAGGAAGCTATAGCAGAGCATTTAACCAATGTGTAACCCTTTTGAGAATATCTATAACACAGTAGTTTACTTAATTAAATGAACATTACATAATCTCTCACTTTAGGTAGGGCACAGTCCTCTTTTATGTGTTTACTTAAGTCAGGCTCACTCAAGCTGGTCTCCCCTTTAATTGGCTCAAAATTAAATAACCAACAACCTTAGTTATATCTGCAAAATTACTTCACTTTTGCCATATTTTCAAGGCCAGAAGCAAATGATATATCCTGCCCACACTCCAAGTTAGGAAAAATTGGGTAGGACATGAACACCAGGGAGTAGCAATAGTGGTAGCCAAACAATAGTCTGTCCACCACACCCACGAAGCAGATCTCTGACTTTGAACACTGTATTTCCCATAGGGAAATAGCCCTAGAATCTCATTCACTGAGTATTCCTTCCTTTTGTTTTGTTCCTTATTGGAGGATAATATGAAAAAGAAGTACAAACTCTTAGTTGACCTTAAAGATTTACCGAAAAGCTCATGTAAAATGTAAAGTACAAAGTACCTGTTTTATGTCATGTTTGGGTCAACTAGGAAATCCCCTTATAGCACCATTATAAGCATTTTCATATTATTTCTTAGAATTTTCTGGTAACTAACAATTTTTCTTACCAGCAATCAGCATTTTAGTAGTAAAATTACTTGAAGAAATGTCTTTTTTTTTTCTATAACTATGCTTCTACTAGAAATTGCTGTGAGAAATTTCTATTGATATCTTTTAAGTGTAAGGATATAAAAGTTTATATTTAAAATAGATTTGTGGTTAAAGGGAATGAAGAGTCTATAATTATACAAAGGTTGATTTATTCTACTTCCCAAAAAGAAAGGAATATGATTTTCTTATTATTATGTACTTGATTTGGAACTGGTCTGACTCAATGTTCAAATAAGTTATACATGCTTCAGAATGAAGTTATGATAATATTTAGAGATTTTTTATTTTTAGGAATTGCTAGCTCATTTTCATTTGTCTAAGGCTTTGTTTCAATAATTCAGATCATTTTATCAGGGTCATGGTGAAATGTTCTGGAAAAAAATTATCAGGAATAATTTTCAGTGCATTAAAATAGAAAAAATGCAGACATAGCATTGAGGAAGAATGAAAAATATAACGACACATGCAATTTTTATATAGAGAAAGATTTTCAAAGGCCCACAAAGTAGATGAAATATAAATCCAGCACATGAACATTATCTGCTAACTTCCAACTTACTATCCAATTATAAAACTGTCATTCACCATCTGTCAGACTCCATGTATGGACATTTGTCTCCATGATGAGTCACTGCAGGGAGCTATCAGTATTACCATTACTTTATTTAATGAGGACCCTGTCCATGTGCAACCCTCCTGACAACTTGTATCCATATCATTCATTATTGTCAGGCTACAATTAAATGAATGGAAGCCGCATCTTATCCAGCCATTTCTTTAGAACATGTAACAAATGCTAACTTTTAATAATCTGAAGAGAATGAGAGTCAATTCTTCCTTCAGGCCTTCTCCAACAGATATTTGCATAGGTTTAATAATAGGCCAAATATTTAACCTTTACCAAAACACAATATTCCAAATTATATTTCAACTACTAGGATGATGTTTATCCAAAAAATGATTGAATAATCCCACAATACCAGTCTTGCTCAAATGAACAGGTGGCTTTTCTACATCTAACATCCTTTTTATATGTATAGATATAAAGCTTTTATAATTTAAGTCCATGACAGATTTCAGACTCATCTTAAGTACTCTTACATAATCAAGTTTCTTTTTTTTTCATAATCAAGTTTTGACTAATAGATTAAATTGCCATTTTTTTTAGTCTCTGTTATTGGGCTAAAGCCTAGTAATTTTTTATATAACCTATTTTCATTGATGTTAGAGGATTCTTTAGGAACTGTTAATAAATTATAGAATTAAATAAGTTAAGGGAAAGGAGAGGCTAAGAGTAAATTATGCTTAGTAGTGCACAAAGCTCTAAAAGTTAACAAATTAAAGGGATATATATATCCTAATAATTCATGAATTCTACTAGAATTTTCATTAAAAGACATACAAAAAGAATCAACGCCATATAGACAGAACAATAGTTTTGCTACATCAATATCTCCATTGTCCTAGTTTCTATTACATTTCATGCCAAAATGATGTTTTGTACTTTTGCTTGAAGGCTTAAAAACTGGGGAAACAGTAGATAGAACTTTGGTGGGAACAGGAATGCACTACCGTAGGCAAGAATACATTTTGAGGAATGAACCTTCGATAATCTGAGAGCCTTTGTGAACTTATATACAGATGACTATATTTAACAAGAAAAGGACAGCACTGGTGAAACTGCAAAGTTTCATAAGGGGATTTTCTGGAGTAAACTTCAAGAAGCAAAGCAAACTACTGATATGCAGTTAAAAATTGTGTAAACTGTGTTGATCTTTAGCACATAAAAAATGAAGTAGTGTTGAAAAAAAGGCAATACCCATGTTTCTAGTAAGATTTTCTGCTTCAAGTCAATAATTTTATAGAGATACAAAGAATTCATTTAATCACTTTTACCTATCAGTTAAAAAAAAATGAATGGGGAATATATACCAGAATCTGTCTTCCCCATGCATTTGAGAATATGGAAAGTTTAGCTATAGAAGTATTCAAAGTACTCTTTCCAGTTCTTTATTTTCTTGTCTTACCGGGTTTCATTTAATGAAAAATTAACCATCATGTTATTTCTTCAGACTAGCAAGTCTGACAATTTCATCAACATGTTGTCATATTGTCTAGGTGTTCCCTCAAGGGAGAAAAAGAATTGAAATAAGAGTATCTAGAAAGTAATTTTATAATTTATCTATGCTAAGAACTAGTAAAATAAGTCTTCTGACTCTGTCATATAGTAATTGCATAAAATGCTTCCTCATTTTTAGAGTTCAGGAGCAAAGATCAGGCATTTTTTTTTTCATGCCATAGTAAATGAGTAGCAGGGACATGTGTTGACTGTAAGAATATATTTAATATAGACTGAATTCATTCATTCAACCTTCAGGAGTCCTTAAAACATGCAATTGTGTAAAGTCCTTAGTATGCAGATGATGTCACCTTGAGAAACCTAAGAAATTACTTGGGGAGACATGTGAAAATATATAAAAAGAAAAGTTTTCTAGGAGTACAGACTTTAGCACACTAATTCTGCTTGAGACAACTGACAATAACTTCTTAGAAGATGTTAATTATATTCTGTAACAAAAAGCATGAAAAAGCTTTCCAGTCATGAAAAACTTATTGGAGTATTTTTTTTTTAAAGACACTTTTAAGAGGTTAATTTTTTTTTTATTTATTTATGATAGTCACAGAGAGAGAGAGAGGCAGAGACATAGGCAGAGGGAGAAGCAGGCTCCATGCACCGGGAGCCCGACGTGGGATTCGATCCCGGGTCTCCAGGATCGCGCCCTGGGCCAAAGGCCCACGCCAAACCGCTGCGCCACCCAGGGATCCCTGGAGTATTTTTTGCTTAAACTGGAAATCAAATTTCTTCACGGTGGTCTACTGCTAAGATTCTGGGAGATCTAATTTTATGTTCTGTAGATAGTTTTCTAATAATTAAAAAATAAATATATTTATAAAATTTATAAAATAAATTATTTTATTTATAAAAGAGTTTTATTATTTATTGGACATTTATTTATGTTAAATAGTTAATGCCCATAAATTGGTCATTGAATTAATATCAAATAAGCATTAAATATTTTAAAATACTGAATTTCAAGAGGAAATTCAATCAAAAGGCCTCACCAACTTTAGGAACCTAAAATTAACTAACTCAGTTGGACCTTAATTTTAAAGAATACAGGTCAATCTGTACTGTAAACTGACTGACTAACGGGAAAAAAATTATCTTCTGAAAGAGTATGAAATTCAGGCATACCATCTAAACTATTATACTCTATGTAGATAATTTTGGCTTATTTATATGCATTGTTGACTATTTTTATTACTGTAAGGTTCTCAAATCAAAAGAGGAATTAAATCTTCTAAAATCGCTCTTTCAAAGAAAGAGCCTGCAGGTAGACTTATAGAAGTATCAATCTAGAAGCTACTGAACTTGGAAGATAAATCTGTTGAAGAAAAATAATGACTATCTTACAAGATTATGGTTAAGTAAAACTCTAATAGGGAAATAATTTGCTTTATAAAGATTTTAAAACAAAAATAAAAAGAACCAAAAAAATCATAGCTAAGATGTGTGCTAAAATGCCTATTAAGAAGCACATTATTTACTAGGTGTGAATATATACTGAATTGAATTTTTTTTTAGAAAATTGGTTATATCATTATACCAAAACTTGATGGGTGAACAAAACAAAATTTTTTCACATTGTTCGCAAGTCTGTGGGTTGACTGGGCACTAAGCAGTTTTATGCCAGGCTTGATTGATCTCAGCTTGGCTCCTTAATGCATCTGTAGTCAGATGGCAGTCTGGCTGAGGACTGGCTCCTGTAGGATAGCATCATGTTTCTGGTGTTTGGCTAGCTGTCTGCTGGGACAGTGGGAGTCTCGGGGCAAACGTCTCTCATCAACCAGCATGCTAGCCTTGGCTTATTCCCAGAGTGGCTAGACAGCATCCCCAGACAACAGCTGAAGCATGGAAGTCCTCTTGAGGACCTTTGTCCTCTCCACTGTGTGCTATTTGTCAAAAGAAGTCAAAAAGCCAGCCTGAATTTGAGGAGTGGCAGAAGCCTACAGAATTCATTTTTTGGTAGGAATTCCCAAATATTCCCATTGCAAATATGAGTGATTACAGGGAAGAGACTGATTTCTGCCATTTTTCTCAAGCAACATACCATTTTATGCTATTAAATGTTTATGTTACTTTGCACATTTTGCCAAGTAGATTGAAGTAAACAGTTGATCATAGTCAACTCTGAAATTTCAAAATTACTCATCTGACTTATAAAATGCAGGAATGCTATAGCTTACAAAACTAATATACCCTGGCATTATGTGAATTTTTCTTTAAAGTCAGAAATTAACTCAAAATGTGAGTAAGAAAACACAAATAATGACCAGAGCTTGAGAGTGACTTCAAAAAACACTCACATAGACAGAGAGAACCTGCAATATCTCTTATCTGAAAGTTTAAAGTTCACTCTACCGGAGAAAATTAAATATATGTAAAAGTATAATTTCATAAAAACAAGGTTCTATAATACAGAATAAACAAGCAGCCCATAAATCTGAAAAAGGGGATTTAGTGACATAAAAACTTCTATTACTGTTACATTATAAAGCTCATATAATGTTGTATTACTTTCCAACCCAATACAGATGAAATTAAGTTTTATCCAGATGAGAAGTATACCTACTTTACAAGTTATAATCATAACTGGGGATGCAATATTAAGGACTGAGTATGTGTTTGAAAGTGAAGAAGACATGTTATTCTTTTCTTAGGGAGTTTTCCTCACCAAGAAACAGAAAGCAATTGACTTGCAGGCAATTAATAGGATCTATACTAATTATTTTATGTATTAGATATTATTAAACATTTTGCAGGTGACATTATAATTTTAGTAAGACTGCAATTTTACTAAAAAGAGCAAATTCTTTGTGCTAGACACTGTCAATTCTTAGGGTCTTCACAATACCACTTTAAGGGTTGAGAATATTTTTATTCACATTTTATGTAAAAATAAATCAAGCCTTAGAAAGTGTACTTTTCTTTTTTGGAAAAGATCCTATGGTTAGTAACTGGTAAAGCCAGGATTCAAATTTTAGCAACCTCACCCTTGAAATTGTGTTAACAGCTACATAAGTGCTTTTGAATACTACAGAATAATACCAAACTATGCTGCTTAATTCCTGATATTTTAGTTTAGATTTGCTGATATTTAAATTTGGTCAAAATAAATGATTAACATAAACAACAAAAGCTAGTGTGCACACAATTGATCTCTGTATTGCCATTGCTGGGTACACAAATACATTCTGAAGACTATTTGGCGTTATCTTTGTACCCTTTGACTTTGCCTCCCCTGTATTTTCTCCTTCATATCTTGTGCCTATTTGCTGCTTTTGGCATACTTTTTCCTCTGACCTACCTGACTTACCTTCCAGTTTGCTGTTTTATCAGCTGTGCCTAGTGTGTACTAGACTATATGCAACCACTAAATTTAATTTTTAACTTATAATAGCTATATTTATTTTTCCAACTCTATATCCCTAAATATATCTTCAATTTTATCCTTTATGTTTTTAAACATAGTCTGCCTATTTCATTCTTATCTGTTCAGTTTAATACCTCATAAACATACAGATCCTTTTCTGAAGTTCTTTGTTTCTGCTAGTTATCATAGAGTAAGTTTTTTGTATGTCTGAGTATCTTTGACTCTGGGTTGGATACCGCATCTCAAAAGTCATTTGCAGGAATAATTTGAGACATATAGTAAAGATACATAGCTCCCAGGAGATTTTTTGTTTGTTTCTACAAAGTTCCCAGAATACTACTATTCCAGTGACTGATCAAATTTTAACTTAGTACCAGAAATTCATCCCAGAGCTGTAATATTGTGTGGAATTTTTTATCATTCACTTTTCATTGAAATTTTAGCCCTTAGCAACGCAAGCTTATTGTGGAGAAGGTTTCCTGCTAGACTCCTCACTTGCGCAACTCCCAGGATATTAATTCAATTCCATTGGTCCTCTGAGAATATTAAACTAAAGGCTTTATTTTTCCTTAATCTGCAAATGCCTTTGGGGCAAAAGGTGGTATTTGGGTTTATTTTAGTGTTCCCTTAACTTTTCACTTTTAACTTTGTAAACTGTTACTCCCTTGTCATTACTCCCATGCTTTTAAAAATTCATTTATCAAGGATTTTGATTGTTCATTGTTTTTCAACAATTATTATTAATTATTAGTTGAGAAAATAACTTGAATTACTTAATCTGTCATTCTGTAAACTGAAAATTTCTAAATTCATATGCTTATACAGAGACATAGTGAAAGAAAGAAAGGTTTAAAAGCCTGATATATCTGATGAAACAGGAATGAGATTAGTGTCAAGAAGGAAAATGGACACAGTAAAGGGAGACTGGAGACTCTTAATGACAGATGTAGATAACTTTCTAATTTTAATAATTAATTTCATCTATGGTTTGAAAAAATATCCTTGTATTTAAGTTTTTATTGAACTATTGTTTTGCAAATATGAAGGTTAGATATTACTGTACACTTACACTGTGAAAGTGATTAATTATACTTAAATTGCTTCTATTACTTCAAGGCCTACTCATGACGAGGTAAGGTAATATTTTAGATAGTATTTTATTTGTATGTCAACAGTAAAATATTTTTTATTTCTGTAATCCATAGATTTAATTTGGGCATATTTTCATATCTTGTTTTCTGCTCAGGTCTAAGAGTAAATACGTAGCATTTTTGTTTAAGAATGAAGAGCAGAATGACCAAATTTTTATGAGCTAATCTAGTGGGCTTTTGTAAAATAAAATTTAATGATTGTTTCAGTTCATGCATACTTTTATATTCTTACAAGCTATTAATAGGGGAAAGTTATAGAGAGTTGAACTAATATTAAGGAATACAAATGATATTTAAAAGAACATTCTCTTTTTATAACTTGATTATAGAGGTTAAAAAACTAAGAAAGTGTGATTGTTTTCTTCTGCTCTAAATAAATGGGATGGACATAAAAAGCTCTGACCTACTGAACAGCCTTCTACAAAGGCACATCAAGAGAGATTAAAACCATAGAACAAACCTAAGAACAATAACCTCAGCAAAGTAGCAGCATTAACCTCTGGGAAAGCCAAGTGATGAGGCACTGACTAAGCAGGAGTAGCACAGGTCTGTTGCTAACAACTGGATGGAAATCAGGCATGTGCCCCTGCTGAAACAGAACTAAGTGGGTTAAGGGTTTGTTGTCAATGTTGTTTTTATTTCAGAAATGTCTAACTACTCTGGAGAAACTTGACTATGGGTGAAAATTAATTTAATTGATTTAATTGATTTAATATGACCATTTAGTTCTATATTTATCAGATGTTCAAAACAGAGGAATTACCGTTGGTTAAGTATATTATGGAAGGCTGTGAAAGCACCAGTATCACATTGCTAATGCATGTTGCCCTGTTCTGCACTGCAAGAGAGAATTCACATGGGCCCTGTGGAGAAATTTCTGGAAATAACTTAGAGGTAACTTTCTATGAATCCTGAAATGTTTCCCTTCTTTGACCTGTTGCATTAATATCAAAGAATAACCTACATTGGTTTTACAGAAAAGTAATTCAGGCTTAGGATGGGGTTGTTGGTTTTGGTGGAGGCACAAAGGAATGGTGCTAAAGAAGTGAGGGGTTAATATTAGGCAGAATTCTCTGGAACAAGGACCTAGCTTGGACATGCTATGAATGCCTCATTGGCACTGGTAGAAAGCATATGTGGAATTTAGTGTCACACTGGTATAGAATTCCAAACCAGGAGCCAGACCTCCAGGATTGGAATTTTGGCCTTGCATTACCTATTTGATCATGGGCAGGTACTTAACCTGCCCTCTGTTTCTTCAACAATATAATTAAAAGAATACCTACCTCATTGTTTTGCTCTTGTTATTGCTTATTATTTTATTTAGAACAATGCCTGGCTTATATCAAGTGCTCAGTAAATGTGAAGTATATACAAGGATACACAAGAGGTATCTATCAGGACAAAATGTCATAGCACCACAGTTTTAGAGCCCCATAAACAATAGAACTCCCTTAGCTCACTTTCCCTTACTTAAGGTCCATGCAGGTATTTTTCTATTGAAATTATAAAGCTAGATTATATCACCAAAACTTAATGTTCTATTAGACATGGCTCTAACATTTGCTTTTTAAGCCAATTGTGATGTTCTGAATATATTTTATTTATGGTTTTGCTATTCCAAAATCTGTGATATATGTGAATTACTGTAATTAAGATAATTCAAGTTACAATTAGACTGTAATGAAATAAACCAAAGCTTCTTGAACACACACAAGCTTTCCTAATTTGAGTAATTAGAAGCAATTTTATTTGGGTGGATTATCTTTTTACTACCTCCAAAGTCATTCTCTAATAATAATATAACCACAAGAATAGTTTCCTGAAATGGCTTAATTCTGAGTTGTCTGAGACACTGATTGATCATTCCACATAAGAAATCATGAAGTTGGGCAGCCCCGGTGGTGCAGTGGTTTAGTGCTGCCTGCAGCCCAGGGCATGATCCTGGAGGCCCTGGATCAAGTCCCACGTCAGGCTCTCTGCATGGAGCCTGCTTCTCCTTCTGCCTGTGTCTCTGCCTCTCTCTCTCTCTCTCTCTCTGCATCTCTATGAATAAATGAATAAAAATTAAAAAAAAAGAAATCATGAAGTTACTTCTCTCTTGTCTCTTTAAAATGGGTTTCCTAGATTTCAGTTAAGATATAAACCAACTCTAATGTGTCAAAATATGCTTAGAAGGGCTGACAGCCATGGAGTGTGTTTACAGAAAGCTGTTGAACTGACTTAATTACATACATAGAAACTTTCTGAAGAACCAATTCTCAGAGTTATAAGTTCTCTAAGCTGAATAGGACACCAGTGAAGGCCTAAATTCTTTAGTCTTCCCTCTATTCATGCTGCTGCACTGTAGCTTTTTTTCAGTGTCTTTCTACCATGGGCAGGATGACATTCTCCACCCTTTCACATGGGGCTCAGCCACATGTCTTGTTTGCTTTGATCAATGGTTTGTAATCAGATACTATGCAAGCAGAAGCTTGAAACTGGTTTGTGGACTTGGGTGAGGCTTGTATCCTTGGGACTCTGTTATCTCCATACAGCTTTATCTGTCTGAGGAGGATGGGAAGTTAAGTGGAAAAGGGCTGAGTCTTTTCTTTAACCTTGCTGAAAGCAGCCTAGGTCAGTGGACAATCATCCCATCCCCAGCTTTTTGAGTAGTAGTTGCCTATTCAATGCTCAGTTAGCCCTAGAGATGGAAGTATATTGTATGCCACTATGATTTCTTTTTTAAAGACTTATTTATCCTCTTTAGATAGAGATAGGAAGAAAGAGAGACAGAGAGAGAGCAAGCAAGCATGGAGGGAAGAGCAGAGGGAGAGAGAAACTCCAGCAGGCTCCTCACTGAGCCCCAATGTGGGGGCCAAAACCTACAGCCAGATGCTTAACTGACTATGCCACCCAAGGGCCCACTGATATTCTTTGATGGTTAGTTTTATAGCATCACTGCCATAACATCTAACTGATGCATTATAGTCAGATATTCAATTCAGTATTTTCCTTCAACAGGTATAACAATTAATGTTATAACATTAATTCTCTAAATTAACACATGGAATCTGCATAGGCACATAAGATTATTGATACAAGAAGAAAGAGGACAAAACTGCAAAGATCTGTATTCTTAGAAAGGCTATTTCATTGACATCTTCATATTACAAAGCACAATATTTAAGGCTCAAGTAGCAAAGTCTGAAAGTAGTGGATACTATCACAAAGTTATTTTTAAGCTATACATTCACTCATAACATAGGTAATACCGTCTATTTTTAAATTATATGCAAAATTACCCTTACATTCAAATTTCACACAAAGTGGGTAAAAAATAAAAGTATTATGACCAAAATTAATAAAGCACTGCAATATACAACTGCAATTTTACTCCCTACATCTGTATCATGATTTTCTATTTCCATGTGTCTTCCTCTAGTGCTTTATCAAGGACACACAGCCATTTTCCCATACTACATTAAACTTAAAATACAGAATTATATTATTATTTATAATCATGCATGTAGAATAGAGGCATATCATGCATGTAGAATAGAAGGCCATCTTTCAAGTGTAATTTAGAAAGTTGACAATGCTAGACACTGCTCCTGAATACTTCTCCCATTATCTTATTATCAAGTTTGAAATTACACCTAATCAAGTCACTCTTTTGGGTGAGAACACTATTCTTTGAAAACTCCTCAATAACATTTCTACAAAAAGAAATACATGAATTTCTGGGCCTCTGTTTACATATGAACAAGCATCTCTTCATTACCTGGTTTGGTAAAGAGAATAATAGCCTCCCAATGATGTCCACATCCTCCTAATGAGAACCTGGGAATATTCTGTTACATGACAAAGGGGAATTAAAGTAGCAGATGGAATTAAGGTTGCTAATCTGCTGACTGCAAAAAAGGCAGAATATCTCAGTTTACCTGGCTGAGCTCAATATAACAGAAAATGACCTTTTTTTTTAAATTTTTATTTATTTATGATAGTCACACAGAGAGAGAGAGGCAGAGACATAGGCAGAGGGAGAAGCAGGCTCCATGCACCGGGAGCCCGACGTGGAATTCGATCCCGGGTCTCCAGGATCGTGCCCTGAGCCAAAGGCAGGCGCTAAACTGCTGCGCCACCCAGGGATCCCAGAAAATGTCCTTAAATTTGGTAGAGAAGCAGGAGAATCAGACTCAGAGCAATTCAATGTGAGAAAGATTCAAGAAGTCATTGTTGCTACGAAGATGGAAGAGGGTCATGAACCAAGGAATCTCGGAAAGCTCTAGCATACAGAAAAGGCAAGAATACAGATTTTCCCCGAGAGCTCCCAGAAAGGAATGCAGCTCTGCCAACACCATGATTTTTTTTTTTTTTTTAAGATTTTATTTATTTATTCATGAGAGATAGAGAGAGGCAGAGAGAGAAGCAGGCTCCATGCAGGGAGCCTGATGTGGGACTCGATCCCGGAACTCCAGGATCATGCCCTGGGCCTAAGGCAGGTGCTAAACCACTGAGTCTCCTGGGAATCCCCCCAACACCATGATTTTATCCTGGTGGTACTCCTCTTGGAATTTCTGACCTCCAGAATTGCAAGACAATAAATTTCTGTTGTTTTAAGCCACCAAGATTGTAGTAATTAGTTACAACAGTTATACAAATCCAATACACTTGGGTAAGGGCAGAAAAACCTGAGGGGATAGTTCAAACTTCAGGGACAATTGATGGAGGTATGCGAGAGGGACAGTAACATTAGCAGAAATCTGAAAAATTGTCTGAACTGTTGCCTGTTATCAAAGCCAAATGCAGAAAGGATTTTAGCATGGCTTTGGGTAGTGGTTCAAGGCAGATGAACAATGAAAGAAGAAAGGGCTGTCCTGAACAAGTAAGAAGCATGACTAAATGAGTTGAAAATGGAAAATAATAAAATTATACTTACTATACAGTTTTATTGAAGATAGAACTTAGATACACTTACATAGACGTAGACACACATATGCATCAGGTTTTTTAAATTATTGATTAAACTAGCTAGGCATTTTAAAAATCCAAAAAATCTATTATATATTAATATATACAATATATATTATTTAATATATAATAATATATTAAATAATATATATATATTAAAGATTTTATTTATTTTTTCATGAGAGACACACAGAGAGAGGCAGAGGGAGAAACAGGCTTCATGCAGGGATCCCAATGTGGGACTTGACCCCAGGACTCTGGGATCACGCCCTAAGCCAAAGGCAGACGCTCAACTGCCGAGCCACCCAGGTGCCCCTAATTGATTATTTTGAATCCAGGAATTCTACCAGTATTTACAAAGCATGTAATATGGAAAAGTTAAGCTACAAAAAGAAAAACCTCAAAAAAACATAAAGCCTCTGAAAGATACTGTTATGCTATATTTTAGATTATAAAATTAAATTCAGAAAAAAGTAATATAAGTAATATAAATAAAGGGGAAGGAAGCCAGCTATATGGAAGGACTCTTTCAAGGTTTTACAATTACTAACTGGGAAAGCCAGGTTTCAAGTCCAAGTTTACCAACAGTTCTGGTCTGGTTTCATACAAAGGAGTCTAATTATTGGAACTATGGATTCCCAAAATGTCTATAGACAGAAGTTGGTAGGACTGGGAATTTGAATGAAAAATTATGTTTTATTTTTACTAATATCTCATTAAAATTTAGTATTTCTCTATTAATGAATCAAGACAACAAATCACAGTAGTATTATGAGTGTCCGTAATTTTGTCACAACATAAACCATAGATAATTTCATAAGACTTCACAATACTGCAGAAATCTCAAATATTATTTACCTTTACCATTAAATTAAAATGATCAGAACCATGGCTATACTGCACTATTCAATGCCATAGTAAAGGATAATATATGCTATAATATCACAGTTATGTTTTGACATTTATTTCAATAAACTTAGTTGTTTCATAATTTTGTGTGTATATATATGTGTGTATATATATATGGGTTATTATTACCATATATGTTATTATTACTATCACTATTCTGAGAGTGGTCAGTTGCCCTCACCAAGCTATCAAATGTATCCATGGCAAAAATATGAAATGATTAGGAGCTCAAACTCAACAAGTTGTCTCTCTAGCATGTTAGTTGATTATTATAAAGGTGTTACATTGTAAAGTATAACAATATTTTTCTTACTTGGTTTATCATATTACAAAATGAAAATGTTTCAGTTAAATCATTCTCAAATGCAGTCTTAGTTCTATTTGGACAATTTTTGTTTCATATTGACTCTACAATTACATGTATATAAAATACCTATTCATTGTTATCATGCACATATAAAAAGCTGATAATCAAATATGCATCTGACAAAATGGATGTTAAAACTCTTCAGATTCATTTCTCCCATATTAATACAAATTTTCATCATCCATAAAGGATTATAAATATATGAAAGAAGGCATATAATGATAAGTTATGTACATATCAGAGATAAACACATTCTACATCAGAATGACAATATTATTGAAATTTGGGAGATGGCAATTTTATTAGCTAGTTCTTCAATTAAATCTTAATCTCCTCTTATTTCCCCAAGTATGGTAATATAAGCTAAGGAATGCCTTGATCTGTATGACATCATTGATTATCCCGATAGCAAATGTTTAAACTGTGCCTAGTAATACAGAACAAAGGATATTTGATAGTAGACCTAAAGCCATTTAACCATTGATCAATCTCACTTCAAAGAGGTTCCTCCTTAATTACATTGTTCTGTTTTAAAGGCTATTCACTGAATAATTCTCAGACTCCTACCAAAATTCACCACTGAAACTCAGTTCTAGTTCCTGTCTGTCACAGGTTAAGTAAAGCAGATACATTAATTCATAGAGATCTTGATCACTGCTTCCTTCTTAACACATCTAGAAAATGGGCAATGCATTTTTGTTTTCTCTTGGCAAGCTGGGATTACTGTGAATTGGCCAGAAATATTATTCTGATTATTTTTTCTTCCTCTCTTCTGATGCTTACCTTTTGAGGTGAATGTGGAGAAAATGGAAAGTGTCCAATGAAAATATAGAAAAAAAAAAAGAGTAAAGCAGGATGATTTATGAATGGAGATGAAAGAAACTGAAGTTAGTCCAGCATAGGGAAAGCTGACAAAAGGGAACAATTGAAGGAGATGGATTAACAGAGCATTCGTGCAGAGGAAAGAACTGAGGATGTTGATGGTATTAGGTAGAATAGCTTTGGCTGCACCTCAAATTAACTTGGCATAAGTCTGATGCTACATTTTCACACAACCATAATACAGAGTAGCTATAAATTTGTTGAATGATGTAGCACAAAGATGTCATCAAACCCCTAGTTCCTTCCCATCTTTACATCCCGTTCTCTGCATGCAGCTTAACTTTAAAGATTACCAGATGGCTGCTGTGTTTTGTAAGCATCATGGTCAGATGTTGCTTACCACACGAGAAGAGGAACTACTCTGGTGTTCTTCATTTTCAAGACCTTAAGAACCCCCAGCTCCATAAGGGTCAGAACTGCTTTGCAAGCCCACATGTAAGTCAATTGGTGGCAAGAAAAATGCAATTATATTTGCTAAGAGTCACTCTCCCTGCAAGTTGTACAGTACAGTAGATTCATTAAAATTTTACTTTTGTACTAGAGAGGAGGAAGAGAGAGTTAGGACATCGAGAAGCATCGACATTGGCTAAGTAGTTGTTCAGAAACAGGAGATATTGGCAATTAAGTGGCTGAAAAAAATACCTTTTTTTCTTGCTAGAACTATCTAATAGAAGTTAAAGGTATTTTTAATTAAATTCTTACCAAGTAAAGAGAATGCTGTAATTGTTATACCTGCATTAACTCATTTAATCCTCATCATCACCTTATGAGAGAAGTATCATTGTCATCTCTATTTTACCAAGCAGATACTTGCAGCACAGAGAAGTTAAACACATTGCTCAAAGTTACACATAAATACTAGAATCAGGATTTGCACCCAAGTACTTTGGCTCTGAAGTTTAAACTCTTTAAATCTCATTGTGTTACACATCAAATAGCATATATTTATTTACTAATCTTATATTTTATGTAGGATTTCAAATGAAAAGCTTGGGAAGATAAGATCATTTTGCTTTAAAAATTTAAAGTAAGACCTATTTTAAATTAATACCTTTGCCTCCAAAAGCCAAAAAAAGCTATATAAAATGTAATAAATGTTTCCTACAGGGGATTAGAGACATAACACGTTAGTGATGAATTACTGATTTAGGATCCAGAAGAAATCCTAGAGAGGAAGTCTGGTATTTATGAACTTTATTCCTTGTAGGGTTTATACTGATTCAAGAGTGAGGGGCCTGTAGGCTGAGAAGCCAAGTGGCCCAGGGCACCTGGGTGGTCCAGCTGGTTATGCATCAAACTTGGCTTGGTTTTGGCTTGGGTTGTGAGATTAAGCCCTGTGTTGGGCTCCACACTCAGCACAGAGGCTACTTGGGATTCTCTCTCTCTCTCCATCTCTCCCTCCTTTCTCTTTATCTCTCTCTATAAAGTAAATAAATAAATCTAAAAAAAAGAAGGAGCAGGAAGAGGAGGAGAAGGAGGAAGGAAGAAAGGAGAAAGGAGAAAGAAGGAGAAGAAGGAGAAGAAGGATAAGGAGAAGGAGGAGAAGGATAAGGAGATGGAGGAAAAGGAGAAGAAAGTAAGAAGAATCTGCCACCAAGTGACTCATCTGAAAGCCTCCCTGAACAAAAAAAAAGGGTAGGGACAGGTATCCAGGGTCTGTGTGGGTATGTGTGGCTCCACTGACATAAAAATGACTGTACCTTAGGAATTTAGTTAAATAAGAAATTGCATAAAAATTCACAGGGATTGCATTTTAGCTACAAGTAATATCAACTCCCAAACTGAATGAAAGAAACCCTAAAGAGCTAATATTACTAGGCACCTGTACAAGCAAATGGAAAACTCTGGGAAAAAATAGCATCATTCTACTTAAACATAAAATTAAATTATTTCATTTATTTATTTATTTATTTATTTATTTATTTATTTATTTATTTATTTATTTATATTTATTTTTATTTTTATTTTTAAAATTATTTATATAATAATTTTGCAAGTACAATGTTTAGCACAGTATGCACAAATAAACAGCCAAATAAGAAGTAAGCTAACCTGAAATAGAAGGAGCAGAAACCACAGATAATAAAAATTAACACACAGTGAAGCAGATAGTCCCTGATAATCGAAACATAGGTGACAAGTTTAACAACAGATTCCCACAAATATATTAGTTTTTCATGCCTGCATAACAAATTACCACCAATTTTGTGTCTTTAAAACAATATCCAATCATTGTTTCAGAGCTCTATAGATCAGAAGTCTGGATAGAACATGTCTCAAATAGGTCTTCTGCTTAGTTTTGCAAGACCAAAGTCAGAGTGTGGCTGGGCTACATTCCTTTTTGGAAGCTCTGAAAATGAATTCACTTCCAAATTCATTTAGACCACTGGTCAAATTTCATTCCTCATAGTCGTAGGACTGAGGACTCTTTTTCCTAACTGGCTATCAAAGAGATGCTGCCCTAAGATACGAGAGGCCTCTGTCTGGCCCATGTGGTTCCTTACCTTTCAAAGCCAGTGATGGCAGATCAAGTCCTTTTTATACTTCTAATCCCTTGATCTCCTTTTTTAACAAGCATCTCTTTTCAGCCTAATCTCTCTTGTCTTCGCCAGAAAAAGTTTTCTGTTTTAAAGACTTGTGTGACTAGATTGGACCTATCAGATGATCCAAGATAACGTCCTTATGGTAAGGTCCATAACATTATTTCCATCTGCAAAGTCCCTTTTGCTATGTAATACAATGTATTCACAGGTTCCGGGGACATTTGGGGG
Organism: Canis aureus; assembly: GCF_053574225.1. Taxonomy (NCBI): domain Eukaryota; kingdom Metazoa; phylum Chordata; class Mammalia; order Carnivora; family Canidae; genus Canis; species Canis aureus. The sequence continues at coordinate 22,799,845 of NC_135634.1, forward strand.
CCATTCATCCTTCTACAACCACTGAACAGAGAATTGTTTTCAGCAGAAAAATTCAGTAGAATTGTTTTCAGTAGAAAATATTTACATGAAATTGTAGAAAAACAAAAGGATGAATATGTGAATTAGGGCAACATGGCATAAGGCAGAGAGTATCACAGACATTTAATTAATTAGATCCCTATACAAAGAAGAAAGAGAAGCAGTATGTGAAGACATGGTGTCTGAGAATTTTCTAAGCTGAAGGAAGGCATGAAGGCACTACTCTTAATCCCAAGCAAAGGAAAGAGAAGGAAAACCACTTGGTGGCACAACACAGTATGTGCAAAGAGGAAATTCGAAAAGGAGATGAAGTAATAGATTTACATTCAGAGGGGCAATAGTTTACATTTGGAGGGGCCATAATAATGAGTACATACACGAAATGGAGGCCAGTAAAACAACTGCCAATCTGGATTTTAAAACAGCAGAGGACTTCAAAACTGATTGTAAATAACTCTTTTTTCAGCAAACATAGATAAGTAAAGTCTGATATTACATAAGGTTTCTGATATGAGATTGATTTCCTTTAATACTAGGCCAGATCCATTTTTATTAAAAAAGAAGAAAGACTGAAGGAAATTAATAAAGATAAGTAAATAAATAGGCTAGAGAACAAATAAATGTGAAATAAAGAATACCAACAAAGCCTACAAAGCCAGTAAAGAATACCAGCAAAGTCGATTCTTAAAAGGATTAACTAAGTTTAATAAATTCCTAATGAGATTGAACAACAGAAACAAAAAAAAAACCATGCAAACAATAAACCTCAGCAGTAAAATTGGAGGGACTGATAGTTTCTACAGATATTTTAAATATAAAATAAGGTTATTATAAATAATTTTGAGCCAGCAAATTTGAAAAGTTAAAAGTAGTGCTCAAAGGATACATAAAAAAGAGAAAGTCTGTACATCTTATACTTCTTAAAAATATTAAATCATCCATAAGCTTTTCCTCAGAGATAATTTCAGACTCATGTGGCTTCACCAGCAAAGCCTATCACAATCTCAGAATGACATACTGCCTATTTTATATTTATTACAAGAGAATATAAAAAGTAGAAACAGTTTATAAGTTTTTTAAAGATTTTATTTATTTATTTGAGATAGAAAGAGAGAGAGAGAGAGAGATACCACACAGGAGCAAGGGGAGGAGCAGAGGGAGAAGCACACTCCCTGAGCAGGGAGCCCAGTCTGATTTGGGACCCCAGGATCACAACCTGAGCCAAAGGCAAATGCTTAACCAACTGAGGCACCCAGATGCCCCTAGAAACACTTTTTAATCCATTTTATAAAACAAGGAAAGCTTTGATATAAAAATCCTTTAAAGATATAAGGAGAAAGTGACTCTGAGACAAATCTCTTTATAGACATTTTTTTTAATTTTATTTTTTGTTTATTTATTTTTTAAAGATTTTATTTATTCATGAGAGACACAGAAAGAGAGAGAGAGGCAGAGACAGGCAGAGGGAGAAGCAGGCTTCAAGCAGGAAGCCGGATGTGGGACTTGATCTCGGAAGTCCGAGATCACGCCCTGAGCCAAAGGCAGATGCTCAACCACTGAGCCACCCAGGCGACCCTAGACATAGATTTTTAAATCCCAAAGAAAATATTGATCACTGTTGAGAAGATAAAAGGATGATTTAGGAAAATTAGTTACATTTCTACAATGGTAACAAACAGAAATAAAATAAAAATATACCTTTATAATTGGGAAAAATTAGTGTGGAAAGATACACTATATACCATAATCATGGACTGAAATATTTAATATTTAAAGATGCCAATTCTTCCTGAACTGATCTCTGCAAGAATACCAATTCCAATCACAACACTGAATGTTTGTTTGTTTTCAGTGGCAATTGACATGCTGGTTTTAATTAATTATAGAAATAGAAAAGATGAAGAGTAGCCAAAACATTGAGGAGAAAAATAAGAAAAAGAATTGGCTGTAAATGATACTAAGATTTATTTTAAAATTTGAGCAATTGAGTCAATATGTATTGGTTCAGAGATTGATAAGGAGGATTGGAATAAGACAGACCCTGAGAATAGACAAATGGATATATAAACACAAAGCAGCATTACACAGCAGTGAAGCAAGACAAATCTTTAAATGTTGTATTGACAATGAAAGATACTCTTTGCCTTCTACCCCAAAGAAAAAGATGAAAGAAAGAAATAGACTTGATCCTTATCTCAACAATCACAAAACTTAATTCCAGGTGAAGAGATACTGAATATAAAAGCAATACAATGATTTTAAAATATAATATAGGAGGTTATCTTTATTATAGAGGGTTGAAAAAATATTTTTAAGCCAGGCACACAATTATCAACCTTAAAGGAAAATATGATTAATTATGTTGTATTAAAAATAAGAATTTTTCAATTTATCTAAAGATACCAATAAAGAAGTAAAAAGGCAAGCCAAAAGTAAAAATTAATATTTCTAACACATGTAATCAACAAATGTCTTCTAAGGAAATAAATTATGAAGGACTCCTTCAAACCAAACTACCCAAAAGAAAAATGACTAAGAAACTTGAACAGGCTCTTCACAAAAGATTTCCAAATGGAAAAAAGGAAATGTGCTTGACCTAATTAGTCAAAAGAAGATGTATAGGCTCAGTAATAATAAAGTAAATGAAAAATAAATGCACAAAGCAATACCACTACACTAACTACAATTGCTAAAAGAGAGGAGATGTAATATAACAGAAACTTACCTACAATTCTACTGGGTATAAAACTTAGACTGATCATTTTGGTAAACAGTCTGGCAATGTATATTTCCCATATTTGGTGATACTTTTACCTTATGACTGAGAAAATCCACTTCTTGTGTACCCATTAGAGATACTTGCACATGTACCTAGAACATGGGTAATTCTCTAAAATGTAGTATTATGCTAAAACCAGACATAACACATTCATATTTTGTAATTCTATTCATTTCAGGCACAGTTTTAAGAAAAGAATGATTGCAAAATCAGCAAGAATGTGATTATAATGAAAATCAGAATGGAGGTTTTCTTTTAGGGGAAAGAACTGAAGTGAGAAATGACCATAAGGGAAATAGGGAGATGCTTCTAGTTTACAGGTAATTTTGTATTTTTTTTACATTGTTGGTGATTATACTAATGTTATATTTGAAATAAATTGTTGATTGTACACAATGTTTTGTTGGGTATACATTTCTATATATGACATCTATCATAATATAAAGGAATATGAAAATAGTTGAGGGGCCAGCCATGTCCTGTATTATTCAATTACTTAAATTGAATTTAAATCATAGTGGTTTGGTTTCTAATTATGGAATGCCATATCTCAGTAGACTCAGAAAATAAACCCATCTTAACATTCAGAAAGTTGCCTGCCTTTCATTGAGTATTGGTTCTCCATTTTGAAGCAACTATATATATTATATATAATATATATAATCTTTTTCTATTTGATTCATTTCAAGGTTATTTAAATAATGTTGATGGAACCTTTGCGTAGACCTAGATTAAAGGATTTTTTTCCTATAACAGGATGTCAGGGCTCTGCTCTCCTATTAAACATTGCCTATTTACCTTTGTTTTCTTTTTCTTTCTTTCTTTTTTTTTTTTTTTAATTCCTTTTCTTGAGCAACTACACTGCCAAATACCAGTATTTTCACTCTGGTGGGAACAGATCTTTTTAGCTGTGACTTACTTGTTTTACACCATCACTGTACAAGCTCAACAGATCTTGTCAGTAGAGTTTTTTATCCCTCATCTAGGAAACTTTTGGCTCTGTGAATGAGTAGGTGTCAACCTTAATTTGTGTCTGTTATCTTAAAAGGATTTCTCCCTTTACTGTGTTCCTTTTGCTTATAACACTTGTTTCTACCCAGGTAGAATAACAGTAACTTTGCATGAAAAATACCTTATTTGGCATTAAGTTATATTAATGTAAGGTAAATTCACAGTAGAAAGAATAGATTCAGAGAACTTAGGAAAGAGTCACAGTGTTAATATGAAGATGCCTCAGTGCTACACATGGCTTGCTAAGGGAACCACATGAAAGGTCAGTGGTACCACCTGTGATTTGGAGACACCCCTTACTCAGAGGACTTTAATTAGTCACTTCCAGTGGAGAACCAGGCAGAAGGAAACACACCTACAAACCAGAAAATTTAATGAGTTCTGAGTTGGCATACTCTACCACGGATGAGTTGCACTTGTGAACAAGACCACATAGAAACAGTGGTTTAGAGGTTGTTGACACAGAGTTAGTTGGTGTTTGGGGATAATAAAAAGTCTGAGAACACATACTTAATTAGAACTTGACACTAGTGAAATTCTACCCTCCACTACATTAGAATAATAAAAAGAGCAAAAAATAATATTATTGATTTGAATATATATGTCCCATCGTATTGCTGTTAGGGTTGCCACAATAGAATACTACAGACTGGGTAACTTCTATGGCAGAAGTTTTCTCACAGTTCTGGAGGTTCAAGTCCAAGATCATGGTACCAGAAAGGTTGGTTTCTGGTGAGGTCTCTCTCCTTGGTTTATAGATGATCATTTTCTTGCTGTGTCCTCACATAGTCTCTTATCTGTGCATGCGTGAAGAGAAAGGGATCTTTAATACCTCTTCCTCTTCTTAAGAGCCCACTAGTCCTATGAATTAGAGTCCCACCTTTATGACTTCATTTAATCTTAAATGCCTTATCTCCAAATATGTCACATTGGATATTAGGACTTCAATTGCCAAATTTTGGAGAAATACAATTCAATCCATAACACTTAGAAATAAGAATAATAGGAATTCTTTATCCCCAGAAATCTGATATGCATTTGAATTATGGTTAATATATTAATACATTTCAATTTTTATTAATATAAAAAATGTTCATTTTATATGTATTTACTAAAAAAATGCTCAGTGAAAATACCTCCCAAGCAGTTACTTGTACAAATATAAAAGGACCACTTGACATCAACTGGCTATTAACAGATTGTTGTTATAGGGTTTTGTATCACAAACTGTGCTCAGGGAAAAATTAGAAGCAATACATGAGTTTTTCTTTCCTGGATTGAATGACAGTTTTATGATGTGACTCAGCTGCAGTCAATAAGCTGTGGTTCACCACAGTATCACTGATTTTCTTGTCTCTTTTTCTTGGCTTTATAATCTATGAGTATGACAACTATTGATCATATTCTTAGTGAAGTCAAACTTAGCATTATAGTAAAGGCCAAGCAAGAAGGTATTTTTTAAAAAATTGTGCTCTAATGTAGAATTTTGAAGTTGATCTTAAATATGAACAAATCAGAACACTGTTCAAATGCTGTAAGGCAGTTCTACTGGAAATATAATTAAAAATAACAAAGTTCTTGATAAATTATTATTGCAAATTAGAAATGTAGTGTAGTACAAACATATGAAATATTATCAATATTACTTTATTTTATTTTATGCCTGATAACCTAATCTTCATTATTAAATGTTCATTATTTCACAAATATTTATTAAGGACCTATTATGTGCCAGATACATTCTAGATACCAGAGCTAACAAAAAAAGTGGAGAAAACAAATTATCTGCCTTAATGAAGTTAACATCCTATCTTTTGAAAATTAACTGAATATATTATGATTGGAAACATGTATGTCTATATGCATAAATTTTATTTTTATAAAAATTTAATCATGATATTCATGTATTTGAAATTTTTTATTTATGTAATATAAAGAAATTCCTAAAATATCAAAGCTATAATTAAATAAATATTTTGAGTGACATGCCATTTTTAATAAAAATTAATAATCAAACTCCTGTTTATTTAATATAATAGGCAATATTTCCATAGTCACTTTTTGTGCTTACCTGTTTATATTTTAGCTAATAATGTTATGAGTTCTTGGAAATTGTGGAACTAGTCAAAAGAGTAATCTCTTCTGGTGTTATAATATGGATACTTATGAAAAAAAAATATGGATACTTATGATCAAGATTTTCTCTAGAAATATATTTAAATATATATAATAATTTGCATATTTTAAAACCTGTAAGTATTGTATGAGAGTATATTTTTGACTTCCTCAAGTATATAGGGATTTAACTATTTTAATTGACAATTAAATGGATAAAAATAGTTTATTTAAATTTGCATTTTTCTCTTTAGGAAAAATTGTAATGATCTTTTGACTTTTTTTCACTTGAAATGTCACTTATGTTTCAAATATAACATATGTGATTAATCTGACTCTTATTTTTTTACTATAAACCATTTTATTTACTTACTGTTGTTCTATGAAACATTTTAATATATGTCGGGGAAATCCCTTTTTTAAAAAAAATAGCCATTTTACCAAATTTCTTTTGAAAATACTTTATAAGCAGTGCCTGGTTGGCTCAGTCAGCTTGGCATCCAACTCTTGATTTTCGCACAGGTCATGATCTCATGGTTGTGGGATAGAGCCTTGCTTCAGCCTCCACATTCAGCAGGGAGTCTACTTCAGATTCTCTTCTTCTCTTCTTCCTCCTCTTTCTCCCCCAGAGCTCTGTGTCTCTCTCTAAAATAAATAAATCTTTAAAAGATACTTTATAAATACTGAAATCCTATGGACATTACTTTAGATTATTATATTAAATTGATATATTTAATAGACAACTGCATAAAATTGAATGTCCTTACCAAAAACTTGATATGTATCTCTAATATTTTATTTATCAAAGATATAAAGTATGAGAAATTAGAATATATTCTATCTGTTGAGGTCCTTTGGGAAAGCAATAATCATTTTTAAGCAGTGGTTTGAAGTACAAAAGGAATTACTTTGATAGACAAAATAAAGGACATGATGGGTTTCCTGGGTTAAGCATCTATCTTTGGCTCAGATCAATGATTCAGAGTCCTAAGATTGAGCCCAGAGTCCAGATCTTTGCTCAGCAGGGAGTCTGCTTCTCCCTCTCCTTCTGTGTTTGCTTTCTCTCTCAAATAAATAATAAAAAAGATAGAGGACATGATAAATTTGTCATAGAAGCTATAAATACATTTGAAGATATTTTTAAGTTACTTAAAAAAATCACTTTTCGAGTGTGAACAAGGCAATAGCTAATATAGTTAAGATTATTAGGGATTATTCTCCTTATGGCATAGCTTCAAACAGACCTGGAAAGTAAGGTATGAATTCTAAATGTTCAGGTACAACAAAGTAATCTAGCTGAAAATTGAAAATAAATTATATTTTAGGATTTAACCTGTAATTAAAAGTTTCCAAATATTTGAATGTGGACTCACATTTCAGTCTAGAAACAATTGTTATTAAAAGGTCAAAGGAAATAAACTAAATCTACATAAGAAAACACCACAATTGAAAAAATGGTCAAAAAAACTTGGACAAGCAGCTTATACCTATCCAAACTGCCACTAAACACATAAAAGTGTTTTTAACGTTGTCATCAGGCAGTTAAAACTAAGAGGTTTCCTATTTCGGTAATGATGAACTATGCTGTCAGACTAAACTTCTTACAGACAAGCATAAAGTCTAAAAAAATTTATTGAAGGTGCTGTAGTATCACTAAAAAAAAGGCAGAAACTAGAGAAGGGTCTACCCAAGAAAGACAGAAATTACACTTAAGGAGATATATGGTATTGTAGCTTTTTTTGCCAGAGGGTACTCTGTAGTACTTACAGTTGGGACAACCAAGCCAGAGCCTTACCGAATTGGGTATTAGTAAACAATGGACTGGCATAGCAGTCCCATTTTCAGTGGAGTAATCTTGGATTGAAGAGAAAGCTATAGAGACTTTAAGCCCAAGTGTTACTTACATTTGCAGGGGCCACAAAGGTAGAGAGAACATGTCACAGATTGCTGGACAGCTTTCAATGTGGCCTGTAGGTTTGGGTTCCTCAAATGATGCTAATTTGCAGGTTAGCCAATATAGAAGACCAAGAAGAATCCTGAAGTGAGGCATGTACTACCTCCAATTCTTAAATAGTTCAACTCCTTTTTGGTAGTAGGGGTCAAAGGTTTTTTATTTATTTATTTATTCATTCATTCATTTATTTATTTTTATTTATTTATTTATTTATTTATTTATTTATTTATTTATTTGATTTTTTTTCCTGGACTGCTGAAGTGGGACCTAGCATTTGGAATCATTCCACAGAGTCCCAAGACATTTTACTTGGCAAGCAAACTCCTGAAATTTATCAAGGATTATCCCATTCCTGCTGGTATGGTAAAATCACATCAGAGCCTTCAGACTGAAGTCTGGTTTGTCAATAGGATATCATCTATACAGTAAAAATGTTGGGCATCAAAGGTGTCCTGTATTCTGAAAAATCCACTGATGGCAAATGGAAGGGAAATTTAGATACTTCATGTAGAGTACTTACTAAAAGGAGTCCATGCCACAGAATTATATATTAGTCTTGGTTCTTGGTTACCAGTGGTATAGAAAATAAGGCAGCGGCAATGTCTGAGAGAGCATACCAAGTACCAGTAGTCTGCCTAGTGGATTCAGTGACACTCAGTATCTGGAATAGTTGGGACAATCAAAGCAACAAGTGGATTCAATTTGTGATAATCTCTGTAAACCTGCAGTTCCTGTTGCTCTTTAAATTGACAGATAGGGCTATTGCATGGAGATGTATTTCTTCTTAGCTCTACTGCCTTAAGTTTTTTTTTTTTTTTTCTGCCTTAAGTTTTTAATTAGCGCTGTGATTCCCCATTTCCCAAATTGTTTCTGGGAGGGAACAGAAAGAAGCATTTATTAATAATGATCTACATATTCCATTAGCACTTCTCAACCTGTGAATCTAACCAATTTAGCATATCTCCTCTACCACTTTTGGAATGGAGAAGTACAAGCATATAATACATTAATTTCTATTATATGTTTAGACACAGAAGTAACAACAGTGGTGCATTGAATTGGCCCAAAGAGCTCCACACATGAGGTTGTCCTAATTCCACTTCCACACTTCCACACTGTGAACCAGGAACAAGCTCCATCAGTTGAATTCCAATGAAACCTCCCAACATGAGACTGGATACAATAGTGACTTGGGTCCCTGTACCCAATGGACTCATAAAAGTTTGAGTCTCTTCTCTCTGCGTCTTTAGACAAGTATATGTCATTTAGTTCCTTTTGGACATAGACAGACCTGAGACCCATTCCTAATGACCTTTCTCCTTAAAGCTGAATTCAAAAAAGTGCTAAATGGGATTAGGAGGAACTTGAGGGCTGTGCGGGGTTGGGGGTACTTCATGTTAGTAATAAGGTACAATTACTTTCAGTTTTGAGAGGCACAATGGCTGCTCATGGCTCAAGAAAGATATCTTCCAATGTTTTTGGTCTACACATTGCCCTATATTCTCACTGCTGATACCATATACTTATTTCCTTTCTTTTTGAATTGATCCTCACTCTGAAAATTTATCAAATGTATGATTTTATGACTTGATAGACATCTATAGCAACCACAAAATTTACTTAAACAAAATCTACTAATACCTACTGAACTGATTACTTTTATATGCTTGCATTGTTTTCTGTACTCTTCCTTACTCTATGTCCCAGAAGGCTAAACTATGAAGATTGTATCAGTGTGTTCTTTATCTTTCAGCTTCCAGGGAAGTACAGCCAAAGGAATGCATTGATAGAAGATCGATAGAAGAGGAAAGAAACAGAGTAAAATCAGTATATAAATACATGAGTTCCTTCATGCAAGATTCCTCCAGTGGGCCTAGTATGTGGGCCTTTTAACCTACTCTTTCTTTCTCTTGTAGTTGCTAGTCCTGGATTACTGCCCTATATCCTATGGTTTTCCCAAACTCTGGTCAGTTCTTTGCCAATAATTCTTTATAAAACTGTTCTTCCAATTACCCAAGTTGAGAGTGCTTATACTCTTCCTATGGGTAAGGCATGTTTTATTCATCTCTCTATATAATTTTAATATCCTTTGTAAAATTTTAAAGAAAGTATGATTAGCATTGAAGAAACTTAGGTCTGGAGAGGTTAAATAACTTTCCCAAGGTGACAGAAATTAAATTCAATGTTAATTCTAATTCTAACCTGTGTTCTTTCTATTTAATAAATGTGATGATAATAGATTTTCCTCTTTACCAGAAACATGAAGTATATCATGTTGTCATTAGTTTAGATTTTATAGTTGCTCTAAAATACATAAATCATAAAATATCACAAATAATTATAAGTAAAAATGCAAAATATAACATGTAGGGAATAATTATTAAACTTTACAAACATTAGACTATACTTATTCTCAGAAAAATCCACAAAATTACATTCCTTTCTAGATCAGAATCATTTATTTGAGATAAGGAACATTAAATTTGTTTTTTTTGTATTTGCTTTTTAAACATCCAGATGATTTGGTATGATTTAAAATTTTAAGAGGCAGTATCATGACAGTTCTATGCAGTATAGAAGATGAGATGCAAATGCTAAAAGATTTTGCTCTAGACTAAATCACTCTATACAGCTGACCATATTTTTTCTCTAAGCCTATTTAAATATCATGTTTATATCCAAGCACTTCTATTTTAAGTGTGTATACTTTCTCCAAGGAATAGTGTTTATCCTGCTATCTAGTTTCTTGTTATTACAGTTGTTTTGAATTCTGGCACAAACACTGACCTCTGAAACTCTTTTTTTTTTTTTTTTTTTTTTTTTATTAAAGATTCCTTGAAATTTGTTTCTTCTTATTATGTTAAATTAGGACTTTCTCCTTCTGGGGATCCCTGGGTGGCTCAGCAGTTAAGCGCCTGCCTTCGGCCCAGGGCATGATTCTGGAGTCCTGGGATCAAGTCCCATGTTGGGCTCCCTGCATGGAGCCTGCTTCTCTCTCTGCCTGTGTCTCTGCCTCTCTCTCTTTCTCTGTGTCTCTCATGAATAAATAAATACAATCTTAAAAAACAAAAAAGGACTTTCTCCTTCAAATATCGTACTTGTGATTATGCCTAGTAGTAAAGATTCTATTCTATGCTCAAAAGATTCATAACCTAAAAAACAAAACAAAACAAAACAAAACAAAACTGAGTGTCATAGGGACAGTATATGAAACCTATGAGGGGAGAATTCATTTTAATTTTTTAATGCTTCTTTCCAGTCAACTTAGTAAGCACTGAAGGATCTCATAGGATATGATCATTCTACTTATTCTTCTGGTAATTAAGAATCTAAAAAATAGATTTAAAAATATCTCTAATTTTTAGAGATATCAAGTCACATAAAAATAAATGATTTGCTTCAATTTGATTATGTCATCTTTGTCTTTAAAATGTGCCAATGGGTTTCGTATGTTCTTAGCGTGAAGATTAAATCCTTCCCAAAGCTGTTAATCTCTTTGATTCTGCATTTTCCCTCATTGATGTTCTTTTAGCACCACTAAAGTGCAGTGATTCTCCTTGATTCAGGGTCATTGCATACTTTTACTCCATCTAGAATACTCTCCAACTGGGATGCCTGGGTGGCTCAGCAGTTGAGTGTTTGCCTTCAGCTAAGGGCCTGATCTCAGGATCCAGGATAGGGTCCCCATATCGGCCTCTCTACAGGGAGTCTGCTTCTCCCTCTGCCTATGTCTCTGCCTCTCTCTGTGTCTTTTATGAATAAATAAATAAATCTTAAAAAATATGCTCCACCTTTCTTCAATGAAATTTTATGTCCTTCTAATTTTATCTCAAGTTTTCTTTTATTTTCTTAAAGCTTTATTTAAGAAAAAGAAGCCATGCACAAGTTGGGGGAGGGGCAGAAGGAGAGGGAGAAGCAGACTCCTCACTGAGCATGGAGCCCAACATGTTGGGTGGGGTTCTATCCCAGGATCCCAGAATCAAGACCTGAGCGGGAGGTAGACACTTAACCAACTTCTGAGCCACCCAGGCACCCCTCAAATTGTCTTTTCTTAATAGTAGTTTAGATCATAGCCCTTGTTTTAAGCTCCCATAAAACCATGTTTCATATTTGTAGGACATATATCTCAGTTTGTATATGTAGATTCATTAATATAATTATTGGTTTAATGTCATTTTCCCTGTCCAGTAGGTAAGGTCCTTGAACAGTAGTATCATATACATTTTTCCTTAGTCCTTTATCTCCATATACAATAAATGCATCCTTAGAATGCCCTAAGTATATTATTTTGATATTGCACAGTACAAGTTGAAGCAGGGGACATTCCCGATAACTCATTCTTTTCCTTAAATTCAGGTCCCAAAGCTCCCAGATTGCATCATTGATCGCTGAAATTGTTAATCAACTACAAAAAGGAAGAAGGGGATAGGAAAAACTTTTCAGAAAATAAACTTTCACATTTATCATTAGCTCTTTATTCTCATAGGTCATGAGAAATGCTAGTCAACTATATTTATAATTATAATGCCAACATGCTCTGGGGTTGGTTCAGAGACTGAACACTTGAAAGGGAAGTAAAGAAGTATCCTCTGTTTCTTAGTTGCAGTTCAAATACATGGAGTTCATGAGTGACTTCTATTATGGGTCTAGTATGAAAGGATATTTCAACAATAATCTAACTTTAAGTCTTATCTGTGTGTCAAGCACTACAACACTTGCTTGTATGAAAGCAGATCAGAAAGACATATTACATTATGTAACATTATGTTACGGCAGGAATAGGTAAATACAGATGCAGACGTCAGTTATTTCTGGAGAAATTACCCAGGAAAATCCTCAAGGGTAAAATTATGTTAAAGTGAGACCTGTAGATGGTTGGGATACAGTCATGATAGGAAGAAGGCTGAGAGTATTGGTGAAGTTTACTTCAGACAGAATTAGCATATGCCTCATCTAACTATAAGCCTGACAGATAAAATGGCCTGGAAAAAGTCAAATATCTCAGGAATAAAGAGAGCAAGGTCAAGAATAGCCTGAGTTGAAGCTGGAAATAGTGGTAACGAAAGTCTCTTAAAAGGAATTTTTATAAGTTATGACATGAGTTTGTACTTATTCTGATACCTATGAAAAGACATTGATTCCTTTTAAGTAAGAGAATGAAGTTATTAATCTGTATTAAATATTTCACTCTGGCTGCATTGTGAAGAATGTAGTTTAAAAAGCAAGACTGAAGGCAAGGGAAGCACACAATTCTATTGCTTTATTTCTTGTGAGCAATGCTTACAATCCAAAAAGAAATAATGGATGGTGATGTATGTTTATGGCAGATATTTTGGAGGTAGAAAGGACAAAACTTAGTGATTCATTGGTCAATGATAGGTCCTCCTTACACTTCTTTTACAACCAATGACTAAGAAAGTTTAGGCTGTACATAGTAGTTATCCATATGTGGCTGGTGAATACTAAGGAGCATACATTATCATGCTACTGAATATACTTCTTGGATGATACTGGCTGGGATAGGTTGTTGAAGAAAAAAAATTCTTTGTGGAGGAAGTATAATTCTCTCTTTCCTCCAAAAAGGGAAGAGTTGAGAAAGTTTGAGTCATTATATGAAAGTATGAAGTACATCTAGACATAGCAAGACATTTATATGTATTTATTACCAATATTACAGATAGATGATTACTATTTCACAGACCTGTGAAAATGGTCCACTTTATTACCTAAATTGGCTCTGTATTCTTGAACTTCTACCCCTCTTAGTAACCTTTCTATCCTTTACTGGTAACATTTGTGGTATATGTTGTCCTTTAGCCTTTGGAATATTTATTATATTTAGCCAAACCTGCTGATTTCTGCCTGGGTTTTATCTTTGCACACCCTGTGCCTTATTTTCATAGGCACTTATTGAAGAGGAGAAAAACTATTTTGGCCATTCTTCACTGGTGTGAAGTGGTATCTCATTGTGGTTTTGATTTGTATTTCCCTGATGGCAAATGATGCAGAGGATTTTCTCATGTTTTTCTTGGCCATGTATATGTCCTTTTTGGTGAAATTTCTGTTCATCTCAACTGCCGATTTCATTATTGGATTTTTTGTTTTCTTCGGTGTTGAGTTTAATAAGTTCTTTATAGATCTTGGATACTAACTCTTTATCTGATATGTCATTTGCAAATATCTTCTCCCATTCTGTAGGTTGTCTTTTAGTTTTGTTGACTGTTTCTTTTGCTGTACAGAAGCTTTTCATCTTGATGAAGTCCCAGTAGTTCATTTTTATTTTTGATTCCCTTGTCTTCATAGATGTATCTTGCAAGAAGTTGCTGTGGCCAAGTTCAAAAAGGGTGTTGCTTGTGTTCTCCTTTAGGGTTTTGATGGAATCTTGTCTCACATTTATATCTTTTATCCATTTTGAGTCTATCTTTGTGTATGGTGTAAGAGAATGGTCCAGTTTCATTCTTCTGCATGAGGCCATCCAATTTCCCCAACACCATTTATTGAAGAGACTGTCCTTTGTCCAGTGGATAGTCTTTCCTGCTTTGTCAAATATTAGTTGACCATAGAATTGAGGGCCCATTTCAGGGTTCTCTAGTCTGTTCCATTGATCTATGTGCCTGTTTTTGTGCCAGTACCATACTGTCTTGATGATCACAGCTCCGTAATACAGCTTGAAATCTGGCATTGTGATGCTCTCGACATTGGTTTTCTTTTTCAATATTCCTCCGGCTATTCATGGTCTTTTCTGACTCCATATCTTGAAATTATTTGTTCCAACTCTGTGAAGAGAGTCCATGGTATTTTGATAGAGATTGCATTGAACGTGTAAATTGCCCTGGGTAGCATAGACATTTTCATATTTATTTTTCCAATATTTATTATTCCAATCCATGAGCATGGAATGTTATCCCATCTCTTTGTATCTTCCTCAATTTCTTTCAGAAGTGTTTTGTAGTTTTTAGGATATAGATCCTTTACCTCTTTGGTTGGACTTATTCCTAGGTATTTTATGCTTTTGGGTGCAATTGTAAATAGGATTGATACTTTAGTTTCTCTTTCTTCAATCTCATTGTTAGTGTATAGAAATGTCACTGATTTCTGTGCATTGATTTTGTATCCTGCCACATTACTGAATTGCTGTATGAGTTCTAGCAATCTTGGGGTGGAGTCTTGGATTTTCTATATACAGCATCACGTCATCTATGAAGATGGAGAGTTTGACTTCTTCTTTGCCAATCTGAATGTCTTTTATTTCTTTTTGTTGTCTGACTGCTGAGACCAGGACTTCTAGTCCTATGTTGAATAACAGTTGTGAGAGTGGACATCCTTGTCATGTTCCTGATCTTAGGGGAAAGGCTCTCAGCTTTTCCCCATTGAGAATGATATTCCCTGTGGACTTTTCATAAATGGCTTTTAAGATATTGAGGAATGTTCCCTCTATCCCTACACTTTGAAGAGTTTTGATCAGTTATGGATGCTGTATTTTATCAAATGCTTTCTCTGCATCTATTGGGAGGATCATATGGTTCTTGGTTTTTCTTCTATCATGTTGATTATTTTATGAGTGTTGAACCACCTTTGCATCCTGGGGATTAATCCCACTTGGTCATGGTGAATAATGTACTGTTGGAACCTATTGGCTAGTATCTTGTTGAGAATTTTTGCATCCATGTTCTTCAGGGATATTAGTCTATAATTCTCCTTTTTGATGGGGTCTTTGTCTGGTTTTGGGATCAAGGTAATGCTGGCCTCAAAAAAGCATTTTGAAATAGTCTGTCCCTTTTTCTCCTTCAAAACAGCTTTAGTAGAATAGTTATTATTTCTTCTCTAAACATTTGATAGAATTCCCCTGGGAAGCCAACTGGCCTGGACTTTTGTGTCTTAGGAGGTTTTTGATGACTGCTTCAATTTCCTCCCTGGTTATTGGCCTGTTCAGGTTTTCTATTTCTTTCTGTTCCAGTTTGGTAGTTTGTGGATTTCCAGAAATGCATCTATTTCTTCTAGGTTGTCTAATTTGTTGGCATATAGCTGCTTATACTACGTTTTTAAAATCATTTGTATTTCCTTGGTATTGGTTGTGATCTCTCCTCTTTCATTCATGTTTTTATTAATTTGAGTCTTTTTTCTTTTTAATAAGGCTGACTAATGGTTTATCTATCTTATTAATTCTTTCAAAGAACCAACTCCTGGTTTTGTCAATCTGTTCTACAGTTCTGCTGGTCTCTATTTCATTGATTTCTGCTTGAATCTTTATTATCTCTCCTCTTCTGGTTGATGTAGGTTTTATTTGCTGTTCTTTCTCCAGTTCTTTTAGGTGCAAGGTTAGCATGTATATTTGAGTTTTTCCAATTTTTTGAGGGATGCTTGTATTGCGCTGTATTTCCCTCTTAGGACCATTTTTTTCTGTATCTCAAAGATTTTGAACCGTTGTATCTTCATTTTCATTAGTTTCCATGAGTCTTTTTAATTTTCTATTTCCTAATTGACCCATTCATCTTTTAGTAGGATGCCCTTTAACCTCCACGTGTTTGAGTTTCTTCCAAATTTCTTGTGATTGAGTTCTAGTTTCAAAGCATTGTAGTCTGAAAATATGAAAGGGATAATCCCAATCTTTGGGCATCAGTTGAGACCTGATTTGTGACCCAGTATGTGATCTATTCTGGAGAAAGTTCCATGTGTACTTGAGAAGAATGTATATTCAGTTGCATCTGGATGGAAAGTTCTGTATATATCTGTGAAATCCATGTGGTCCAGAGTATCATTTAAAGCCCTTGTTTCTTTGGTGATGTTGTGCTTAGAAGATCTGTAATTTGCAAAAAGTGCTGTGTTGAAGTCTCCTACTATTAGTGTATTATTATCTAAGTATGTCTTTACTTTGATTATTAATTGATTGATATACTTGGCAGCTCCCACATTAGGTGCATAAATATTCATGATTGTTAGGTCATCTTGTTGGACAGACCTTTAAGTAGGATACAGTGTCCCTCTTATTCTCTTACTACAGTCTTTGGGATAAACTTTAATTTATCTGATATGAGGATTGCTACCCCACCTTTCTTTTGAAGACCATTTGAATGGTAAATGGTTCTCCAGCCTTCTATTTTCAGGTTGGAGGTGTCCTTAGGTCTAAAATGAGTCTCTTGTAGACAGCAAATAGATGGGTCTTTCTTTCTTTTTTTTTTTTTTAAAGATTGTATTGATTTATTCATGAGAGACAGAGAGAGAGAGAGAGAGAGGCAGAGACACAGACAGAGGGAGAAGCAGGCTCCATGCAGGGAACCCCACGTGGGACTTGATCCCGGGTCTGTGGGATCATGCCCTGGGCTGAAGGCAGTGCCAAACCGCTGAGCGACCCAGGCTTCCCAGGTCTTTCTTTTTTATCCAGTCCAATACCCTGCATCTTTTGATGGGATCATTTAGCTCATTCACATTCAGAGTAACTATTGAAAGATATGAATTTAGTGTTATCATAATACTTAGTCCCTGTTTTGTAGATTATTTCTTTGGGCTTCCTCTTTCTTTTATAGGGTCCCCCTTAATATTTATTGCAGAGCCGGTTTGGTGGTCTCATATTCTTTCAGTTTCTGTATGTCTTGGATGCTCTTTATCTCTCCTATTCTGAACAACAGCCTTGCTGGATAAAGTATTCTTGCTGCATTTTTTTCTCATTTAGTACCTTGAATATATCATGCCAGTCCTTTCTGGCCTGCCAGGTCTCTGTGGAGAGGTCTGCTATTAATCTGATATTTCTCCCCATATAAGTTAAGAATCTCTTGTCTCCCGCTGCTTTAAGGACTTTCTCTTTCTCTTTGGAATTGCAAGTTTAACTATTAAATGTTGAGGCGTTGAACGGTTTTTATTGATTTTGGGGGGATCCTCTCTATCTCCTGCATATGAATGCCTGTGTCCCTACTCAAATTAAGGAAGTTCTCCGCTTTGATTTGTTCAAATATGTTTTTGGGCCCTCTGTCCCTCTCGGCATTTTCTGGAACCCCAATTTTATGTAGATTCTTCCTTCTAAGGTTATCATTGATTTCCTTTAACTTTTGCTCATGGTCTTTTAATTGTTTTTCTCTTTTTTCCTCAGCTTCCTTTGTTGCCATCCACTTGTCTTCTATGCCACTCACTCTTTCTTTCACCTCCTTAATACTCATCATTAGAACCTCCAGTTTGGATTGCATCTCATTTAACTGATTTTTAATTTCGGCCTGATTAGACAAAATTCTGAAGTCATAAGGTCTCTAGAATCTTTTATGTTTTTCCAAAGCCACCAGTAGCTTTATAATTGTCCTTCTGAATTGGATTTCTGACACTGAATTGTAACCCATATTCTGTAATTCTGTTGCAGAGAGTACTGTTTCTGGTTCTTTCTTTTGTGGTGAGTTCTTCCTTCTATTCATTTTGCTTAGTGCAGAGTGACTGTATGAGCAGGCTGAGTCAAGAATATCAACCATGACCTAAGTAAATTTCACCCTAGATGATTCTGATGAGGTCAGAGACCAGAAAATGAAAACAAAGACCAGAGCAAAATAAAAGAAAAGGACCACTAAAGTGAAAAACAAAATTTAAAACAAAGTAGTAAAAGTCCAAGAATCCCAAAGGAGAAGAAAAAAAGAAGAAAAAAAAGAGAGAGAGAGAAAAAACAAGCAAAACTAAAGAGGAAAAAAAGAAAAAAAATGAGGGGGGGGGCTTGTGGTGGTGAAGAAGTTGTAGTGGGGAATGTAGTCTACCTGAGGGGTCCTAGAGGGTGATCCTCTTGGTTCTGAGTATATTATGTTCTGTATGTTAGAAAATGCTCAGTTCCAAATTTATATAAAGCAGCAATACTTATAGAAAGCCCTAACATTGACCACCACAACATAAATAAGATAAAAGAGGGGGGCAGAACGGGAAGGAAGAGAAAATATACTCTCACAGAATGAATCAGCATGGTATACCACTTGGTTCTGGGTGCATGCTGGTCATGTTTTAGAAGGTATTAACTTCTGCCATTGTAGAAAAAATGGGTAGAGAAAATGAAAAATAGAAACCAAAAAAAAAAAAAAGAAAAGATATCTTGTATATCCTCCAAAATACATTGAGTATATTGAAGGGAATCTAGAATTGGAAAATATATCTAAGACATGTAATTGTAGAAATATGAAAGTCAAAAAGGAAGAAGCTTAAAAATGAAGAGGTGGTAAAATATTGTGGTTAAGGTCGGAAAAGGGAAAAAATATTGGAAATTTTTAGTCTGATATAAAAACGAGTTGTACTAGATAAAGGGGGGGAATGGGAGGGGTACCCTCTAGTTCTATATACTATTTTCCCTTGGTTTTCTCTTTTTCCTGGAGCTTTCCAGCACTGCTTGGTCAAGAATGTTCTCTTCCCCTGTCCTTCCAGCTGGTCTTCTCTGGGACAGGCCTGCTGTGCTGACTCTCAGGTATGTACACTTGGGGGAGCTGGCCCACCCCCCGCTGGGTGCCGGGCTCAGTGGGAACTGTTTACCCCTTGAGGCCTCTGTGCCCTGATGCCCTCGCCCCCCAGGCACAGGGTGACACAAGGAGGAACAACAACACTGGCGGCAGCCAGCTCTCCAGCCCTTGAGTCAGCTCCCTGCAGTAACTACTGCAGTCTCCCAGTCTGCACTGGCCTAGGTGCTCCTGGGGTGGCATGGGTGCACAGACTTTCACAGCTTGGGGGCACCCAGCAGCAGGAGAGGCCTCGCTGTCTTGTGCTCTCCCTGCCTCCCCCTGTCCCAGGGAGAGCGCAGGATCCTGGGCTATGTCCACCTGGCACTCTGGGATCCAGGGCCTTTGCTGCTTGACTTGTGCTCCCCGGGGCCACGGCTCCCGAAGGCAGCAGGGCGCAGCCCCCTCCACCCGGAGCCGCCGCCTGAGCTTCTCCCAAGGCCCCACTGGGCGTGCTCTAGCACTTACTGAGCTAGGCCACAGTCTGTGGTATGCTCCCCCCAAGGCACACTCCCTCTGTTAGAGACTCCGGGAGACTGGAGGCTCCACTGCCCCTCCTGCAATTCTGCTCAATTTCCTTGCTAAGGGCCTTTCCATCCAGGAAGAATCTGGTGCAGATTTTTAAAGTTTCCGCCTCTCTGGGGCTGGGCTTTCTGGAAGGCTTTCGCTGCTCGGCCTTAGCCCAGCTCCTTGTGGGCCCCTCCCCCAATTGATTATTTTTTATTCCCCACCCACCCACCCACCCTTCCTACCTTGCTAGAAGTGGAAACCTTTCTCTCTGTAGTGTTCCGGCTGTTCTCTCTTTATCTTTTTTTTTCCTTTTATAAAAATTTTATTCATTTATTCATGAAAGACACAGAGAGGCAGAGGGAGAAACAGGTTCCATGCAGGAAGGCTGACTCAGGACTCAATCCTGGGTCTCCAAGATCACGCCTTGGGCCAAAGGAGGCGCTAAACTGCTGAGCCACCTGGGCTGCCCTGTTCTCTCTTTAAATCTGAGGTAGAATTCATAGGTGTTCAGGATGATTTGAAAGTTATCTAGGTAAGGTGGTGGGACCAGGTGAGTTGAGTCCCCCTACTCTTCTGACACCTTGCCCTGCCCTCCCTGAATTGGCTTTCTGACATCATATTGAAATCCAAATTCTGTAACTCTGTGGCAGAGAGTACTGTTTCTGGTCCATTCTTTTGTGGTGAATTCTTCCTTTAAGTTATTTTGTCCCGTGCAGAGTGGCTGTATGTGTGGGCTGAGTCAAAAATATCAGTTGTGACCTAAGTAAAATACTCCCTAGATGATTCTGAAGAGATTAGGAACCAGAAAATAAAATAAAAAGAAGAACAGAACAAAATAAAACAAAAGGACCACTACAATGAAAAACAAATTTTAAAACAAAGTAGTAAAAACAAAAAGCCAAAAAAAAAAAAAAAAAAAAAAACAAAGGAGAAGAAAAAAGAAAAAGAAAAAAAAAAGTAAAGAAAAGAGGAAAAAGAAAAAAAGGGTGTGGGGATGGTGGTGAGGAAGTGGTAGTGGAGAAAGAATGCAGTCTACCTGAGGGGTTCTAGAGGGTGATCCTCTTGGTTCTAAGTGTATATTGTTCTGTATGTTAGAAGATGCTCAATCCTAAATTTATATAAACTGTCAATACTTATATAAAGCCCTAACATTGACCATCAAAACATAAACAAGATAAAAGAGGGGGGGAAGAACGGGAAGGAAGAGAGAGTATAATCTCACAGGATGAACCAACATGGTATTCCACTTGGTTCTGGGTATATGTTGGTCATGTTTTAGAAGGTACTAACTTCCACGATTGTCAAACAAAACGAGGCAGAAAAAAACCAAAAAACCAAAAAACAAAAACCCAAATCTCATATATCTACCAAAATTAAATTGAATACAAAATTAAATTGACACTGAAGAGAACCCAGAAGTCAAAAATATATCTAAGACATGTAATTGTAGAAATATGAAAGCCAAAAAGGAAAAAAACTTAAAACTGAAGAGCTGGTAAAATATTGTTGTTAAGGTGGGAAAAGAGAAAAATATTGGATGTTTTTAGTCTGATATAAAAATGAGTTGTAATGGAAAAAGAATAAAAAAGAAAAAAAAATAGGACCCTCTGGTTCTATATATTATTTTCCCTCAGTCCTGGAGCTTTCCAAGTGCTGCTTGGTCATTAAACTTACTCTTCCCTTGTTCTTCTAGCAGTTTTTCTGGGGAAGTGGTCTGCTCTGCTGATTCTCAGGTGACTGAGAAGAGATGCTCATCTGTGACTGGGCAGAGATGCTCCACCCCTTGCCAGGTGCTGGGCTCAGTATGAGCTTTTTATCCTGTGAGGCCTTTGTTTCCTAGAGGCCCCACTTCTCCCAGGCACAAGGTGAAACAAAAAGGAAAAACCGCAATGGCCAGGGCCAGATTTCCAGCTTTGGAGTAGAGCTCCCCGTGAGTAACTAAACACAGTCTCCCAGTTTTCACTGGCCTAGATGTTCCTGGGGGCCAGTGTGGGTGCACTGATCTGCACAGCTTGTGGGGCACCCAGCAGCAGGAGTGTTCTCACGTTCCTGTGCCCTCTCCACTTCCATTTGTCCCAATGGGCATGCAGGATTGCCAGCTTTGTCTACTTGGGCACCTTGGGATTTGGGGTTCTGTCCACTGGACCCATGCTCTTGGGGATCACCTCTCCCAAAGGGAATGGGATACAGCCACCTCCATCCAGAACCAGCCCACCTAACCGACTGGCTTCTCTCAAATGCTCCAGAGGGCTTGTGGCGCTCCAGCCCTTTACCAATATTGGACCACGGTTTGCAGTGAGCTTTCCTCTGGGCTCTCCTCCTCTTATAGTGACTCCAGGAATCTTGAGGTTTCACTCCCCCTCCTGCTAGAGCATTAATTTTACGTTAAGCAATGCATCAACGAATCATATGTAAAAAAGTAAATTTGATTTTATTTTTCTCAACTTACTGTATATCTGTTCTGCCTTTGGTGTCTGTAGGCAAGGTAACTAAAATCTGTACTATTGAAAATAATATTTAAATGTTAAGAAAAAAAATAATATGTATGAGACACCAGAGGACCAACAAAGCAGTGAAAAAGTATGAAACAAGAACCAGAAGAAAGAAGGAAGCATAAAATGGTAAATCTCACATTTGGTGTCATAAGTCCTAGAGCCAAAGGCATATTCCTCCAGAGGTGGCCAAAGAATTGTAAAGCAGAAAGGAGCTATCAAAATCTTTAAATAATAAATAAAAGTAGGGGTGTCTGAGTGGTTCAGTCCATTAAGCATCTGCCTTCAGCTCAGGTCATCATTCCAGGGTGCTGGGATGGAGCCCCCCATGCATCAGGCTTCCTACTCTTTGGAGTATTTGCTTCTCCCCCTTCCTCTGCTCCTACCCCAATCCCCACTCATGCTGTTATTCTGTCTCTTAAATGAATAAATACAATTTATAATAATAAGTAATACCATGTTAGGTCTTAAATTATGTCTGTATATTTTTTTCATATACAATATTAAGGTTGAGATTTTTTTAAAGACAGGCATATGAGGAAACATGAAAATATCACAAAACAAGAGACAAAAATAATCAAAAACAGACACAAAGTGACCCAGGAAATTGAGGTATTGAATATAGACCTTAAAATATTCATGGATATATAAAACAAGTCTGATAACATCGGCAAATAAGCAGAATATATTAAAAAAATGGGATGTCTAGAACTAAAAAACTTAATACTCATAAATTCAAAAGATAGACATAGGGCCTAGCAATAGCAAAAAACAAGAGTAGTAAGCTGAAAGATAGGTAAGAAAAAAATATGTAGAAGTCTAGATATATAGAAAAATAAAAAGAAAATAACAAGAGAAATTAAGTATTATCATGTAAATGTCAAAGTTATGAGTAAAGGAAATCACAGAGGCCAGGAGAGATCGATTGAAATAATTGAAAATATAATGGCTTTCCGGGATCCCTGGGTGGTGCAGCGGTTTGGCGCCTGCCTTTGGCCCAGGGCGCGATCCTGGAGACCCGGGATCGAATCCCACGTCGGGCTCCTGGTGCATGGAGCCTGCTTCTCCCTCTGCCTGTGTCTCTGCCCCCCTCTCTCTCTCTGTGTGACTATCATAAATAAATAAATAAAAATTAAAAAAAAAAAAAAAGAAAATATAATGGCTTTCCAAAATTGCAAAAGATAGCAAGGTACAGATTTAAGACACTCTAAAACATCAAGGAGGTAAAAGAAAAATAAAACAAAGGAAACCATATCTAGACATATCATAATTAAGCAATCTATTTAAACATATATATGCAAGAAAAAAACTTCAACAGAAAAATATATTTTAAAGGGTCTCAATTGGAGCAATGTAAGTCTGAAGACAATGAAATATTATTCCTAATTTACTCAAAAAATTAACTTCTAACAGAATGCATAGCCAGCTACAACAACCAACAAGAATTAAGGTGAAAGAAAAAAAGACATGTTCAATAAAAAAAAAAAAAAAAAATGGAGAGAAATTGTTACCAGCAAATTTACATTAAAGAAAATTATATTATAATCAGAAAAAAATATTTCCAGAAGGGAACATGAGGATGCAAGAAGGAATTAACAATAACAAAACTTAAATGTGCATGTAATGGTAAATGCTTTGCATAAAAAAATAAAAATAATAATAAAAATATTTTTCAGAGTGAATAAATGTAAATATATGGCTATTTTTCTTCTAGTATGCTGGAGTAAGCTTCAAAGTAATCTTCATGGAGATAATAACTATTCTGAACAAAATACAGAAACTTGCTTATTCCTTTTAGCCTGGGGGAAGATAAAAATCCCAAATTAATCAACATTTCAAGATCTAAACAAAGGAAACCATTCTCATCAGAAAATTAAATCAACAGCCTAATGTTGAAATTAGCAATTAGCATAAACAAATTTTAAAGCAATATAGTAAGTACTCTTGATGACGTAAAGAAAAATATGTTCTGAGTTACTAAAGAGTAGGAAATCTCAGGGAAGAAATGGTAACTATGAGAAAGAATCCAGTGGAAGTTCTAGAAATAATAAATACAATTTATGAAATTTAAAAAATAGCATTGAGGTACATAATAAATAAATGGAGATAACAGAGGACAGACTTAATGAATTAGGTGAAAGACCAATAGAAATTATACTATTTAAAGAGTCAAGAAAAATAACACAGGGAATCATTAAACAATATCAAAACAGTGAAAGTATACACACTGAGTTCTTGAGTGAGAACACAAGAGAAGAAAGCTTGAAAGCACAATGTCAAAACTCTCCAAATTTGGGGAAAAAATTAATTTACATATTTATGAAGAACATCAAACTCTAAGAACAAAGAACAAGAATATGAAGAAATCCATGCTTACCTTCATCATACTCAAACTAATGAAAACAAAAGATAAAATCTTAAAAATCAGAAATAGAATACAACAAGAAAATAATAATTTCAATATTTGCTAATTTCTTATCAAGAACTTTGGGAGCCAGAAGTCAGCAAATTACTCACTGAGGTACTAAAAAATTGAAAAAAAATGAAAAATTTGTCAATATAATACTCTATATCAAGTACATATTCTTTAAGATCTAATACAAAATAAAGATATGTTCAGATACAATAAAACTATAATCTGGATATTCCTTCTTATTCTTGCCTACCGCACTGATTAGAAAATCATGAAATAATATTGAATCAAAGCAGGAAGAGCAAACATTTTTGCATTGTTCCTCATCTTAGGGAAAAAGTACACCACATTTTGCTCCTAAATGGACCAGCTGTAGATTTTTTGTGGGGCCTTTTATCAGATTGAGAGAGATTCATTCTATTTCTAGTTTGAAAAGAGTTTTAATCAGGAATAGTGGTTGGATTTGTGAAATTATGTTTTCATCATGTTTGACATAATCATATAATTTTACTTCTTCGGTCTGTTAATATGATGAAATATATTGGTGTTTTTTTAAAATATAAGTCATTCTTGCATTTGCTAATATAAACCCCATTTGGTCATGATAGAATATCCAAAAATATGTGGAAAAAATACTGTATTTTAAATTTTGTAACATGTCATAGAGAATGTTTTTATGTTCATCAGGGATATTGGTCTATAGTAGTGGTTTATTCCCCCATGAATTATTTTTGTCTGCTTTTGATCTTAAGGTAATGCTGGCTTCTTAGAGGAGTTGAGCAGCATTCATTCTGCTTAAGTTTTTCTGAAGAGTTTGATAATATTTTATTTCATCCATTTTTTTTCTTTTTTTAGTATAATTCATCAGTAAAGCCATTGTGGTCTAGAGGATTCTTTGTGGGAAGTTTTAGAGATAGAAATGATTTGTTGAGTGATATTTGGTTATGTGGTTACATTAAATGCCAGCTTTGGATTTCACTGTGTTTTTAGGTGAACTGAGGAGACCCTGGGCCTATCCCAAAGTGTCACCAAAGGTTCTTGGTCTTATTACAAGAAGGAACTCAAGGATAGACACAACCCAGTGGACAAGAGTGACACAAGCAGGAAAGTACAGTCTTAAGATGTGAGAACAGGCAGGTCAAGAGAAAGAGAGCTGCTCACCCTGGGATTTTTGGGGTTTCTGTCTTTTACTGACAGTTGTTAATAAGAGGGTAGAATATTCATTACTTAGGGTGGGGGTTTTCTTGGAAGCAGGGTTTCCCACCTTTTCTTTCTTATTTGCTCATGGGTTTCCTGTCATAACACCTGCCATCTTAGGCCTATCTTGTTTGATCTGGCTTCTAATGGAGGGCTGCCAAGGACAGGCCTCTGACGCTCCCAATAATTGGCCATGACTTCCTCTTTGCTGGCTTCCAGATATCCTGTTAGAATTTAACTGCCAAGTCAACAATTGATTTTCTATTATGTTTTATATTTCATTTTTTTTCTCATATCTTTATGCTTTGCATTCCATTTGTTCTAAAGACATTAAGGTGGGAATTGAAGTCATTGGCTTCTTTTTCCATCTAATCCTTAAGTGCTATAACTTTCCATGTAAGTACTACTATAGCTTCATCCTACTGCTCTAAGTTCAATTACTTCATTTATATAATAATTCTTAGGAATCAAACTGGGAAGAAAATCTGTTGCCCACAGTTCTATTTACACAGGCAATAGGGTAATGGCCCAACTCCTCTTGCTTTTCCAAATGTCACTTTTATAATAATTACCCTGCTGATTTTCCTTGCCTTAATTGCCATTTTCTAATTTCTGATCTTGGAGATTTTTAGAAGTTTCTTGAGAAATATACATACACACACAACTCATAACTTGGACACAGCAGTCATAGCTTGGGATGAGATCTGGAATCTGCAGAGATACGGGATTCTTTCCATTAAAGTCAGAATATGGTTTTCTTATCTATCCATTTAAATATTTTGTGGACTAGAGTAGGTATGCCTACAAAAAAGGTCCTTGGAAAACCAAAGATCTCTATTACCTCATGGTCAGTTCACTTGGAAAAGATACAAGTTATGCTCTGGTTATTCTTCCCAAATTTATCAATCAAATAAATTGCTCTAGTTTATTTGAGGTAGAATTAGTAAACGAGTCAAGAGAGGCCAGGAGTTGTGCATTATTGAGCTTGTTCAACATAAAAAGTCTTATTCAGAATGAAGAAAAATTATTTTTCCAAGATTCCCTAGTTTTTGTTTCTCTCAATGACCTATTGAGATTAAGCATGAAGCCTATGATTAACCAAGTTTGTGGCTCTCTCTGGAAGCATAGTCTTTAATCCTACTGTTACTTTTTAAAATCCACACTGCTAAAACCAATAACTTACTTTTATGTGTTACTGAGATTCCACCAACTAGATTAGATTTTGCCTTAAAAAATCTCTGAAATGCATCTAAACGAAATATTAATTCTACTAACCTGAAGACTATGCCATTTCCAAAGCTGTAGCTTCATTTCCTGTCATATTTTTAAACTTATACTACATGATACAATATGTTCAGAGGTTTTATAATATCAAATGATATCATAAAGACACTCTAATACAAATGCATAATGACACTGTGGAAATACAACAGAAGCTACAAGATGTCCAAAATCCTAGAGTAAAATTAAAACCGAAGAAGCAAAATTCTTTGCAAGTCAAAGTCTCAATACCAAAGAAAGTATATTCTGAGACTGAAACTTTCCAAGTAAAAAAAGATTGTGGTGTCTTTTGCTCCCATCTCCTTATTTTGCTCAGCTTTAGCTGGAGAAATTCTGAGTACCTGGTTAGAATTAGAATTGCTGCAGTGAGGACTACCATGGATTTGCCTATTATTATTTTTTAATAGCTAACTTTGCATTAACTCAATGTGAAGTCTCAAATAGGTCACCACTATTAAGATTCCAAGTAATTACTAGGGGCAATATGACAATATTGGAAACCCTCTATGATGAACTTTAGAAAATAAGCAATCCCCAATTCTTAGGATTTTTATCCAGTAAAGTTATGTTTTTATAAACTTAATAGTTAATACCACCAAAGATTGTTGAAAAGCATTCAAAGATAAATAAAGGTAGATGCAAAATATTTTGTTTATATACACTAGGGTGCCGTTCAATGTTGGTTATCTAGCATTGCAACCAGTAAATATAAATAGAAGAAAAAGTAGGAGAAAATAGGGAAATGAGAAAATAGAGGTAAAAAAATCTTAGAAAAAAGTTTTTCTTGGTATATACAAACCTTTCAATCTCTATATCACCTGAAAATCATTTTTCTTGCACTGAGCACTAAATTCAGTATAAAGTCTCCTGTTTCTACCTTACAAATAAACACTCAATATAAACCTCATGTGTGTTGGGATAATTTGCCAGTGATAACTCTTAAGCCATGTGGGAAAAACCACATGAATTCAAAGTAATTCCCTTCATATTCCCCTAGTGTTCTCTGATGATTACTCAAAATCACATTTTAAAAAGAAAAAAAAAACATGATTAAGGCACTCTAATAATAATACATGTATTTCCCTACATTGGGACCAAAAATGTCAAATTAGAACCTTGCTTCACACATACTTGTGCTCTATAGCACATATGGCACTTAGGTATACAATGTAGGATATATAATTTATCTACTTAAATACTCCTCTGGCAAGCCTAGTGAGAAATTCACTAATAGTATAGCAAACAGTGTTCAACTCTATAATGTCTAAAATTCTTTGATATAGTCTTTCTTTTTCCCATATTTGATCTTGTCTTTGTTATGGCTTCTTATTGTGGACTTTAGGATCTCAGTATTTCTGAGGTGTGAGACTTTGAAAGTTAAAAATCAGGTGGTATACATGCATGCATTGTATATATACTACATACAAATATATACAGTATATATGTGGCAAAGGGCCAAAAAAAATTTAAAATTTCTTACCCTGACCATGCAAGAAGCTTTTTTTGCCCTGCTTTTAATTTGCTTCTCCAAGTTTTATTCTGTATTTACTTCTTAGAGCTTAAAGACCAAATAATTAGATACTGGGAACTTTAATGTTAGGGCCAAAAAATTGCAGCTCACCTGCCTTACTTTAAGGACCAGAGCATGTTGTGTAAAATTTACTACTTAGAGAAGAGCGATGGAGTTTCCATGCTTTCTTCTGACCAACTACTTTCAAAAGAGAAGAAAGTTCTGATCCTTTAGCAGTAATGGCCTAGAGTTGGTCACCCCACAGTAGAGGAAGCCTGACTGATGCAGGAAAATTTTCTGGAGAAAGGAAACAGAAAATCTGAACTAAGCAATATTTTTAAATTCCTTCCCCCATCCCTCACCTGGCTGTAGCATTTCAGGTCTATTCCCTTGAATCTTTGACCCCTGGTGACTATGCTTTTGGTTTTTAATTTTTTCTTTTAGGTGAGTCAGACAGGCTGAGGGCTAGAGTAGGGAGGGCTTCACTTATCAATAGATAAGACTGCCAAATCCATATCCTCCAGAGTAAGGCTTTTTATGGAGATTGCTCTAGGAGCATTTCATTATGGCTACTCTTTTTTTCCCCTATGCCACAACCAGGAAGGTATCTTTCCTAGGTCTTCATCATGAAAATGTGATGCATGTCTACCGGGAAAGTCCATACATAAAACTGTAGGGTCCCTCTAAGTTTGCAGCTCCCAGGAGTTTATCATTGTTATGCTGGTTCTCATGCTCGGTTCACCCAGCCTTCACCAATTCATCAACTTGAGTATTTAAATGTTTATGTGACTCCTGGTCTGGGTTAACAGATTTGTGGATGCACCTGTCTCTCCAGATTTCATGGTGAAATTTTGCCCTATGGCTTCAGGACTTTGATAGATACAAGAAAAATCATTAAAATTAGGTTTGTCCACTTTTTCTTGTAGCAAAAATGGGACTGTGAGGAGTGACGGCATCCAAATACTTTATATGCTGAAGCCAAGATCACAAGTTCACCATATTTTTGGACTTTACAAAAGAGACCAAAGAAGGAACTCTGGAGACACACAGAAAGAGAGACAGAAAGAGAGATAAAGAGAGAAGGGGAAAAAAGCTATCCTCAAACAGTCCTCATTCAGAAAAAAACTGAATTCAAAAACAATTAAGAAACAAAAGTATCAAATTCAACTCCCACACAGAGCCCTTATTAGAAAGAACAGAACATATATAGCATTCCTATGTATAATGAAATCATTCCCCAAAAATATGCCCACAAAAACATGAAAATAATTCAATACTACAAAATGAGATATAAAATATTAAGGAAATATTACCAAAAATTAAAGAAAGAGAAACACCAAAATTGTTATTAAATTTCAGGAAACAATTAGAAATGCAAAAAAAAAAAAAAAATTTCAGAACTGAAAATTAAACTTGAAGGCATGATAAGCAAAACCAAAAAATTACTATAGAAAAATATCCAGGATTAACAGAAGATGAAAAGCAGGTTAATTTAGATAGAAGTTTCAAGAGAACTGAAGATGATAAAAAAGTTTCAATAGATATGCAACTGGATTTATTTTTTTAAATTCAAGCAAAGGAAGAGAAGGAACAATACAGACTACAGTGATTCAAGGATAGCTTACATATAGAGATACATACATACATAGCTTACATATTACATATACGATAGTTTGCAAGGGCATACTATGCTAATGGGGAAATCTTCCTACAATAATCAATACTAAAATTTTTCTGACAAAATTGTTTAGTATTGAAGAATATAAGAATAGGTCCTAAATAATTTCAACATAGAGATAGAAAACCAAGTCACTTATAAGGGACATAAAATCAGTTTGCCATTAATCCTTTTGTAAACAAAATTTTTTGTCAGAAGATTATGACAACACATTTAAGATAATCATGGAAAAATTTAAAAATCAAGGATTTAAAACAGTTGAAAACTTTGAAGTCTAAAGGCTAAAGATACATTTCCATCATTGTGTAAGAACCCTGAAAGTATTGTGTCCATGAACTTGTTTTTGTAATATAAATGTTTTCATACGGGACAACAGAAATTCAAAATAACTAAAAATACATTAACATAAAGACTGGTAGGAAACATCCAATATATACATTTGTACAAAGAATTAATATTACATGAGTTAAATGAAGAAGAGTGTATAGTTTGTAATAGCTAGCTCCTCTGACAATGTAGAACTAAAAAAATGAAGTGAGAATGAAAGCATATGTCCGTAATCAAATTATTGGGGTTTATGAAAGAATTTTGCCCTCTGAAAATCATTTACCTGTGATATAATATAAAACATAAAAGTAATTATGTAGTGTTCTAATTTTCTTTATATAATGTTCTTTAAAAAAAAAAAAAACAGATACTCTGGAATTTAAAAAACCCAGATTCAAGACCAAAGAAATTAAAGAAATACCCTGTGGTAATGAACTTTAAATGGACATAAATTTTTTTTCTAATGATATTGCACTATAAAGGCTTAGAAATTATAAACAATCCAACAGACATCAATCCATAGAAGCCTGATACTGATATTGAAATTCCACTTCCCAATAAAGGAAATTAGGAATTCTTGGGGGAAATGGCTGATTTTAGGAATAAAGCAAGGAATATACAAGACAATCTGAGCCATTTGGGACCCCAGATAGAAAGGAAACCATCATGTAACATTTGATGAAGGCCCAAATAATTTGAAATCAACTATGAGTTCCCATGGCCAAGCGTAGAAAACGTGTGTACCAAAATTTAATACCTAAAATAAATTAAAATAAGTCAATATGTTTTAATTCATTAGTTAATATTGGTACTCAACCTGCAAAATAATGCCAAATTGGTCACTTCTGTATTATACTATGAAACCAATTTTTTAAACTAGTGAATAAAATAAAATTATTTAGTATTTATCTTGCCTTATCTATTCAGATATACCTCTGGATAACCAAATACTGGATGAGATACAATTTCTCTTTATACTCCAGAAAGTAAGTGAAGGTAGAATAATAGAATTGTAATATCACATTATGCAACTCCTAAAAACTTAATTAACCATATGCATCAAGCATCAAAGACCACTGTGTGGTTCCTAAGGAACACATCACTACCTTGCCAATTGTGACAAACCATCATTCCTGAATGAGACTCAGCCTCTGGATTAAACTAATAATTTGTATGTAACTTAGAGGATAGAAGAACATGTTGAGCTATACAAGGGAAATGCAATAGAAAAACCCCATAACTGTGAGAAAGTCTACACGACATCATCATGGTTCTTCAACAAATAAATTGCTAGCAAATTAATAATAATAATAATAATAATAATAATAATAGCAGAGGGAATTACATAGACTAAAGAAAACTAATATGACATTAGGAAAAAGTAAATTATGATGACTTTAGCAGGATTCACTTAAGTAATAAATCTGTACAGACAGATACCTGGGTTGCTGAGTGGTTGAGTGTCTGCATTTGGCTCAGGGCATGATCCTGGAGTACTGGGATCGAGTACCACATAGGGCTCCCTGCATGGAGCCTGCTTCTCCCTCTGCCTATGTCTTTGCCTCTCTCTCTGTGTGTGTCTCTCATGAATAAATAAATAAAATCTTTTTAAAAATCTGTATAGAAAAATAAGGAAGTTTTATAGTAAAAGTCAGATGTGATCACTCTTAGAGAGAGAGGGTTGTGACTTTGAGGTTTCAAGTGGAGGTCTTCTGTGGGGTATGGCAAGACTGTTTCTCTCTCTCTCTTTTTTTTTTTTTTTAAATTCATTTATGATAGTCACACACGGGGAGAGAGAGAGAGAGGCAGAGACACAGGCAGAGGGAGAAGCAGGCTCCATGCACCGGGAGCCCGACGTGGGATTCGATCCTGGGTCTCCGGGATCCCGCCCTGGGCCAAAGGCAGGCTCCAAACCGCTGCGCCACCCAGGGATCCCCAAGACTGTTTCTCTTAATTTGGGTAATAGTTACAATGTTCTATGGAAGTTCATTAATGGTATATTTGATTGGTGTAGCTTTCTGTGTCTGTACCATATTAATTTAAAATATAATTTAAAAGAGAAGATAGATTTTCTTCATCCTTACTCCTTCAGGTCATCTATCTGGAAAGTGGAGATGACTTACTTGAGCAATCATATAGGACCACAATCTTGCTATAGTTAGCAAGGCTAGAACAATGGCAAGATAACTGCATTCCTTATTGCTTACTTTATGATTCTTTTAAGACAGAATTAAACGTATATCTTATTTGAGCCACTGTTACTCCAGTTTTCTAATCACCAAAGGCAAGCCTAATTCCAACTGACTCAATTTCTTTGACAAAAATTAAATAATTGAAGTTTCTTGTAGTTTAAAAAACAATTTAAGTGGGAAGAGTATAAGACCTCTTTAAAGCCTTCCTAGCTTCCTGTAATTCACAAATATGAATTATTGAGCAATAAATGACACAATTCAATACAACAGATCTCTCTCCAATGTTTGCTGAAAAGACATTTAGAAATACATAGCTTAAAGAAAGGATACATTTTGATCAGTAGAGTAGGGAAAATAGGAAGAATAACATTGTTATCCATTATTCAAAATGCATGTCTTTGAGAGTAGAACCAGGAAGATGGGTCTTTTTCTCCAGAGACAATGAAAAATATGCAGCAATGATAATGTTACGGGCATGTACTAACATTTAGAACATCTATATGATCAGAGATTACAAAAATAAATATATAAAACAGTTTAGTAGAGCTAGGAAGATCTCAAAATTTATTCTGGTAATGCAGTCATAATTGGTCCCAATGAGAAGAATAAATCGATATGGCTACTCCAGAAAGTTCTGCGATGGGCTTTTTGTTTGCTTGCTAAATGTTTATAGGAGATTAAAAAGGATCTCACCACCATGAACAAACAATGAAGAATTGAACAGACACACAAGAAGAAGGCCAGGCTGCTAAAATAAGTATATATTTATTTGAGGCTTACAAAATACTATACCACAGAAATATTTTTAGGTATTCTCGACTAGAAGTATAGAATAAGAAAGGAATGGGCTAAAATAATTGAGTAATATATTACATAATGTCATATATTTTTAAATAATAAAATATTAGACAATTACTTTGTTTCTTTCTCCTCTGTGAAAGATAATGATTTTTTTAAACCAAGAACCATAGATCATTGCAGTTATAAAGACACTGAATCCAAAGATCAGTGAAGTTATAAATTATATCAAATATGTACAAGTCTCTTCTGGAGCCAATGAAATTCCATTTTATGATAACCAAAGTATTTATATATGTAAATTCCAAATCACTGCTCTAAATGTGGACAAACTGTGCATAATGGTAGAGATTCCAGAGCATGGATATTGGCAATGTTCAATCTCTCATTCTCAAGCGCAGACACACACAAGGCACATTTGTAATCATACCACATATAGTTTTATAAGAAATTTCCTTACTTTTCATGTGCATTTATCTATACCACTTAAAAATCTTCAAAAATATTGCATTAAAGTCTGAATTTTCTTACTTGAATATTCATAATTTATTTAGCAAAGTAGTGGATCCTGTGGTGTGACTGATGGCTGGCAGCTGTGTTCTTGTCTGGATGGTACCTTCAACCCAAGAGACTTACTTCATCAAATTTCAACTTTCCGTGGGGTAAGTCTTCATCTAATGACTATTTAATATGGAATATAAAGTACCAGCCCCTTGATTTGGGACAATTCAAAGGGATCATGCCAGCTCCAGAGTTGAATGTAGAATAAGCTTATACCTCTGTTGTGAATAAGCATATACCTCTGTTTTGAACTGCCAACGCAGTTCAAAAAAACCTCTAAATTATGCTTTCCTCACCACTCTACCCACATAGCAGATATTGAATCTGAAGGCAGTATCCAATGAGTTTCTTGTACACAATTACACCTTTCAAAATGTTTTTCAGTCTCAACCAAAGAAAATGACCCTTACCTATAGAGTAGGCATTAAGAGCTGGCAACCTAGTATATATACATGCACCCTATGAATCTCTCAAAGTTGAGTGCCTCTAGTGTCTCCCAGACATTATAGGTGTGGAAATCCTGAGTAAACAAAGTTTCTGAGAAAACTTTTACTTTCCTGATAGAAAAAAAAAAAGCTTTATTTTTCTTGTTTTTCCTTTCTTTCCTGTAACAGTGATTAAACCCCTGGAGGAGAGAGCCATTAGCAATCATGTGACAACATAATGATAGTCAAGATGCTAAGGGTAGGAATCAGGAATACACAAATAGCTTGGTCTCTTATAAGATTGTTGAAATGCTTACCTTTAGACATCTAGTTAAGTTAGAAAAAATGTTTCCATTTGCTTAAGGCAATGCAGGAGGGGTATTTGTTGCATACAGCTGTATCCAATTATAATTGAAATCCTTTAGTTTTTTAGATATTTGATTTAAGCTTTCTCATAACCAGAATTAAAAGTGTTGAATTAATTATGGACCTGTTTCTTCAAACTTCATTACTTCCTGAAGATACACTGTTAAGTATAAAATGACTAAGTGTAAAGATATAAACATTTTAATGTTTCTAGATAGGTACAGTAGTCCTCCTCATCTGCAGGTTTGCTTTCTGCAGTTTCAGTTGCCCACAGTCAACTGCAGTCTGGAAGCAGGTGACCCTCCTTCCTCTGATGCATGGTCAAAAGATCAATAATAGCCTAATGCTATATCACAATGCCTATATCATTCACGTCACTTCATCTCATCAGGTAGGTATTTTATGATTTCACATCATCACAGGAAGAAGGGTAAGTGTAATAAGATTATATTTATTTATATATTTGAGAGAAAGATCACATTTATTTAACTTTTATTATAGAATATTGTTATAATCGTACTATTTTATAATTAGCTATTGTTCATCTCTTAGTATACCTAATTTATAAATTAAATTTTATCATAGGTATGTATGGGAAAAAAACACAGCATAAATAGGGTTTGGTATTATATGCAGTTTCAGAATCCATTGCAGGTCTCAGAACATCCCCCATGAATAAGGGGGGCTACTGTACTGACAAAATGTCCACTTTAGTAATGTATGCCACATCCTAAACTCCATTAGATTCCCCATCTCACAAAACTTTTGCCAGCACTATTACCAATCATATTGCCAATTTAATAGAATAAAAATATATCAAAATTTCTAATTTGAAAGCCTGCTTATTACTGAAATTAAGAACAAAGTTTTTTGTGTTTTAAAATTTTTGAGAATGAATGAATGAAGAAATGAATGCCACATACATGTGACAAAAACTATCTTGATCTTCGGGGTTATAAAATATACAATAGAAACCCAATCCTTTCATCATGCAGTTATATTTTAGTGGGAAAAAAGAAGCATAAACAACACATCACACATCAGATAGACATAACAACTCTATCAATGAATAAAGTAGTGGAGGGAGATAAAAAATGATTAGGGAACCATGTAAGTACAGTGATCACAGGAGGTATATCTGAAGAAGTGATATTTGGTCAGGGACCTAAATGCAATGAAGGAGCAAACAAAGTGAAAATATGAGAATCAAGTATTCCTGGCAAAATAAGCATCCTCTGAAAGATAATGAGATAGAAATGAACTCCCTGGTAGGAGGAAAAAATAGAGGCCACAGCAACAAAACTTGTTGTGTCTCAGAGTGATAAGGGGACAGAATGCAAGGAAACAGATTTGGTAAGGATCATATTTATAAAACCTTATATACCACATGTTATGGGTTGAATTTTATCTTCCCCAAAATGATATATTGGAGACTTAGCCCCCAGTACTTCAGAAGGTGACCTTATTTGGAGATGGGGTCTTTACAAAGATAATCGAGCTGAAGTTGGGTCAGTAAGTAGGGCCCTAATTAATCCAACATGACTTATGTCCTTATTAAAAAAAAAAAAAGTATTTGTACACAGAGACACACACATCAAGGGAAAATGATATGAAGGAAAGGGAGAAGATAGTCATCAATAAACCAAGGAAAGACGTCCCCAGAACATATTCTCTTATAGCTCTCAGATGGAACCAACCCTGCTAACACCTTACTTTCAGACTTCTAGCTTCCAGAACTGTGAGGCAATACATTTCTGTTGTTTAAGGTATGGAGCTTATGATACTTTGTTGTCACAGCCCTAGAAACTAATACACTATGTAAAAACTTCTATTTATTAGATATGCAACAAAAAGCTATTGGATAATTTTGAGAAGGAGAATTTTATATATAATCCAATTATAAGTTAAATATAAAGGTCATTTCTGTTTGCTATATGGAGGATTTTTTTTCAAAAACAGAAATCAGGAATCAAAGGAAGGGGATGATTAGAGAGGAACTGTGATAATCCAGGTGGAAAATCATGAATTGGAAGACTGGTAGACTTGAGAATTTGAGAAGAGGACAAATTGGAAATTTATCTTTAAATGTTGTTGATTAATAGAATATGGGCTGTGAAATAAAGCAAGGATTCAAAAGATAAGAGCTATATTTTGTTGAAAAATGTTACTGGTTTAGGAAAGTTTTTGAATTTACAGATGGATGGGACAAAAAATTATTTTCAACATTATATCTTTTAATGTATACTAGATGGCCAATTAGAAATGTCAAGTGGGCAATCAGATAAAGTCTAGAACTCAGTGACAAGGTCTAAGCTATAGATCTAAATTTCAGAGTCATCATTTTATTTAGACTTTTAAAAGTCATTACATTTATATGGAATTACCTAAAGAGTAATTATAGACAGAAAAATATGAGAAAGCAAGGGCTATGCAATACATCTAAGAGCACTACAAAACATAAAGATTGGTATAGAGGCTAGAATAAAGAAAACTGAGAATAAGGTAATGCTCTAGCTTTTTTTTTTTTAAGATTTATTTATTTTATTTGAGAGAAAGAGAGCACAAGTGGGAGGGGCAGAGAGAGTCTTAAGTAGACTCTATAGTGAGTGTGTAGCCCATTGCGGGGCTTTATCTCAGGACCCTGAGATCACAACCTGAGCCAAAACCAAGAGTCAGACACTTATATGACTGCATCACCCAGGTGCCCCCATGTTTTCGCTTTTTTAGCATATTGGGATGCAAAGTCAATTCCAATGAGTAATGTGTCAGCATCTTACAAAGGGTAGCAGTGAAAAAAGTAAGAGAAAGAGAAACAATTTTTTATCAGGCAGGTAATGATTCATGGAGGGATCTAGAAAGTATAATGCTAAGTGAAATAAATCATTCAGAGAAAGACAAATACCACATGATTTCACTCATATATGGAATTAAAAAAAAGCAGATCTGGGAATGGATGAAATGGGTGATGGGGATTAAGAAAAACAGTTGTGATGAGCACCAGGTGATTAAAATAAAAACTTTTTAAAAAGTGATAATTTAGTGTCAGATCCTCAAGAAGTGTCAACAAGAATAAGTGTTAAAACAGGCATTTGATTCAGCAATTAGGAAGTCATGTCTTATATAAAATGGAATAAAATCAGCCAAATGATCAGGACAGAAACCAACCAGAATCCTGTCTACCATAGAATGTGTCAGTTATGAGAGACATGAATGTAATTTATGATCGCAAAACTTCCTCACTAAAGAAAAAGAACAATGTGTATAAATTAGAAATTATATGGGTGTGTGTGACAATGTGAGCATCTTTGGAGACTGAAGATTCTAGCAGGGAAGCACATTTACATTTGTTCAATCTTGAAGGAAATATGATCTCATCTTTCTCTATATGAGACATTCATTCTCTGATTCATTTATTGAATGATTCAATAAGTATTTTAGAGGGCCTATTAAATGTCAAATATTATCTTGGAGTCTGGGGATATTACAAAGGCAGATAACAAGCTCAATTTCAATTCAAATTGGATTGAAGGGGTACTTTTGCTTTGAGATAAGTTAGAAAAACTAGTACTAGACTTACTCTCTGGCATATACAAAAATAACTAGAAAAGATGATTTAACAATTTACCAGACTTAGAAAAATTGCAGTGAAGGACAGTGATCCATGAAATAGGGGAAATAAATGAAGGAAAGCTTATAATTGCTCCCAGCTTACCTTCTCGAGCTGGTGTCTGCAGGTGGAGCCTGAAGTTCTCCCAAAGTTGAAGAGATAAAATTGGATTCCACAGATGCCAGGGCAGCAGGAACTCACTAGGCAAGGTGTCATGTAGAACAAAACTGAAGAGGGGAAGAGCTCTGTAGTTTTGCACAAGTCCTTTCCCAAGACTCCAGTTGAATAAGGAAGCAGTGGATCCCTGGGAGGAAACCACCCAAGGCTAGTGAGAGCACCACTTGGGAAAGTAAGCGGAGGCAAAAAGCCTCTGAGCTAAAACATAGCTGGGAATAGTTTGTGTTTCAGATAGAGTGGAAACACCTGTAAATCAAAAGGCATATATCAGAGAAAAGAGAATGTCATTGCCTAAGTAGTGGTCCAAAAGCTAGCTCTATCTTGAGACTGTTCTAGTCTACACAGTAAATTCTAAAGCAAGAATTAGTAAAGAGGACAACAAAACAGTTATTTTAACTGTATTCCATATGTTTACAAAACTAGAGGAAATACTGAACCATGGTGTCAACGATAAAGCTGGACACTAATTAAAGCAGTTAAAACAGATTTTTAGTAGTATAGTAATATATAGCAATTTACTATTCCAATACATAAAAGGGTTCAGCATGGACTGAACTAAGCTTGGATTTGTACCAAAGTGACTAGGCATTTTAAAGAGAAAATGGTACCTGTGGTGGCTTAAGCAGAGTCAGGAAATTTCTAAAAATGGGGGGGAGGGGAGTGTTGGTTCATGTGAAATCCATTTGGGCTTGCTAACTGGTGCTTATTGAAGTTAGGCCCCCCCTCTCCCACAAAGAATGGAAGACAGGGCCCTATCTTCAGGTCTTGGCTGGAGCAAACAGTAAATTTCTTTGGCAGTCTTGAGTTTTCTCAAGCAGGCACCTTAAGGTGGAGAAGGATCATCCTAGGAATGCAGCCTTCGTGTGTTAGAAACTATGTTAGAATTTATTCAAGTCTTTTAAGATGTGTGCACACGTGTGTGGGTGGGGAGAAAGATGGACAAAATCATTTGTCCTGAGAGTCTGCAGTTTCTATAGGTCAAGGTGGAGGCCCAGTTGAGAAGAGGGTTGAGAGAAGTGCAACTAGAGTTTAGTCAGAATCCTTGTCAGGGGTATGTATAAGATTAATGGCAGTTTAATAATAAGCAGAAGTAAAGATGTAAAAATTTGAAGGCTTGGGAATAGATGCTACACAAAATAAAACACAATGAGAAAATAATAAAGTAAAAATAAAGCAGAAATGAGTTGTGGAACTGCTCCAGGTGGCCTAAAATATGATCATTTGAGTCCCCAAAGGAAAATAGAGAATAGGTAGGTAGATTTTAAAATTTTTGAAAAATAATGGCAAACATATCACATTTGATGAAAACTATAAATTCACAGATCCAAGAAGTTCAGTGAAACCCAATGTATGAAACATGAAGAAAACGATAAAAATTCACGCTATAATCAAATTGTTTACAATCAGTGATAAGTCACAAACATGGTAAAAAAATGCATACTGAGTAGGAGCAAAGAAAATGCTAATAGCTGACCTCTTATAAACCTCACATGTCAGAAGACAGTGGAGCAACATTTCTAAAGTAATGAAAGAAAAAACATCCCCTAAAATCGATATCTGTTGCAAATATTTCAAATATGAAAGCAAAATAAAAATTCTTCCAGCAATGTAAAATTTGAAATTTATTACAACCAGTCCTGCCATATAAAAAATATAAGTTCTTCAGAGAAAAGGAAATTATACCCAAAGGAAATCTAAATATGATCAATGGAATGAAGATACCTAGAAATAGTAAAAATAAAATGTTATTAATATTTTAAAAATAATTGATCCT
The DNA here is from genome assembly GCF_053574225.1 of Canis aureus. Lineage (NCBI taxonomy): Eukaryota > Metazoa > Chordata > Mammalia > Carnivora > Canidae > Canis > Canis aureus. The sequence continues at coordinate 22,840,498 of NC_135634.1, forward strand.
GTAAAAAAGCAATAATGTGATGTGGGATATATAACATATATAAAAGTAATTACATGCAAAAGCATGGCAATAATAACAAAATGGTCGAAATGGAAGAAACGGAAATATACTACTGTAAGGTTCTTACACTATATGTGAGATAACATAATATTACCTGAAAGTAGAATGTAATAAATCAAAGGATACTATGCTATACTATGGGATCTTATAAATCCTAAAACAAGAGAAATAAAAGAGTTGAAACTACTAAGCTCCCAAAAGAAGTATACCGGAATGATAAAATATATGTAGTAGGTAGAAAACAAATGGAAAACGATAGATTTAAACTGGAAAACATCAATAACCAACTAAATATAAATGTAATTGTCTAAATTAAAAACTGGGATTTTTAGCTTGGAGATAAAAAAAAAATCAAAACTCAGCCTGTACTCCCTGTGAGAAAATCACATAAAATATTTTTTAAAAATAGGCAAAGGGGCACCTGGGTGGCTTACCCATTGAACATCTGACTCTCAGTTTAGGCTTAGGTCAAGATCTCAAGGGTCAAGAGTGGGAGCCCTCCACTGGGTCCACTGGGCTCAGTGCTCAGTGGGGAGTATGCTTGAAGATTCTCTTTCTCTGCCCCTCCCCCAACTCACATGTGTACACGTGCACCCCACTCTCTAAAATAAAGAAATAAATCTAAACAAATTAGGTGAAAAGTAAGAAAGTGGGAAAAGAAACATCATGTTAACTTGAATCAAAAGAAAGTTGGAGAGAATAGACTTGAAAAGAGTGCCATCCAGCTAATTGGATTTTTTAAAATTAAAAAAAAAAAAAAAGATAACAATATGTATGTTAGCCCAAATGGGCTAGACTGTGTGCTTTGCTGTGTGCAAAACAATACCCAAATTTCAGCAGCTTAAATAATATGGTTTACTTTTGTTCAAACTTAACATGTCATGTGTATTAGATGAGGACTGATAATGTGGCCATAATCCCAGGCATTGTTGGAAGTTATTGCAGAAAGAAAAAATTGTAGTGTCTCACACGGAATTACATACTAAGCCCTGAAATGACTCAGCTCTTCCACATGCAATGATTTGTTCAAGGTAGCCAATAGCTAAAGTAGGTTAAGAAAACAACAATAAAACATTTAGTTACATGTGCAATGGTTTATTATTCCATGACCAATATGGTGTGCAGAATGCAGAAGGCAGTATATGTAAGGAGGTGGTAGCATTAGATGTGACAATGTGGGTGATTCAATGTTTTCACTTCCCACAAAGTTGCATATATTATTCCTTCTCAAAATAAATCTTAATTACTTTAAAATGAGGAGAGTAAAGAACAGTGACTTTACATCACGCTAACTACAAAAGTGAAAAAATATAAATATTTATATAATCATACTTATATTTATGTAGACTATCTCTGGAAAGAAAAGAAAGTGTTACTAGTAGTCTCTAGAGAAGGAACAACTGGTGTAAGATTGGTGGGGAGGAAATATTTCCTTTATACTGAATACTATTTTTAATGGTTTGAATTTTTTCTCAAGTATATATTACTATTATGGGTTGGATCGTGTCCCTCCAAAATTCATATATTGAATTCCTAGCCCCCAGTACCTCAGAATGTGATCTTATTTGCAGATAAGGTAGTTGCAGATATATGTGTATCTATGTCTAAATTTCCTCTTTTTTTTTATAAGGATATAATTAATATTAGAATAGAGGCCATTCTGGGGACCTGGGTGGATCAGTCAGTTAAGCATATGCTTTTGGCTCAGGTCATGGTCCTGAGATGGAGCCCTATATTGGGCTCCCAGCTCACAGGGTATCTGCTTCTCCCTCTCCCTCTGCACCTCCCCCCCCCCACCCCGGTCATGCTTGTTTACTCTCTCTCAAATAAGTAAGTAAATAAATAAATAGGGCCATCGTACTCCAGTATGACCTCATTTTGAGATATTTTGTTACGGTAGTCCTAGCAAACTAATACAATTACTTATGAACAAACGAGCCATTAAAAATAAAGAAACCAGGTGGATAATTAATGTCAGTATATAGCGGTAAGTACTTCAGAGTAAATGGAACAGAAGAACTTGAGTTATTCTAGGAAAAGGAAAGGTGCTAAATTCTTCCTGAGATTGGAACAAAGGATAAATGCAACAATACAATTAGACTTCATTGAAACAATTAATAGTTGAAAGGAAAATACACATTTGCTGAGATTATCATACTGTTGTTGGGTGTGTCTTTGTGTTTGGCCATGAAACCTGATTTTTAATTAAACCTTCACAGAGGCCATCTCAGTTCTCAAAAGTGGCTCCCCATTTGATATTCATAATCTTCCAACAGAGCTCACTTATACAAATCTCTCATCAGATTCAATGCATGGCTGAAAGTAAAGAATACTGGACCAGGAGTTAGAACACCTGGATTGTATCTAGACTTTTATTACTTAGTTGATTTATTTAAGTGTTGGAAATTGGTAACTCCTTAGAAACTGTTCAAAGGCATACAAATATTTCTGCTTGATACAAAGAGATTAAGATTTTCTGTATAACTGTTATTTCTTTATTGCTTTGAGTTATCAGCAGTTTTTAAAAATCATATCTGTTTTATCTGTACCTAAGCTTGAAAGCTGGAATATAGGGATGGAGCTATTTATGTATTTCTTGGCTATAATAAAATGTGCTTCTCAAAATAACATGAACTGCCTTTTGTTACTATATATTATAAAATTGTTAGTGCTTTTTTTGGTGTTAATACTTTAATATACTTTGAAATAAAACAAGATATTTTACTTCATAGAGAAGTTGACTATAAGCTCTTTGGCAAAATGATAATCTTACTGTCAACTGAATAAATATTCCAAAGCTTGCTTCATCTGTTGTTTGCTTTCCTTGACTGTTTTAAAATTACTTTCATGTCACAAAATTTGCTGCATGTCTCTGTTTTTGACAAGATATGTTTGTGAAATATTTTTTGCAAATAAGGAATGAAAGCAAAATACCCATTACTTGAGGATTACTTTTCCAGCTTCCTATTTATTATTTTACTAATAAATTACTTAGGTTACACATGGAAAATTACAACTTCATTTAATACAATGGCATAAAACACAAGGAATTGAAGCTCATTTAGAGAAAACCTCAATGCAGATATTGCCAACACTTCCCCCAATTGAATATTTTAAGAATTTGAAGAAAGAACATGTTAAGACACTTCTCTTTAATGAATAATGACTAAGGTAGTAAGCTTAAAGAAGAAGCAACAAATGGGAAGATTCAAAGTTCAGTTCTAACGTATAGATCCATTAAGCCCAGTTATTTAAGACCTATGTGTCAGACGAGATTTTAATTCCGAAGATTGATTTTCTTATTTCCTTCAATGTGAATATGTGAAGTCAGGAAAAATGCTTACCTCTCTCAGGAAATGGGCCTTATTTCTGATTTCTCTTAATATCACTGGAGAATGACCTTTCCCAGATAATTAGTTTTTCCTGTTAACTGAAGTCTAACATTTTACTGCATCTTGATGTTATTAAATATAATGAATTTTGAAGTTTCTTAATAAAATATAGCTGAAAAAAATAAAATAAAGTAAAATATAACTGAAATCTACTAAAATGTCAGTCCTCAAGGTCATAAATTTGAAAATCAGTTCAGTATTTTGCTTACTAGAAGTCAGTAGATGTTGATGCTAAGATACAAAGGTGAATGTTACCTATAGTTCGAGGAGATAATATGAAATGTTACTTCTTTGAGATTAAAAATTATTTGTGAGATATTAAGACTCTGCTCATTATACATTACATTGATGTTATAATTAGTTAAAAATTACTACTAATAATTACTTGTTACATATTGGTGTAATAATATTTCTCTCTGAAAACTATTGTAGGAATGTAACTATTGAGTTAGAGACAAAATTGAATATTGCTAATTTCTGCTAGGCACTAATGATTGATGAGATTATCACATGTCATTCTAGAATATAGTAATGACTTCTATGGACTTAGAGGCATGAAAGAGACCTGGATGGCAAGGATCTTTTGTTCATTTATGAATCTAAAATGAATAGCATAGTGCCTAGCACATGATTAAAGTTGCTCAAGTATTTTGGGGGACCAATGCCTCTGGAGCTTAGCTTTTAGGTTCAAAATTTTGCTCTGCTATTTTGTAGCATGAATGTCTATGAGTCAGGTATTTAACCTCTTTCCTTATCACTAAAGTGATGAGTTCCTATCTCACAGAGTTATTGAGAGGAATTATTGTATTCCACATTCATACATTAGAATAATATGTTGCAGATAGGAAGTGTTAAAATTATTAAATATGTATTCATTATTGCTGAATAGCTTAGGTTGTTCTCTTAAATCCCCCAGCAGAAAACAGAACGCATCGCTCTTCTACCACTAATGTACTTTGGGGATTGTTTATCATGGATAGATGGTTAGAGTTGTTAGCATCACAGTACTGTGAAGACATTTATCTTCTTTACACTCACTTTCGCCCTTTCTATATTCTGCTCTGATGATCCTTCTTGCTAACTGGCCTGAACAGTTTTTCTATCCTTCTGGACTGTGTTCCTCTTGAGCTCCTATGTTTTGTTGTTTGCCTTTTCTTCTCATTCATCTCTCTTCCTGATATTTTTATCACTATTATATGTCAGTCCTATGCACTCTAAATGCAGCATATTGCCAGAAAGTCAGTCTCCAGATAATTGAGGTCTTCCTATACTTAAGTCCTTTGGGGATTTTAGATGATGGCTCCTGTCTTTAGTTAGATGAACTGGTAAATCTTTATAGAGCTATCTTACTGTGGGCTAACACCAGGCTACCACCATATCACATAATTAAATGGTTTCTCTATATTTTAACAATCAGACATTGTAATGAATCTTAAGATGGTGCATGCAGACATACCAATTTATTTCTTAATGCATTTTTTATGGCTGCCATTGCAGGAAGCTGGAACTGGTCCTGACTGAGTGCATTTGATGTCATTAAAACATAATAGAATTAATGAATAAGCAGTACATAAAAGTCCAAAGCCCAGCATAACAAATTTGGATAATATAAACATCATAATATATTTGATACATTCTTTTTATTTACTAATAATAACTCATCAAGAGATAGGCACTATATTGTCTATTCTGCGGAATTATAGGGCTGAAAGTTTGGCTAACAAAAGAAAAGTTATCTAATGCTTTAGAGGAATCATCCCACACTGAAAATCAGTCTCTTAATCTAGTTCCTAATCTCTCTCTCTCCTTTCTGCTAGCTATTTAGGATTCATCTAAAAGTAAAACTAACATAAAATCAGTTTTGTGGTGAGATTTAAAGTGAGGTTTGAATACTCCGGAAAATGCACCATAAAGTTCTCTTATGGAGGCATAAAGAGAGTATTAGTAAATGTCTTATTTCATTTGAACTTACATTTTGAGGTACTTATCATTACATGTTATATTAATACACTACTATATGTATATAGTTTATAAATGAAAACATCTCATATGGTAGTGTATGTTGTTTCTTGATGGAGTACACTATCAAACAGGTTTGCAGACTAACAAAGTGGGAATTGTTGACAATTACCATATGTTATAGATATTCATTAGTTTTTTTATTCCGAAGTCCTTTCTGAGTTTCTATTATCATGTATATGCTCTTGTTTCTGGGCACAGGCTTTTGTAAAAGTAAAAAATAAAGAATCCATAGAGACCATAGAGAGAAAAAAATGCAATGGCTCATCAAAATAATGAAGTAGCAATCTGTAGATGATACACAGTCTACCCAGAAATATTGCCACATCAGGAAAATCAGGTTTTTAAAGCTTCATATGAATGTTTTAGAATGTTCTTACTACATTCACTATAAAACATGAGGGTTAAAAGAGCATAATACTGCCTCTTTAGAAATTTTTATATAAAGCCTATTTCACATTTTTCACCAAAAATCATTAGGTTGTGAAATTCATTCATTCATTAAATATACCAGCTGCTGGTAATTAGGATGATTAAGCCTCACTATTTTCAGTGAGTTTATAGGCTAAGTAAGGAGGCAATAGAATATGATGAATAAAATAACGGCATTTATAAAACAATATAAATATCACTTAAAAAGTATTTATGAATAGTATTATTTACTTTTAATGCCAATATATAAGAAATATAAGCTTGGAAACTAAGAAGTCAAATTTACCATCATTAAAATTTTAGCAAATCAGAGAAGTGGTCAGTAACCAGAGGTGAGTTGTTAATGGCTTTACCAACAAAATAAATATATAAAATATATAAATAAAAGCACAAATTAACTGTCTGCTTTTTTTGAGAACACTTTCAGATTTTGAAGTAAATGTGACTTGAAATTAATTACATAGGAAATATGATACAGAATTTTATCTGGTATTTTCTACATTATTTGGACATTTATTCACTTTTGGTCATATTAAATTATGTTCTACAATTCAAGAAAATCACAATGTTCTTTAAAAAGACAAAGACTTATGAGAAAGTTTTTAAAAATCTAGAAAGACTATCATTAAAAAAACAAAAGACAAAAAGTGTTGTCAAGGATGTGGAGAAAATGGGACCCTTGTACACTGTTGGTAGCAATGCAAAATGGTACAGACACTATAGAAAATAGTATGGAGGGTTTTTTTTAATTAAAAATACATCTACCATATGATTCAGCAATCCCATTTGTGGACATTTATCCAGAAGAATTTAAATCAGAGTCCCAAAGAAATAAAGCATGCCTATATTCATTACAGCACTATTCACACTAGCCAAGGCATGGAAATACCCAAATATCCTTTAATAGATGAATGAGTAAATAAAACATGATATAAGCATACTGTGAAATTTTATTCAGCTTTAAAAAAGAATGGAATTCTGCAATATGCCACAACATGAATATACCTGAGGATATTATGCTCAGTAAAATAAACCAGTTCTGAAGTACAAATACTGCCTGATTCTAATTATCTAAGGTACCTAAAGTAGACAAATTCATAGATTCAGTGAATATAAAGGTGGTTACAAGGGGAGGATAGGAAAAGGAAATGGAAATTTGCTAATCAATGGGCATAAAATTTTAGTTATACAAAATGTATTAGGGTTTGCCAGAGAAATTAGAACCAATAGTAGATAGATAGATGATAAATAGGTAGATAGATAGATGATAGATAGATAGATAAATAGATAGATGATAGAAAAATATAGATCTATAAAACATATATATACACAATTGATATATAGATGTATAGTTATAGATTTATCATAAGAATTAGCTCACATGTTTATAGAGGCAGAGAAGTCCCACAGTCTGCCATCTTCAAACTGGAGAGCTTATACAAGCTGGAAGTAAATTCAGCCTGAGTCTGAGGGCCTGAGAATCTGAGGGCCAATATAGTTCTGGTTTGAGTCCAAAAGCCCAAGAATCAGGAACATTGATATCTGAGGACATAAGCTAGATGCCTCTGTTCAAGCAGAGTGAATTCTCCCTTCCTCCAACTCTTGTTCTGTTCAGACCTTCAGTAGATTGGAGATGCCTACCTGCATTGCTGAAGGTCATCAGCCTACTAACTCAAATGCTAATCTTCCCCAGAGACACCTTCACAGACACACCCCAAAATAACATTTACCAGCTATCAGTGCATCCCTTAGCCTCATCAAGTTTACACATAAAATTAAACACACAAGATATAAAGATCTCCTGTACAATATTGTGTCTACTGTACACTTAAAAATCTGTTAAGAGAGTAGATTTCATGCTGAATTTTCTTACCGTAATAAAATAAGATAATGTTTTAAAAGATAGTACTGATTACTCTTACAAATAAAGACAAAAATTTCATGGCTTGTCAAAAATTTTAACAGAAAATTTAATTATTTTTAATCATTATCAAATCATTGTCAAATTATTATTAAATAAAATTTTAATTTAATAGAAAAACTGGAATGAGATATTCTGACAATAGCAAGTCTTCTCTAGGAATGATTTAGTGAACCCAGACTCCTTTTTTTTATCTTATACAATTGTCATTTCCAGGATGTGGCTCTCAAGTTTGCCATGCAGAGGAGGAAACATCAGAAAGGTTTGTGCATGGGTGAATTTTAGTGGTCAGACCTGAGTCTAGAATTTATGTTCCACAGATACTAAGCTCAACAGCTAGTTGAGCCAAATTTAACTAAAAGGTAGGGAAGAAATGCTATCCAAGAAAATAGATCACCAGGAAGTCAATCTCTGCCACAAATCTTGCTCAGTAAAATTAAAATTCAACCCAGGTTTTCATGTAATTAGTTTTGTAAGATTAAATTTATCATAGGACAAAGAGATTGTCTAAATATAAAACAATTCTCCATGGCCATCTTAAGGTATATGACAGCATTTTTATAGTTCATAACTTTTAACTCTGAGCAAAGCTAGAGCAATATTGTGATTCAAAATTTCTAAGAACTGATACAACATATTTTAGAGAATATGTTGTATGAAGAATTGACATTTTTCAATAATAATACTATTTTATTAAAAAAATAGGAATATAACATTAAGTTGGTGATAGAATCATGAGCTTTTCATTTAGGTGAATATTTCTTTCCATTGTTCAAACTCTCCTTTCTCTGACTTTTCTTGGCTTCCAACAATATGATGAACATTTCTCTGTTTTAGTCACAAGATGGCATTAAAACTCACATTTGATGACTTCATTAGAAAGGAAATGGAATTTAGTCAAAATTAGGGCTTTCACAGGGAAAACCATCACAGTTATCAGGAAAAGAAAAAGGGCAACTACTATTAAATTCAAACAAATAGCGGTAAATGTCAAATAAAATGTAAAGAGTGGACTCAATTATCAAAAACAAAGGAGTTACTCAGGGAAGCTAATAGGGGTTTATCTGAGTATTAAAAATGGAACAGGATTTTTTAGAGAGCTCTATTAAAAAGAAAACCTAGTTAATACTTATATTTCACTGAGATCAAATGTAGTTTCCGGATTTATTATCTTTTTTTTCCCCAGAAAATGTTGAACCAGTGGTAGTAAAAAACGTTCAGTTCCAACACATAACTCTAAAGCATGCTAGAATAGAAGACAGTAAAATAGAGGTTACAATATCCCAAATGTATTCAAGAAAAAGCAATGGCAAATACCATAACATTTATGTTATTCTTTGTTTCTATTGCAGAAAAAAAAATAATTTAATCCCAACCTACTATTTCAATCATCAATAAAAAATATAATACTTTAAATAAAGCTTCATTAATTTGAGTGAGTTTTGGTGGTGGTGTTAGGGATGAAAATACTAAACATTTTAAGATTATCTATTTTGCTTTTTAAAAATGGGAAACTATGAAAAAATGAACAAATACTTGACTGTATGCTTTTGGTTGTTTACATTAGCAAGATTATTTTGGATACCTATAATTTAACTCACATAGTTTCTTGAAACTGTGACTCATGAAGTTTATTTTTATTTTAGGATGTCGAGTGACTTAATTCACTGATCAGTGAATTCATTAGTAATTATACAGTTAATCTTTTGGACATACTTTATATATAGCAGTTAGATTTTTAGCTCAAAATACTTTTTAAGACAAAATATTTTTTAAAACAAAAAAATTTAAACATAAAAACATTTTTAAAAACATCATTTTCTTTAAAATTCAACTTAGACTTTACTTCTTAGTACACTTGCCAACCAATTCATCCATTTAAAAATTAATCATTTTCCATTTTACTCAGCAACGTTTACAAAAATTTGACCATGTTGGTCAAAGGAATAACCACTCTGTAGCACTTTTAAAAATTAATTTTGGTCACATTTATATATGAAATAAGGCTTATAGAACACATATGCAATGATCAAAGAATATTTTTATTTTGTTTTATTTTCTTTTTATTTTCTTGTGTTAGGAATACAACATGAGATCTATCTCTTAACAGATTTTTAAGTGTACGATACAATATTGTTAGTTACTGGCACAATGTAAAGTAGGTCAGTGATTGGTGATTTCTCAAGTTATACTAGTGGGAGAGAGTATAAAAATGCCAATCTGTAACAAACTGGATACTATGTTCAACCCACTGTTTCAAAACTGCCTTCCTTCTTATAAGAAGAGTTTGTTCGAGATATTAAAAACAACAAAAATTTTTTTTCTCACTTTTCACACAGGAACATGAGAATGTCAAATGATTTCCCCAATTGCTTCTATCATATCTAGATGCCCAGCTTTTTTGGAAAATCCATGTATGACAATTTTCTACCTTTACCTACCTCTTCCTCCTTAGAACACACTCTTCCCTTGAGTGCCATAAGCCCGCAGTTTGACATTTTCTTTGTATGTCTCCAGGGGTTTCTCTTTCTCTTGATCATTCAATGTTGGAGTTTCTCAGAGGTTTATCTCTTATTATAATGTCTTTTACCTTTGATACATCATCCACTTCCAGGGATTCAATTGTCTCTCTTCTTAATATGTATCTAGACTACTATTACTCTTCCGATATCTAGGGTAGCACATCAAATAACCCACTGAACATCTCCATGTGAATTTCTCACATGCATTTATATAGAATCTTAACCAGAATGGAACTCATGATCCTTCCCCAAATTTAAAGTCCTCCATAAGTCAACAGAGATGCCCCATTAGCCACATACAATAGTGAGGTTTTGCAGGTGGCACCTCTATCACTTATATTCTCTATATCTCATCACATCATCTGGTTTTGCCAATTCTATCAAATATATCTTGAAATTATCAACTGTTTCCATTTCAACAGCCACCATGGTGGTTCTAAGTACCATAGGTTCTCACTTCCTTTTTTTATGCTAATCAATTGATTCAAAATAAACTTAGAATAAAGTAAAAAAAAATAATTAATTAAAAGGACTTATCCAGGTCTGCAATATGACACTGTCCATCTCTCTTGCCTAATCATATATTTTTCTCCTTTACTCATTTTGTTGACAAATAGTATATATGAGATAGCATTTAATTCAATCCTAAGGATAAATTCTCTTTTCCTTGGCTCTGGGCCATCAGAAATGGTCTTTCTATCTATATCTGGAAAACTCATTCTTCAAATCCTTATATGTCACTCAAGGAAATCTTCCTCAATCCCTTAATTTTAGCTATTTATACTCAATGTAGACTCTCATGTCAATCTGCCCTTCAACATTTGTAGCTTTTACTATAATTGTTTGATGACTATTTTTTTCCACTCAGATTCAAATATACTCACTATCTATTACAGTATCTGCTATATAATAGATGCTCAACAAATAGTTATGGGATGAATTAATTGATAAACAAATAAATTTGCTAGACACATACTGAACCCTCATGGTTGTTAAAAAGGTCCATTTATTCCTGCACCACCCAAGTCTTTTCCTTTTTTCAGGGACCAAGTTGTGTGACTCTGTAACTGGATGCTGTGAGATTTTGATTGAGATATTTCCCTGTGCCAGAAGTTTCTGAATGGTGCAAAGATCACAACATAGATAGAGCTCTGATGATAATAATGGAACTAAATCCTCCAGGGACAATTCAAAGAAAGGCTCATTCTAAGCATGAGAGCTCCCGCGGCATACCTGAGTAAAGATTTTTAAATCAGGCTGCACATTAGAATCACCTGGGGAGCCTTGAAAAAATACCAGTACCCAGGCTCCACTCCAGACAATTTAATTCAAAATACCAGGGGGTATTTGGCCATCAGATTTAGTTTGCTGCTTTTAATGTTTTCAAGTAATACTACCATGTGTCCAATTATGAAAAGTATAACAGTGGCTACAAATGTGACTTGTCATTAGAATATTTTGGAGTCACTTAAAATAAAATAGAAAATTTCCAGACCCATCCCTGGAGTTACTGATTTAGTTGGACTGGAATGAGACTTAATAATATGTATTTTAAAAGCTGCCTTAGTAATTTTGTTATTGAGGGAGATTTATGAAACACTAATCTATAAAAATAGATCCAGTGTTAAATTTTATCAATAAAATCCCCAGAATCCATCATCCTGAAAAGGTAAAAACAGAATTTATAGCATAGGGACTGAAAACTCTGCTAAAAGAAACACATACTTTATCAAAGGTATTTCTTCTTACCATTTTATAAATTCAAAGATCAGTTTTCTAAAGTTAAAAGTAAGTGAAGAAGCCAATTTGAGTCAGAAAGATTTTAAGAATTTTTCCTCAAAAATATATTTATTGAAGATATTCTTTATTATCTTTGGTTATATATACTAGCAACTTATTATATACAAAAAAGGAAATATAGACTGATAGTTTTAGAAGTTCTAGCACTTGATTTGACATTATTTTAAAATGTATATATCATTAAAATATTAGTTTAAGGTGAACAAAATGTTTTACCCAAGAGTCATTTGTTCTAAGAAACAAAAATATACACAAAGTAACCTAGGTTGAACATGGGGTAGGAGGCAATGATGATTCCTTTTTTTTAAAGATTTTATTTATTTATTCATGAGAAACACAGAGAGGAGAGAGAGAGGCAGAGGGAGAAGTAGGCTCCATGCAAGGAGCCCTATGCAGGACTCAATCCCTGGACTCCAGGATCACACCCTAGACCAAAGGCGGTGCTAAACCACTGGGCCACCAGGGCTGCCTGGCAATGATGATTCTTAAAAACAAATGAGACGACCGTTACAGAAACAAAAGAGGGTCAAACCAAAAGGAGGTTACAAATGGAAAGGCAAGCATTGAGTTTAATGTCTGAGCCCTCTGGAATCTCTTCGATTTTCTACCCCCTCCACTTTTTGATCCCCCTTTCCTCCCCTCTTGATTATTTCTTAATTATTTTCTTGAACAGGACCTATCTCTAATTTACCACTGGATATCCGGTCAAATTATTAAGGAACAAATCTGTTCGGCTTGATTAGGTTCTGAATAGCCAATCGGTTGGTTGACCTTCTCCTGAACTATTTCAATAATATATGGTCTAAAGTGGCAGCAGAAGGTTCCTTAGTTTTTTTTTTTTTTTTTTCTTAGTTTTTTTTTTTGTTTTTGTTTTTGTTCTTTTCAGGAATACCAAACTCCCATTTATATACAGGAGTGAAGCACTGCCTCTCCTTTTCTTCTGGAGAGAAAGGTGAAAAAACTGCTTCTGTAACATGGGATGGAAAAATTCTGGGTTTCCACCTAAATTTTGGGGATGCAAATATGCCTTTTTTTTTTTTTTTTTTTTTTTTTTTTTTTTTTACAAATGTGTCTTTTTAAGACCTATATAAACTCTAGGTGTCTTTCACTTCTTTGAGCTGGAGATGTATCCAAGTCTGGGCTTTATCTCTTTTGAAATATAAATTTCAAGGAGGATAGCACTCCATTCTTCCTAATGCCTCAGTAGAATAAGCTAGTGTAAAAATTTTTTTGCACCAAATGCTTATTAAAAATAGCAAAACAGACTTATTTAAAGCTACTTCATTAGAGGAAAGAAACTTCAGTAAATAACTGAGCTTAACTCTGAATTTAGCAAAGACAGCAAGCCAACAAGCAGAGTGAGGCGGTCACTGGATGTGAAGTTAACTAACAGGAACTTGATCAGCTACCAAGGGTAAGGAAATTCTTGCTAAAATAACAGGATTCTTGATAAGAGCAGTCCAAGAATTTAGATATCAAGGATGGGGATGAGGAACTTGATCAGATAACAAAGGTAGGAATGTTTTTGCTAATCTGGCTTAGCAGAATTCTTTGCTAAAACTGGGCAAGCTAAGTGCAGGGCCATGAGTCAAGATGGAGGTTCATCAAGAAGAGGGCTCAGAGGAAGCGGACTAAAATCTGGTTAAAGAGGGTCTTTACCCCTAGGAATTACTCTGACTGCAATCATTAGCCCTATTGGAAATTAAGATAAACTTTATTATCCTTTCATGTCATAGTAGTTTATTAGACAAATGAATAAGGAATTAACTTTCACAATACATGAATACTGAAATATTTCCAGGGGGAGTGAAAGCAAAAATTCCCTATTGATACGTGGTATAATTTTCCACAACAAAGAAGTACTAAAAAATCCAGGGAGGTTCTATGTTTCCAAAGTGTGGGGATTTGAAATCAGTGAGTTTACCCACAATGAAACTTAATCTAGTGCCAGCTCAAAAACAAACACCTTTAATTTTCTACAATGATAATTAGATATCTTGTGGCTGTATTTTCATATAATCAAAATAATATATTAATTCAGATTCATTTTTTAGATTAATTTTTAAACATCAAGAAATAATCTTTGTTTTTCATATTCCATTTCTGGCTTGTGAAAGGAATAAAGGTAATTTTGTCCAATCAGTTTCTAAAAAGTAAAGTTTGATGATTCCAAGTTTAATCAACTAAGATGCTTTTTTTTTTTAAATTTTTATTTATTTATGATAGTAACAGAGGGAGAGAGAGAGAGAGGCAGAGACACAGGCAGAGGGAGAAGCAGGCTCCATGTACCGAGAGCCCGACATGGGATTCGATCCGGGGTCTCCAGGATCGCGCGCTGGGCCAAAGGCAGGCGCCAAACCGCGGTGCCACCCAGGGATCCCAACTAAGATGCTTTTGACTGCAAGGAACAGATTACCTGTCCTAAGAGGCTTAAGCAGTAAAGTTTTTCATCAACTTATATAATAAGAATCCATCTAGGTAGATCTATGATTAATATGACAGTTCAGCAAAGTCCTCCAGAATCCACAGACTTTCTAATCTTTGCTCTACCATCTCTAAGTTGTGAGATTTTCATCCTTAAGCTTGTCAACATACAGTAGTAACATGAATGCTTCAGATCTAATGATCACATTTTTATACCTGATGAAGAGAGCAAAATCTTTCCCTGGGACTTTGTGGCAGACAAACACCTCCTTTAAATAAGTCACAAAATCAGTAAATGGTAAAAGAGAACAAAATTGCAATTAACACTGTAGGCTAGTCATGATTCATCGCCTTGACCTGGGCACATCGAGACTCTATAAACGAAGGAAAAAATAGGAAACACCTTTAGAACAATAAGGCAAACAACAGTATCTATCACAACAGTGTCAGGTATGGTGTAGAGAAATAACCATTCTCATCCTTTGTTAGCAGGAGTATAAAATCTCAGATTTACTACCATTTCTAAAAACTGAAAAGATAGCAAATGTTATGAGAAATAAAGTTAATTGTTGGCAGTAGTAACAAATAGGGAATAACAAATGATTTTATGGGCTGCTATCAGATATTGAAATGAATGAACTGATGACTTGCATTAAACAGAGGAAAGCCTGCATGAAATGGCCTGAGGCTCCAAAGAGTGGAAGAGTAGAGGGCTCTGAAAGTCCATGGATCAAAGACAAATCACTTCTGCCACATGAGTGTTGGCAAGGGATTGCTGTCTTGAGTTTTACCTGGAAAGAGGAGGCCTCAGCTGAAGAAGGCTGGAGGTTTGTTTATAGGCAGATGGTCATGAGGATAGCAACTAGCTAGAGAAATGCATGCAATTCAAGAGGAATGCAGGGAAGAAATATCTAGCCATGTAGAGGTCTTTGTAGAAAAAAAACTCTCTTACCAGAGTTAATTTCAGAGTTAATCTGCTAAGTACTGTAAGTTTACAGTACACAGATGCTAATTTATGAAAGTGTCATTTAAGTAAGACCTTTCCAACCTTAAGCCGTCCACATCCTATACTATTCTGACCATGTGGGGTTCAGAAACCACACTTCACAAGCTGGGAGAGAAGGAGAAAAAGGAGACAAGGTAAAAGATAGAAAACACAGAGGATAACTACCCCCTTTCCCACTGTTAGCAATCAATCTATAGCCAGTCCAAACCAGGGGAAAGAGAAGTTTTCAATGGATGGATGAAATATTACTGAAATGAACCTTTTGAGACTGGAAATTACTGGCAGACTTTACTTGAGTGTGATTAGAAAATTCTTAGGGTGTGCATAAGGTTCCAGTGAAGAGAGAATGTTTAGTTTCACAGATAGTGTTTAGAAGGACATTGGAAGAAGAGAAATAAAGGGGCTTAATGATTGTACCTAGGAGTCTTACTGATTCTTTATTCTCTCATTTAATAGATATATTATATATACTATTTTTAATATATGATACATATATGATACATTCATATATACATACTTAAGTGTTTAATTTTTTCTGCAATAATCATAAAAAACTTTTCAAATCTGTTGCTTTGAGATATTATGGCATTGTTTTGCTCAATTGTGTAATGTGATTTTTTACTATATTTGTATATATGTGCATACCATATTTGTATATTATACATATATATTTATGCATATACATTTTGTGTATGTGCATAGTGTGTATACATAAATATACATATAGTGCATGTGTGTATGTGAGCATATATGTGTATACACACAAATTTTTCAAGGGTTAAGAGGTTGAGATATTTGTGGTCCATTTGGGGAATATTTTCTGATTTTGCATTTCTGAGTTAAAGGAGAAAACTAACAAATGTTTTTAAAAATGAAAAAGGAGAGGAAGATAGAAGACATTCTTTTTGGGTATATTGAGATTCAGTGAAATAGAAAGGAAACTGGATAATTCTCCGTCACTCATGGAATAAAAGTTATACATATTTAGGGTAAGCCTATAAAATATCCATTGAATTTGTTAATGATAAAGCTTAATTACACATATACTACATGTTTGAGAAGCCAGAGAAATTTTATATTTTTCCAGCATCAAATCCTGAGGGTAGTAGAGAATTAACATAAAGTAAATACCAGATTATTGAGATTGCAATATTTTCAAAGTAGATGCATTCTTTATTGTTTATATACCAAACAATTTAATTTTTCAGTACTTTGATAGATGACTATTTAAAAAATAGATTAAAAGAGTACGCTTTTATTTCTGTGAAGAAAATAATGCAAATTCAAATAATAGAGGAAATATAACTTCTGTTCCTGGCATTTGTAGCATATCTGTTTGAAAAACAGAAGGATAATTTTATACATATTGTATAACATATGTGATTTTAATTCTTCAAGCCAGATACATTGCCAATCTGTCTGCAAACACATTTTTAATCCTGAAAAAGAAATGTGTTAAAGATTTTAAATTACATATAAATGGATACAGAAAAGTAAAAAGCATTTCTGGCGTTTTGTTTCTCCTTTATTTCAAACTTTTACTTAAATAGGTATCCAATCTAATTGTCTATACACTTTCTAGTTCCACATCATGTCAACAGTTTGCCACTGTATTTATGACATGGCAGTGTCTTATATCATAATACATAGCAATTAAATTGAATAATAGTTTACATGTTAACAAGCCAGACTCTGATAAGAGGAAAGTTTAAACCAAGAGAAAGGAAGTGATTGCCCTAAAGTCTCAAAGTCAATTAAAGGTATAGCTGCAACTCACACCAGGTTTCTTTCTGCTATCACAGTATTACTTTTTTAAAAATATGAATGTACACATCAATGTCTCTTTTCTCAATAGCTTTTTTCACATGTTCCAGCAGTCTAGTTTTCTCTTTTTTCTGTACTACAGATTATTGAAGTTTAATGTACATAGAGAAATTAGAAGTATACATATCGAAACATTTTCATGAAGTAAATATACCTGTTAAACAGCAACCACATTAAAAAATTAAATATTACTAATAATTAAGAAGAGCCTTGTTTTGTCCCCTAGTCATTAAAACCCTATGGTAATTCACTGACCTGAGGACTAATAACATAAATTATTTTTTTATGTTTTTGAGTTTCATGCAAATGGCATAATTTAGTATATACTCTTTTGTAACAGTCTTCTTTAACACAACATATTTTATTCTTTTTCTACCTTCCTCTTCTTGCCTCATTTTGGATTCATGTGTGCTTTTAGGTTCCATTTTACCTTTACTATTGGTTTCTTATGTACATCTTTTTTATTGTTTTAATTTTTGCTTGGGTTTGAAATATACATTATCTTTAAATTATTATAGACAGATTTCAAATTAGAGTATATTACTTCAAGTATAATGTAAGAATTTATAATAGTATATACCATTTCCCCATAACTCAATTTTGTGCTATATTTGTTAAACATTACATGTGAGTTTCAAGCATATTACAGTGTGTAATTATAGACAATTCATTTTAAATTCTATATACTATTTTATTTAAGAAAATATCACTATTTATTTATCCACTCTATGTGTGATGGGTATTTGAGTTGATTCTAGTGTTTGATTGTTAAACTACTTCTGAGATTGTTTTTCTGCCTTTTGTTATACATACATTTACACACATATGTTTACTCAGTATATTCCAAGGAATGAGATTTGGATTATTACTAGATGGTGCCAGTGTTCCAATTTGGTTGTATAAGATTACACTCCATTTAGTAGTACAGTTTGCAGCACACTTTCATCATTTTGATTATTGTTATCTAGAAGTTAATTATTCCATCATCTAAGAAGAGTGTCAAATTTCTAATAGTAACCGATTGTCCTTTCCAAATTTTCAGTTCTTTCAGCTTTTGCTTCTTACTTTGAAGTTCTGATATTAAGTGCATTTACAGGATTTTTAGGTCCTGTAAATTGTTTCCTTTATCATAGAAACGCCTTTTTATATCCCTGGCAATATTTCTTGTTCTGAAGTCCACTTTTTGTGATTTAATATAATCACTCACGTTTCTTATGCTTAAAATGTACATGTGTATTTATTGTTACCTTTACTTTGAACCCATGTGTCTTTGTATTTGTGTTTTCCAGAGGCATTTACAGTTGGGCCTTGGCTTTCTATTCCCTGTGAAAACTTCTGCCTTTTAAAAGAGTTATTTAATCATTTATATTTACTCTAATTATTTCTTTGATTGAGTTTTTATCAATCATCTTGATATTTATTTCTATTTTCTCATATTTTCTTTATTATTTTTCCACCTTTCCTTTCCTGACTCATTTTGGATTCACATGTACTTTTAGATTCCATTTATCTCTACTACTGGTTTCCTATATGTATCTTTTTTATTGTTTGAATTCCTGCTTGAGTTCGAAATATGCATTATCTTTAAATTGTTATAGACAAATTCCAAATTAGAGTATACTGCTTCAAGTATAATATAAGAATTTATAATGGTATACACCATTTCCCCATTACTCAATTTTGTGCTGTATTTATTACACATTACACTGCTATTTATGTTTTAAATTCAAAATAAATAGTTATTAATTTTTGCTTTGAAAAGTTGGAAGAAAGGAATTAAAACAGCTTGTCTGTCATCTATTTATTCCTTTTACCTGGGAGAAATCCCTCAGAGAAGAAAATACTGTCAAGTGCCTGAAAAGTCTCTTTGCTAAGTGGACCTCAAATAGATCAATGATATTATTAAAAACAAGGGACCTAATTTTGAAATATTGTTGGGGATCTCATAGTAAATAGAACTTAGTTTATATGAGAAATAGTCCCCAAAGATGTTACTTAGGTTATAAAATCCCCTGAGCTGTTTCATAACATAAGTACTCCCCACTTTGTGGGGAAGCCTATGAACTTCACTTAGCATCTTCCAATATTCAACGCCAAAGAGGCATGTCTAACTGGTAAGAAAGGACACCTCACCCTAATCTCATATTTATCTTCTTCATCTGAGTTTTCTTTAAATTGCTTTTAAGTCTAAAATTATTTAGTGATTTGATACTGGGTAAGATCTCTGATTTTGTGTGAGTCTTATTTGACATTCTGATTCTATGTGGTGAGTAAAGAGTCAATTACAGAAACAATCCATTCGTATAAGTCTAACTTCCCATTTGTAGTTCAAAACTTTCACTGAGAAATTCTCAACTTCACTTTGTTTTTAAAAGTTTTTATTTTGCCTTCATTTTTGCAAAGTGTTTTTCCTGTGTATAAATGTATTGGTCATAAATTTTTTAAATCTTTTTCTCAGCACCTTAAAGATATATTGTGTTGTTTTCTAGTTTTAGTTTCCGATGAGATTTGTTGTCATTCTTGTAGTTTTTCCTCTAAATTTTCCTATGTGTATTTTGTCTCTGGTTGCTTATATGATTTTTTTCATTAACATTAGTTTTCATCAATTCAATTATACTATATCTTGGTGTAGTTTTCTTAGTGTTTTTCCTATTTGGAATTGCTTAATTTTTTTGGATTTGCATTCTTAGAGTTTTCATACACTCTGAAGAATTTTCAGTAATTTTTTTTTAATAGAATTGTGTTCTTCTCTCCTTTTGAGACTCCAATTATACATATTGTAGACCACTTAGCACTGGTCCATATATCACTGAGTGTCTTAATTTTGCTCTGTTTTTCCTTTTTTAAAAAAACTTTTTTTTTTTTTTTTGTTTAGCTACTTCAACTTGGATAGTTTCTGAAAAATTTCTGTGTCTTCAAATTAATTGATCTTTTCTTTTTCCATGTTTAATCTACTCCATTACCTCCACTGGATGTTTCATTTCACTCATTATGCATATACATTTTCATTATATATTTCATTCCATTTGGTTCATTTTTCTATTTTCAACTTCCCTTCTTATTAGATTCTAATTTTTCTTTAAATATTTAAATATGTTAAAAATTGTTATTTTAATGATTATCTCTTCTACTTCTATCATTTATTTTATTTTCATACATAATTTTAGTAGCATTATTTTCCTAGTTATTAGTCATATTTTCTGGCTTTTTATAATGTCTAATTTATCTTTTTAAATTATTAGTCACAGAATAATATGATATATATACATATATATATATTCACACACAAATATATATATATATATATGTTGATGAGAACTAGAATGTATTATACTCCTCTAAAGAGTGTTGGATTTTGTTCTTCAATAAAATAAGAGATTTGTGGATTAGCTTGATCCTTTCTTTCTTTCTTTTTTCCTTATTCTTTTTTCCATCTTTTTTCCTTTTTTCCTTTCTTTCTTCCTTTCCTTCCCTCTCTCATGTTCTCCTCCACCTCTCTCTCTCTCTTCTCTTTCTATCTTCCTTAATATTTCTATGGCAAATCTAAGGAAGCCGTACTGTTGAACTAGTTTAAGCTTACTATTAGGATATAATCAATCTGATGTACTTTCTAAGATTCTCCAGTCTACCTCCTGGGCATGTTAATTATTTCAACCCTCTATGAGCTCCTAGAAATTGTTTGTTTTAGAGAATTTTTCATTCCCTCACAGTTCTTCTTTGCCAGGTCTCATACAGTTTCTCCCTACAGAGAGACTTACAAGTGCTTTTATGCATACTTTGGGGTTTCTTTTCCTGTGTTATTCCTTTTTCTCTAGTACATTCCCCAAATACTGATCCCTGTTTCCTCAATTCAATGAAATCATCAGGGTCTGCTTTGTTTTCCTTTTGCTTTACTGAGGTTCAGAAATTACCTTCAGACAGAAAACCAGAGAACTCATAGGGCTTTCTCTCTCTTTTCTCCAGGCTCATAGTTCTGCTGCATTTTGCCCAATGTCTGAAAACATTTTTTTTTCATATTCTTTATCTATTTTCATAGTTGATAATAATATATGAGGAAATTAGATTCCATAGTGAGTTCTTATTAATGGATGAACATTGATGTATCCTAAAAAAAATTATGTACAATGTATGGTTAATGATTCATTTTTTCCATATGGATATCCAAATTACCCAGTATCATTTATTAAAAATCACCATCTTTAGTACACTATTAATGTCTACTTTGTTATAAATGAATCACAGTTTATGCAAGGGTTTATTTATGTCATCTCTTTTCTGTTTCTCTGAACTATTTACAATTCTGTAATACATATTCAGATTTTCTATTCTTTCTTTTGACAATTTTGTTAAATTGCTTATTTCAAGAAAATTGTCTATCTTATTTGGTATTTTAAATTATTGGCATAAATTTGTTCATTATCTTTATACTATTGATAATAATATCCTTATAATATCTATAATACTATCTTTATAGAATGTGGTGATGTCATCTTTAATTTCAGATATTAATAATTTATGCCTTTTCTCTTTTATTCATAATTGGTCTTGTTATAGATCTATCAACACTATTCAACTGTATTAAAAATCCAGTTTGGCTTTGTTAATAGTTTTCTATTTTAAGTATCTTTCTACTTCACGAATTTCTGCAGGTTATTATTTCTTTCACTTTATTTTTTTCAGTTTACCTTGCTCTATCTTTTCTTTTGAAGATTTTTTAAAATTTATTTATTTAAGAAAGAGATATAGCAAGAGAGAGAGCACGAGTAGGGCTGGGAGTAGAATGAGAGGGATAAGCAGGCTCCTTGCTCAGTGAGGAGCCTGACACTGAGCTCCATCTCAGGACCCTGGGATCATGAACAGAGCCAATGGCAGTCACGTAACCAACTAAGCCACCCAGGTACTTCTCTTAACCTTTTTGAGTTAGTCATTTAGATCACTGATTTCCAGATTTTCTTCATTCAAATGTATGCATTTAATATTATTTTTCTTTAAACATAGTTTAGCATGTCACAAGTATAAAATCACTGTGTTATCATTAAGCTGAAAACAAATTATTTTTAATTTACATTGTGATTTCTTTTGGCCAATATGTTTATTAAAATTCTAAATTGTGATTTACCCCAATTTAGAGATTTTTAAATTACCTTTTTATTAATTTCTAGTTAAATCCCACTTTTGTTCAAGAACATAATTTGAATGAATTTGATTACTTAAAATTTGTCAAAGCTTATATTATTGGCCCAGAATATAGACATTTTAAATAGTCTATATTCACTTAAATCATGTATATTTTGTCTCTGTTTTATAAGGTACTTTATCCATACTGCTGTGTTTGTATACACATGTATGAGCATCTCAACAAAGTCAGGTTTGAGGCTGCAGTTGATGTTTTCTGTACTCTTGGTGACTTTTTTGTCTGTTTTTTTCTGGTGTTTACTGAAATATATGTATTAAAATCTTTAATTTTGCTTGGGGAGTTACTATCTTTCCATTTAGGTGTGGCAATGTTTGCTTTATATACTCTGAAGCTAAAGTAGTATGTACATATAAATTAAAACTGCAATATTTTCCTAGTCAATAGATCATTGTTAAACAATGTCTCTATTTCTTGCAACTGTTCTTGCTCTAAAAGTTTACTTTCTCTGATATTAGCATATCTCTGATATTAGAAATTTACTTTCTCTGATATTAGAATTATTTCATGGTTCCTACAGATACGTCTATTTTTCTCTATCTTTTCTAACAATCTTTTAAGTTCTTTTAACTTATCTTTTAAGTTCTTTTCTCTATCTCATTATTTTTTCCTAACATTTTCAAGTTATGAGTTCTGTTAAATAAATACACTTGTGTGACCCAATAGCAATTGCATTATGTAATTGGAATTATAGAGGAAAGTGATGTTAGACTAGGACACTAAGTAAATTTCCCGTAAATTGGTTGCATTTCTTGAACAAAAGATCTCATCTCTTTCAATCACTGACTTTCAGAAACAACTTTCCAATATCAGTCTTGCAGCCTTTTGGGTGATAAAATGGCCCTTCTATTACAAATCCTGGGATACTATGCAAATAGATACTATACAAACACTGTTTGTGTTTTCTTTGCATTTATCTATTCTTATGTTATACTAGGTATGTGTCTTCCATTAAACCCTTCTTAAATGATCTCCATTTGAGTTTCCCATATTTTATCTTCTGGTAAATTCAAGTTGCAATAATTTATATCAGTTAAAACTCAAAAAGCATGTGCTTAAAATGAGATTATGGGTATACCATTTAATTTTTGAAACAAAACACTCCAGAATTTAGTGGTTTAAAGAAACCACTATTTATTTAACTCATAATTCTGTGGATTGGTAATTTGGGATTGGTTCAGGTAAGCATATCTTCCATTGGTTTTGACTGGGCTCACACATGCATGTTCGGGATGCCAATGGTCACTATGTGGCTGTATTTCTGGAGTGCAATTGTCTATGAAATGGGACAATGAAGGGAAGTGAACTCTCATTTTTCGTTATGTAGCAGTCTAGTTCAAGCTTCTTCATGTGAAAGGGGTGTGTTATGGAGTGGATCTTTGTGTCCCCCACCATCCAAACTCATATGTTGAAACCCTAACCTCCAACAAGATATTAGAAGGTAGGACCTTCACAAGGTTATTAGTGTTAGATTAGGTCATTAGATCCCTAAAAAAGAAATTGATGCCCTTATAATAAAATAAAAGGACCAGAGACTAAATTCTTTCCCTCCCTACTTCCATCCCAGAATATAAGGACATAATGAGAAGATAAACATTTGCAAACCAGGAGGTAGGACCTCACCTGACACCAGATCTGTCAGCACTTTAATGTTGGACATCACGACTTCCAGAACTGTGAGAAATAAGTGTTTGTTTTTTAAACTATTCAGTCTGTGGTATCCCTGTATAGTCTAACTGACTATGAGAGGATGAAGGTAGTCTTGAGTGCAACAAATGAAAAAAGAACCAATGTCCAAATACTTCTCAAGAGTCTATTTGCATGACCTTTGTTATTCCACTGGGCAAAGCAAGTCACATAGCCAAGCCAAGAGTCAGAGGGGAAGACAAGCAGAACATGGTCAAATTAAAGGTCATTATTTCAGTTGTCTATCATATGGTGTTTGGAGTACTCATCTATTTAAAGAGCTCTAAGATACTTTCCCTTTCTCTCTCAGTCTCTCTTTCTCTCTCTTTAGAGGAAATGGTATTTGAGTAGTCCATAACATGCAATGATATAACTGAAATTGATCAATAGAAAAGTTAACCTCAAATCTGTCTTATTTGCAAAAAATAATAAGTATTTAAACAGTGTTTGTTGAAACTTTTAAATTATTTTTCTCCCATTATCCTGTAACATGTATACATATAACATAATTGCAAAAATCATTTAGTTGAATAAAGAAAATTACCAAAACACCTGTTGTTTAAAAGGGAGAGTATAACAACACAGCATTTTCCTAGATAGGAAGATTAGTGGCAGTAAGGAATATGCTATAGGACTTAACAAAGAATTGGAGGAACCACTAGTTCCAAACAACAATAATTTATTTTAAGAGCTAGGAAGTACAGGTGTGTGTATGTGTGTGTGTGTGTGTGTGTGTGTGTGTATAGGGGTGGTAGTGATTACAGTTAGTTTCTTAGTGTAACTCAATCTTAGGTCCATTTTTTATTACATGAATATTTTTCATCTGAAGTTTTTAAAATTTTTTTTAGAACTAGGCAACAATGAATTATTTCAGGGATACTAGAAACTCATATTATTGGAATGATCTCTGCTGGTGATTTTATACTTTAAAAATGTAATTTTTGCTAGACAGCTCTTTCTTTTCAAAAAAAGATGAAAGGCAATTTCTATTATTTAAGGTCAGTATATAAACTTTAGAGCTGAAACTTAAGTAATCTTTAATTATCCCTTGACTCTGAGAAATGTTCATTTTCATGGAATACAGGATAAAGAAAACTTCTTCACATGCCACTCTACTAATCTATCCAGATCCATTTCCTCCTTCTAGTGAAACAAGAAACAAGGATTCTCATCCTTCAGTAGTTGGAGTTAAGGTATCTGTTGGTAATGGTGCTTTTCACAATAACCAACATACCATTTTACACAGACTATAACAAAAGGAACAACACCAACTAATATATATTAACAAATTTCTATGTACTGGGCATCTTCCTAAGTTTTTTGCAGGTATTAGTGATTTTTATCCTCATAATAATCCCATAACATAGGTATATTTTTCACCTGTTTTAAAAATGAGAACCAAGAGAGACTGAAGGTTACATATTTTGCCCAAAAGTTATGTACATCTGTTCTTTAACTCTTCATCTAATTATCATAGTCTGAAAGAGTACTAGAGACATTTTTTGTATCTATACAAACCTCTCCTCTTTGGCTTATTGCAATTCCTGGCTAAGGTACTAATATATTTATCATATAATTGTCATTTAACCCTTCTATCTCAGGTAAACATTACTGATGTACTTTAGGATTAAAGGAAGCTGTTTAAAGTTTCCTGGATCAACCCTAATAATGTAATGGGTGTAGTTGTGTATAGAGGTATAGCTTTCTTTAGTGCTGGGGAGAATCCTTCTGCAGTCTTAATGTATATGCTTTTATAATGACCCTATCACTATATACAATAATAATTTTTACTTGTATTTCTGAATTTGTTTTATGCCACTTTTCTCCTAGTTACTAAAGATCAATTTTTATACTTGCCAAGTTCTTTTCTAAATTAGAGATTTTGCACATGCACATCCATGCTTCTTCTGCCTGAACTTCTCTTCCCTACTTCATTGCAAGCCCAACTACTTCTAATTCTTTAAGTCTCATCTCGACAATTATCTCCACAGAGAATGAAGACTGGAAAATATATCTCAGTGGAGAGTAATACTGTGTTTCTTTTCAATTCTTCCCAAAGAAAATTAATGTCACACTATGATTGCTTACCATCAGAAAAATTCATTTATTTAATTACAAGAAGGGTGACTGCAAGTTCAAAAATAATAGGATATGGGCTTAATGAGTAGAGGAAAAACCAAAATTCATGTAAGCTTGATGTTCAGTTAAATTTCTAGCTTCATTGTTTAATTAAATAGAACTACTAAAAATAAAATATATCTGAAAGTAAGTCCAATAAGCATTTGTTAATTCAGCACATCTTGTACATTTAAAAGATAATCATATACTTGTCATTGACCTATGTTCCCCTGGTAGGCCCACTGTAATAGAATAAATACATAAGCATGAGAGTTAAATCAATAATGAGATGATAGATACCAGATATTCATATATTTGGCCTTTTTGAGATAGGCTGCTTAAGATGATCTTATTTCTCTCATCAAATGAATGTAAATATATTGTAGTATCTACCTCTGGTACTTCTCTCTAAAGTTTTTCCTGAAGAATAGGTTATAAATAGGCTGGAGAAGGCATAAAACTCACCAAATAAAAGCAATAATCAACCCTTGAGTCCTGCTTAAATTTATTCTTGATAAGTCTCTTCCACTTTTTGATACAGAATATAGGAATTACTCATATAGACTGTTTTGTAATCAGACATAGATATAATGATTAAAAAGAGTTTGGCATCTGATATTCTCCATATCTCTTAAGTTTCTCATTGTTTTAGATATTATTTTTGGGCATAAGAAATGAGTTTGTGAGAATAAAATTTGTTTTGAGAAAATTAACAACATCGGGTAGATCCAATTCAGCAATTAAAAGGAACATACTATTGACACATAAAACAACAAGGTTGGATTTTACATACATAGTACTTTATGAGGGAAATCAAACACAAAATAAGTAAAACTATATTAAACAATTTATATGAAGTCAAACAATGAGTAAACTAATTTAAGGTAATTGATATTAGAACAGAGGTTACTTGGGGAGGACCACTGAGAAGAGGCATGAGGCAGTTCTCTGGGGAGATCAAAATGTTCTATATTCTATATCTTGATAGAAGTATAGGTTACAAGAGTGTTTGCATTTGTCAAAACTGATTAGATTTATGGCCAGTACATAACAATATATATAAATCATACCTTAACAAAAAGATAACGTAAAAATTGGATAAGAACATCAATGTTCTACTAGAGTTTTAGCATTAACAGCCTCTGATTCAGGCAGTTAACCATCTACAATGGAGATTTGAAAAAAAAAATAGAATGGAGATTTGCTGAGAAGGACTCTTTGCATCAATTCTGCATTAACTACAGTGGATATTTTTATCTTTTATTTCCATTTGGCCAATATTTTGTCTCCAATTATGTGTATTTTCATGATGTATTAGTTAATTTTAACCCCCTTTCACTCTCAAAGTGTCCTAGTAAGACAGATAAATAATATGCTGACATTAGAATTAATTAGCCACAGGAGGAAGCAAAACCCCAGTTGGACTGACAAATAGTTAGCTTGGCATGTTCCTCAGCCAACTTAATGCAATTCACATAACCATCTTGTTCCTATTTACTAACTCTTAATCCCTATTCCTCATTATCAGAAAGTACCTCCTGAGAACAACTCTCTCTTACACTTTTCCCCAGTCAATCCTCTATTTGCATCTTTTAATGTGTACTTTCAAATCTTTATTCAATTGAAATGAACTTCTCTAAAAATATGAACTTGACAATCAAATCATTATAGTAGGCTGATCAAGTTGTTTACTTGATCAATGTAAAACATTTTCCTTCATTATCCAGCTTCCCCTATGATATCTAATATTGTACCTAGCTGATAGTATATTAAAGCAGCTTAACAAATGCACCAAAAATGGGATCAGCAAAAATAGAAGTGTGAGGTTTTTTTGTTTGTTTCTTGATTCCTAGTTTATGGGGGAAGGTCTCTACTATTCTTCATTTAACCCAGGCCAAAGGTGGCTCTGCACCTCAGTTTATAAATCCTAAGGACCCCTTGGTCATTACCATCCCAGATAGCCAGAGTGGAGGAATAAGCATAGAGTAAGACACATGGGGATAATGATCCATAGTTGCACAATATTGATAAGGCATACAGAGTATAAGACCCTAGATCAGTCTTGACCAACACCCCCATACATTATGCTCCAATGACACTGGCCTTCTCTACACCTTATACTAAACTAGTTGGTTCTCATTGCAGTTTTCTCCATTCATCTGTTGAAAGTGTTATGATTGTGTTCAGCAATGTGTAACCAGAATTTCTATCATAATGGTATCAAGGAAAGAGGAGTCTGTCTTATTCAGCAAAAATGTAAGGGTGGGTGGCTAGGAATGATCATGGCTCAATCATATCCTAAAAGATTCAAGATCCGTATACTTCTGCCCAACCATATTTTGTCTTTTGTCCTTATGAAAGAAATATAGTTTCTTTACCTTCAGGCATCACACTCATGTACAGGGGGGAATAAGTGAAAAGGCCCAAAGTCTTTTCCTTATAAGCATTTCTCCCCATGTTCTGGTAGGAAAACCTCCCTATTATATGTTCCTACTTCATCACATTGTCCATAAACATGTCACATTGACATCTCTAGCTGAAAAGAAGGTTGGATATTTTAGCTTTTGCAACAGTAGAAGCAGGAACAAGAAGTGTTGTAAATAGGTTTGGGGTTATCAATTCACATTACTTTCCAAATCCCAGATGTTACAACCATATTTTCTGCTAGCCATTAAGTTTTGGATCAAATGTCACCTCTTCTAAAAGGCCTTCTCTCCTTCATATTTTCCATGTGACACTCTATACCATTCTTTACCTTGCTACATCCCTAAGAGACTGACTTTTGTGGATTGCTTCAATTGGATTCCTTGCTTTTTGATTTTTTTGTCAATGAGAGATTTGGGAGAATAACAAAAGGCTGATCTTGGATTATTCATCTCCCATATCCCTCCTTGCCCATTCTCAGGCATTCTCTTTCCCAGTGATCTTCTGTTCCTCTCTGACACTTATCTTCCACAACTACTTGATCTGGGGTTCTCTGACTGTCCCTTATACAGGCCTCTTCAAACTTGGGGTTATAATGACTTGATCCTAGCTCCAAGGAACTCAACAATTCTGCTAGGTTTTTTTTTTTTTTTTTTACCCTTACCCACATCTTCCTTTATAAACTCTCCCTCTCTTAAACTTCGCTCAACTGCCTTAAATAGGCCGTTTATTTCCTGTCAGCATCTGGTGAGCACAATTTCTAAACTATATCTAAAAATCTAAAATGGGTCTCAAGTAGCTTATAGTCTCATTATTTTATTTTATTTTTTTTTTGTTTTTGTTTTTTTTTGTTTTTTTTTGTTTTTTTTTTGTTTTTTTTTTAGTCTCATTATTTTATTTTATTTTTTTTTTTAATTTTTTTATTTATTTATGATAGTCACAGAGAGAGAGAGAGAGGCAGAGACACAGGCAGAGGGAGAAGCAGGCTCCATGCACCGGGAGCCCGATGTGGGATTCGATCCCGGGTCTCCAGGATCGCGCCCTGGGCCAAAGGCAGGCGCTAAACCGCTGCGCCACCCAGGGATCCCTAGTCTCATTATTTTAAATACATGAATAGCACTTGCTGTTCTATGAAATTTTTTGACTCTGTATATACTGTCTACTTCTCCCTAGTAAAAAGTGGCCTTCTTGAGAGAAAGTGGTATCTGTTTGTTCACTATCTTATTACCAGTACTTAAAATAACTGATTGCCACATAATATTTGTACAGAATTGTTGATTGAATAGTAAGTGCTACATGTGTACTTGTTGATTGAGTATTGCCTGAAGTGCCTCCTTCTTCACTAACCCCAGCCTTCCCTTATTTTAAACTCACTTTCATGCTCCCAATAGTTTCATCAAGAACACCTTTATACATCAAATGTATCTATAGTTGAATCAAACACCTTTCTAGGACTTCTAAACTCTTGCTTATCAAAAAGTTTATGATAGCTTCTGATTTTTATTTAAATTCTCTCCTGAATATTTCTGAATTACTTCCTTTGGTCTTTATTGTTGTCAGATTGAATTATCTTTAGCCATATAAACTATCATCAAGCAATAAATCTGTTCCAGAATAAAAAGATATATTAGTTATGTATTAGTGATGTGACTACAGATGATAAGTAACACAAAGAATACCCTTTACCTTTACTTATTAGTTGTGGACAAACTGCTATATTTTTGTTCTCAGAATATCCACGCTGATATGGCTTTACATATGTAATAGTTCTAAATACCATGTCAAGGACTGCTTTCTTTCATGTTCAGGAGTGAATTAAGCATTCCAACCCACTTCTGGGAGTATTAATTAATTCATTTTCTGCTCAGAGCAGTTTTTTAATAACTATCTTTCATTGAAATACTCTTATATCCAGAAATTAAGATTGCATAGGGATGATTAAACCATGCTCTGAAGAGTGAACATTCAAACCAACCAAAAGGGTAAATTTCAGAGTTAAGAATTTAAAGTGTATATATGTGTTGGAAAAGATATATGATGTGAACTGACATTGTTATAACATTTGGAATAATCACAACTTAGTTTAATTTTGCCATATGAAGATTCATCTATCTTGTTATATTGTTATTATTATGTTTTATTTCCTCATATTATGCATGGAATGTTTTCTCTCCTGGTAAGAGCCAATAGTGTGAACATGTAGCAATATTTTAAAAGTGGATATATATACACACACATACACACACATGCATACATATATTTAAGAAAATGAATCAGAAACAGTATTATGTAAAATTTGGAATTTGTCCTAGCATAAAACAGAGAAGGCAATACATGGAGGGAGTCAGTATAAGAGAGATCAGACTCAGCTTAGAAAACGAAATAGGAAAAAAAAAAAAGAAAATAAAATAGGCAAATAAGAAATGATGTGTGAATGTATGTTTGTATTCATAAGCTGATGAACATCAAAGAGAGTGCCAAATAACCCTAGATTTATGTTTAAAATAATAAGTAGCTTCTGAGAAGAGCCAACATAGAAGGATAAAGATAAGAGTGATTTTTATAAAATATTAAAAGGGTTTGGCCCATCTGTGATCAGCAGCTTCACTGCTTGATATGCCTCATTCTATTTAACTTCCTCTCCTCCACAATTGCATTTCACTTTTCAAGGGAGTAATCATCACTTATACAAACATGGGCAGTGGGTCAATGTACTGTCTTGCTTACCAGCTGCTTCAGTACAACTTCTAGGTAGATACTCTCTGACACTTGTCCCATTATAATTTCAAAACAAGATACAGAAAGTAAGATTAGGAAAAAAAAAAAAGATTATGGAAAAGTATTCCAAAAGATATTGAAGAGGTAGAAAGAGAAATTAAAGCAAGAGCATAATGTTGGTAAATTCATTTTTAGAGTAAGTGCTTCACTACTGTATTTAAAACTTAAAATATATTGAAATTTGAAGTAAAGAGTAAGTTTCAAAATGTCAGAATAATTCTATTAAATTTCAAATGAAAACTGAGAGGCACCTGGGTGGATTAGTCAGTTAAGCATCTGCCTTGGGCTCAGATGATGACCTGCTGAGCGGGGAGCCTGCTTCTCCCTCTCCTCCCTTGCTCATGCTCTCTCTTGCTATCTCTGCCAATCTCTCTTTTTCTCTCAAATAAATAAATAAAATCTTTTAAAAAATGAAAAATGAGTCTTTCTGTTTTTTAAAATACCCTCCACCCCACCTATTGTTCTTCATTTTGTTTGTCACTGTTTGCTAGTGCTGTAACCTATAAATTGAATGCATGTGGAATTCCATGGCTCAGAATTTCATACCACATGACTTTGCAGGAGATCTTTAGCAGTTCTATTAGCCAATTTAAGGATGTTTTATATATTTTACAGGTGGGGTAGCTCAACATATGTCCTTTTCCTTTCTGATTCACTCCATGTAAAGACTTTGGGATTTGAAAGTGTATATGTAGTATGTTCTAAATAGAAAGCATATATCTACTGAGCCACCTATTGCTGGTGGCATGCACCACACTGCATGATGTGCAAAGTGCAGAAGGGAGAAAGATATAGTCCTTCTATGTTCAGAGACCATTACATGTTAAATAAAATACTTTAGATTAAACTGATCAGAAAACAGAAACTGAAATTTTACAATATGATTACATGGTAAATGACTCCATATAGAAGAGCCCATGAACCAAGTGGAAAGCACAGTGTAATATTTCTTTCCAAATTTCTCATAAGATGAAAATTTCTACTTTTACAAAATAATGCAGGAACTTAAAAATTATGGGAAAACATCTCCCTCTAAATAACATTTTAAGGAGAGTTTTTGGATATATAGAAAACATAATCACCATGATAAAATTGCCCAGCAAAATCATAGGTTATTTATAATATATAGTGTGTACATATTATAGATGTACATTTTTTAAAGCTTTATTTATTTTTTAAAATTTTTATTTTATTTTATTTTATTTATGATAGGCACACAGTGAGAGAGAGAGAGGCAGAGACATAGGCAGAGGGAGAAGCCGGCTCCATGCACCGGGAGCCCGACGTAAGATTCGATCCCAGGTCTTAAGGATCGTGCCCTGGAACAAAGGCAGGCACTAAACCGCTGCACCACCCAGGGATCCCTAGATGTACATTTGAAAGTATTTTTAGTACAAAGCAACATATGACAGATTAAAACAACTAAATCAAAATTGTTCATCACCCACATACAATCGTTTTTCATATTTTGGTAGGTATACTTATCTATGTATTTAGCCACTAATTTATCTCTCAAGTATGATAGGGCTTTTTTCCCCTTCTGGAAGGATGCATTGCTAAACTGTGGAGTTAGCAGTGGGGATAATCAGAGCTACTGAGCCAGAGGCCCATCATACCTTGTTGTTTGTTGGAATGTGAAGTACAAAAGTGGGGATGTGACACTGCTCTCTTTCTCACTCATGAGCTCTCTCTCTCTCTTAAAAAAAAAAAAATCTTTAAATAAGTAAATAATTCTCCATTTTTCCAATTACATGGTAAATTTCCAAATAAAATTCTCAACATAATTTATATTAAATTTTAAATTTATCAGTTTGATTAATTTGTGGTGATGATAGGGATGCCTGGGAGAAGGCGGGGCAAGATGGCAGAAGAGTAGGGTCCCCAAGTCACCTGGCCCCACCAAATTACCTAGATAACTTTCAAATCATCCTGAAAACCTACGAATTCAGCTTGAGATTTAAAGAGAGAACAGCTGGAATGCTACAGTGAGAAGAGTTCGCGCTTCTATCAAGGTAGAAAGACGGGGAAAAAGAAATAAAGAAACAAAAGGCCTCCAAGGGGGAGGGGCCCCGGGAGGAGCCGGGCTGAGGCCGGGGCGAGTGTCCCCAGGACAGGAGAGCTCCACCCCAGAGAAGCAGGAGCTTCACCCATCTTCCCGGTGGGAAAGGCGCTCGCACAGAGTTAGAGCAGGACCCCAGGAGGGCGGGGATGCCCTCAGGCTCCCTGGGACACTAACAGACACCTGCGCCATGGGGAGAGCACACCACACCCTGCGCCGAGCTCCCTAAAGCGCTGCAGGCCCATGGCTGGACCCGGGAGCAGCTCGGAGGCAGCTCCAGCAGAGGCTCTGCGCAGAGGGGGCTGCACGGCCCCGGGAGCAGCTCAGGCAGAGGCTTCGTGGGGAGGGGGCTGCATGGCCGGGAGCAGGAATCCAACAGCACAGGCCGGGGAGTATAGGGCGCCAGGGACACAGCCCAGGATCCGGTCTCCCCCAGGGACAGGCAGAGGCCTGGAGGGCCCAGGATAGCAAGGACGCTCCAGCCTCCGGGGGGCCCTGAGCTGAGCAGATCAGCGGCCCCGCCCCCGGAGCATCCAGGCCCCTGCAGACCCAGAGCTCTGTAGTTACTGCGGCAGCTGACTCCAGGGCTCCAGAGCTGGCCCCGCCACTGGGGTTGTTCCTCCTGGGACCTCACAGGATAAACAACCCCCACTGAGCCTCACAGTGGCCTCACCGGATAAACAGCTTAAACATCACTCACTGAGCCCTGCACCAGGCAGGGGGCCGAGCAGCTCCCCCAAGTGCTAACACCTGAAAATCAGCCCAACAGGCTCCTCCCCCAGAAGACCAGCTAGATCGACGAGGGAAAAAAAAATTCTTGACCAAGCAGCACTGGAAAGTTCCAGGGGGAAGTCTAGGGATTTATAGTATACAGAATCAGAGGATACTCCCTCTTGTTTTTTGTTTGTTTGCTTCCCTCCACCACTTTTTTTTTCTTTTTTTCTTTCCTTTTTTCCTTCTTTTTTTTTTTTTCTTTTTTTCTTTTCTTCTTTCTCTTCTCTCATTTTCTCCTTTTCCCAATACAACCTGTTTTTGGCCACTCTGCACTGAGCAAAATGGCTAGAGAAAAAACCCACCTCAAAAGAAAGAATCAGAAACAGTCCTTTCGCCCACAGAGTTACAAAATTTGGATTACAATTCAATGTCAGAAAGCCAATTCAGAAGCACAATTATAAAGCTACTGATGACTCTAGAAAAAAGCATAAAGGACTCAAGAGACTTCATGACTGCAGGATTTAGATCTAATCAGGCAGATTAAAAATCAATTGAATGAGATGCAATCCAAACTCGAGGTCCTAACAATGAGGGTTAACGAGGTGGAAGAACGAGTGAGTGACATAGAAGACAAGTTGATGGCAAAGAGGGAACCTGAGGAAAAAAGAGACAAACAATTAAAAGATCATGAGGATAGATTACGGGAAATAAGTGACAGCCTGAGGAAGAAAAATCTATGTTTAATTGGGGTTCCCAAGGGCACCAAAAGGGGCAGAGGTCCAGAATATGTATTTGAACAAATCATAGCTGAAAACTTTCCTAATCTGGGAAGGGAAACAGGCATTCAGGTCCAGGAAATAGACAGATCCCCCCCTAAAATCAATTAAAACCGTTCAACACCTCGGCATTTAATAGTGAAGCTTGCAAATTCCAAAGATAAAGAGAAGATCCTTAAAGCAGCAAGAGACAACAGATCCCTAACTTATATGGGGAGAAATATCAGATTAACAGCAGACCTCTCCAGAGAGACCTGGCAGGCCAGAAAGGGTTGGCAGGATATATTCAGGGTCCTAAATGAGAAGAACATGCAACCAAGAATACTTTATCCAGCAAGGCTCTCATTCAGAATAGAAGGAGAGGTAAAGAGCTTCCAAGATAGGCAGAAACTGAAAGAATATGTGACCTCCAAACCAGCTCTGCAAGAAATTTTAAGGGGGACTCTTAAAATTCCTCTTTAAGAGGAAGTCCAATGGAACAATCCACAAAAACAGAGACTGAATAGGTATCATGAAGACACTAAACTCATATCTTTCAATAGTAACTCTGAATATGAATGGGCTTAATGACCCCACCAAAGGCGCAGGGTTTCAGACTGGATAAAAAAACAGGACCCATCTATTTGCTATCTATAAGAGACTCATTTTAGACAGAAGGACACCTACAGCCTGAAAATAAAAAGTTGGAGAACCATATACCATTCAAATGGTCCTCAAAAGAAAGCAGGGGTAGCCATCCTTATATCAGATAAACTAAAATTTAACCTGAAGATGGTAGTGAGAGATGAAGAGGGACACTATATATATCATATTGAAAGGATCTATCCAAGAAGAGGACTTAACAATCATCAATATATATGCCCCAATGTGGGAGCTGCCAAATATATAAATCAATTAATAACCAGAGTTAAGACATACTTAGATAATAATACACTTATACTTGGTGATTTCAATCTAGCGCTTTCTATGCTTGATAAGTCTTCTAAGCACATCTCCAAAGAAACAAGAGCTTTAAATGATACACTGGACCAGATGGATTTCACAGATATCGACAGAACTTTACATCCAAACTCAATGAATACACATTCTTCTCAAGTGCACATGGAACTTTCTTCAGAATAGACCACATACTGGGTCACAAATCAGGTCTTAATCAATACCAAAAGATTGGGATCGTCCCCTGCATATTCTCAGATCGTAATGCCTTGAAATTAGAGCTAAATCACAAAAAGAAGTTTGGAAGGATTTCAAACACGTGGAGGTTAAGGACCATCCTGCTAAAAGATGAAAGGGTCAACCAGGAAATTAGGGAAGAATTAAAAAGATTCATGGAAACTAATGAGAATGAAGATACAACCATTCAAAATCTTTGGGATACAACAAAAGGAGTCCTGAGGGGGAAATACATCACAATACAAGCATCCATCCAAAAACTGGAAAGAACTCAAATACAAAAGCTAACCTTACACCTAAAGGAGCTAGAGAAAAACCAGCAAATAGATCCTACACTCAGCAGAAGAGGAGAGTAAATAAAGATTTGAGCAGAACTCAATGAAATAGAGACCAGAATAACTGGACCAGATCAACAAAACCAGGAGTTGGTTCTTTGAAAGAATTCATAAAATAGATAAACCATTAGCCAGCCTTATTAAAAAGAAGAGAGAGAAGACTCAAATTAATAACATCATTAATGAGAAAGGAGAGATCCCTACCAATAACAAGGAAATACAAACGATTTTAAACATATTATGAGCAGCTGTATGCCAATAAATTAGGCAATCTAGAAGAAATGGACACATTTCTGGAAAGCCACAAACTACGAAAATTGGAACAGGAAGAAATAGAAAACCTGAACAGGCCAATAACCAGGGAAGAAATTGAAGCAGTCATCAAAAAACTACCAAGACACAAGAGTCCAGGGCCAGGTGGCTTCCCTGGGCAAGTCTATCACACGTTTAAAGAAGAAACCATACCTATTCTACTAAAGCTCTTCGGAAAGATAGAAAGTGATGGAATACTTCCAAACTCATTCTATGAGGCCGGCATCACCTTAATTCCAAAACCAGAAAAGACCCCACCAAAAAGGAGAATTATAGACCAATATCCTTGATGAACATGGATGCAAAAATTCTCAACAAGATACTAGCCAATAGGATACAACAATACATTAGGAAGATTATTCACCATGACCAAGTGGGATTTTTCCCCGGGATGCAAGGCTGGTTCAACACTCGTAAAACAATCAATGTGATTCATTATATCAGCAAGAGAAAAAAACAAGAACCATATGATCCTCTCAATAGATGCAGAGAAAACATTTGACAAAATACAGCACCCATTCCTGATCAAAACTCTTCAGAGTGTAGGGATAGAGGGAACATTCCTCAACATCTTAAATGCCATCTATGAAAAGTCCACAGCAATTATTATTCTCAATGGGGAAGCACTGGGAGCCTTTCCCCTAAGATCAGGAACACGACAGGGATGTCCACTCTCACCACTGCTATTCAACATAGTACTAGATGTCCTAGCCTCAGCAATCAGGCAACAAAAAGAAATAAAAGGCATTCACATTGGCAAAGAAGAAGTCAAACTCTCCCTCTTTGCCAATGACATGATACTCTACATAGAAAACCCAGAAGACTCCACCCCAAGATTGCTAGAACTCATACAGCAATTTGGCAGTGTGGCAGGATACAAAATCAATGCCCAGAAGTCAGTGGCATTTGTATACACTAATAATGAGACTGAAAAAAAAAAGAGAAATTAAAGAGTCAACCCCATTTACAAGTGTACCTGAAAGTATAAGATACCTAGGAATAAACCTAACCAAAGAGGTAAAGGATCTATACCCTAAGAAATACAGAGCACTTCTGAAAAAATTGAGGAAGACATAAAGAGATGGAAAAACATTCCATGTTCATGGATTGGAAGAATTAATATTGTGAAAATGTCAATGTTACCCAGGGCAATTTACACGTTTAATGCAATCCCTATCAAAATACCATGGACTTTCTTCAGAGAGTTAGAACAAATCATTTTAAGATTTGTGTGGAATCAGAAAAGACCCCGAATAGCCAGGGGAATTTTAAAAAAGGAAACCATATCTGGGGGCATCAAAATGCCAGATTTCAGGTTTTACTACAAAGCTGTGGTCATCGAGACAGGGTAGTACTGTCACAAAAACAGACACATAGATCAATGGAACAGAATAGAAAATCCAGAAGTGGACCCTTAACTTTATGGTCATCTAATATTCAACAAAGGAGGAAAGACTATCCACTGGAAAAAGGACAGTCTCTTCAATAAATGGTGCTGGGAAAATTGGACATCCACATGCAGAAGAATGAAACTAGACCACTCTCTTGCACCATACACAAAGATAAACTTAAAATGGATGAAAGATCTAAATGTGAGACAAGATTCCATCAAAATCCTAGAGGAGAACACAGGCAACACCCTTTTTGAACTTGGCCACAGTAACTTCTTGCAAGATATATCTACAAAGGCAAGAGAAACAAAAGCAAAAATGAACTATTGGGACTTCATCAAGATAAGAAGCTTATGCACAGCAAAAGAAACAGTCAACAAAACTAAAAGACAACCTACAGAATGGGAGAAGATATTTGCAAATGACATATCAGATAAAGGGCTAGTTCCCAAGATCTATAAAGAACTTATTAAACTCAACAGCAAAGAAACAAACAATCCAATCATGAAATGGGCAAAAGACATGAACAGAAATCTCACAGAGGAAGACACAGATATGGCCAACAGGCACATGAGAAAATGCTCTGCATCACTTGCCATCAGGGAAATACAAATCAAAACCACAATGAGATACCACCTCACACCAGTGAGAATGGGGAAAATTAACAAGACAGGAAACAACAAATGTTAGAGAGGATGTGGAGAAAGGGGAACCCTCTTACACTGTTGGTGGGAATGTGAACTGGTGCAGCTTTCTGGAAAACTGTGTGGAGATTCCTCAAAGAGTTAAAATTAGATCTGTCCTACATTACGACCCAGCAATTGCACTGTTGGGGATTTACCCCAAAGATACAGATGCAATGAAACGCCGGGACACCTGCACCCCGATGTTTCTAGCAGCAATGTCCACAATAGCCAAACTGTGGAAGGAGTCTCGGTGTCCATCAAAAGATGAGTGGATAAAGAAGATGTGGTTTATGTATACAATGGAATATTACTTAGCCATTAGAAACAACAAATACTCACCATTTGCTTCAATGTGGATGGAACTGGAGGGTATTATGCTGAGTGAAATAAGTCAATCAGAGAAGGACAAACATTATATGATCACATTCATTTGGGCAATATAAAAAATAGTGAAAGGGAATAAAGGGGAAAGGAGAAAAAATGAATGGGATATGTCAAAGAGGGAGACAGAACATGAGAGACTCCTAACTCTGGGAAACGAACTAGGGGTGGTGGAAGGGGAGGTGGGTGGGGGATGGGGGTGACTGGGTGACGGGCACTGAGGGGGGCACTTGATGGGATGAGCACTGGGTGTTATTCTATATGTTGGCAAATTAAACACCAGTAAAAAATAAATTTATAAAAAAGATAGGGACGCCTGGTTGGCTCAGTGGTTGAACATCTGCCTTGGGCTCAGGGCGTGATCCCAGGGTCCTCGGATTGAGTCCCACATCAGGCTCCCCACAGGGGCCTGCTTCTCCCTCTGCCTATGTCTCCACCCCTCTGTGTCTCTCATGAATGAATAAAATATTTTTTAAAAATTGTGATTATAATAGCAATGATAATTCAAATCAGAAGAATTTTATATCTATACAATTATGCAATAGAAAAATTTTAAGAAAAGAGTGACAAGTCTTTGTATATGAGTATGTGTTTATTGCCAATTAATAATTTAAGAATAAAATACATTACCCTAAGGTAAACTTCTTTGAGCACAATATATTGGAAGTACAAGTTCATGATGATAGAAGAGACATCATCATTTCTTTTATAGCAACTGGCATGTTGATTGGATGCATTTTTATTTTGTTAAATATGATTAAAAGATTAATGTGATGATAGATATAGATATATAGATATAGATATAGATAGATTTAGATTTAGATTTAATTTATTTGTTTGGCAGGGAGAAAGGACCAGAGGCAGGGGGAGAGGAAGGGGAGAGGAGTCTACTTCTCTCTGCTGAGCATGGATCCCCACACTTGTGGGGCTCCATCCCAGGATCCCAAGACGCTGACCTGACCCAAAGGCAGGCTTAACTGACAAAGCCATCCAGGTGCCCCCATATATATTTTAAACTATCAATATTTGCACTACATTGGAAATTTAGTTTATTGCAATCATTTAAACACATAAAATATTTTGAATTAGACTTAAAAATGTGTGAAAGAATGCAATGTTTTTAAAAAGAGCATTGTTTTTTTTTTTTAATTGGGTACACAAAATAATCTTTTCAGGACTACTGATATAAAGTCTTACCAAAGTAGCTGGATATGAACAGGGCACAAATATCTTGCATATATATGAAGGGGAAGAAGGGAATTTGGTAGGTGCAAAATGGAGCAATGGTAGATGAGCAAAGGAAGAAAAAAACAATTTTAAGTTTTGTCTTAGGGTTTTGTTTTTTTTTTTTTTTTTTAAAGATTTTATTCATTTATTTGAGAGACAGAGCACAAGCAGTGAGGAGAGAGTAAGGGAGAAGCAGACTCCTTATGAGCAGGAAGCCTAACTGTGGGTCTCCATTCCAGGATCCAGAGATCATGACAGGAACCAAAGGCAGATGCTTAACTGACTGAGCCACTCAAACACCCCTTTTCGTATGGTTTTAATTTTTTCAATAAAATCAGTAGCTGTAAATGCTGGAGGAGATTTTATTTTAGTAAAGTAAGTCACACTTTGATTTAGATTGTGGAGAAAAAGACAAGGAAGGTGACTAGTGTCAAAAGATTTAAAGACTATTAGATCCTAATAACAGATTGGAAGGTTAAGACAGTGAAACAGCAATGACACCAAAGTGTCTTTTATATAATATGTCATTTTCCCAAGCCATTTTAAAATAATTAGATTAAACCCATGTTATACTTAGCACACTGCCTGCTGCATAAGACACCCCTGATGGAATACAAAGATGGCTGACTGGCTCAAATGCAGGTAGGATGTGATGAAAGATAGATTATTACATTATTTCTATCTCCAAAGAACTCTAAACAAAGTTGCAAATACTTGAGTTGCAAGTACTTTTCAGTAAACTTATTAAAACTATCATTGTTTCAAAAACCAAAGAGAGAGATGGCAAAAGAGATGTCATGGTGGAATGGTGGTTCTCACTCCAATCAGTGAAATGAGGGAAATTGAACAAGGGGAAGAAACTCAATATTGCTGAGCATTGACTAGATAGAAAATACTAGACAAAATGTTTAATGTTCATTATCTTATTTAATTCACAAATAAACTTATGAGGTGGGTACTATTATTATACTGCATTTGAAAGTGAGGAAGCTGAGTCCCTCAATGGTTTTGTAAATTACCTAGTGTTACATAGGTATTAAGATAGAGGATGGAGTGTTAAGCTGAGACTTTCTGATACCTAACTCATAAAAATCTTAAACAATTGCAAATAGGAGAAAAACAACATCAGAATAAACAATTTAAGTCAGGCGGGGCACAGCACTGTGGAAAATCTAAACATACCTGCACTATGGTGGACTGTCTTCATTAATGCTCTGTAATCTGAGCTACAGAGCAGGTGGCTGTTAAGTATTTATACCTCAACTGATGATGGCATCTTCTGGGTTTTATCCTGTTAGGTGTTCAGAATTTTAAATTACTACTGCAGTTTTAGGGGAAAAGGGACAGTTTTTCTTGCTTGATTAAGAGAGATGCATTGCATTATTTTAGTTGCCGTCAATTAAACATAAATGAAGCCATGATTTTTAAATCTTCAAAATCACATTCTTAATTGGGATACTGGCTTACTTTATTCTCATCTCTGACATACTATAATTGATACATAACAAAATTAAAATATATCTGTGGGACACAGGGAAGTGAGCTGTTAGTTAATTACAAAAATGAAATATCTTTGTCATTGAGTGTCTCTTAAAGCAGACTTGATGGCAAGTAGAGTACTTTATTAACTTCATGGATGTGTACAGAGTAAAACTAATATTAAAATGCTCATTCAAAGAACCAACTTCTTTGTATACAGTTCTGGCTGTCAAGCTTAACATTCACTAAATTGAGAAAAATACATATGAGTATTATGGCAGGATACACAACATGGTCCAAAAATTAGCATGGGATTGCACAATCATATTTAGAGGCTATTAGATAAAAATGGGACAGGAGGAGGATTCTGGTGATATATTTTATCCTTAAATCATATCTAAAGGGAAGAATTATCACATAGCAATT
The DNA here is from genome assembly GCF_053574225.1 of Canis aureus. NCBI lineage: Eukaryota > Metazoa > Chordata > Mammalia > Carnivora > Canidae > Canis > Canis aureus. Next base: position 22,883,057 of record NC_135634.1, read on the forward strand.
CTTCCAATAGCAGATATATTTTGGAAGTTGGTATGAAATAAGTCAACTTATTATCTAAGGTAATGATATTTAAACATGCTTTATTATTGTTATGGACTTATATTAGTGTATTGAACCTAAAACAGAGACTGAATATTTTCCTATATGAAATATACTGTCATCGTATATTTATGTAGAGACATAAGATAAAATCTTCACAAATTGAAGGAAATGGAGGATGTGTGTTTGTTAACCTAGTATTTGACAATTTGTCTTCCCTTGATTCTCTATATTCATCTTTGTTTTCTTTATCACTAGTTTCTATGTAGCTCAAGTGATCTTGAAGAAGCATAGCTCACTTCATTACTCTAACATTTTTCAAAGAAGCATTTGTTGCTTTCTATAGAAAAATGTGTGTAATTTGATATTCTAGTGCAAGTCACTTATTTAATTAATAGAGTAACGAATATTTTTTAGAATATAAACAAGCTAGGTACCCCGTTGCTTTAGGATAACAATCTATATCCTGATTTTCCTTAATAATTCAAATTCACAAAAAAAGACAGATTATATTGCTTAGTTGCAAATGCTTAGATGTTGTCATGCATGTATTTTTCATTATCTCATTCCTGTTCAAAAGTTACGTAAGGAGGAGGCTGCAAGCTTACTGGTCAGACGATGTAATAAATGTGCTAAATGGCTGAAACTCTACTGCCTCATCACATTTTTAAATAAAAGTGTTTCGATATAAATTTTAGTATATACACATGAGCAAAAAAAAACACACTAATGGTAAATAATACTACTTTTATTTCGACTCAAAGGCTATTTACTAAATTTTGAAATGTGAAAAACCTGTGGATTGATATACCTGTAAGTTATAATTCCAGCTGAAAGGAGGTTTTTCCTAGAAGGTTTGAAAACCTTTTTTGAGCATGTAATCACCTTGCAAATATTACTGTTAAGAGAGATTGAGGATTATTTCTCTCACTTTTATGTACTTGTCATATTTCAAAGCCTTTTTTGTGCTTTAAGAATATCTCAAAAGGAGAGCACTTATTTCTTAAAAAATTAGATTACTTTTTAGGATGAATGATGTTTGTTTCAATCACCACTGAATTTGCATAACAAATTCATTACTTTATAGTATTTTCAGAAATTGGAAAAATAAGTACTATTCACTGATGTCTATAAATAGTCCATGAAATTAGCAGTTGAAGACAAACTGTGTGAATCTAAAAAAAAAAAAAAAAGGTGTAAACAGGATCTGAAAAGCAAATGAGAAAACAATGCATATATACAAACAGGTGAAAAAATTATCCTTTGGCAAGATAGTTTACTAATCCCATTGCTTGAGAAGGAACCATTGATCTAAAACAGAGGTTCTCAAAATTTTAGGCCCAAGGAATCCTTTAAATTCCTAATATTCATTGAGTGTCCCATGGAGATTTGTTTATATGAGTTATATCTACAGATATTTACCATTTTTGTGATTAAAAATGATAATTTTAATATTCATTTATTTATTTTTAAAGATTTTATTTATTTCAGAGAGTGGGTGAGAGAGAGCATGCACAAGTGGTGGGGAGGAGCAGTGGCAAAGGCAGAGGCAGGGGATCCCTGGGTGGTGCAGTGGTTTAGCGCCTGCCTTTGGCCCAGGACGCAATCCTGGAGACCCGAGATCGAATCCCACGTTGGGGTCCCGGTGCATGGAGCCTGCTTCTCCCTCTGCCTGTGTCTCTGCCTCACTCTCTCTCACTGTGTGCCTATCATAAATAAATTAAAAAAAAAAAAAAAGGCAGAGGCAGACTCCCTGCTGAGCATGGAGCCACATGACCTAAGCCAAAGGCAGACACTTAACTGACCAAGCCACTGAAAAGCCCCTTATTTATTTATAATAGCATTAATAAACCCATAAATGCTACCATAAGTCATTTTCAAAGAATAGAAGAGTATTTCTCAAAGCCAAACAAAATATAGGTGTGAAGATGACATTGTTATAAATTTTACAATTTACTTTGCCTTTTTTTTACAAACTACAACTGGATTTTTATATCTGTTCTTTGTCTTTTCAAAAATGTCATAAAATCCTTTGGACAAGAAATCATGTTTTCAAATAATATGCCCAGAGCTAGACATAGAATAGATTATTAATATATCTTTAACAAATAAATCAATGAAATCATGCATTCTAGTATATTGCTTTTATTCATGAAAATTTGCTTGGGTGACAATACATCTTTCAGTTTCTTGCCTCTTGAATTCCACTCTCCTGATTTGAAATTTGATATCAGCATAACAAAAGCAAAATGGTTCTTCAACTTGCCTGGTTTTCTAAAATATTTCTATATTCTCTTAGATTTTGACTTGCATGTGTGAAGAACTAAGTGAGCTGAGTAGGCACAAAATGATTACCTGCTGATTGATAATTATTTAGCATATAAAATTTTTTTGTGTTAAATCTACTTTCTTCTCTTTTTCTTTAAGTAGGCTCCACACCCTCATAGAGGGCAATGTGGGGCTTGAACTCATGTTCCTGAGATCAAGACCTGAGCTGAAATCAAGAGTCGAACACTCAACTGACTGAGCTGCACAGGCACCCCTAAATTGACTTTCAAATCACATTCCCAAATGCCATATGATAGTATAGTGATTAGCATCTCCTTACTGCTTAGCCCTGGAGAACTGAGTGGAGGAAAACATTTTATAACTACAAATATATTGTCAAACATATATAGCACATTACAGATCTATCATTAAGTATTTTATTCATTCTATTCTTAGATTTTTTTTTTTTTTTTTTTTTTTTTGGTAAACTGGAAATGAGCCAAAAGATCATTTACTTCGATTCTACTCATTTTTCACATAAGGAAAAGACAAATTTTTTTTTCTTCAGAAAATACAATCTTAATAAAAGCATTGATATTTTTATATAAAATTGAAATTTCTAAGAGATTACTCTAGATAGGGATTCAATTTGGTGGGTTTTTTTTAAACGATTATTTATTTACTCATTTATTTTAGAAATAGCACATGAGATGGGGGGGCAGAGAGAGAGGGAGAAGCAGGTTCCCTGCTTCTGGGGCAGCCTACCTTGGGGCTTGATCCCAGGACCCAGAAATCACAATCCTGAGATCACAACCAGAGTGAAGGCACACACTTGACCAACTGAGCCAACCAAGTACCTGGTGGTGGGTGTTTTTTTTTTTTTTTTTAAGATTTTATTAATTAATGAGAGAGAGCGAGAGCGAGAGCAAGAGAGAGAGAGAGAGAGAGTCAGAAACACAGGCAGAGGGAGAAGCAGGCTCCATGCAGGGAGCCTGATGTGGGACTCGGTCCCAGGTCTCCAGAATCAGGCCCTGGGCCAAAGGCGGCTGCTAAACCGCTAAGCCCTGCGGGCTGCCTCGTGGGTTTTTTTTAATAGTACTTTTCTATGTAAAAAAAATATATTTTTTAAGTACTAGGCTTACATTGCTTTTAATGACATTCGTCTGAAGAATGCAAAGGCAGCTGTTTAGTGAATTTTTGTTAGAAATGCTATTCATTGTTTAGAACTATTTTATTTAAAACTAAATTAAGATTGTTGAGCAATAAGTATACTGTTTGCTAAATTACAATTGCATTAAATTAAACCAAAAAGTGATCTTCCTAAAACTCCTGCTTTCACTGGATGAAATCCAGACTTTGTACTTTCTAAACTACAGGGAAAAACTTTATTTCTATACCTAACATCTGCACACGTGCAGACTGCAGCGCAGACATTTTAGAGAGCAAATAAAGGAAGGTAAATTTGCTTCCTTGTCATTTATATCTTTCCACCTGGGAGTGAAAATTTGAACTGAGGGCAATTTAAAATACATTGTCACTTCATTGGTTTCTTAAATATCCTTGCTAAATTTACCCAAAGGAAGATGTATAGGCAGTTTATTTTGAACATAACATAGAATATTTTCCACATGAACTATTTATCCCTATTATAAATATTTTTAATTGAAATGCCCAGTTATATTTTATTTTATTTATTTATTTTTTTAATTTTTATTTATTTATGATAGTCACAGAGAGAGAGAGAGAGGCAGAGACACAGGCAGAGGGAGAAGCAGGCTCCATGCACCGGGAGCCCGGCGTGGGATTCGATCCCGGGTCTCCAGGATCGCGCCCTGGGCCAAAGGCAGGCGCCAAACCGCTGCGCCACCCAGGGATCCCCCAGTTATATTTTAAAACACGTAACAGGGCAGCCCGGGTGGCTCCAGCGGTTTAGCGCCACCTTCAGCCCAGGGCATGATCCTGGAGACCCAGGATCGAGTCCCACATCGGGCTCCCTGCATGGAGCCTGCTTCTCCTTCTGCCTGTGTCTGTGCCTCTCTCTCTCTCTCTCCCCCTCTGTGTGTGTCTGTGTCCCTGATGAATAAATAAATAAAATAAAAATAAATAAAAATAAAACATGTAGCCGTATTCTTAATCTGATTTTTTTTTTTTTTTTTTTTTTTAGTAATTGTTATCTTTAGGTTTTCATTGCAGAAACATGTAACACAAAACATAATATACATAAGACAGTATTATGGGGCTGCTGGAGTGGTGTAGTTGGTTAATTGTGCAAATCTTGGTTTTGGCTCAGGTTCTGATCTCAGAGTTGTGAGACTTAGTCCAGTGTGAGGCTCCACACTCAGTGTGGAGTCTGTTTGAGACTCTCCTTCTCCCTCTGCTCCCTCCCCAATCTCTCACTCTCTAAAATAAGTAAATAAAGCTTTTTTAAAAAAGAGACAGTATTATGTATGTATTTTCTAAAAGGCCAAAAGATCAAGTAATAGTTATTATTATATAGAAATTCCTATAGCTTGTCTTGTCTGAATTTATCCTAACATTGATTTTGGCCCTTCTTTCTCATAGGAATAGAATAATTTTTATTCATTTATAACTTAAATAGATAAAATTATATTTCATTATTCTGAGATATTTGGCAAATTTTTACAATAAAAAAATGCCACTCAAAACTATATATTTAACAATATAAATTTAACTTACTTAGGCAATAATGCATTTCTATTCTATTCTATTTTATTCTCTTTTACTCTATTCTATTCTCTTCTATTCTAATTGGGAGATTGATAAATCACTTTATCTACTTAAGCTGTGATTTCTCCAATAGATTTCACAAGGATATAATAGTTATATGTTAGAAAATTATTTTTAAAAAAACATATTGTACTTCAGGTTTTTGTATCTCATATCTTTTTTAACTATTTCATAAATTAAACTTGAATGAAAATTTCCAAGGACTGCAGAAAAATTGTCTTCATCATCTTGCTCTCTTAATTAAGACTCAACATTCTAAAAATCAGTTTGATTAACCAAAATCATAAAACAATTTTAAGATATTTGCTTGTTTTGAAAAATGTAGTCAAACCTCAAAGTAAAAAGTTTGCCAACATTGATATTTTTTAAAAATAAGATTTCACAAACACTGTGGGTTAAAAGTTTGAAATATATTGAATTTATCCTATTCTCCTAAAATACCTAATTATTAATTAAAACCCATTTTTAAAAGTATAGATGGAATTGGCTGTTGCTTAACGTGATAATCAACTACAAAAGCAAAAACTATATTAAAAACTGATCACTATTTTAGGAAGATATCAAAGGCTTTTTCATTTTTCTAGCTCCAAGAATCACTTATAAAGACAGAAATTGCTGCTACCATAGGAAAAAGAAGCAATTGTTAAGTTCTGCTCTCACTTTACCAGGCTAGGGGTTGAGGGAAAAGGAAGAAGATGCTCTGGGCAAAAAAAGGCCAGGTGACCTGGTTTACCCTTCCTATGACCATGCTAATGGCAGGCTTCTTTGGAAACAAACTAAATGTTAGAGGAGAATATGTTTCTATTAAATGCTTATAGCAGAATGTGTCTTCCTTATGGTAAACATGTATATGTGTGTATGTGTGTGTGTGTATATATATATATATATATATATATATATATATATATATACACATATATAATTTTAATAATAGAAATCTATGAGTTATATCTCTCACTGGAAAATGTTCTGTGACCTTTGTTATATCTAGAAGTATTGAGATGCTTTATAACTGATACAGCATCTTAGCATCTTCCATGTACTTGCCTAGAAGATGTATGATATGAAAAGAAGCTTATGAGGTAAGCTGCTTCATATGTACATCTTGATTACTAGTACCCTTAAAATTCTTAACAGAGCTGGATATTAGAAAAGATCATACAATTGGTGTGAATCTGATTTGACATTTTGATCCTTTGTGTTATATCAGTTTGAAACTATATGAAAAATTGTCTTTCAGACTTTTAAAGCATAATAGCTAAGACCTGTTACCATAAGAAAAAAGGAAGGAACTTCACAAATGGGATCAGAACTAGATGCTAGGATTTCTGCTCATCCATCCGTGGTATGAAGCGGCTAAATTTTGGAAGTAGCCATACTGATAAAGTCTGAAGACAGACTTAGACCCATTAGATCTGTCTAAATGGGTAGAGTGAGAATGTCAGTCCAAAGGGAAATTAATTTTTTAAAATAGTAATATTTTCTGGCTGTTATTAGAAGCTCTGGTAAAAGCCAGGATCCTAAAGTTGTAGGGTTAGCAAAATAAAAAACAATAAGCTTATTATTTTTTTCTGGACACTAGAAGAACTTCTCACTCCTCTGGTACCACTCAAAGGGATAGCATCTTCTCTAGCAGTGTAACTCCATTAAGGCATTAGATTATCTGAAGACCTATAGATTGAAACTCTAGACTATTAACTAAAAGTGGAACTATGAACTACAAATTCCAAACTAGACTGTAAAATTATAGGCTAAAACTATAAACTAAAAACTGAGACCAAGTCCGGGTGTCTTAGAATCTCCTATGTATTCTGTTGAAAAATTAGGACATTTTACTGAGAAATGCCAGCAGAAGCCTGATAAATCATTATTGACTTAGATTCCTAGAGTTAATGATTGGGGCTATATTACAAAGTTTAGATCTTACTAAATAAATGGGTAACTTTGGGTTGCTCATTGGTCCTCAGCTGGCCTGCACATTGTTGCAAGCAAATGCTTCAGGATTGTGCAATGGAGAAGCCATAGCTAGCAACCTTATTCTGAGAAGGGTAACTTAACTCTAACCAAAAAAGGAGCACTCCTTCAATATGGTTAAAATACTATAAGTAGGGACACCTGGGTGGCTCAGCAGGTTGAGTGTCTGCCTTTGGCTCAGGGCATGATTCCCGAGTTCAAGGAATGAATCCCACATAGGCTTCCTGCAGGGAGCCTGCTTCTCCTCTGTCTAGGTCTCTGCCTCTCTCTCTGTATGTCTTTCATGCATAAATAAATAAAATGTTAAAAAAAAAAAAAGAAATACTGTAAGTACAAGTGACCTTAGATGTTGAATCGTAGAAGTGTCTTTTAAAGAAAGGGATAAAAAATGGAGAATTGGTGGGGCATTAATTAAATAATTGCTAGTATATTATCAATATTTGGAAATTAGGAAACAGTTCCAACTCCATACTAAGCTCTTAAAGCAGCAGGTCAAATATTTTATACCTATTCTAGTGTGGAAGAATTCAAATCCAACAATTAGGATTTGATTTAAGAGTTCTTGAAGAGGAGACTGAATTTAGGCCCTCAACTAACATCACAGACTCTGCAAACTATTGAGTTTGATATTGAGATCTGCTCACTTAACTGCTCACTTAACTCAGGCTATGTGAAAAATTTGGTTGAAACAACCCTAATGAGTGCATGTAAAACTCCTTCATTTTTACATATGGTAATTCAAAATACAGTAATCTTTATAAGAGATAGGGAATGTACTTTAAAGAGATGAAACTGGAATGAATATAGATATGCTACTGTGGGAAGCACTAACATAGGGATGAAGTTATTCATGAAATGTAGCTGGAGACACCATTTGGTGGTTAAGTCACCTTAATCTGCATGATGATGCATACATGGTCTAGATATGTGAATAGGGTGCTGTCTTTATCTGTCTTACAAGTGATATTGCTAAAAACCACACTTTATACTTTCTTTCATGTTTTGTTTTGTTTTCTTCTGTTTTGTTTTTTGAGAGAAAGAGAGAACAGGGGAAGGGGCAGAGGGAGAATGAGAATCTTAAGCAGGCTTAATGCCCATTGCTGAGGCCAACATGGGGCTTGATCTCAAAAACCTCGGATCATGACCAGAGTTGAAATCAAGAGTTGGATGCTGGGACACCTAGGTGGCTCAGGGGTTGAGCATCTGTCTTCGGCCCAGGGCATGATCTTGGAGTCCTGGGATCAAATCCCACAGTGGGCTCCCTACCCTGCTTCTCTCTCTGCCTGTGTCTCTGCTTCTCTCTCTCTCTCTCTCTCTCTTTCTGTCTCTCATGAATAAATCTTTTTTTAAAAAAGAGTTGTATGCTTAACTGACTGATCCACTCAGGTGCCCCTTCACACTTCATTTTCAAATGATCCTATTAAATGGAAGTCTACAGAATTGCTTGAGTTTTTCTCAATAATAAACATGGAGTCATAAAGAATTCTAGGGGGAGGGATGCCTGGGTGGCTTAGCGGTTTAGCGCCTGCCTTCGGCCCAAGGCATGATCCTGTAGTCCCAGGATCGAGTCCTACATCGGGCTCCCTGCATGGAGCCTGCTTCTCCCTCTGCCTGTGTCTCTGCCTCTCTCTCTCTCTCTCTCTCTCTCTCTGTGTCTCTCATGAATAAATAAATAAATAAATCTTTTAAAAAAAAAGAATTCTAGGGGGATAACATAAGATCATTGCTCTGATTAGTAAAATAATTGGGTGAGAATTTTGATACTCACATTTTAATATCCTTACTTAGCCAGTGTACAAAGATGTTTCTGTAGAAGTTAACTATAAATTATAAAGTATTAACCAAAGTGTTTCCTCCAGATATTCAGTTGTAACTATAGGTTGATAAAGATCATATAGGAAGTATGCTAGGTGAAGGAGAGCTTGGATAACATTACAGACTTAGCTACTACTTATTTGTGATCATAATTTTGAAAGCCAGTCAGGCTAAATTTGTATTCTTATGAAATGGAAATCCCAGTATACATTTAATAAATGACAAAGGTATATCTAAATTCCATGGTATGTTAGCACAATCTAGTGGAGCAGGATTTGACTTGAGTTGGAAATGAAAGTCCTTGAGAGCAAGTCAGTATACAGCATAGATTATATCATGGTAAGTGCTTCTCAGAGGAGGAATTTTAGGAGGAGGCAAGAACCTTTGTCATCCTTGTAAAAAATGGTGTCTAGTTATAAATACTGTGGAAATTAGAGGACCAAGTGAATCTGTAAATTTCCAGAGAATTAAAAGGGCTGTCAACTAAATATAACAATCAACTTATGAGAAATTAATAATTATTTCTCAAGACCCTGCTAATGAAGAATTTAAGAAAGTGGCAAATCTAGTTGCTTTTGGCAAAATTATCACCCTCACCTAGGAATCTTACTGTCTTTTCTCCCCCCAAATCAACATAAGGACATCTGAATTTACATTTGGTCCTAAGCAGAAACAGCTTAATATTCAACCGAGGTAAAAGGTACAGGCAGTACAAGTAGGTACTTATGCTCAGACGATGAGAGAAAGAGAGAGAGGCAGAGACACAGGCAGAGGGAGAAGCAGGCTCCATGCAGGGATCCTGATGTAGGACTCGATCCTGGGACTCCAGGATCACGCCCTGGGCCGAAGGCAGGCGCTAAACCGCTAAGCCACCCAGGCATCCCTCCCCCTAGAATTCTTTATGACTCCATGTTTATTATTGAGAAAAACTCAAGCAATTCAGGTAGAGACTCTTTGTATTTGGGACTCTAAGCTATATTAGAAAGCTATTCATTATACCTCATTTGAAAGGAAATTGTTGGCATATTACTTGACATTAGTCAAGATTCCTTTCATTCTGAAAGGGCGTTAAATAATTCTAGATCAGAAGATTCCATCATGTCTGAGATGATGTCAATGAATCATTACAATATGGAAGGAGCAATGTGACAGTTTCATTGTGAACTGGAAGTGGTGTGTTCAAGAACTCATCATAAGGCATAAGTTGCGGGAAACAGTTTCATCTTATATAGAGATGGTTGTTTCATTGCACATTAGACCAACACTAGAGCACTGAGGACCTTTTTCCACTTGTCTTGCTGAATAGTCAATCAGAACCCTATATGTCTCTTCCAGGTGTGCCAAAGTAAGTTGCCTGATTCACAGATAGAATTCATGGATTGAGGTCCCCGTCATTTAAAAATCAGCAATAGATCATGCAAATTTTAGCAAATGTTAAAAACTTGACTTAGAAGACAAGAGCAAATCTGAAGAGTGGGTAAAGTCTGGATTGCTTAAGTTAATGATGAATTAAGTATCAACTCTCAACTCTCAGGAAAACATTTAGACATTCATAAGCTCCTGGAGATGGAGACAATGACTTTGCTGTTGTGGTCAAGCACATGGGCCTCAGATTAAATAGATAACTCAGAACACCACTCTTTGAGGCTAGAGAGGATACAATTATAATTTATATTTTTCTCAACAGAGGTGACAGTTAAGTGAGTAGATTTCAAGTGCTCCCACCACACTCACACAAAAAGGTAACAAGAGGGGATCCCTGGGTGGCGCAGCGGTTTGGCGCCTGCCTTTGGCCCAGGGCGCGATCCTGGAGACCCGGGATCGAATCCCACATCGGGCTCCCGGTGCATGGAGCCTGCTTCTCCCTCTGCCTATGTCTCTGCCTCTCTCTCTCTCTCTCTCTCTCTGACTATCATAAATAAATAAATTAATTAATTAAAAAAAAAAAAGGTAACAAGAGTCGATAGAAATGTTAACTAACTTAACTATGTTTAAGTATGTGTTTTGATATACACATACATACTATGTGTATATCAAACATTATATTGTATACTTTAAATATGTGCATTTATTTTTTTAAATATGGGAAAATAAAAAAAAATTAGATTGACAAAAATCAGCAATCTTACCTAATATCAAATGTTACAAACATTACTAATAATTTCAAGAACATAAGCAGTCAAGCAAATGAGACAAAGCAAAATGGTCTGAGACATCTTGTATTTCTCTTCTTTGTCACATCAGACCTATGCTACCTGAATTAGAGCAATACATGAGGTCTGAATGCAAGGATTTTAGAAGTTCTTCAGAAATATTCCAGTTAGGAAACATCTCAATATTTTTTATCCCCAAGATTTGCTTACTCACATGTTATTTTCTAGAGAAACATCCCTCATAAATTCTTTTCTTTTTTACTAAAAATAATCTTTAACAGAGGACATCTTGAGAAAGACATTTAATGGATAAGATCTCTTTCACCTGAGAAATACCACTAGTCTATTTACCTGGAAGACCAGGTCACAAAGTAATCACATGCAATGTTTTTTTGTTTGTTTGTTTGTTTTGTTTTGTTTTTGTTTTTTTGTTTTTTGGCAGGGACATATCCTCCAGTAAGCTGAGTGAATGGATCACAGTCCAGCTGTCCTTCATTATCTCATACAATTTTTCTTTGATTTTGCCTGGTCCATTGCATAAGGCCAAGGTTCTAATATATGTTTATGCAAAAGACGTGACACAAATGCCCAATAAATGACATTTAAACAATTGAAATGGTTTATTTGTAAGAGTTCTTCAGGGGTAATAGTAACTTCTTCCTCTGTAGCTAAATTTCGTTAGCTCTGAACGTGGTTTCATTACTCAGTGCAAAGGAAAACCTAATTCCTTTCATGTCAAAATGTATGATACTGCCTTAAAGTGGGGCTGGGAAAAAGTATGAGCTAGTCCACCGTTATTATAATTTTTGGACGTAAATAGTATTTCTGCTGAGCCAGAAAGCCCAACCATCAGAAGGGTAAAGGCTAAAAGAGGTAATAAATGGAAAAAGTAGGAGGTCATAGCATAGGGAAAAGAGGCTCTTAGAAGTCTATTACAATCACAGAGGGAGGCAATCATTCCATTTCCACCAAGTGCATGAAACACTATAATAATACTCCTACCTGTCTCAGATCTGGTACTGACTAATGACCAGTGGTGGGAAAAATTTCTGGAACTATTCTCTCTCAAGAGGGGAAAATAGACTACTGCTGAATTTCAAGTTCTGCCTAAAGAGTTCATTCAAATAATTTTTAGTAAAGGAATAACAAAGCACCCTCCGATGCTACAACTTGCAAGACTCAAATACAGCTATCAGCTGGTTCACAGTTTAGAAGCCATACTTATTAGTCTGGTTAATTAACTACAACTTCCAAGACTCAAACACAGCTATCAGCTTGTTCACAGTTTGGAAGCCATACTTATTAGTCTGGTCTGAAAGAATATTGAACAGACAAGAGACAGAACAACAAAGATTCTACACTCTGGGTGGCCACAAATAAAGAAGAAACATTGCTGAGACAGGAGTCTCAATAGGTTAAAAAGTAGAATGAAGCTGCCCAACCAGTATGTCACCATTGTTCTGTAAAAGTGAACAACATTTATGTAAAGACAGTAGAAATGAAACATTAAAGATAGTTTCAAAGGGGACTCCTTTGGGTGTGATTTGGTGACAAAAATTACAGGTAACTCTACTCCATAAGGATGCAAAGAACATTATGGAAAGATTTATGTTCCTCCCCACTAGAGCTGTTACAGGGGTTAAGATACACTCAAGTGACAGTCACATGGGACATACAATATTTTTCAGTGTACACCATTATTTCAAACAGTATGAAATCTATTAGTGTGCTGTGGTCATGGCATAGGTGATGGCTTGATCACTACTGGTCCCCCTGTGACACAGGTATGGTAGGAGCTGGTCTTAGAGTACTAAGCCATTATTTTAGGTTTATCATCATGACATAAAAGATTTGCAAATTCTCATAACAACACAAGAGGGAGGTTTCTTCTAGGAGACAGACCACAGCTGGAAATTGATCTGGAGGAATGACAAAGATCTAATTGAATGGAGAAACAAGGATGAATGGATCATCACATCTATCAAAAAAGCTGAAAGCAAGTTTGTAATCTCACCTGGGGAAGCACTACTGGGTATTCTAATCGCAATGGGGTGGAATGTATTTAAAGTGACTGGGAGTTTTAAAAAGCCGGGCAGCCCTGGTGGCTCAGCGGTTTAGTGCTGCCTTGAGCCCAGGGTGTGATCCTGGAGACCTGGGATCCAGTCCCGCATCAGGCTCCCTGCATGGAGCCTGCTTCTCCCTCGTCTCTGCCTCTCTTTCTCTCTCTGTGTCCTTCATGAATAAATAAGTAAAATCTTTAAAAAATAAAAATAAAAAGCCAAGCTAAGGAATACCAACCAAACATGAGAAGTCAGTGGTGAACCCACATTATGGCAAGTTGTCACTGGACAGTGCAGTTTTGTTGTCCTTTGATTGAAAATAAAATTTGCCTTACACATATAGCACAACTGGTTGTGACTCAATAAAGGAAAAAAAATCCCTTAGAGATATTAATTAAAGGAGGTAAATGGTTGGTGTTTTTACCTTATGAGAACTGGAAGTTCCTGATTGTCAAAACTTATTTTATAAGGTATAGTTATACTCACAAACCAGATGAACTATAAAATTGACAAAATAACAACTTCTTGTCACCATTGTAGTCACTGGGAAAATGCAGTATGTGTGAAAGTTTGCTTCTGTTGGAAAGGAATGGAAAAAAGATACTTTAATTATACTGATGTATGGCATGGCAAATGTTATTTTAATATCTCAGTTACGTAGTGTAACAAAAGATTTGTATATTTATCAAAATAATTAAATAAAAATCAGATTTTTGTAGACTGGAAACAAATAACCTACTGTCTTTAGACCATATTTGGTATGTGGAATATTTTTCTAGGACCCATGAGCTACATATTGTTTTAACATATTTAAAGGGTTTTAAACTGCTGGAGTGGGCCATCCAGAGGACATTACTGCAGGTTGAATTGTGAACTGGACCCAAGCAATCATAAGCTCCTCACCCCTTCCTTATCCTTGGATGTACATTCCACTCATGATTCCCACACTAGGAGTGGTTTCAAGGACAGAGCCTTGAGAGTAAGGTGTAGTTGAGACTATCGACATTGAACATGTGACTGAAACTAGTTAAGGCCTCTATATAAAGTTTTAAGAATCTGGTGCTGAGCAAAATAAGTCAGCGAAAGACAAATACCATATGATTTCACTCATATGTGGAACTTAAGAAACAAAAGAGCAAAGGGGGGGAAAAAAGAAAGGGAGGCAAGCCAACTGTAGAAAGCAAACTGATGATTACCAGAAGGGAGGTGGGGGATTGGATGGATGAAATAGGTGACTGGGATTAAGAAATACATTTGTGATGGGTACTGGCTGTTGTATGTTAAATGTTGAACCATGATCTCATACACCTGAAACTAATAATATTACACTGTGTGTTTGACTAGTTGGAATTTAAATAAAAACTTAAAAAAGAGTCTGGTGCTAAACTCTACTCATCTTGTAGCACCTGTTACAAGCCCTATATGTAGTTCCCTTGCTTATTAAACCTGCCACCCACTAATCTGGAGTGGCCTCTTTCTTCTCTCCCTGACCTCTATATACAGGAACCAGTTACAGATTTCTCCTGGGAAACTCCTGGGGTTTTGAACCAATGTAAACAAATAAACGAAACAAAGAATACATAATAAAGGCTGCAAAACTTCAGTACAAAGCAGGAATAAGACCAATTTTCTGGTAAAACTAATTTTATTTCTGCCAGCAGCATCCATCCTAATGGTAATATAAGGGTTAACAAATCAATTTAACCTTTCTAAATTAATTTGTTATATTACCTTCTATTGATCTATTCTAATGCAAATGTATTGCTTGCAAAATACTTTGGAGATTTGTTTGACCTCTTTATTGTTGTAGGATATGGCAATTAATTTTTTTATTGAGATTCCAATTAGCTTTCTGCTCTTACAATGTTTTACCTAAATCTTCCTTTAAAGTTCCCCTAAGGTTACTAGAAAAAGATCATCTAAGCATGACTGTATTAAAAGGTAGAAGTAAATAAAACATTACTTATGTTGTGTACAAAATTGAGGTTACTCTAGGTTAACTGAATCAGATTCCTTGAAGAGATAAAGATGTTCTAAATCATGAAGAATTAATCAGAAAATTCTAATTGAAAAACAGGACCACAGTAGTCTATTATGAAAGGGGAGAAAGTGCCAAATTAGCACTACAGAGCAGGGAAATCTGAAAGAAATTTTACAGACCATTGCCATCATGACCCTTGTAAAAGTGTTCTTACACAGAAAAAAAAAAAAAAAAAAAACTCAAAAAACAAGAAAGCTCTAAGGAGTGGGGCTTCATGATTAAGACCACCCAAGGAGAGTCTCTAACAAAAGAAAATTGAGTTCTATATTGGAGGTGGTCTGCATGTAAAATGTTAAAATGTCCCTGCAGACACCAATACGGGGGGTAAAGTTTCAGCAATTACTGAAGGGCAACTTTGAGCAAGGTTATGGGACAATATTACAGACACAACAATGGAAAGAGAAGAGCTTTAATGTACAGCTCTGTAACAATCCCAGCTAGTACCAACCATTTAGGTTAAGAATTAAAAAGTACATTAAAAAAACTATCCTCTTTCTCCTGTTGATCCACCTGGCATTTACTGACCTTGAATAAAAGGATGAGAAATGGCTGAAAAATAAGAATAAAAAGGTAGGAAAATCTGGAACAGTCCCTGCCATGCACAAATAAAACCACAGGACATTCACAGTGAAAGGGAGCACAACGAAACTCACCCAGGCACTTTAGCTCAATAATGGGAAACTCAGGTTTTCAATATATCTGAATCTTTCAGCTCAGAGGGTGGGGAAGTAAGAAGGGAAAGAAAGAGTAAGTGTGGAAGCCTAAGTGCATACCATTCTCATACCTAAATTTCTGACCCTGATATTTATTCTGTACTGAAGTTGGATTAAATTGTAACTTCAAATCAATTTTTCATTAATTTAGTATTTCTAAATATACAAACACTAGGCAGGTTTTGTTTGAAGTGAAAGGCATTAACAGTTTATTACTTAAACATTTACTTTGGAAAAGGAACAAAAATTCTCATATAACTTAGTTTTTATATTGCCAACATGTCTTTGACTATCCCTTTATATCTTTTTTTCTTATACCAGGCATATCGAGGTTGTTGGAATACAAAAAACTGTGTGCTTTGGACCAGACTATATATTAATCTTAGCTATGATTCAGACATCAAAATTTATTGTACAAAAGCAGTAATAATTTCACAGCAGTTAGGCATTTTCCATTGTCACTGAGGCATTAAGGTAACACTGAATTACTAAATTCTATCATTACATTGAACTGCCTTTTGTCATATTCCTAATTCAAGGCTTTTTAAAAAAATCTAATTAACTATATCCTTGAGAAAATTCTGAAATCCTCAGATTCATCCTTTTCTAAGTACAAGTCAAGAGGTTAATTTAGCATATTATAAGACCGTCACATAGTTCATGATATTTTTATTTCTTGAACACTGTCAAGCCAATCTTAATGACATAAATATTTACTTTATTGGAGAAAAAGGAATTCAAAGCAATATTATTAGTTTGTATCTCCCTGAGAGAGATGTTTTAATTTACATTCTTTATTAGACAATATTTGAAGAGGGATTTAAATAGATCTAACAAATGACCTAGCACCTTTTTCTTTTCTTTAGTCCACTCTACCAATACATATTTCACTTTGAGCAGATAGGATTTAGTCTAGTAAAAAGAGTTGTCTTATGTGTTACTGTGGATTTACCACCAAATCATAAGTTTCTTACATTCAGGGTTTGTAGTAAGATGCCTTTATAAACTCCAGCATATCAGACAAAATAATAACTCAAAATGAAAGCTCTTTATTTTATTTTTGGAAAATTCTGTATGGTAGTTACTGGAACTGGAACTCTAAGGATATTATCATGTGCTCACAAGGGGTTCCTTAGTTTACTCCAAGATGAGAACACAATTTATCATGGACTGTGAAGAGATGTAAATTTAACTAGATAGACAGAAGTGTCCTAAGGAAAAAAAAAAATTATTTGATGTGAGAAGGCAAAAATATAAATAAAAAGAGGTGATCACTCTCTAATGGATTAGATTATTTATTAGCTATTCAAAACATGATCTAGTATGATTCCAAGCATTTAATGAATACATTATTTAAGTTGTTAACACCATTCTCAGTAATGTAAGTAGTATTTGATAAAAAATTATTTCTTTCAGTGTTCATTCTTATAGGAATTTCTATAGAATGAGATGACATATCTCTCTACTTGAGAACCTTGGGACGTAGAAAAAAGCTTATATATGAACCCAAAATACAAACAGATGAAAGCAAACAAATTAGCATATAGATTTAAATGTGATGCAATTTAGGGGTGCCTGGGTTCGGTGGGTTAAGTGCTTTCAGCTCAGGTCAAGATCCCAGGGTCCTGGGATTGAGCCCTGTGTTGAGTTCCTTGCTCAGTGGGAAGTCTGTGTCTCCCTCTCTTTCTGCCCATTCCCCCCTTGTGCTCACTTGCACTCTCTCAAATAAATAAAATCTTTAAAAATAAATAAGTAAATAATATATGTAATACAATTTAGAAAACAAAAAGAATAATTGGGTAGGAATATTTCTATATCAGTCAAAGAAACTATTTTCTGCTGGAACTTATCTGAATGGTTACATGGCAACATGGAAACATTTCAAAAAGAGCAGGGAAATTATTTGAGACAAAATTGTCCACTTGGGAAAAATAATAATGATCATATTTAGATCATAGTAAGGGACAAAGAGAATTTTCTCTGCTTAAAATTCAATGTCTGTTGGAGTGGTAGGACAACATAGGTTTTAAAAAAAAGCAAGCTAAGAAGAAATGAAGTTATGGATTAAGATTTTTCAGGGGCAACTGATAGTCACTCTAGAATTAAAAAAGAATGAGTAGTTGATATAGAAACACGTATGCCTGATAACTCTTATTACTTCATGTTGATGCTTTAGGCAAAAATAATAAAATAGGCTCTTTATAGGTGCCATCTATAATTGAAAGTTTTGGGTGAAAAGAAGTATGTTGTATCTAAAATGGTGTGAAAAGAGAATAAATACAAAGTTGCCTAACTGGCAATTCAAACTTTTAATGGGTAGATATACTATATATATCTTACACGCATATATATTTTATATCTTATGCATATATCTTACATGAAATATATAATAAATATAAAAGAAAAATCTAAATTAAAAGATAAGAATTTTATAATTTTGATTGAGAATTAAAATGTGCTTAGAATGTAAAGAAAACATATGAATCTGAGAAAGTATTTAGAATTTTCTTGGATAAGATTATTATAAATAATGGCTATGAATGTTGATATCTCAGCATACTTTTTGGAGGAAGTGTGAAGCATCAAAGGAGTGGAATAACTATTATAGAACAGATGTTATGGGAATTCCCAAGAGCACTGGAAAGTTTTATTTTATTTTGTATTTATTGCAAGCATTTTTCTTAATGCTTGAAAGTCCCTAGTTATAATACAATAAGAAAAGAACTATAACCCAAGAGAACATCTTTACAGCAGATGGTTGTTGAGAAATTTCACTTTAACAAGCATGATAAGACTGTAAAAGAGAAGTTCTAGGACAAAAAGTAGTCAAAATCTGTCTTTAGTTTTAAATTTAAAAGTTTACAATCCTTTATTAAAGATATATAATATTATTGTTTTGTAATATTATAAAGAAAATATGTTAGAAACTACTTTTTATAATATAATATGCTAAATAATGTTTCTTTTAAAATTTAATAATTTTCTTTACCCAATGGATGTATAACTAGGCTTGGGATTTTAACTACATAATAATATATTACTTTTATCTGTGATTTATTAATGAGTTTTCAAATATGTTACTACATAATATATTAAATATGGATAGTACCATTTATAAAAAGAAAATACACTCTAAGAATGTCATCTGTAATTAGAAAACACACTCTAAGAATGTCACCAAGACTGTGTACTACAGTCTCTCAAATGCATGGTTTTAACATTTATATTGGAAATTAATTTAAATTAAAAATCTTTAAAATATTTGAATTACTTTTAAGTGACAATATAATTATATAAATCATATAATGTCATTTTCTTCAAAGTACATCTTGTCCTTTTCTGGTA
Organism: Canis aureus; assembly: GCF_053574225.1. NCBI lineage: Eukaryota > Metazoa > Chordata > Mammalia > Carnivora > Canidae > Canis > Canis aureus. Next base: position 22,902,213 of record NC_135634.1, read on the forward strand.
ATTCTCTGAATGGATTACCATAAGATTATAATAAAGAAATAAATATATGTTAGTATTAGATGTTTTTAAACTTTGTCTTAGCAATTCAAATAGTTACATTAGCATATTAATTTCATCTGCCTTAAATTTGGATAGCCACATCTAAAAAACTTCATAATACTTATTAAATGTTAAAGGGGATCAAAATATGCCACCCCAAAGTATCTCATTTTGGCATAAGGATTGTTTTGAACTGAAAGTAATTAGCTTTCTGCCTTCCCCCTTTCCTTCTAAAAACAGAGCATAAATTTCCCTTGTAAATGTAACATAAAATTCAATTTTTAAAGTTGTCTCCTTCTCTACTATCAGAAAGAGGAGAATGAACCTTAAAACACTACAGACAATGCTCACCAATGGGGAAGACATCAAGTTGAGTCTGCATAACAAACTTTCCTAAATAACCCTTATCTTTAGTTTCCCTTCGTATATTTACTTTTCCCAATTTACTGCTCCTAGAACACCCTAATTTCCTTTGTCTACTAACTTCTCCACAATTTATTACCTTTTGTTAAAATGATATATAAGCCCCAGGTTTAGCCATTTTTGGAGGTTTTTTCACTTGTTTTCTGTGAGGTTCCTTGTATGCATGTAAAATAAAATTTTCTTTCATTAATCAGTTTTGACCAATTTGATTTGCAGGTCCCAGTTATTAAAAATGAGTTTAGAGGAAAGGTTTTTTTGTTGTTGTTTATTACCTCTTCAAAATTAAGACTTGGTGAAAATATTATTATGTGAGTGGAAAATAAAGTTGAGAAACCAAGAAACCTGATTCATGCTTCTATTGCTTTTCATATCTTGACGTGTATATCAAATCTCTTTATTTGAAAAAACAAACCCCTATTTTCTATTTTGTTAACACAATGTGCAAAAGAATAATCCCTAGGACTATAATGATTCAGAAGAGAGTCACCTGAGATTTAGAGAATAAGCAGACAACACAAGTCAATCTACATAATTCAGTTTCAAGCAGATAACACAAAGAAGCAACAAAATGTGAAAGTCACCAAGCACACATAGTCTGATAGGAGTCACTATACACAAGACTACCCCTTCAACTTTAGAAGTAGCTGTTTCACCTAATTCCTAGAAACAAACACAAAAATTCAAGCAAAATGGGGAGATAGAGGAATATGGTCCAAAAGAAAGAACAACAACAAAAGGCCCTCAGCAAAAGAATTAAATGAAACAGAGATAAGCTAAATACCTAATGATTTAAAGTAATGATTGTAAACATACTCAGTTGGAGAGATAATGAAAGAATTTAGTGAGACCTTCAATAGAGAGAAAGAAGCTATTAAAGAGAACCAATTAAAGCTGAAGAATACAATAACTGAAATAAAAAGACACACTAGAGGGGATCAACAGATTGAGGATGCAGAAAAATGAATCAGCAATCTGGAAGACAGGGTAATGGAAAGCACACAAACTGAATAGCAAAAAGAGAAAATAATTTAAAAAAATGAAGATAGATTAATAGATCTCTTGGACAACATCTAGTGAAGAAACATTTGCATTATAGAGGTCCCAGAAGAAGAGAGAGAAGAAAGTGTAGAAAACTTATTTGAAGAAATAATAACTAAAGACTTCTCTAACCTAAGGAAGGAAATAGACATTTAAGTTCAAGAAACACAGAGTTCCAAACAAGATGAACCCAAAGAGATCCACACCATGGTATATAATAATTAAAATGTCAAAAGTTAAAGATAGAGAATCCTAAAAGCAACAGGGGAGAAACAAAAGTTATCTCCATGGGAAAACCTATAAGGCCAGCAGCTGATTTGTCAGCAGAAACTTTACAAGCCAGGAAGGTGTGTCATGATATATTCAAAGTGCTGAAAAGAAAATACCTACAACCAAGAATAATCTACTGTCAAGGTTATCATTCAAATTTGAATGAGAGATAGGAATTTCCCAGAAAAAAAAAAAAAAGAAAAAGAAGAAGTTATCACCACTAAACCAGCCTTAAGAGAAATATTAAAGGGATTTCTTTAAGTGGAAAAGAAACAATCAAAATTAGACATAAGAAAAATAGGAATTAAAAAGATAAAAAAATTAGACCCATTTACATAAAATGTGGTGAAGGGAATAAAAAAGGAGGTGAAGGGGAAATGAGAAAAAGACAAAAGATTTTTTTTTTCTTTAAGAATGTATTTGAATACCAATGACCATAGAATACATATGTTACATATGTAACATCAAACTCAAAATTTATGACAAATACACAAAAAATAAGGAGAACAAAAATCACACAAAATATTATACTCATCAATCACAAAGGAAGAGAGCAAAAGAAGAGAACAAAGAAGTAAAAAAGTAACCAGAAAACAAATTTTTATAATGACAGTAAGTACATACCTATAAATAATTAATTTAAATATAAGTGGCTTAAGTTCTCCAATCAAAAGACAAAGTGTTAAGTAGAATGGATTTTTAAAAAAAGACCCAAATATATGCTACTTACAAAGGACTTCACACCTAAAGATGCATACGGACTGAAATTGAAGTGATGCAAAAATATTCACCATGCATATGGGAGTGAAAAAAACGCCAAGGTAGTAATACTTATTTCAGAAAAAATAGACTTTAAAACAAAGACTGTAACAAGAGACAAAAGGATAAAAGGATCATAAAACAAGAGGATACAATAATAGTAAATATCTATGCATTCAACACTGAAGCATCTAAATACATAAAGCAAATATTAACAGACATAAAGAGAAAGATTGATGGCAATACAATAAGAGTAGGGGACTTTAATACTCCACTTACATCAATGGATAGATCATCCAGACAGAAAATCAATAAGGAAATAATGTCTTTGAATTGCACCAGAGGGACACATTGGACCAGATGGACATAACAGATACATACAGAACATTCCATCCAAAAACAACAGAATGCATATTCTTTTTAGCGCACATGGAACATTCTCCAGAATAAGTCACATAGTAGGCCATTAAACAAGCCTCAGTAAATTTAAGAAGATTGAACTCACACCATGCATCTTTTCTGACCACAATGGTATGACAGTAGAAACAAATCACAAGAAAAAAGAAACTGGAAAAAACTCAAACTTGTGGAGACTAAACAACATGATACTAAACAACCAAGAATGAAGCAATCAAAGAAAAAATTTAAAAAATAATACATGGAGACAGAAGAAAATGAAAATACAATAGTCCAAAATCTTGGGAACATAGCAAAAGCAGCTCTAACACAGAAGTATATGGCAAAACAGGCCTACCTCAGGAAACAAGAAAAAACTCAAACAATCTAAGCTCATGCCTAAAGGAACTAGAAAAAGAAAAAAGCCCCAGGTAAGTAGAAGAAAGGAAGTACTTAGATCAGAGCAGAAATAAATGACATTGATACTAAAATAACAATATAAAAAAGTTAATGAAACCAAGAGATGATTCTTTGAAAATATAAAAAAAATATTGACAAACCCTTAGCCACACTCATAAAGAAAAAAGGAGAAAGTATCTAAATAAGTAAAAGGAGAAAAGATGGAAGAGAAGCAACAACTGATATGAAAGAAACACAAAAGATTTTAAGAAAATATTATTGAAATTATATGCCAACAAACTGGACAACCTAGAAGAAATGGAGGAATTCCTAGAAAGATTAATCTCCCAAAACTGAACAAGGAAGAATTAATCTGAATAAACTGACTCCAAGTAACAAAATTGGATTGGTAATAATAATTTTTAAAAACTACCAAAAATACCAGATGAATTCACTTGTGAATTCAAAGAAGAGTTAATACTTATTTTCCTCAAACTGTTCTCAAAAACAGAAAATGAAAGAAACATCCCAAATATAATCTACCAGGCCAGCATTAACCTGATAGCAAAACCAGACAAAGATTCCACAAAAAAGGAAAACTACAGACCAATATCCCTAATGAACATAGATGCAAAAATCCTCAACAAAATATTAACATACAGCATACAGCAATACATTAAAAAGATCCTTCACCACAATCAGGTGGAATTTATCCCTGGGATGCAAGGTTGCTTCAATAATTATAAATCAATCAATATCATAGGCTATCAACAAAACAAAGTATAAAAATTTCCTCATCATTTCAATTGATGCGGAAAAAGCGTTTGACAATTTTTAATGTTATGAGCCTCATATTTCTTATCTGCAAAATGAGAATGATAATAGTTCACTTAAGGTATACAAAGCATTTACATAGTTCCTTGCACTTAGTGCTAAACAAATGTTTGTGATTATCTCTAGTACTGACAGTGAATCATCACCTTTGAAAATTATATGCCGAGGGAGGAGGGGCGAGATGGCTGAAGAGTAGGGTCCCCACCAAATTACCTAGATAACCTTCAAATCATCCTGAAAATCTACGAATTCGGCCTGAGATTTAAAGAGAGAACCACTGCCGCCGTGGTTGTTCCTCCTGGGGCCTCACGGGGTAAACAACACCCACTGAGCCCTGCACCAGGCAGGGGCACAGCAGCTCCCCCAACTGCTAACACCTGAAAATCAGCACAGCAGGCCCCTCCCCCAGAAGAACAGCTAGACGGACAAGTTCCAGGGGAAGTCAAGGGACTTTAGGTACACAGAATCAGAAGATACTCCCCCGTGTTTTTTTTGTTTTTTGTTTTTTTTTGATTTCTGTTTCCTTCCCCCACCCTTTTTTTCCCTTTCATTCTTTTTCTCTTTCTCTTCTTTTTTTCCTTTTTCTTCCTTTTTCTTTTTCTCTTTTCTTTCCTTCTTTCTCTTTTTCTCCTTTTCCCAATACAACTTGTTTTTGGCTACTCTGCACTGAGCAAAATGACTAGAAGGAAAACCTCACCTCAAAAGAAAGAATCAGAAACAGTCCTCTCTCCCATACAGTTACAAAATCTGGATTACAATTCAATGTCAGAAAGTCAATTCAGAAGCACTATTATACAGCTACTGATGGCTCTAGAAAAAAACATAAAGGACTCAAGAGACTTCATGACTGCAGAATTTAGATCCAATCAGGCAGAAATTAAAAATCAATTGAATGAGATGCAATCCAAACTAGAAGTCCTAACGACGAAGATTAACGAGGTGGAAGAACGAGTGAGTGACATAGAAGACAAGTTGATGGCAAAGAGGGAAACTGAGGAAAAAAGAGACAGACAATTAAAAGACCATGAGGTTAGATTAAGGGAAATAAACGACAGCCTGAGGAAGAAAAACCTACATTTAATTGGGGTTCCCGAGGGTGCCGAAAGGGACAGAGGGCCAGAATATGTATTTGAACAAATCAAAGCTGAAAACTTTCCTAATCTGGGAAGGGAAACAGGCATTCAGATCCAGGAAATAGAGAGATCCCCCCCCTAAAATCAGTAAAAACCGTTCAACACCTCAACATTTAATAGTGAAGCTTGCAAATTCCAAAGATAAAGAGAAGATCCTTAAAGCAGCAAGAGACAAGAAATCCCTGACTTTTATGGGGAGGAGTATTAAGGTAAAAGCAGACCTCTCCACAGAGACCTGGCAGGATATATTCAGGGTCCTAAATGAGAAGAACATGCAACCAAGAATACTTTATCCAGCAAGGCTCTCATTCAAAATGGAAGGAGAGATAAAGAGCTTCCAAGACAGGCAGGAACTGAAAGAATATGTGACCTCCAAACCAGCTCTGCAAGAAATTTTAAGGGGGACTCTTAAAATTCCCCTTTAAGAAGAAGTTCAGTGGAACAATCCACAAAAACAAGGACTGAATAGATATCATGGTGACACTAAACTCATATCTCTCAATAGTAACTCTGAACATGAACGGGCTTAATGACCCCATCAAAAGGCACAGGGTTTCAGACTGGATAAAAAAGCAGGACCCATCTATTTGCTGTCTACAAGAGACTCATTTTAGACAGAAGGACACCTACAGCCTGAAAATAAAAGATTGGAGAACCATTTACCATTCAAATGGTCCTCAAAAGAAAGCAGGGGTAGCCATCCTTATATCAGATAAACTAAAATTTACCCCGAAGACCATAGTGAGAGATGAAGAGGGACACTATATCATACTTAAAGGATCTATCCAACAAGAGGACTTAACAATCCTCAATATATATGCCCCGAATGTGGGAGCTGCCAAATATATAAATCAATTAATAACCAAAGTGAAGAAATACTTAGATAATAATACACTTATACTTGGTGACTTCAATCTACCTCTTTCTACCCTCCATAGGTCTTCTAAGCACAACATCTCAAAAGAAACGAGAGCTTTAAAAGATACACTGGACCAGATGGATTTCACAGATATCTACAGAACTTTACATCCAAACTCAATGAATACACATTCTTCTCAAGTGCACATGGAACTTTCTCCAGAATAGACCACATACTGGGTCACAAATCGGGTCTGAACAGATACCAAAAGATTGGGATCGTCCCCTGCATATTCTCAGACCATAATGCTTGAAATTATAACTAAATCACAACAAGAAGCTTGGAAGGACCTCAAACACGTGGAGGTTAAGGACCATCCTGCTAAAAGATGAAAGGGTCAACCAGGAAATTAAGGAAGAATTAAAAAAATTCATGGAAACTAATGAGAATGAAGATACAACTATTCAAAATCTTTGGGATGCAGCAAAGGCAGTCCTAAGGGGGAAATACATCGTAATACAAGCATCCATTCAAAAACTGGAAAGAACTCAAATACAAAAGCTAACCTTCCACATAAAGGAGCTAGAGAAAAAACAGCAGGTTGACCCCACGCCCAGCAGAAGAAGAGAGTTAATTAAAATTCGAGCAGAAGTCTATGAAATCGAGACCAGAAGAACTGTGGAACAGATCAACAAAACCAAGTGTTTGTTCTTTGAAAGAATTAATAAGATAGATAAACCATTAGCCAACCTTATTAAAAAGAAGAGAGAAAAGACTCAAATTAATAAAATCGTGAATGAGAAAGGAGAGATCACTACCAACACCAAGGAAATACAAACGATTTTAAAAACATATTATGAACAGCTATACACCAATAAATTAGGCAATCTAGAAGAAATGGACGCATTCCTGGAAAGCCACAAACTACCAAAACTGGAACAGGAAGAAATAGAAAACCTGAACAGGCCAATAACCAGGGAGGAAATTGAAGCAGTCATCAAAAACCTCCCAAGACACAAGAGTCCAGGGCCAGATGGCTTCCCAGGGGAATCCTGTCAAACGTTTAAAGAAGAAATCATACCTATTCTACTAAAGCTGTTTGGAAAGATAGAAAGAGATGGAGTACTTCCAAATTCGTTCTATGAGGCCAGCATCACCTTAATTCCAAAACCAGACAAAGACCCCACCAAAAAGGAGAATTACAGACCAATATCCCTGATGAACATGGATGCAAAAATTCTCAACAAGATACTAGCCAATAGGATACAACAGCACATTAAAAATATTATTCACCACGACCAAGTAGGATTTATCCCCGGGACACAAGGCTGGTTCAACACTCGTAAAACAATCAATGTGATTGATCATATCAGCAAGAGAAAAACCAAGAACCATATCATCTTCTCATTAGATGCAGAGAAAGCATTTGACAAAATACAGCACCCATTCCTGATCAAAACGCTTCAGAGTGTAGGGATAGAGGGAACTTTCCTCGACATCTTAAAAGCCATCTATGAAAAGCCCACAGCAAATATCATTCTCAATGGGGAAGCACTGGGAGCCTTTCCCCTAAGATCAGGAACACGACAGGGATGTCCACTCTCACCACTGCTATTCAACATAGTACTAGAAGTCCTAGCCTCAGCAATCAGACAAAAAAAGACATTAAAGGCATTCAAATTGGCAAAGAAGAAGTCAAACTCTCCCTCTTCGCCGATGACATGATACTCTACATAGAAAACCCAAAAGCTTACAGCCCAAGATTGCTAGAACTCATACAGCAATTTGGTAGCATGGCAGGATACAAAATCAATGCCCAGAAGTCAGTGGCATTTCTATACACTAACAATGAGACTGAAGAAAGAGAAATTAAGGAGTCAATCCCATTGACAATTGCACCCAAAAGCATAAGATACCTAGGAATAAACCTCACCAAAGAGGTAAAGGATCTATACCCTCAAAACTATAGAACACTTCTGAAAGAAATTGAGGAAGATACAAAGAGATGGAAAAACATTCCATGTTCATGGATTGGAAGAATTAATATTGTGAAAACGTCAAAAGTTACCCAGGGCAATTTACACGTTTAATGCAATCCCTATCAAAATACCATGGACTTTCTTCAGAGAGCTAGAACAAATTATTTTAATATTTGTGTGGAATCAGAAAAGACCCCGAATAGCCAGGGGAATTTTAAAAATGAAAACCATTTCTGGGGGCATCACAATGCCAGATTTCAGGTTTTACTACAAAGCTGTGGTCATCAAGACAGTGTGGTACTGGCACAAAAACAGACACATAGATCAATGGAACAGAATAGAGAACCCAGAAGTGGACCCTGAACTTTATGGTCAACTAATATTCGATACAGGAGGAAAGACTATCCATTGGAAGAAAGACAGTCTCTTCAATAAATGGTGCTGGGAAAATTGGACATCCACATGCAGAAGAATGAAACTAGACCACTCTCTTGCACCATACACAAAGATAAACTCAAAATGGATGAAAGATCTAAATGTGAGACAAGATTCCATCAAAATCCTAGAGGAGAACACAGGCAACACCCTTTTTGAACTTGGCCACAGTAACTTCTTGCAAGATACATCCACGAAGGCAAAAGAAACAAAAGCAAAAATGAACTATTGGGACTTCATCAAGACAAGAAGGTTTTGCACAGCAAAGTATATAGTCAACAAAACTAAAAGACAACCTACAGAATGGGAGAGGATATTTGCAAATGACCTATCAGATAAAGGGCTAGTTTCCAAGATCTATAAAGAACTTATTAAACTCAACACCAAAGAAACAAACAATCCAATCATGAAATGGGCAAACGACATGCAGAGAAATCTCACAGAGGAAGACATAGACATGGCCAACATGCATATGAGAAAATGCTCTGCATCACTTGCCATCAGGGAAATACAAATCAAAACCACGATGAGATACCACCTCACACCAGTGAGAATGGGGAAAATTAACAAGGCAGGAAACCACAAATGTTGGAGAGGATGTGGAGCAAAGGGAACCCTCTTACACTGTTGGTGGGAATGTGAACTGGTGCAGCCACTCTGGAAAACTGTGTGGAGGTTCCTCAAAGAGTGAAAAATAGACCTGCCCTACGACCCAGCAATTGCACTACTGGGGATTTACCCCAATGATTCAGATGCAATGAAACGCCAGGACACCTGCAGCCCGATGTTTCTAGCAGCAATGTCCAGAATAGCCAAACTGTGGAAGGAGCCTCGGTGTCCATCGAAAGATGAATGGATAAAGATGATGTGGTTTCTGTATACAATGGAATATTACTCAGCCATTAGAAATGACAAATACCCACCATTTGCTTCAACGTGGATGGGACTGGAGGGTATTATGCTGAGTGAAGTAAGTCAATCGGAGAAGGACAAACATTCTATGTTCTCATTCATTTGGGGAATATAAATAATAGTGAAAGGGAATAGAGGGGAAGGGAGAGGAAATGTGTGGGAAATATCAGAAAGGGAGACAGAACATAAAGACTCCTAACTCTGGGAAACGAACTAGGGGTGGTGGAAGGGGAGGTCGGGAGAGGGTGGGGGTGAGTGGGTGACGGGCACTGAGGGGGACACTTGACGGGATGAGCACTGGGTGTTATTCTGTATGTTGATAAATTGAACACCAATAAAAGTTATTTTATTAAAAAAAAAAGAAAATTATATGCCACAATTTCCATTCTTAGAGTCGGTATCTGAGGGAATACTGAAAGCTCACAGAATTTATAAAAAAGCGATATGGAGAGAGCATCAGCTGACTTTTAACTTTAATGTAGAATAGAATACTGCTAATAGCCTCTGTAGTTCAGGTTCAGATAATCCCAGGTCCCTTACTTAATCATAAACTATTGAACTATGCTTTTAAAACAATCTCTGTACCAAGATTGATACCAAAATATGATTAACAGAGATTAATCAGAATCCAGTAGCACTAATTGTAGATATTGTTACAAATTTTGTGAATGAATTCATTGATATCAATTTAAAAATGTAAAATGTCCATTGTATTTTGATACAAGTTTCCAAAAAATCTGCTTTGTCTTAAATATGTTTGTCTTATAGTTATAAAAATAGATGTCGTTAGAAGTACATTTCCTATTTTCTTTGTTGGATGACCTCATTTGTTAGTTTTTCCTTTATGTATTTTTAATTATACTTTTAATTTTTATAACAAAATACATTTATATTTTCCCACCTTATTGAAATTAATTTTAATGACTTTAAAGGTAAGCAAATGAATGGGGGTACTGGCCAAATGAATTTAGACCTTAAATATTCAATGTGTTCAGTGTAATTTACATTGTAAAGAAAGCTGGAGAATTGTATTCTAGTTCTGTTTTGTTATAATTAACCGTATGAACTCTGAGCCTCATAATAAAGTCTCAGTATTCTCATTGGCCAAAATAAAGGTTTGTTTGCTCAGGAAGGAAGATTGTTAAGGCTGTTCCATCTGAAGACAGTAGGTTCTGGGGTTTGGCATAGCAACTATCTGTCTCGATCTAGTTACCTGACAGTCTGAACTAGATGACTAGTCACATTGCTTCCTATTTACTGAATTTGCCAATCCCTCAAAATAAATAAAGATCACTAATTCCCAATTACTACAGAAGAACAAAAATGACTCATATTTGTAATCCTACTGCTGATGATAAAGTTCTTTTTTTAAAAAAACTTTTTTTTGATGATAAAGTTCTAATTGATTATTTAGAGAACATGAAAATGAATCAGAATCTTTTATTGAGCAAATCAGAGTTCAGACATCAACCCAAATAAAACAAACATTGAAAACAAGGAAGTATTTTTAGGAAGTAATTTAAAGTAATTATAAGTCTCAAAACACTAGTCAATGTTTGCATTAGTAACAGCTTTATTTTTTTAAAAGATTTTATTTGTTTATTCATGAGAGACAGAGAAAGAGAGGCAGAGACACAGGCAGAGGGAGAAGCAGGCTCCCTGTGGGAAGCCCAATGTGGGACTTGATTCCAGGACCCCGGGATCACGACCTGAGGCAAAGGCAGACTCTCAACCACTGAGCTACCCAGGTACCCTAGTAACAGGTTTAAACAAGAAAAGAGACATGTCAGAGAATTTCTGTAAGAGAATAATAATTTCCATACATTCAAAGGGTTAAAAAAATATGCCCTGGAACTTCTCCCTCAAAATTTTACTCTGAAAACTTTCAAACATAGAGAAAAATTTGGAAAATTTTTGCAGTGAAGACTTTTTGTATCCACCAACCAGGTTCTACCATGTTTTACTATGCCTGCTTATCGAATACATACCTACTTACTACCCATCTCTCTATCTATGCATTATTCCATCTTATTTTCTGTTGCATTTCAAATCTCAGATATCAGTATATTTCCCCTGAATGTTTTGGCATGCATGTCATTACATAGTTTAATATTTGTTTATAGTTTTTTTTTAATTTTTTTTCTTTTTTTAAAATTTATTTATTCATGATAGTCACACGGAGAGAGAGAGAGAGAGGCAGAGAGAGACACAGGCAGAGGGAGAAGCAGGCTCCATGCACCGGGAGCCTGATGTGGGACTCGATCCCGGGTCTCCAGGATCGCGCCCTGGGCCAAAGGCAGGCGCCAAACCGCTGCGCCACCCAGGGATCCCTGTTTATAGTTTTTATCTAAAATTTACATACAATTAAATGAAAAATATTGTTTATTTGCTGAGCTTTGACAATGCACACACATATATGCTTTAAAACTTAAAATGGGCAAACAAGGAGATTGAATTTTAGATTGTTACTGCTTAGCAAAAACACTAAGACTAATAATGGAGGTTAAGAAGCAGTATTCCAAGGTTGAAATTTTATCAGGAAAAAAATCTGATAGATTTTCTGCATATCTGAAGTTATTTAAATAGCTCCACATGACCTGAAAAAGAGGCAGTTGGGGAAGTTGAATGAAGTACATGCACGTATTGACCAGATTACCAAAATAGCAGCAGTAATGAGAAAAACCACTGAAACCCATGAGCTGCACAAATAAAAAAACAAAAATATTTTTCAACTTGCAAAATAACTCCTTGAGAGAATTTCTCCATATAATGGAAGAATCATTCCTGAACCTCAGAAATATAACTCAGAATAGTTCAACTTTGCCAGAATTAGTAACTAATGGCAATATGTGTCTTAGGAGGGGGTTAAAGAAATGGATTCCCTGAACATTATTGTATGGCTCGAAGCAATTTGGAGAATTTCTCTCTGGAAACCAAGGTCTGTGTGTTCATTAGGTATGTTCTATACTATCCCAGTTATTGCAGGCAACTTGTAAGAATACTCTTTAAGACTTTAATTTTGGGGCAGTTTTAGGTTTACAGCAAAACTGAGGAGAAGAAAAAGAGATTTCCCATAAACTCCCTGCCTCTCCCCATTCATAAACCCTCCCATTGTCAACATTCCCTATCAGAGTGGCACACTAGTTAATGAGTGAATGACCTGCATTGACAAATCATCATCATCCAGAGTCCATAGTTTACCTTAGAGTTCATTCTTGGTATCATACATTCTAAGGATTTGAACAAATATATAATGACATGTGTCTACCATTATAGTATCATACAGTATATTTTCACTACCCTAAAAATCCTCTGTGCTCTGCCTCTTCATCTTCCCTCTCCTCTCAACCCTTGGCAATCACTAATCTTTTCTTTGTCTCCATAGTTTTGCCTTTTCCAGAATATTATACAGTTGTAATCACATAATATGTAGCCTTATCATATTTCTTTCACTTGTCAATATGTATTTAAAATCCCTCCATGTCTTTTCATGACTTGATAGCTCAATTTTTTTTAGTGCTGAATAATATTCCATTGTTGAGGTATACCATAGTTCTTGTATCCATTCACCTACTCAAGGACATCTTGATTAGTTCCAAGTTTTGGCAACTGTGGATAAAGTTGCTATAAACATCTATGTGTAGATTTTTGTGTGGACATAAATTTTGAAGTCCTTTGGATAAATAGCCTAAATATCACTTGCTGGATTGTATGATAAAAGTATGTTTAGGTGTGTGTTTTGTTTTAGGATTTTATCTATTCATTCATAAGAGATACAGAGAGAGAGGCAGAGACATAGGAAGAGGGAGAAGTAGACTCCCTGCGGGGAACCTGATGTGGGACTTGATCCTAGGATCCTGGGATCACAACCTGAACCGAAGGCAGACACTCAACCACTGAGCTACCCAGGTGCCCCGTATGTTAAGGTTTTTAAGAAACCATGAAACTGACTATACCATTTGCTTACCCACCTTCATGTATGAGAGTTCCTGTTGTTCGACATCCTTGCCAACATTGGATGTTATCAGTGTTCAGATTTTGGTCATTCTAATAAATAAGTACTGGTATGCCATTATTGTTCTTTTTTACATTTCCCTGACCTTTATGACATATGATGTGAATTTTTTCATATGCTCACTCGTGTTTTGCATCTTTTTGATGTCGTATCTGTTAAGGTCTCTAGACCATATTTTAATTGGGTTGTTTTTCCTACTGTTGAGTTTTAAGAGTTCTTTATATATTTTCATGAAGGGTCTTTAATGTGTCTTTTGCAAGTATTTTCCCCAGTCTAAGGCTTGTCTTAAAGTTCTCTTCATATTATCGTTTTCAGAGCAGAAATTTTTAATTTTAATGAAGTCTAGTTTATCCATTAATTCTTTAATATATTTTGTTTGGTGTTGTAACTGAAAGATCATTGTTATATATAACATCATCAATGTATTCCCCTATGGTTCTTTTCTAGGAGTTTTATAGTTTTGCATTTTTATTTAGGTTTATGATCTAGTTTTTGATAACTTTCACAAAGAGTGTAAGATTGGATCTACAGTTATATTTGTGCGTGAATGTCTAGCTGTTTGGCATATTTACTGAAAAAAAATTGTCTTTATTGGTTCCATCGTGTTGCCTTTGCATCTCTGTCAAAGATCAGTTGACTGTATTTATGTGGATTGACAATTGTTTTCAAACTAAAAGTCATCATTTTCCAGCCTGCGATAATTGTTCCCTTCCTGTATTTTTCAACATAGACTATTTATTTGCCATTTTCCTGCCTTTGTCAACTACTCCCTTGTACCTCTTCAGCCTCTACCTCCCACCCAGTTCCATAGACTTTGCTATATGTTTTAGATGTTTATTCCATTCCCTATTCCAACCACAAATTTTTTATTAATTACCTTTTATCTTTAATAAACTATCCTTAAGCTCAGGGACTTTAAACAATCTTTTACTTTATAATTCTGAGGGTTTACACTTTGGACCATGTTCGACTGAGATGCTTCCTCTCTTCCACATGGTTAACTGGGCTCTTCATGCATTTGGGCTTCCACTGGCATGGCAATTTGGCTGGAAGTACTAGTACTTTTTCCATATGTTTTCATTACCCAGAGTCTAACCTCACTTTTTTCTCACAAGTCAGAAAAGCTTCCAGAAATAAGAGAGCAAGATCTAACAAACAAAGGATTTTCAGGTATCTGCTTGTCATATAGAATAATAACCCAATGGGGGATCCCTGGGTGGCGTAGCGGTTTGGCGCCTGCCTTTGGCCCAGGGTGCAATCCTGGAGACCCAGGATCGAATCCCACATCGGGCTCCCGGTACATGGAGCCTGCTTCTCCCTCTGCCTATGTCTCTGCCTCTCTCTCTCTCTCTCTCTGTATGACTATCATAAATAAAATAAAATTTAAAAAAAAGAATAATAACCCAATGGCCACAAATGATCAAATCCAAAGTCAATATGGAAAGGAATAACACAAGGGTTTGGATACAGGAGCTGTTATTTACTGGTAGCTATTACCATAATAATGCACCACAAAGAGAATTCAAACATAGCAGGGGCCAGTGGCAAGCACTAAAAGAGGCAAGACCATTATGATTACTTTAAAAATCTATAGATATAATAAACTTTCACTGTAGTTTCTCAGGGTAAGTCAAAATTCACAATTCTTTGAGAACTTACTTCTGATGAACTTTGGCCATCCCACAATCATCATGAGAATTCAGTTTGCTCAGAAGCTTCAGCAATCCAGGAAATAGCAGGTATCCTACATACCTAGTAAGAAATATGAATACCAAAAAGTGGGAAATTAAGGTCAGAAATACTGAGGAGTTTGCCATCTTAGTAAATTTTCTGGAGACCCAGTGTCAGGCTATTACCAGAAATGAAAGGTGAGGTTCTTTTTTTTGCGCCAACTACCACTAAGAAATCATCACATAAATTGCTGGGCTTTTTATTTTTATTTATTTTAAAGATTGTATTTATTTATTCATGAGAGACACAGAGAGAAAGAGAGAGGCAGAGACACAGGCAGAGGGAGAAGCAGGCTCCATGCAGGGAGCCCGAAGTGGGACTCCATCCTGTGTCTCCAGGATCACACCCTGGGCTAAAGGCGGCGCTAAACCGCTGAGCCACCCAAGTCACCCGAGTTGCCCTTGCTGGGCTTTTTAGATTTTCATGCCACATTTACCATTTTGGTTGTGTTGCTCCCTTTATCTACTGAAGAACATATCAGGCTGACTGCTTCGAGTGCTTCTCAGAACAAAAGAATTCTGGCTTTCTCATACAGCCAGGGAAGCTGAACTACCGCTTGAACTTCAGTTTCGTGTCTCAGCAGATACAATGGAGTTCAGACTATCAGTGGAACGTTTGTAAATATAATAGTGCCTGTGATATGTCCCTGTGGAAGAAACATCATGCAGTGTTTTGTTGAAAAGCAATGTTCCCTTTGGCAAATAATTATTCAAGCCTTGAGAAACAGCAGCTTCTTGAATCCCATAAGCAAGCAAGCAAGACCTGATGATGGGACACCAGGTAATGACTGAGCTGACCATCCCAAAATCATGTGAATATTATCTCATCTTTCAAGTCATACAGCTGTGTGCATGGAGCAGAATTATATCATTAAGTGAAAATGGTATATTTAAATGCAGGCTACACAGCATGTCCTGACAGCAGTGTAGTAATACAAGAAAGATGCATTAGCTGCTCATATTGACAATATATCTATTTCTGCTTATAGTATCAAATGGTGTTTCATATGATTGTTGTCCAAAAGGAAAGTATTCACATCTGGTTTATAGGTAGTTATACAATATATCTTGCTATTTGTCAAAAGTGAAGTATTGTAACATAACATTTCCATCTAAGAGAAGCTCTGAAGACCAGTAGGGAAGGAAAATCATCCTGGCAGGTAGAATTTCAAATAACCCACCAAGTTATTTACTTTGCCTGGAAATGTGTACAGACAGAGGTATATTTATAGACTTTTCATGATCAGTTACAAGTCTGGTTGCAAGATGGTGAGGAGCTTAAAAGAAAGGAGATCGGAAGGTTGGTCACAGAAGCCCTTACATGGAATTCAGAAAAAAGTCCTCTCAGAACGCACCCAGACTTTGACAATATTTCTAAGCTATGTGGGTCCTCAAAAGCTCTCCCCTTTTAAAGAAAACTCCCCAAAATAAAATAGATTGGGCAACTTATGCCATGGATTTACATTAGCCAATTTTTGAAAGCATATCAGTGTCAGCTCAAAGAGCATATGAATAGAATGGGCCATGGTGGCAGTAACACAGGTTACGTATGAACTCAGCATCATGGATTCCTCTTTACCAAACCTACTGTTGCTTTCTGCTTGATTTTCCAACAGAGGAGACAAATGCTGAAATCCCTGGTATGGCACCATGCTCTGGAATGTACCAACCTGGCATATCTAGTTGGCATGTTGACTAAATGAATTCTTTTAAATACTAAAGCAAACATTTATTCTTGGTAGAGTTACTCTCATTTTTCTGGTTTGGCATCCTAGCTAAAGATTTTGCTCTTTAGCTCAGTAATGCTAGCGGATGCTCTATCATTCTTCTCCAGTTCTAAACATTTCATAATTATCAATGCCTCACATCAAATCTTTTTCTGCTTAAAATACCTAGAGTGGATTGTTCCCAGCATTATAACATAATTGAGATATTTTAATTAAAGAAGTTTTATAATACAAATGTACCATTTTCTCATTTTAAATTACTCCTTCATATAAATGCTTCATTTTTATTAGCTTTGTTCTTTTATTCTTCCCTAAACAGATCTTAAGTTTACTTACCTCCATTATTAGTCTGTGAAAGTTTTTGCCATCAAAGCCAATGAAGCTACCACCTACTTTGGGAAAAGTTATTTCCAGCCAATGATGATATCTCTTCCCTCAAAAATGTTATTACATTCAGCAAATTAGTTGCCTCTACATGTTATAAAATATATCTTTCCATTTTACATAATATTTAATAGATTTTCCTCATTACCTTAACACAGCAAAATTCCAGGAAATTAAAAATTATTTTGTTTTGATTTTATTTTTTTTGGACACAAATGGAAGCCTAGCAATAGGCCCTTAATGTTCAATAAATATTTATGGAACATTTTCATTAATTAATTTTGAAAATCACATTTTGAGCTAAATCAAAAAGATTTAGATGCATTTCAACATTCTGTTAATTTTATAGTTAAGATGCAATTTTTCAATAATTCAGATGGCACCAGAGAAAAAGGAAAACTTTTCCTGGAAAAACATCAATGTAAAGCAAGTTTCAGCAGTTGAAAATGTAATAGTACAGAAAAAGTACCAAAATTTTATTAAGAAAGTACTTAAAATTAATCTTGTAAAAATGTTAGGACTGATAGCAGAAAATTACAACATATATTATCATATATGAATATATTCTTATATAATGTCTAATGTTTATAGAATCCTTAAAACTCAATTCTGTCTTTAAGAAAAAATAAAGTCAATCCAGTTCTGATAAAGTTTTCTTATATTTGGAGCACTTCTATTAATTGATAAATTTCTTAGCTTAAAGTAATTTAATAATGATGTGTTGGTTTGTTTTCAATTTCCTTCTTTCTATTTTTCCTTTGTTTGCTTCCATTTTTTAAAAAGATTTTATTTATTTATTTGAGAAAAAGAGAGAGCACAAGTTGAGAGAGGGAGTGCAGAGGGAGAGAAAAAAAGCAGACTTCCTGCTGAGCAGGGAGCCTGACAGGTGGCTTAATCCAAGGACCCTGAGATCATGACCTGAGCCTTTAACTGATTGAGGCACCCCTCCATAATGTTCTTTTTTTAATTATTATTATTTACTTAAATTCATTTAGGCAACATATAGTACATACCTAGATTCAGATGCAGGGTTCAGTAATTTATTAGTTGTGTATAACACTCAGTGCTTTTTTTTTTTTAAGATTTTATTTATTTATTCACGAGAGAGAGAGAGAGAATGGCAGAGACACAGGCAGAGGGAGAAGCAGGCTCCATGCAGGAAGCCCAATGTGGGACTCGATCCTGTGTCCCAGGATCAGGCCCTGGGCTGAATGTGTCACTAAACGGCTGAGCCACCCGGGCTGCCCCAACAATCAATGTTTTTAACTAAGTTTCTGTCTTTCCTCCCTACTGCTGTTGGAGGTAACATCATTGTAATGCCACCCAGATGGAAAACTAAATCACCCTAATTCCCCCAGCTTCTTTCATCCACAGTCAGCTTTACTCAGTCACCAGACTTGTTCTTTTGTCCTTCAATATAATTCTTAAATATTTCTGTGCTTTTAACTTCCATGGTTAGTAATTTTGTTTATTCTCTTAACAAGAGAGGAGCTATCACTGGATGTTACTCAAATTTGGATTGCCAAAGTCTCTAACAATTCCATTTATATTTTACCCTCTCCTACCAACTCTCAAGCCATTTTACCTATTGTTCTTGCAGAAACTTCTTTCACTGCCAATGCCTGTCTCTGATGATTTTTACCCCATGACTAGCTGACTCCCTCTTCTTTCCAGACCTCTTTGTATACATACATGAATGAACATACAAACAGCACTGCATACTCGATCTAGAATATCAATTAATAGCCAGTATAGGTCCAGCAACTGAATAATTCCTTTGTCACCAAACTGCAGCAATTTTGTTTTGCTTTTACATTCCGTCTCAAGGGTTCTGTTATTTTCTGATTCAAATTCATTCTGTACTTTTACTATGCATACCTTTTTTTTCCTCTGCTACCAATGACTCTTTAAATAAATTTGATTTCTTCAATTTCTTTCTAGTGTAAATAACTTTTCTTTAAAATATCATGTTATAAAACCAAAATATATTCAATCAATTTTTGTTTCTGAATATTTAGACAGTCCATAATCTGCATTTTAAGTGGATTAAACAGTATACTTGTTTATCTTACAATAAGAGGGAAAAAAATTGGCTTTACTTACTGACTTGGATTTAATAGAGTAAAATGTATGTGTACATCTGTATGGTGGGTTATCATATTATAGCATATTCAGGGAAATTAATATCTAATTTTTTAATTCTAATGACACATGGTTCAGTCAATTAAGAGTCCAACTCTTTGTTTGGCTCAGGTCATGGTCTCAGAATCATGAGACTGAGCCCTGTGTGTGGGGCTCTGTGCTCAGTGGGCAATCTTTGAGAGAGTCTCTCTCTCTTTCTCACTCTGCCTCTTCCCCACTCTCTCTCTCTCTCACTAAAATAAATAAATATTTATTTTAATTTAAATTCAATTTGCCAACATATAGTAATCATCAACAAAGCAGGAAAAAATACCCAATGGAAAAAAAAGTCTCTTCAATAACAGTGTTGGGAAAATTGGACAGCCACATGCAGAAGAATGAAATAAGACCATTCTCTTACACCATGCAGAAAGATAAACTCCAAATGGGTCTAAATGTGAGATAAGAATCCATCAAAATCCTAGAGGAGAGCACAGGCAGCAACTTTTTTGAACTCAGCTGCAGCTGCAGTAGCTTCTTGGAAGACATGTCTGTAAAGGAAAGGGAAACAAAAGCAAAAATGAACTATTGGGACTTCTTCTAGATATAACATTTATGCACAGCAAACTGTTAATGAAACTAAAAGGCAACCTACAGAATGGGAGAAGATGTTTGCAAATGACATATCAGGTAAAGGGCTAGTTTCCAAGATCTATATAAAACTTATCAAGCTCAACACTCCTGCCCTCCTGCCCCCCCCCCCAAAAAAAAATCCAGTCAAGAAACAGACAAAAGACACGAACAAACATTTCTCCAAAGAAGACCTATTATATGGCCAAGAAGCATATGAAAAGCACATGGCCAACAAGCAAATCACTTGCCATCAGGGAAATACAAATCAAGACCACAATAAGATGTCACTTTATACCAGTGAGAATGGGTAAAATCCATAAGACAGGATATAACAAATGTTGGTGAGGATGCAAAGAAAAGGAAACCCTCCTGCACTCTTGGTGGGAATGCAAGCTGGTGCAGCCACTCCGGAATACAGTGTGGAGAGTCCTCGTAAAGTTAAAAATAGAGCTACTCTACAACCCCACAATTTCACTATTAGATATTTACCCCAAAATTACTGATGTAGTGAAATGACAGAACACCTGCACTGCAATGTTCATAACAACAACGTCCACAATACTCAAACTGTGGAAGGAGCTGAGATGTCCTTCAACAGATGAATGAATAAAGCAGGTGTGGTGTATATACACAATGGAATATTACTCAGCCATCAGAAAGGATGAATACCCATCATTTATATCAATGTGGAAGGAAATGTAAGGTATTACGCTGAGTTAAGTAAGTCAATTGGAGAAAGACAGTTACCATATGTGGTTTCACTCATGTGTGGAATATAAGAGACATTGAAAGGGGCTGTAAAAAAAGGAGGGGAAACTGGTAACTGGGTGACAGGTATTTTCATTATCAAGGAAATGTATATACATAATTTAGAAAATTCTAGATTGAGAAACATTTCTTTCCCCAAATCTTTCCACTGCTAAATGTCCTTTTCTAGGCCAAATACATTATCATTTACTTGGCATAATTATTCTAATTTTTATTCCTATACCTGTGAATAATATACTTGTACTTCTATATGCTGATTTTTATACTTTTGATCTAGTCTATCATAGGTGAGATTTAACTCTGTGTCTCTCCTCCTCCTTTTTCCCAAAATAGTTATACTATTCTCAGCTTTTTCATTGGCCACCACTTAAATTTCAAACTACATATATAAATATACATATTTATAACTACATATATATCAGCAAGAGAAAAACCAAGAACCATATGATCTCTCATTAGATGCAGAGAAAGCATTTGGCAAAATACAGCATCCATTTCTGATCAAAACTCTTCAGAGTGTAGGGATAGAGGGAACATTCCTCAACATCTGAAAAGCCATCTACGGAAAGCCCACAGCAAATGTCATTCTCAATGGGGAAGCAGTGGGAGCCTTTCCCCTAAGATCAGGAACAAGACAGGGATGTCCACTCTCACCACTGCTTTTCAACATAGTACTGGAAGTCCTAGCCTCAGCAATCAGACAGCAAAAAGACATTAAAGGCATTAAAATTGACAAAGAAGAAGTCAAACTCTCCCTCTTCGCCGATGACACGATACTCTACATAGAAAACCCAAAAGCCTACACCCCAAGATTGCTAGAACTCATACAGCAATTTGGTAGCATGGCAGGATACAAAATCAATGCCCAGAAATCAGTGGCATTTCTATACACTAACAATGAGACTGAAGAAAGAGAAATTAAGGAGTCAATCCCATTTAAATTGCACCCAAAAGTAAGATACCTAGGAATAAACCTAACCAAAGAGGTAAGGGATCTATACCCTAAAAACTATAGAACACTTCTGAAAGAAATTGAGGAAGACACAAAGAGATGGAAAAACATTCCATGTTCATGGATTGGCAGAATTAATATAGTGAAAACGTCAAAGTTACCCAGGGCAATTTACACGTTTAATGCAATCCCTATCAAAATACCATGGACTTTCTTCAGAGAGTTAGAACAAATTATTTTAAGATATGTGTGGAATCAGAAAAGACCCCGAATAGCCAGGGGAATTTTAAAAAAGAAAACCATATCTGGGGGCATCACAATGCCAGATTTCAGGTTGTACTACAAAGCTGTGGTCATCAAGACAGTGTGGTACTGGCACAAAAACAGACACATAGATCAATGGAACAGAATAGAGAACCCAGAAGTGGACCCTCAACTTTATGGTCAACTAATATTTGATAAAGGAGGAAAGACTATCCATTGGAAGAAAGACAGTCTCTTCAATAAATGGTGCTGGGAAAATTGGACATCCACATGCAGAAGAATGAAACTAGACCACTCTCTTGCACCATACACAAAGATAAACTCAAAATGGATGAAAGATCTAAATGTGAGACAAGATTCCATCAAAATCCTAGAGGAGAACACAGGCAACACCCTTTTTGAACTTGGCCACAGTAACTTCTTGCAAGATACATCCACGAAGGCAAAAGAAACAAAAGCAAAAATGAACTATTGGGACTTCATCAAGATAAGAAGGTTTTGCACAGCAAAGTATATAGTCAACAAAACTAAAAGACAACCTACAGAATGGGAGAAGATATTTGCAAATGACATATCAGATAAAGGGTTACTTTCCAAGATCTATAAAGAACTTATTAAACTCAACACCAAAGAAACAAACAATCCAATCATGAAATGGGCAAAAGACATGAAGAGAAATCTCACAGAGGAAGACATAGACATAGCCAACATGCACATGAGAAAATGCTCTGCATCACTTGCCATCAGGGAAATACAAATCAAAACCACGATGAGATACTACCTCACACCAGTGAGAATGGGGAAAATTAACAAGGCAGGGATCCACAAATGTTGGAGAGGATGCGGAGAAAAGGGAACCCTCTTACACTGTTGGTGGGAATGTGAACGGGTGCAGCCACTCTGGAAAACTGTGTGGAGGTTCCTCAAAGAGTGAAAAATAGACCTGCCCTACGACCCAGCAATTGCACTGTTGGGGATTTACCCCAAAGATACAGATGCAATGAAACGCCGGGACACCTGCACCCCGATGTTTCTAGCAGCAATGTCCACAATAGCCAAACTGTGGAAGGAGCCTCGGTGTCCATCGAAAGATGAGTGGATAAAGAAGATGTGGTTTATGTATACAATGGAATATTACTCAGCCATTAGAAATGACAAATACCCACCATTTGCTTCAACGTGTATGGAACTGGAGGGTATTATGCTGAGTGAAGTAAGTCAGTCGGAGAAGGACAAACATTATATGTTCTCATTCATTTGGAGAATATAAATAATAGTGAAAGGGAATATAAGGGAAGGGAGAAGAAATGTGTGGGAAATATCAGAAAGGGAGACAGAACATAAAGACTCCTAACTCTGGGAAACAACCTAGGGGTGGTAGAAGGGGAGGAGGGCGGGGGGTGGGAGTGAATGGGTGACGGGCATTGGGGGTTATTCTGTATGTTGGTAAATTGAACACCAATAAAAAATAAATTAAAAAAAAATAAAAAATAAAAAATAAAACTACATATATCAATATAAGTTTCTGCTTCTATGCCATCTCTTATTGACTAAGATAAAACATAATCCTATGGTTTGTATACCATCAATCTTACTATTTATTCTACTGAATCTTCTATGTAACCTCAAAGTCTTCAAAGTTTTGTCTCCTATGTTTCAAAATGTGAAGCTTGCTCTCCAGTTCTGTCTTCTAGGTGACAGCTGATTTCTATCTCTCTTAGAAATAAATAGGCATAACACAATTAAAGATGCTATTTATGTGGAAAAAAATCCTCTCTTTTCCACTTCTGGGGTCCTTTTGTGGGGTGCTTGATATCCCAGATCGTTTCTTACCATCTATTTTCTTATATTTTCTATTTCTCTGGGTTTTTGTACACAATTTATTAGGCAACAGGAGCAATCAGTAAGTTTTAACAGGGTAGTGATATTATTACTGGGTGTATTTAGGGAATATTATTACTTTCATATTAATGGTGTAAGATAGATTGAAGGAGGTAGCCAGTAGACATGGATACCATTCTATCATTTTGGCAAACATCGTAAGATGTGAATTCAGCTGGTAGTCATGGGGATGAAGAGAAAATTAGGATAGGAATCTTTTGGGATAAGTAGATAATGCTTAGAAAAAAGGCTACTACACACCGTTGTAGGGACACCTGGTGGCTCAGCGGTTGAGCATCTGCCTTCAGCTCAGGGCATGATCCTGGGTCCGGGATGGAGTCCTGCATTGGGCTCCCTGCAGGGAGCCTGCTTCTCCCTCTGCATATGTCTCTGTCTGTCTCTCCATGTCTCTCATGAATAAATAAATAAATCTTAAAAAAAAAAAACCTGTTGTAGTAAGGACATTCACCTTGCAATTAGAGAGACCAGAGTTCACATGTTTGTACTATCAATATCTAGCTTCATATTTTCATACAAATGGAATGAAAATGTTCAGAGAAACTTGCTGCTGTCTGTGAGTTCCTCTCCAGTTTAATGTCCCTCTTTGCCTCCCAATGTTAAGGCTGTCAAAAATTTTATTTTGATCATTTTAGTGGATTTTAAATTTTCATAACACTTGGTTATATATATGAAAAGCCTAGATTTTTTTATTTAGGTAAATAATACATGTATGTGTCATTCTGTATGTGATTTTTGGTATCCAATTTTAACTTTTTTGAGAAACACCCACATTACTATCTGAAGACTTAGTTGATTTTAACTGTTGTCTATTATTGTCTATTGCTCTATATTATCTATATATTCCTTGACTGATGTGCATTCATGTTGTTTCTAGATTTTAAATTTACAACACTTCACCAAGTTTTCCTTTACTCAGGATTTAGGTACTCATTTCCTGATCTCCAGGAGTGCTGGTGGTTAACTATTCTCACCCAAAATTCCTCTCTGAGACTTCCCATATGGTGAAGAAAGTTTTCTCATCCAAGGATATCTCCCATTCCCATGACTGTTGAATATGAGACTAGCCCCAAGTACAGACAAGTGTAGAGTCACCTCAATTCAAGATCATAGATCAATTTTTCCCTCTGCAGAATCCTACCCATTTCTTCCCCCACTGGTATTGAACCTGAGATCATTCTCCAATAAATGTTATATATGTATCTACCTCTCACAGTGCTTCTCCTGAAAAGGAGATCTAAACTGCAATATTTGGTACCAGAAGTGTTTCAAGAAAGCAGACCAAAGAATAGGATTTTGGAATTGGATTATCCACCAGCTACCTGGTAACAAAAACCCTACATTTTGGTTGTTAGAGAACACACAATCTTTACCATGTGCACTAGGTGCAATCTTAAAATTTTTCTGGAAATGAACCATTGGTAGAAGAGAATGCCCCTGATACAGGCATTTGAGAAATACTAAAGAAACAATCATTATAAAGACTATAGAGCCCAGTGAACCTCACTGGGTATTAATGATGAATTAGAAGGGAAAAAATACTATGGAAGGAAGAGAAATAATAAAAACAGAAGGTCTCCTTGGTATAAAGAAGAGAAACACATCTCCTGCTATCAGAGGTCGGAAAAAAGCTTCAGATCAGGGCCAGCACTTGATTCTAAGGATTGTGTTGCTCCAGAGAAAGTTGAACTCTCCATACTGAAGATTATGTGATATAAAACTCAGGATTTCCCTTTTTTGTAAATGGGAAAGGGTGTGGAAATTATTAGGCATGGGATCAGGAAATCTGTGTCATTGCATTAAAAAAAATTAAGGTTTCCTCCTTGTTAAAGGCATGGTTCCAGCTTCCAAGAAGATGCTACAGATGCCTCTGCCACTCCAGGCAAAAATGTTTCCCTCCAATATTCTTATAGCCTTCCTCTTGTTTTTCAGACCAATGACAAGGACTAATTCACAACATAAAATAGCCAGATAAACTCTGGGTTTGCTAAGAAAAAAAGGGCTATACTATGACAGATTTGTGGGATCTTGTCAAAATGTCCCAGTAGGAACCAAGGGAAAACATATGGGACTGGAGAAGTGTAACATAAAGACTGACCAAGGGAATTTTATCAATATGAAAAACATCTCCCTTGACACAGAAAGTAACATCCTGTAAGAAACTCAAGAAAACTGTAATAACAAACTGTTAGGATGGTTCTTAGCAGCTTGGAGAAAGCTGCAGCCCATAGTATCAAGTAGTAATGCCTAATCTACTAGGTGAGATGTTGAAGAAAAGGAATAGAAAGATTCAAAGAAATAAGAATGATGAAGTAGGTCAGAAAATCCACCAGATGAATATGATGATGAGTGGTCCCAGAAGACATCTCTCTTTATGGAAGCAAAGAATGTACTGGATGTGTACAGTGATATGAACACTGAAAATATCAGAAGTGGGTGCTATCCATAGACCACAGCTGACAGCACAATATGTTATCATAGAACAGAGCTCTCTGGTAACAACCGGATTGACAGAATCTTGAAAAATAAAGTGGAGGTGCTTCAGCATCAGAAATAAAAGATGGACAGGGTTTTATAATGAGCAAGGAGGGTTTAGTTTGAATCACAGTATCTTTACCTGTAAAGAGCAAAAGATATAGTTAAAAGAACAGCAATCCTAACAGCAAAATAGAGGAATAGCTGGCTAGAATATAGTTCAAAAGAAATAGTGAAAGTCTATAATCGGGATACCATGGACAGCCATCATAAACAAAAACATATTTCTTGCCAATTTGTGGATCTGAGCCAGTTTTCAGAGCTGTAACCTATTGAGCATAGGAAAATCCTGGTCCCAAGATGCATGTAATACCAGGTAATGGTATGCTCATGTAATACCATGGAAAGAATATTTGATGAATCCTTTTCAAAGAGATATATTGCCTTTTAATTTAGTATTCGTATCCTAGGAAAGAGGAACACCCAAACAGAAACCACATTAACATTGATGCTAAAGGATCCATAGCATTTTATGAATTTCTGTTGAGTGGGTGTACATGGGGACTAGGTAATAAATTGAATCTGTGATCAAATCTGTGATCACAGTATATTCAATAATTCTAGAAAGTCCCCGATGATATTTTCTGATTGCCAAATGTATAATTGAAATGGATATATATATATAATTAAAGGACAAAATCTTAAACTGCTTTTTTGGTCTCTGGGGTAGGAGCTATCATAGCTCTGTGAAGCTACCTCCCTCTCAGGCACAAAGAAAATAAATCCAAACCATACCATATTCTGAAGCAATAACAGAGATTTGTGTCAGCTTTAAATACCTATAAATAGCATTAAATCCACCAGTGTGGGCCATCAAAAGACAGACAAATTCAGAAGGAATTGATTACTGCAGAATGCAAATATAAATACAAATACAAAACATCAGTGGTCCCTATCACAGGTGGTATGCCAAAGGTATATCTTTGTTTGAACAGATTAACACATTAGCACATGATATGTGGCCACTGATGTGTTTATTTTCATTCCTACTTGAAAGGAGGATCATGAATAATTTGCATTTTTTTGAGACACACAACAATCTGTTCATATACGGTTTCATGCTCTTGCCCCAAGGTTGTATTATATCTTCTGTCCTTTGTCATAATGCAATCCAAAGGGACCTGGAACAGTTGGACATATGCAAGAACATAGTGGTATACTCTAAAAATAATATCAAGTTAAGAGGATTGATAAGCAAGAGTGACAAATCTACTGGAGTCCTTGGTAAGATGCATATACTCCAGAGAGTGCAAGATAGATCAAGATCAGGATACTGCCACATTAGTGAAGATTTCAGTTTCCAAGGTCTGAGGCATCCAGAACATCATCTAAAAATAAGAAGCATATTATTGGGTCTCTTACTTCTCAACATTAAAAAGGAAGAACAATATCCAGTAGGCCTCTCCAGATTTTGGAAACTACATACTCCACACTTAAGAGTACTATTTTGACCCATATGACAAATGACACAAAATACTACTAGCTTTACGTGGAACATAGAGTATGAAAGGTCTCTAGAGAAGGTCCAAGCTAAGGTAAAAGTGGCTCTGTCGCATGGACCATATGACCTAGTAGATTAAATGGTATTATAGATATCTGTGAAGTGAAAAGATGCCATGGAGTTTATGGCAAGCCCAAATAGAAGAATAACAAGATAGGCCTCTAAGATGATGGGTCAGGATCTTGTTATATGCACTAATATTTACATAGTTTTTGAGAAACAGATTCTGTTATGTTGCTGGGCTCAGGAACCTTTAAATGGAATTGTGGTAAGAATTATCCTTCATAAACTAAGTTCTATCATATCAACCAAATCATAAGGTCAGATTGGACCAATAGCAATCCATTATAAGATGGAATTCCTATATTTTGCATCAGATGTGAACAAAGCCAAAGCATAGAAACTACATAAGCAGGTGGTCCAGAGTCCTATGTTATCAACCACTGTTCTACTGGCATTCTCACACAACTAAGCTCTGTATATGGCTGCAGATATTAGCTCCACCCAGAAGTGGCCCTGAAAAGTAGTTCAGGGGGAAATTCTCCCAATGGGCACTCAGGGGTACCCCTGAGCCTGGAAAAAAATCTAAAAAATAAAAAAAGAAATTTAAAATAGAAAAACGTAGTCATAGTCTAGAATATAAAGGGGGAGTAGCAAGTAACTTGATTGGCTGACTAGTAATCTTCTAGTATCTTGGAAAGGGAAAGATTGGAATCCTGGAGCAAGGAGATTAGGGAAAATGGCATGTGGATGGATCTATAGGAATGGATTTGAAATGTGATAATTTTTGTGTATCAGACCAAAGCTCCCCAGAAAGCACTTACTACAGAAAAGACACTAAATACCTAAATAGATAGAATGATTCAGCCATGATGAGAGAAATTGAAGCTAAGCAGGGGTTTAATGCCCTAGGCTCCCATTCACTAAGGCTGACCTTTGTTATTGCCATTGCTGAGAGCCGAATCTGCCAGAACAGAGACCAATGTTAATCCTCTAATAAAAGGTCCAGTTCAAAGACCCACCAACTACTTGGTAGAAAACTATTTTACACTCCTTTAATCCTTGAAGAAGTGGGGTTAACATTGACTGGAAGCTACATATATTCCAGACCTTCAGAATTAAAGCACTTATTCCAGAAGCTCTTACATGAGTTACCCTCCCAATACTTACCTTTGGCCCAAAATAGCTTCCTCATTTAATCTGTGTGCTTCTCAGTCATAATCCTGTGTGCAAACTTATCAGAGCTGCTTCTTGGGGAACCCAAACTGTAACAATGGGCAAGGTAAAATTTTCTAACTCAACGACATGCATTTTACATAAGCCATGTTTCAAATGATCAAAGATTTTCCACACAATCCCAAGCACACATATGAATACACATGTATGCATGTGCATGCACACACAACATACTTCAAATTTACTATGCTTAATTGTCATGAAACAAACAGAAAATTTTTGTTTACAGATTCTTTTCCTCTAGAGAATCCAATAAGCCCTGACTCAAAAGCACTTGAATATCATTGAATAATATCTTATTAATGAAATTTAAGCCCATTGTTCTTATTAATAAAAATGTCAGGATAGTATGGTGCATATATTGTTATTTTCTAGATTGATTTTATTGCATGAATAGTATTGGTGGGATGAGGATTAAACTATTTAACTAAAATAGACAAGGAAACAAGTGCAAAGAAGTTGAGTGAACATAGTAAGTGGAAAAATTCATATTCAGAAATAAATAAAAATAATTGGACTCAGATTTACATGAAAATAACAAGGTTTAGTTTAGTTTTGGCACAAAACATTTAATTTATGGAGTCCAAACTGCCTTAAATATAATTCTTTGGTAACATTTGACAGCAAAATGTGACCTGGTCTGGTCTCATTTAGTTACAAATCCTGACCAGAAGATATATGAAATTATTTATAGTTTGTATCTATGCTAGTTGGTTAGAATATTCTCATATTTTGGTACCTGGGTGCCTTAGTTGGTTAAGCATGTGCCTTTGGCTTAGGTGATGATCCCAGGGTCCTGGGATTCTGCTTCTCCCTCTCCCTTTGCCCCTTCCCCTGGCTCAAGCTCTCTCTTTCTCTCTCTCAAATAAATAAATTAATTAAATTTTACAAAAAGAATATTCACATATTTTCGTATGGAAATATAAAGATATTGGCTTATGGGCTATTGTCTCTAACCTTCTTGGTCAGTATACTTAGAAGTATACTGTATATGCACCATGTTTCTGAATTCTAAAACATATCTAATAAGGTTTCATTCCTATGAGATTTTCATTCATTATGAGTTTTCTTACTCATTCTTATTAATTACTTATTACCCATAATTTATTATTATTTATTTTTATACAAAAGTAATAAAATTTGTAAATATATTATTTTAAAAATAGCCACAAAACTTGAATTCTAATTTTAAAGGCATTACCTAATATGAATAATTTATTAATCTCATTTTGAAAACAAAGCCATTATCCTAGAAATTCTTTGAAGGAATTACAGAATGCTTCATATGAATTATGTAACATAGATAATGGCTTAGAAAGGCAAAAGGAAGAAAAGACACAAATAATAAAATTATAAAGGAATTATGATGCCCAAAATTCTATTGTCTATAATTAAAGCTATCTTACCCAGTTTCATATGTATGACCAAACATAAGTGGTAAAAATCATTGACTTTTTAGGATGTGGCTTTATTGTTTTTGCCCAGGCATTGACTAGATCTTTATTATTAATTCATGCGTCTTGCCTTCTGTCTTGTCATTTTTCTGTTCTCTAAGTCTCTCTTCTCACACATTCAATAGTTCTGAAATTTCAACTTTTTCATTTATTTGACAAAAAATTGTTCTGTCTAATAGTTGTGTGTTTTCATAATAAATAATTCTAGTAAAAGGGTAAAAGATTACTTTCCAACTCTTTTAGATTAATGCTTTATTTAGATAAAGCAGAACATGGAGTGAAACTCAAGAGTATTTGGATAGAGAGACACTTTTGAATGAAGAAATAATTAGTGGGATGAATATACAGAAATGTCATGATAAACAATTTCTGAATTTCTCAGTATGTACCAATTTCTGCAAATTAAACTCTCTAGATTACCTCCAGTTACCTTTCAATTGCCTTGGAAAGTGAATATAATATTAATATTAAGCTCCCTTTGATCACCACCCCTCACTGTCACATAGACCACCCTCTGTTTAGTGATCATTTGTAATCATCATCCTCTACATTTTTTTAAATGATTCTTTAGGTTACTTTCATTTATAGTTGAACAATTATATCATTTTATCAAGGGTTTGGTTTATATATACAAATGCAACTTATTTGTAATATGTAATCTTTCAATGACCTACAAACTAAAAACCTGACAAAGATAACAAATGATTAATTAAAATACTAAAATTACTATATTTAAAGAAGATTCCCCAATGTTGATAGTCTTTTCAACAAATGGTGCTGGAACAACTGGATGTCCACATGTAAAAAAATAATAATAATCCAGATATAAAGCTTATAACTTTTAAAAAATTAACACTATTTATTTATTTTAAAAGATTTTATTTTTTTTTTTGAGGGAGTGCACATGAGTGAGGGGGAGGAGCCAAGAGGGAGGAATAATCTCAACCAGACTCTGCTTTAAGTGTGGATCCCAATGTGGGGCTTGATTTCACAACCCTGAGATTATAACCTGAACCCAAACCAAGTGTCAGACCCTTAACCAACTGAGCCATCCAGGCACCCTCAAAATTTAACTTTATTTCTTTTTTAAGATTTTATTTATTTTTTCATTAGAGACACAGAGAGAGAGGCAGAGAGAGATGCAGGCTCCCCTTGGGGAGCTCAATGCAAGACTCGATCCCAGGACCCTGGGTTCATCACTTGAGCCAAAGGCAGATGCTCAACCACTGAACCATCCAGATACCCCCCAAAAGTAACTTCTAATCGTCCTAGATTTATTCTTTTAAGATTTTATTTATTTATTCATAGACACACACAGAGAGAGAAGCAGAGACACAGAGGGAGAAGCAGGCTCCATGCAGGGAGCCCAATGTGGGACTGGATCCCAGGTCTCCAGGATCACACCCCAGGCTACAGGAAGCACCAAACCGCTGTGCCACTGGGGCTGTCCTCATCCTAGATTTAAATAAAAATGTAAAAACATAAAAATTCTAGAAAATAACATAAGAAAAAAAAACTCAGATGATCATGGGTATGGTAATGACTTTTCAGATAAAATATCAAGAGCATGATTCATATACATCAGATCAGGAAATGTAAATTAAAACAAAGATACATCTACACTCCTATTAGAGTAGCCAAAATATGAAACACTGACAACACCAAATGCTGGCAAGGATGTGCAACAGGAACACTCAGTTATTTATGACAGGAATCCAAAGTGGGAAACCAAGTTTGAAAGGCAGTTTTGTAGTTTCTTACAAAACTAAACATACTTCTACCATATGTTTTGGCAATCACACTTTTTGGAATTTACCCAAAGGAATTGATGCTTAGAGAAAACTTTTACATAGATATTCATAGCAGCCTTCTTCATAATTGCCAAACTTGGTAGCAACCAAAATGTCCTTCAGTAGGCGAATGGCTATATAAATGTAGTATATTTAGACAATGGAATATTATTCAGCACTAAAAAGAAGTGAGTTATCAAATTATGAAAAGAGATGGAAAAATCTTAAATATATATTACTAACTGAAAGAAGCCATTCTGAAAAGGCTACACACTGTATTATTCCAACTATATGACATTCTAGAAAAGGCCAAACTATGGAGATAATAAAAAGGGCCAGTGGTTGTCAGCACTGGGAATTGGGATAGAGAAATTAGTAGGTGGAGCATAGAAAAATTTTAGGAAAGTGAAAATACTCTGTATAATAGTATAGTGATAAGTGCATTTTATCATGCATTTGTCCAAACCCATATAATATAAAATGCCAAGAGTGAACCATAATGTAAGCTATGGACTTTGGGCAATTATGATGTCAATGTACACTCAGCAGTTGCACTCTGATGAAGATATTGAGCATGAGGGAGGCTATGTCTGTGTGGAGGTAGAGGTTATTTGGCAATACCTTCCCCCTTAATTTTACTATGAAGCTAAAACTGCTCTAAAGGTAAATGATTAATCAATGTGTATTCCCATATTAATATACTAATTAATAAAAACATTCAATTTGTGCAGAAAAATAATTTAACAAAATCTAACATCAATTCTTGCAAAAAGTTCAGCAAACTAAAATAGTAGAGAACTTTCCCAACTTAATGGCACATCTGTAAATATCATACATATGATATCATTTTTAATGGTAGCTCCCTAACCACCTTCCCTCTATAATTATTTTTTAACAGCTTTGTTGGTATATATTGAACATGTGCAAAACTGCCCTTACTTAAAGTGAACAGTTTAATGAGTTTTAACATATGTAAATATTTGTGAAACCTCATCATAACCAAGAAACTATGTGTGTGAACCTCCACCAATTTCCTCATTACTTATAAATAAGTTTGCATTTTCTAGAATTTTATAAAATCAAATAATAGAATAGATATTTTTCTTGTTGTTTGGCTTTTATTTTTTACTCAGCATAATTATTTTGAAATGTTTTACATGTAAAGCTATCTTGGCCTCATTTGTTGATACTTCTCCAATTGCATAATGTATATTGCAATTTGTCAAAACTCTTTCTCTACTATTTCTTCATTTGCACAGCTTGTTTACCTGGTCTTCAAAGTTCTTCTTCTTTAGCTACCCAGAAAAATACTAAAATTCTTAGAAATCTGGTAAATATCACTTACACATGATGCACTCCTATAAAAGTCTATTCTTAAAATAATAAAATCTTAGCAAAATGTCTCTACCTCTTATGATCTTATATTTTAAAATTAGCGTGACTTAGTAATTCACGCATCTATTTTTCTTACTCCAAAGTAATCCTACTATTTAAAAAAAGTCAGAATCCAATTGATTTTTCATTTTTTCCAAACTAGAGTTTAGTTATTTTCATATAAGCAAACCCAGGTCCTTTCTAAATAAATAGGATATTATTAAAAGAAAATAAAGGCTTTTGGTAAAAAGAGTGTGAGGGACTGAATTGTGTTCCTTCAAAATTCATATGTTGAAGTTCTAAACCCCAGTACCTCAGAATGGGACTGTACATAAATATAGGGTCTTTAAAAACGTAATTTTTTTAAAGGTAATTAAGTTAAAATGAGGTCTTGGAGTGGATCCCAATCTAATATGACTTCTGTCCTTAAAAGAAGAGAACATTTAGATACACATACTGAGGAAAGACCATGTGAAGACTTGGGGAATAGATATTCACTGACAAACAAGGAGAAAGTCTTCAGATTCTACTGCTAACTTGATTTCAAATTTTGAGCCTCCAGAATTGTACACAAATAAATTTCTGTTTTTAAGTGTGTGGTACTTTGTTAAGACAGGCCTAGTAAGCTAAGGCATGAAAGTACTACCATAGGTCACTGACCAAATGATGGATTTTGTTCATTTTGTCAATATTTTGCAGTGGAAAATTATCTGTAACCTTAAAGGTATGTATTTCCTTTTATCAGTTTTGCTTTAGCCATCTATACCATATAGATTTTGCACATGAATTATCCCACCCAATATTGCGTGGAAACATATCAATTCATTAATTTTAATTAGAATGATTGAACAAATATATTATGGTTTCTAAAACAAACTGCACATTACAATTACCTGTAAAATTTGTGCTATATGCTATTGTGACTTCAGACAATCTCATATATATTCAGTAATAATGTCTGAATGAATTTATAGGGTTGAGTCTCAGTTCTCCAAATACCTTCATGTTTCTTTTTAAAAATAAAGCTTCCTTAGTGTTTTGGGAGTTTGCTTCTGATCATATTTACTTCCTTTACCTCATAAAAATTAATCTTCATTTAATCAAGGACAGTTATTAAACACATGAATTAGAGGAGCTCCATCTTGCAGATCATCACACCAATCAAATGTTACTATGAGAACATGTACCTATGATTTATAATAACCATAAATTAATCAGTATGTACAATGAATAATTCATTCCTGATAGAGCCCTTGGATTAGAATACTTTCATTTCTCTTGGCTCGGTGCTCTGAGAAAATAAATGCAAAGAGATTTTGCCTGACATCAATACAGTTTTGTCTCTGCAAGGGATTCAAAGTGGTGTCTCAGCAGCAGCATATGGCCTCAAGTTGACTCTGTTCTCATTTCACTTTCCTGAATATTAATGGACACAGAAGTATTTGCAGTTCTCCCTGCCTTTGGTCTATTGGCCTCTTTTGATTAACTGTATGTTTAATTCATTTTTAATATGTCAAATATATCAAATTCATATTAAATATCAACATCAATCAAGAGGTCTAACAGGATATACAGGGGAGAAAAATTTTTTTCAATACAAGAATATAATAATTGAAATTTGCAAGTCAGTTTTCTCCTGACAAACTTTCAATTGACCATAATTGATACAGATAATTGTGAAACTAAGAACATAAATCATGGCCAAAAGTAGAAATTAGGAAGTGACCAAGAATTACACTAAATTCAGCACGTGAATCAGGAACAAGTGCCTATGAATTAAGAATAGGATTAAAGTCACATTCAAGTATTTTAAATTAGAATAGAAAAAAGAACAAAGAGCATATGGGAATGATGTATCCAGAATAGCACAGCTAAAGAATATGTTCAGGGACCTGAGTATCAATTGCCACATACATGATGAGAAGAAGACCAGAAGAACAGGAGACCAGAAGCAGGAGATGGGCTTTAAGGCTAATTTAAATACACCAACCCCTCTTTCCCCAACAGATTGTCTTACCATTAACAGAATTTAGTTAGGATTAATATAAATGCCAGGTAAATAACTGGATAATTCCACAAAACTAGAAATAGTAAAGTCTGCACTTAATGTCTCCTCTCTCAGTTTTTAGTTTTGATGTTTTTGCTGTGCTACACTTGTCACACTCTGATAATATTTTTAAATATATTTTGTTCCTGGGATAGAGACTTACCAGAGAGCACGTATTTAGTAGCTCTTGCAAATACAAGATAAGTGATAAAATGTGAGTTTGGGATGGGAAATAATGGCAGATTTTTACAGTCTTTTTATAACATATCTAATGATAATGTGTCCTGAGAATATATCTATAAGAATAAAAATGATTGTGAAAATTTGATATTATTGTCTGTCTCTAAAAACAGAATCATATGTGATGATCATATGTAGTGATATATAGTATCACTACAAATCCACAATTTAAATTTAAATTTAAATTTTTATTGCAATTGAGGGATTGTTTGTTCCATTCCTTTTAGAGTTAAAGATGTATGCCAGAGTTAGAAGAGGGGGCAGAATTCAAGTCATGACTGACAACCTACATCTATCAACAAAGGAGAGAAAACCAACGCTCAGATAAATCAAATGGCAAAAGATTTTATTTTTTTATAGCTGAGTAATATTCCATTGTACATATGTATCACACCTTCTTTATCCACTCAACAGTCAATGGACCTTTGGGTTCTACCCATAATTTGGCTATTGTTGATAATGATGCTATGAACATTGGGGTGCCTGTACCTCTTTGAATCTGTATTTTTAATCCTTTGGGTAAACATCTAGTAGTGCAATTGGTGGATCATAGGGAGGTTCTATTTTTTACTTTCTGAAGAGCCTCCATACCATTTCCCACCAACAGGGCAAGAGATATCCCCCTTCTCCACATCCTCACCAAAATCTGTTGTTTCCTGTGTTGTTAATTTTAGTCATTCTGATAAGTGTGAGGTGCTACCTACCTCATCCTGGTTTTGATTTTTTTTTCCTGATGATGAATAATGTTGAGCATCTTTTCATGTGACTATTAGCCATCTGGATGTCTTCTTAAACAAAAAAATGTTTATTTGTGTCTTTCACCCATTTTTAAAAACTGGATTATTAGTTTTTTGGGTACTAACTTCTTTATATATTTTGGATACTAACCCTTTATCAAATATATCATTTGCAAATATTTTCTCCCATTCCAAAAGCTTCCCTGAAGTTTTGTTGATTGCTTCCTTTGCTAGGCAGAAGCTTTTTAGTTTGCTGAAGTCCAAATAGTTCAGTTTTGCTTTTCTTCCTTGCTTCAGGAGACATAACTAGTAAAAAGTTTCTATGGCCAATGTTAAAGAGATTATTACCTGTGTTCTCCTCTATGATTTTAATGGTAATCTGTCTAACATGTAGGTCTTTAATACATTTTGAATTTATTTTTTCTAGAGAGCATTATACTAAGAAAAATAAGTCAGAAAAAAAATACCAATGATTTCACTCATATGTGGAACTTAGGTGACAAAGCAAATGATCATTGAGGGGAAAACAAAAGAAAGAGGCAAACCAAGAAACATACTCTTTTTTTTTTTGTTTTTTTTTTGTTTTTTTTAGAAACATACTCTTAACTGTAGAGAACAAACTGATGACTTCCTGAGAGGAGGTGGGCTGGGGGAATGGGTTAAATAGGTGATGGCAATTTAAATAAAAACTAAAAATATGGAAATCAGAAAACTCCAAACTTTATAATAAAATGCAACTGATTAATAGCAGTGAGTGGCTATGAGGAATGAGAAGGCCAGGTTTAGAAAGAAGAAGGTAGAAATGATAAAATGTCTTTGTAACAAGCACCAATGAAGAATGTCAGATATATACCATTAAAAGACAGGTGAAATTAAAAAGACAAAAGAAAGAAAAACAGCTCAGTCAACACATCAAACATATTAAATATTATAATACTAATTTTTATATATAAAAACAGCATCTGAAATTAATAACAGCCAAATCAAAACATATATTTTGAGTAACAGTATTTTAAATGTCTGGATCTTAATTTTAAGAAAAAATGTAAATGATAGATAAATCTTTTAAAAGAGCCAAAGATACAGAAAATGAACTAGCATTGACATTGAATATTCCACCTTCTAGAACTAACCTTTGACAATATTTAGTGAATATCATCCCAATCAACTCTTTATAGGTATGCAGAGATGGTTGTTAGACTGATAGAAAAGTGGAGAGAGAGTAAGTTTGGCAGGAATCGTTGTTCTCAAATGGAATATTTCTCAATATGCCTATTGCAACTAAACTATGAAATACATTTCTATTTGAATTTCTCAGAAACAGCAGAAATAAAAGTAAATCTGAAGGAATTACTGAGTTTTAGATAAATGTTCCTTCAAAAACAAATATATTACCTTAAAAAAGATATCTTTAACATGAAATCATGAAAAAAATGTGTTATCATATGAGTTTTTTTCTGTGACAAATTTTAGTTTTACACATTTAGGGTATTCACTTCCTGCAATGAAATATGGTCTTATATGCATTTTGCCCAACTCACATAAACTATAAGTACTGATTGTTTATTTAAAAATATTTTCAGGAGGAGGGGGCAAGATG
Organism: Canis aureus; assembly: GCF_053574225.1. Lineage (NCBI taxonomy): Eukaryota > Metazoa > Chordata > Mammalia > Carnivora > Canidae > Canis > Canis aureus. The sequence goes on from NC_135634.1 coordinate 22,940,696, forward strand.
GTGGAAAAGTAGGGTCCCCAAGTCACCTGTCCCCACCAAATTACCTAGATAACTTTCAAATCATCCTGAAAAAACCTACGAATTCATCTGAGATTTAAAGAGACAACAGCTGTAATGCTGTTGAGAAGAAGAGTTCACGCTTCTATCAAGGTAGGAAGACAGAAAAAAACAATCATCAATATTTATGCCCCGAATGTGGGAGCCGACAAGTATATCAATCAATTAATAACCAAAGTTAAGACATACTTAGATAATAATACACTCATACTAGGTGACTTGAATGTAGTGCTTTCTATAATCGACAGATATTCTAAGCACAACATCTCCAAAGAAACAAGAGCTTTAAATGATACACTGAACCAGATGGATTTCACAGATATCTACAGAACTTTACATCCGAATGCAAATGAATACACATTCTTCTCAAGTGCTCATGGAACTTTCTTCAGAATAGACCACATACTGGGTCACAAATCAGGTCTTAACCGATACCAAAAGATTGGGATCGTACCCTGCATATTTTCAGACCATAATGCTTTGAAATAAGAACTAAGTCACAAGAAGTAGTTTGGAAGGATTTCAAACACGTGGAGGTTAACGACCATCCTGCTAAAAGATTAAAGGGTCAACCAGGAAATTAGGGAAGATTAAAAAAATTCATGGAAACTAATGAGAATGAAGATACAACCATTCAAAATATTTGGGATGCAGCAAAAGGAGTCCTGAGGGGGAAATACATCACAAAACAAGCAGCCATCCAAAACTTGTAAAGAACTCAAATGCAAAAGCTAACTTTGCACCTAAAGGAGCTGGAAAAAAAACAGCAAATAGATCCTACACCCAGCAGAAAAAGAGGCTTCATAAAGATTCGAGAAGAACTCAATGAAATACAGACCAGAAAAACTGTGGAACAGATTGACAAAACCCGGAGCTGGTTCTTTGAAAGAATTAATAAGATAGATAAGCCATTAGCCAGCCTTATTAAAAAGAAGAGAGAGAAGACTCAAATTAATAACATCATAAATGAGAAAGGAGAGATCACCACCAATACCAAGGAAATAAAAATAATCTTAAAAACTTATTATGAGCAGCTATATGCCAACAAATTAGGCAGTCTAGAAGAAATGGACACATTTCTGGAAAGCCACAAACTACCAAAACTGGAACAGGAAGAAATAGAAAACCTGAACAGGCCAATAACCAGGGAGGAAATTGAAGCAGTCATCAAAAATCTCCCAAAACACAAGAGTCCAGGACCAGATGGCTTCCCTGAGGAACTCTATCAAACGTTTAAAGAAGAAACCATACCTATTCTACTAAAGCTGTTTGGAAAGATAGAGAGAGATGGAATACTTCCAAACTCGTTCTATGAGGCCAGCATCACCTTAATTCCAAAACCAGACAAAGACCCCACCAAAAAGGAGAATTATAGACCAATATCCCTGATGAACATGGATGCAAAAATTCTCAACAAGATGCTAGCCAATAGGATACAATAATACATTAGGAAGATTATTCACCATGACCAAGTGGGATTTATCCCTGGGATGCAAGGCTGGTTCAATACTCGTAAAGCAATCAGTGTGATTGATCATATCAGCAAGATAAAAAACAAGCACCATATGATCCTCTCAATAATGCAGAGAAAGCATTTTGCAAAATACAGCATCCATTCCTGATCAAAACTCTTTAGAGTGTAGGGATAGAGGGAACATTCCTCAACATCTGAAAAGCCATCTATGAAAAGCCCACAGCAAATATCATTCTCAATGGGGAAATACTGGGAGCCTTTCCCTTAAGATAAGGAACAAGACAAGGATGTCCACTCTCACTCTGCTATTCAACATAGTACCAGAAGTCCTAGCCTCAGCAATCAGGCAACAAAAAGAAATAAAAGGCATTCAAATTGCCAAAGAAGAAGTCAAACTCTCCCTCTTCGCCTATGACATGATACTGTACATAGAAAACCCAAAAGACTCCACCCCAAGATTGCTAGAACTCATACAGCCATGTGGCAGTGTGGCAGGATACAAAATCAATGCCCAGAAGTCAGTGGCATTTCTATACACTAACAATGAGACTGAAGAAAGAGAAATTAAGGAGTCAATCCCATTGACTATTGCACCCAAAAGCATAAGATACCTAGGAATAAACCTAACCAAAGAGGTAAAGGATCTATACCCTAAAAAATACAGAACACTTCTGAAAGAAATTGAAGAAGACACAAAGATATGGAAAAACATTCAATGCTCATGGATTGGAAGAATTAATATCGTGAAAATGTCAATGCTACCCAGGGCAATTTATACATTTAATGCAATCCCTATCAAAATACCATGGACTTTCTTCAGAGAGTTGGAACAAATCATCTTAAGATTTGTGTGGAAAGAGAAAAGAACCCGAATAGCCAGGGGAATATTAAAATGAAAACCATAGCTGGGGGCATCACAATGCCGGATTTCATGTTGTACTACAAAGCTGTGGTCATCAAGACAGTGTGGTACTGGCACAAAAGCAGACACATAGATCAATGGAACAGAATAGAGAATCCAGAAGTGGACCCTCAACTTTATGGCCAACTAATATTTAACAAGGGAGGAAAGACTATCCACTGGAAAAAAGACAGTCTCTTCAATAAATGGTGCTGGGAAAATTGAACATCCACATGCAGAAGAATGAAACAATCATTTTCTTACACCTTACACAAAGATAAACTCAAAATGGATGAAAGACCTAATGTGAGACAAGATTCCATCAAAATCCTAGAAGAGAACTCAGTCAACACCCTTTTTGAACTTGGCCACAGTAACGTCTTGCAAGATACATCCATGAAGGCAAGAGAAACAAAAGCAAAAATGAATAATTGGGACATCATCAAGATAAGAAGCTTTGCACAGCAAAAGAAACAGTCAACAAAACTAAAGGACAACCTACAGAATGGGAGAAGATATTTGCAAATGACCTATCAGATAAAAGGCTAGTATCCAAGATCTATAAAGAACTTATTACACTCAACAGCAAAGAAACAAACAATCTAATCATGAAATGGGCAGAAGACATGAATAGAAATCTCACAGAGGAAGACATAGACATGGCCAACAAGCACATGAGAAAACGCTCTGCATCACTTGCCGTCAGGCAAATACAAATCCAAACCCCAGCGAGATACTACCTTACACCAGTGAAAATGGGGAAAATTAACAAGACAGGAAACAACACATGTTGGAGAGGATGTGGAGAAAGGGGAACCTTCTTGTACTATTGGTTGGAATGTGAACGGGTGCAGACACTCTGGAAAACTGTGTGGAGGTTCTTCAAAGAGTTAAAAATAGAACTGCCCTATAACCCAGCAATTGCACTGTTGAGGATTTACCCCAAAGATACAGATGCAATGAAACGCCGGGACACCTGCACCCCGATGTTTATAGCAGCAATGTCCACAATAGCCAAACTGTGGAAGGAGCCTCGGTGTCCGTTGAAAGATGAAGGGATAAAGAAGCTGTGGTCTATGTATACAATGGAATATTACTCAGCCATTAGAAATGACAAATACCCACCATTTGCTGCGATGTGGATGGAACCGGAGGGTATTATGCTGAGGGAGATAAGTCAATCGAAGAAAGGCAAACATTATATGGTCTCATTCATTTGGGGAATATAAAAAATAGTGAAAGGGGATAAAGGGAAAAGGAGAGAAAATGAGTGGGGAATATCAGAGAGGGAGACAGAACATGAGAGACTCCTATCTCTGGGAAAGAACAAGGGGTGGTGGAAAGGGAGGTGGGTGGGTGGTGGGGGTGACTGGGTAACAGGCACTGAAGGGGGCATTTGATGGGATGAGCACTGGGTGTGATGCCATATGTTGGCAAATTATACTCCAATAAAGAACATTAAAAAAATAAAAATATTTTCAGTGTTACCAAGATTTTGACTATATTTGTAAGTATAATGTATAGGTTTTTTAAAACCTTTATTCTATATTTTAAAATTCAATGCTCATGGGCAGCCCCAATGGCCCAGCGGTTTGGCGCCACCTTCAGCATGAGGTATGATCCTGGAGTCCCAGGATCAAGACCTATGTCAGGCTCCCTGCATAGAGCCTGGTTCTCCCTCTGCCTGTGTCTCTGCCTCTCTCATTCCCTGTGTCTGTCATGAATAAATAAATAAAATATTTAAAAAAATTCAATGCTCATAATCTTTTTTTTTATTTTTTACCATAGTTCTTCTATTCCCTAGTTTTTTTTTGTTGTTTTTTTTTTTTTTACTTTATTTCTTGATTGGCTAGATTTTTATTATCAAGATAGGTTTGTTTTCAAGCAGGCCTAAATGTACTGTATTCCTTTGATTTTTAAAGTCTAAATGCTGCTTGTCATCTTTTACTTGAAAGAAATTCTTGGATAATATTCTCTTTGATCCAGAATGCTGAAGATGTGTCTATTTAATCTTCCTTCATAAAACCTTATTAAGAAATGTGAGACCAGCCTCAGTTTTTCTTATTTAGATTACTTTGATAATTTTTCTATGTGGATTTCTTTAGGGTTTCTTCATTAGTATATTTCAGCAGATTCACCTGTATGTACCTAAATGCAAATTTTTCTGTCCTCATACAGAGGACATATTCTTTTGATCCACATTTTCAAATATTTCTGTTTCAGGATAATTGAGGCAAGCTTTCTTTTATATTCCTATGGAAGAATAATAATTCTTGTATTGTTAAATATATTTTGTTTTGTTCTATTCCTGTGAACATTTTATGTCAGGTCTTTTTCATCTATCTTTCATATTTATCATATTCTAATTACTGTTTTTAAAATTTTCTGTTTAATCCATGCCTACATTGTTAATCTTCCATATATCTGAATGTCTCTTGGTTCAATATTTTCAAAACCTTTCTTTTTCTATGGAAAATTCCAACCATATACAAAGTAGAAAGGACTGTATAATGATTCCTATTCTATTATTGAAATTTATTGATTATCAACTCGTGACCTATATTTTCCATCTGTACAATTACTAACCCAAATTACATTTATCTGGAAACAAATTTATCAATCAGGGCTGGCTTCATGGATATGCAGCCTGTGCAGTCATACAAGTTCTTATGCTCTGAAGGGATCCATGCTTGATTTGATGCTTTGATATCACTGTCTTAAAATTCATAACAGTTGCAAAGAACTAGTTCTCCAGCCAGTCTTGATCCCCATTAACTCTGAACTGAAATTTCTTGGCCAATAAAGTGGTCCCAATGTAATATTTAGTCCTGTAATATATACACTGATGATTTTACTGCTAATAATAATAGTGAATTGGAAAGGGAGCTATAGGATTTCCATTTGTTATATCTTTATACAAATACTATTTTAATTTTGACTTGTGCCTTGTAAGATGAAACAAACTTAAATATGATTGAAAAATTTAAGGGAAAATGTTATATAATTTAAATTTCATTGAATTAGGGTTAAAAAAAATCTAGTTTATATTCTGGCATTGTTATATATCTGTGAATCTCAGCAAATCATTCCTGTTCTATTTGTAAAGTAGATAACATAATTTCTATCACATAAACTTATTAGGAGGCATTTATATAAAGTATCTTGAATGGTGAGTCTTATGTAGTAGCTATATAACTTTTCATATCTCATTTTTGGGGCTTTTTTATAATAGAAAATATTTTGTGGTTTGGCTGTTTTGGGTAATAAAAACTACATGACTTCTTTATGAGGGGTTGAACATGAAATAGATTTTTGGGATGCTGCTACCTATGTACTCTGTTAGTGATAGCAAATAATAGTAATTAGAGAGAAATGAAGTGTGTATGAGAAAAAAGAAATTTTATGTATTTACATTCTAGAGGGATGGAAGTTCTCCAAACTGAGAAGCCAGAATAGAACAGAAGCCAATTTAAAAAGTACAAGCAGAATAAAGTAAATAATTATAAATAAGTTTATTGGTAACAAGAAAAAGTCAATCTGATTAATTTAAGAAGAAAAATGCATCATTATTGTATTGGAAAGAGATTTAAGGCTCATAGAATCCCTTGGGAGCTTAAAAAATTAGTGTCTGAGAAAAGGCCAGAACCAAGAGAAGCTTGCCAATGGACAATCAAAGCCAAATGGTAAAAAGAATTTGCTGAGGATGCCGTTCTTGGCACATGTTGTCAATCCTTGGCAGAAGCATTCAAAACCATGACCATAGACTACCTCACAGTCATTACCAAAAAGACTTATCTTCTCATAAAACAGATAAGCAAAAATACTTGTTTCTGTCTCTCCCTCTAATTGTATTTATGTATGCATACATATGTGTAGAAGACTGTATGTATTTGAAAACAAATATGCAATAGAAGATGTATCAAAATGCTAATGGGGGCAGCCTGGGTGGCTCAGACAGCCTGAGTGGCTGAGCGGTTTAGCGCTGCCTTCAGCCCAGCTCCTGATCCTGGAGAGCCAGGATTGAACCCACGTCAGGCTCCCTGTATAGAGCCTGCTTCTCTCTCTGCCTGTGTCTCTGCCTCTCTCTCTCTCTCTCTCTCTCTGTGTGTGTCTCATGAATCAATAAATAAAATCTTTAAAAAAATGCTAATGGATTTTATTTCTAAGTGGTAGAATTTCATCTTTTTCATTATATTTGTCTAAATATAAATAAAATATAAAAATAATCTATAAAAATAGGTATTACTTATAAAATTATAATATAAAAGGAATTCATTTCACTATAAAGAGAAATAATTTATGGATCCAAAATCAGCCTTTTTGACAAAGGAAAAAATATACTAACTACATTTTAAAGTTGATAATTACAATAATCCAGTTCAATAGTCTCTAGATACTATGTATCAACAGAGTACTATCCATTATATATATAATATAGAGAGTTACTTATAGATCAAGAACAAATATGAAAATGACTTTTCTCACCCTTCCCGCATACAGGAAAATACAACTCTGATGGGAGCAATCAAGGGAATTTGGGACTCCAAATGTAGGTAAAAACTTGTAAGAGGATATTTTAATTGAGTTTTGAGCTGACTGCAAAGCATCACTTCTAGTATTCGTTATGTGTCCTACATTAAGCAAATAACCATCTATGACAGGCTATGGGAAGCTGATAAAGAGAGGTAATAAATATCCAGGGGCCAGTTCTTCTCTAAGAAACTCACTAGGACTCATTAAACACTGTGGGCTGATCATTCCACTGCTTCCATTGAAGAGCAGTTTTAAGAGAGAAATATGACTTTTAGTCATGCAGAAGTGAAATAACTTAAAAACGATGATCCTAAAGATGACCCAAAGTAAAACCTGTGCCCCCTGCATTGACCATAATATGGCAGATTCCTGCAAGATTATTCAGAGCCATAAGCTTTATGGAATATTGTGTGTTAGCTTCCTGCTCTAACAAATTGATGGCCAAATCTAGAAAAAATATTAGTCATGTCTAATAACTTCACTGGCAAAGACCAAGTTTAGATGATATGGGATCACAAAGCATTTCTCAGATATTTTGGAAGTGATCATTTTACTATATATCTGGACTTCAGTGAATTCTGAAGTATGAGTTTCAGTAAGAAAATTCAATAATATATTGCCCACCTCCAAAGGAGACATTCAAAAGGACATGGGAATTTAAGTGAATACTGCTTAATATGTTAGAGAAATGTTTTACCAGATGAGGAGGGACAATGGAATCAACATGCAGAATTCCTACTGCATACCTGTAGTGACATGAATGAAGTTATTGATTTTTTTCTTCTTGCTTCTTAATGTTTAGGCAGGAAACTAAGCCATATATTGATCATTGCTTTGAGCTGATTGAGAGAAGGCACTGAGAAACTCTACTCAGTATGTAGCAAATCAGAGGGGAAAGTTGCATGAATAAATCTCGTCAACTACTGACATTATCCAGAGCAATTGAATGAAAAAAAAAAAAAAAACAATGGAATGATGTCAGACTGATATAAAAAGCACTGAAAGAACTTTGGTTATAATGGTTTCTAAATTATTTTGTGGTAAACAATAAATTCAAAACCTTAACAACTTAAAGCAATAATATTTTACTTCTGACTCTACATGCATATTGTGCCATCTGTTCACTTTTCTTCATTCTCCTCCTGTTACACAGACTGATGAAATGGGGGATACTATGGGGAATACTGCCCATTACTATGAAGGAATGGAAAAGAACACCATAGCTAGAAGCACTTCATATCACTTCAGCTCACATTCCATTGGCCAGAGAAAGTCACACACCTGTGACTTCAACACATCATGTAAGTGCACTGGAAGAAGAGTGGAATATTTTAAACACCCCTTATGACTACCATAGAAAGGAAGTACTTTGGATTGCAATACTATAGACTTTCAGATAAAAGAAAGAAAAAATCTGAAAATTTACTCTTTTTATCATATTACTTGTAAACAAAATGATAGATACTGAGACAAGCTATTTTGTTTTCTGTTATCTACAGAAAAATCTATTTCTCACAGATATATTCAAAGGGTAATGCTCTCTCCATACTCCTTTATTTCATCCTGTGCAGAGACGATGTATCTAGGAGAAGAGTTCCTCCAAGAGAGAGTATATATTTTATCTCCTAATGCATCAGGAATGAGGGAAGGATTGAATAATGTGTTACTCTGGTAAAAAATGGAGTGATGTTTTGCTAAATTGGAGAGAAAGCTCATTTCAGGCTCAGTGTGAGATCTCCAGCACTCTAGATCAATATTTTGAGGCAAGATACACACCCAATGATAAGCCAGAGGTCTTTGAGGCAAGATACACACTCAATTCTTCTTATAGGTTCCAGAAGAATTAAGATCTTAGAAATCAGGGGAGGAGTCAAAAAATAAACATTGTGTAGGTTCACTTCTGCTACATTTGAGGAGCTTGTATGTTATTGACACAGTCACATGCTGCATAGTATGTGGAAGTTATTGCTCCAAAAAGAAAAAAAGTGTCTAGGTAAGAGCCCCTTTATCTTCACCATGATGGGGAGGAAACAGGAAGTATAGTAGAAAGTTTAGTGAGAATAATAATGCTTTAAGAGTTAATGAAGTAGTACATAACAAAAAAGATCACAAATATTGTTAAAGAAGAGACAGAGACAGTAAGAGTATTTCATATCTTCCAAAAAAAGAAACAATGATATGTCAGAAATTCAAAGACAAAAAAAAAAGTTCCCTTTAACTGCAATCCAGTTAACATACAAAGAAAGTACAGCTCTCCAGTGATGAGTTCAGTGAGTTTTAAGGATTGTATATGCCCTTATAAACCATTATCCAAAGTAAGATGTAGAATATTTCCATCACTCCAAAAGAGTTCCCTCACAGATCTTTCCAGTAAACACTCCCCTTCCAATCCAAAGGAACAACTTACTGATTCTTATTACCAGTGGTTAGTTTTATATGTTCCTGGTACCATTTATATGTCTATGTATCTTTATCTTTATCTATCTATCTAATATATATTATTTGTGTTTGGTTTCTTTAGTCAATGACATTTATTCATGTTACTCAGTGTATTATTAATTTAGTGTTTTACTACTTAGTAATAATATATTGTTAGCATTATACCACACATCGTTTATTCATTTTCCCATATTGAACATTTGGGCTGTTTCTGATTTGGGAATATCATAAATTAGCTGAAATGACAGTTCTTATACAAGATGTTTTGTGGATTTCATTTATGCAAAAAATACTTAGGAAAGGTATTGCTAGATCATAGTATAGATGTATTTTAACTTTGTAAGAAACTCCCCCTTTATTTTTAAAAGAAGTTTCATGAACTCCTCATCAATTTACATATTTTATTTACAGAAGGAGCTCTATTGAGAGAAAAAGAAGTAGGCCATTTAGTTCCTGCCATAATAATAAAATTAGAAAGAGGATAGAGGAACTCTCTATCTAGTCCATTTCTGGGGACAACAAATGAGTGTCACTGGTCTGAAAAAGAGAAGTGAGCTCTATGGGATATTCTTCTATTAAAGGTGACTAAATATGAGGTGGACCAATGGGAAAAAAAGGGTGAAGGGCAAACGATAGGTACAAAATACAAACCAATGTATATAGACTGTCTATAGTTTTTGTCAGTCTAGTGAATTTTAGGTATCACCTAAACTGCACATGAGATTTATATTTCTTGTCTCTGGTGAAAGAAGATGGTTTTAGTAGCCTCTACATAGCATATGATCCTCAGTCATTCAAAAGAATTAATTGTTACTTGTGCTTTCAAATTTTCTGATTCCTATCATAAGTAGCCTAGATTCCATCTTTCACTGGCTTAGGAATTCAAAATCTTCCTAACCTCCAAAACAGAAAGAGAGGGTGTAGACTTTAAGAAGCAATAGTGGTTTGAAAAATAAAGTCCTCCTCACATGTACTTGACTGGGACTCTAATCTGGTAATTACTTCACTCCATTAAACAGAGCTTTGATATTTGAGGGGCCTATAGATAAATATACAGCTTTTGAATAACTCTCATACTGTAACCGTACTTACATTTTAATTTTTTTTCTCAATTCCAGTGCAGAGCTGAATTGTTTGCTCTGTGGAATAAAGCCACTACTGCTTTCTGTCTTTCTGATTACACAGAGATAGCTAACCAAAAGTTTCTGTTGGCTGGAATGTGAAAATTTTTGGTAGCCAATTAAAAAGCTCTTATTTTTAAAAATCTAAGCAATAATTGGTTTCTCCATACTAATTTGAGAATGCAATATGCTAAATTTTTAATTTGGGTTAGTTATTGATATAGTCAACTGCTGATTTTTTTTTGAGGGGATTATTTCTATTTAAACTAAAAAGATATGGACTATGTCATGCAAAGTCCTGTTATAGAAGTAACTTTAAAGCAATTTAAGGAAACATTTCTTAGGTATACCTGAATTAGGTATACTTAATACCACTACTTGGCTTTTGTCAAAACAATAAAATTCAATGAAGCATTGTTATTCACTTAAAAGGTAAAGACACTTAAACTAAAGTGATCATTTAATTTTTTTCATTTAATTTTTTTAAAAGATTTTATTTATTTATTCATGAGAGACACACATAGAGGGAGGCAGAGACACAAGCAGAGGGAGAAGCAGGTTCCATGTAGGGAACCTGATGTGGGACTGGATCCCTGGTTTCCAGGAACATACCCTGGGCTGAAGGCAGCACTAAACCGCTGAGCCATGTGGGCTGCCCTAAAGTGACCATTTAATAAGAAGGCATGCTGGCAGTTTAATCTTGTGTATATGAATGGAGCTAAGTGAAAACCAATGTACTATGCATAGAAGGCTATAGGAATGGTTGCTTTTATTTTACAGCCACAAATAATTTTAATCTTCCTGAATTGAATTGACTAAGGATCATAAATGACTTTCACATTGACAAACCTAATGTTATATCTTATCATCCAAATTATTTTTTAAAGACTTTTTAAAAAAGATTTTTATTTATTTATTCATGAGAGACAGAGAGAGAGAGAGAGATGGAGAGACATAGGCAGAAAGAGAGAAGCAGGCTCTATTCAGGGAGCCTAATGTGGGACTTGATCCCAGAACTCCAGGATCACACCCTGGGTCGAAGGCAGGCACTCAACCACTGAACCACCCAGGCATCCCTCATCCAAATTATTAATAGGCAAATTTGATTTATTTGAACATTTCTTCCTAAAATCACTTTCCTTTCCTTGGACTTTTTGACCTCACACTCTTATCCTTTCCATATTACTTCATTAGATTCTATGTCTTGGCCCAAGTTTCCTAGAAAACAGAATCTGAAGCAAAGATTCTGGACTAATGTTTTATTAGAGGATGCATTCCAAGAAAGCAAGAATAAATAAAATTGAAAATGAGACAAAGAAAAAGAAAAAAGCAAATACAAGATGAATTACTAAGCTGAACACAGTTCGTCAAGAACATTATAGTAGAATTTTATCTGGAGTTCAGTGTACCACCAAGGAAAATGAGCAGTTTAAATTGATAAATTTATCCTGTCTTTGATTGTTTGAAGTTTGTACTAAGGGAAATCACCGCCCCCTGGCTCTTATGGTATGTTTTATTCTCTGGGAAATTCTAGGAAAAGACAGAGGTTCTGTGGGTATAGTCAAGCCTTACATGGACTCAGCAGTTGCTGAGTTCCCAAACTTATCAAATACAATGGAAGTCATGCTGAAGCCAGCATTTGTTTCTAAGAAAGGATGGAGGACTATGAGTTAATGTTATAGTGGCAGTAGATAAGGTTTAGATTCTTAGCACCAGGAATATGGTGAGAAGCCAAGGCCAAGGAGATAGGCCAAGGCAATATGGATGAAAAAACAGATATATTTTTTACTGTTCTACTGTAATGTATTGGATTTCTACTTATCACTATTATTTGTTTTCTCCTAGTAGTAGTTGATCTAGGGACTTAAATATGTGTCCTTAATTTATTAGTCTACCCTAGTAATGGAGGCACATAGGGCTTGGCAAGATTTAAGGGTACAGAATTTTATTTGTATTCTGAGCTCTGGATGAATAAAAGACATCAACTGATAGCTACCAGAAGGCAGACTTGAAACCTACTTCTGCCTCAGACTTTGTCTGATATATAGAAGAAAGCATCTGTCACTGCAGGAAGGGAAAGGAAAGTTGCTTACTTCTGAGAAATGAACCTGCTTTGATAGGCAGGCTCTCTACCCCCAAGAAAAAGTGTAGGAAATTTTCCCTTTTCTGGTTTTAGATTTGACTGCTAGTTACACTGGCATGGGCAAAATTTATTTTTAAAAAAGTATGTCATTGGAAGATGGGCAGGAAACCTCCTCATGATTAGGATCTTTCACTAATACAGAGGAGAGATATGTTACCATGGTGAGAGAGACAGGAGAACTGCCTGTGCTCTAGACTCTGTATTGAGTAGGAATGAGAGGTTTTCTGCTTAGGAAAGGGGGCAGAAAAACAGAAATTCTCCCATCCAGGCATCAGCCATTCAGGGACTGCTTAAAATCAAGTCTGGAACCGGCTAAGGAGGATAATAATAAGAACCCTCCTTTCCCATGAGCTGTGAGTGGAAAAACACCAGCTGACTTATGTTGAGAGAGACACGAGAATATGGAGAAACTATATGTCACAGGAATACAGGGTTTGTTGAAAGCTAAGGGTGGAGCAGGAAAATTCAATAAAAAAGTCACCAACATTTCAAGAACATTGAAAACAAGACAGCAACAGCCAACAACCAGAGGTATATTTTTTCTTTCTTTTTTTTTTTTTTTTTTTTACTTTAAACTATAAAAATTGGGATCCCTGGATGGCGCAGCGGTTTGGCGCCTGCCTTTGGCCCAGGGCGTGATCCTGGAGACCCGGGATCGAATCCCACATCGGGCTCCCAGTGCATGGAGCCTGCTTCTCCCTCTGCCTGTGTCTCTGCCTCTCTCTCTGTGACTATCATAAATAAATAAATACCTTAAAAAAAATAAAAAAAAATAAACTATAAAAATTAATTTTCTCGCAGTTCTAGAACCTGGGAGTCCAAGATCAAGGCGTTAGAAGGTTTGGTTTCTTCTGAGGTATTCTCTCCATGGCATGTAGATAGCTGCCTTCTCAGTATTTCCTCACATGATTATCCCTTGATCTGTTTGTGTCTGTGTCCTGATCTCCCCTTATAAGGGTTCTAGAATTGAATTAGGGTCTACACTTTTTTTTTTAAGATTTTTTTTTTTTTTTTTTTGAGAGAGAGAGAAGGGGGCAGAGCAGGAATCTCAAGCTGACTCTCTACTGAGCGCAGAAGCAGACATGGGGCTTGATCTCAGGACCCTGAGATCTCAATCTGAGCTGAACCAACTGAGCTACTCAGGCTCTCTAGAGCCCACACATTTGACATCATTTTATTTAAATTACCTTTCTAAAGGTATTACCTTCAAATACGGTTACATTCTGAGGTACCAGGGATTAGGAATTCAACATACGAATATTGATAGGACATAAATCAGCACCTAATAGAGGGAGCATTAGAAATGATACAATCAGGTTGTAAAATATGGTGAGTATGCTTTACTTTTTTTTTTTTTATATATAGTATCCTTGTCTAGCTGTGGTACAAAAGGAATGATGGCTTCATAATATGAGTTTGAGAGAATTTTCTCTTTTCAATTTTTTTTACAGAGTTTGAGAAAGATTAACATTAAATTTTTTTTTCCAAGATTTGTTAAAATTCAACAGTGAAACCTTCTGGCCCTGAATTTTTTTCCACTGGAAAGTTTTTGATTACTAGTTCAGTCTTAGTGTTTATTGTTAGTTTGTTGATATTTTCTGTTTCTTCATAATTTAGTCCTGGTAGGTTGTATGTTTCTAGGAATTTATCCATTCCTTCCTGATGTCCCAATTTTTGGAGTATTATAGCTCATAGTGGTTTTTAATGATCTATTATTATATATTTCTGTGGCAATTATTGTAATGTCTCCTCTTCCATTTTTAATTTTGAGACTTCTCTCTTGAAAACTCTACTTGAAGGTTTATCAATTTTAGCTCTCTAAAAGACCAACTCTTCGTTTCATTGATCTTTTCTCTTGTTTTTCTAGTCACTATTTTGTTTATTTCAGCTCTTATCTTTTTTATTCCTTTCCTTCTGTTAATTTTGGGTTAAATTTTATATTCTTCTTCTAGTTTCTCGGGGTATAAATTTAGACTGCTTATTTGAGATCGTTTTTTTTTTTAATGTATAAATTTATCACACAAATCTCCCTCTTAGAACTGCTTTTGCTGCATATTGTATGCATATTGTATGTTTTTGTTTGTTGTGCTTTTATTTTTATTTGTGAGATATTTATATCTTATGTAGTATGCTGTTTAATACTTATCTAGTATGTTGTTTAATTTTCACACATTTATGAATTTTACAGTTTCTAGGAATGTTACTGGTTTCTAGTTTTTATCATAGTGGTCAGGATAGATATTTGGCATGATTTTAACACTTTACATTTGCTAAAACTTGTTTTGTGACATAACATATGATCTCAGTCTGGAGAATGTTATGTGATTTAGAAATGTGTATTCTGCTGTTGTTGAATGAAATGTTCTGCATATGTCTGTTTGATCCATTTGGTCTAAGGTATAGATCAAGTTCAATGTTTCTCTTCTGATTTTCTGTCTGAATGATCTATTCACTGTTGTAAGTGGAGTACTGAAGTCCTTTCTATTATTGCACTATTGTCTAGTTCTCAAGATCTGTTAGAATTGGCTTAATATATTTAGGTTCTCTGATTTAGGTGAATATACATTTACAAGTCTTATATAATCTTGATGAATCAATACCTTTATCACTACATAGTTATCTTCTTTGTCTCATTACATTTTTTCACTGTAAGTATTTTGTGTGATATAAGTATAGTTACCTCTGCTCTCTTTTGGTTTTCAGTTGAATGGAATGTCTTTTCCCATTCCCTCATTGTGAACTTATGTGTGTCCTTAAACCTAGAGTGAGTCTATGGGATCTATATAGTTGAGCTTTTTTTCTTATCCATTTCCCATTCTATGTCTTTTAATTGGACACTTAATCCATTTAAATTTAAAGTGATTCCTGATAGGTAAGGACTGACTAATGTCATCCTGTTAATTGTTTTCTGGAGGTTTGTAATTCCTTTCCTACTTTCTTCCTCTTGCTGTCTTTGCTTGTGAATTAATTATTTTTTTGTAGTGGTTACTTTGATTCCCTCTTTCCTTGTGTGTGTCTACTATAGGTTTTTGCTTTGCGGTTACCATGAGGCTTACATGAAATATTATAGGCATAACAGTCTATTGTATTTTATTTTTTTTAACAGTCTATTTTAAACTGATAACAACTTAATTTGCTTGCATACAAATATTCTATTATTTTACTCCCACTACCTTTCGTTTTTGATGTCACAGTTAACATCATCTTATATTGTGTATTTCTTACAAATTACTGTAGCTATTGCTATTTTTATGCTTCAGTCCCTTAGCCTTTATATTAGTTAATAATTATGATCACCATATTGTAGTATCAGAGTATTCTGGATACACTTCTGGATTTTCTATATACACTTGCCTTTACCAGTGTGTTGTATATTTTCACATGTTTTCATGTCACTAAATGGTGGCTAAATACTATTCATTTTAGCTTGAAGAACTCCTTTCATCATTTCTTATATAGCAGGTGATGAACTCTCTCAGTCTTTGTTTGTCAGAGAAAGTATGTATGTCTCCTTCATTTCTGAAGGACAGCTTTGCTGGGTAAAGTATTCTTAGTTGGCATATTTTTTTCCTCTTTCAAAACTTTGAATATACTTCCTCCTTTATATTAGCCTATACATTTATGCTGAAAAATCTGTTAATAGCCTTGTGGGAATCCCTTATAAATGAAAAGCTTCTTTTCTCTTTCTGACCATGATTTCCTCTTTGTCTTTGATATTTGACAGCTTTTGAATCCTTGAGTTGACTTTGGGAACCTATGAGATTCACAAACTTAGATGTCCAAATCTCTACCCAGTTTTGGCAAATTCTCAGCCCTTACTTCACTAAATAAACTGTATAGTCCTTTCTCCTTCTCTTCTTACTAATGCATTAATTATTTTTCTTCATGATGCCCATAAGCCCCATTGATTTTCTTCATTCCTTTTAATTATTTTTGCTTCTCTGACTAGATAATTTCAAATAATATGTCTTTGAGTCATTGATGGTTTCTTTTGCTTGGTTCAATCTTCTGTTGAAGCTCTCTATTGAATTCTTCAGTTCAGTCATTGTATTTTTCAGCTACAAGATTTGTTTGGTTTCTCTTTATATTTTTCTTTGTCAGGTAATTCATGTATCTCTATTTCTTGAGGTCAGTTACTGGAAATTTACTGTGTTCCTTTGGTGATGTCATGCTTCCTTGATTCTCCATGATCCCTATAGTATTTTGAAAGTGTCTTCACATTTGAAGAAGCAGTCACCTTTTCCAGAGTTTATAGACTGACTTTGGTAGGTGAAGTCCTTCATTTATAGGTGGAGGTACACTGGAGAGTGCTGTCCCCCCAGGTGTAGTGATTGATGCTGGGTGACAAGTGTGGAGGTGTGTAGCTGATCCAGGTAGGCATTATGTCTCATTGGATCAGGCCACTGGAGTCCACAACGTCTACAACTGAGTGATTCCTCATGAGTGCACAGTGGCTGCATGTCCTTTGGGAATTCTAAGTGGTGATTCCAAGTCCAGCAGCTAGGGATCAAGGCAGGCAGTGTTGGTGGCCAGAGTCACACAACTGCTGGAGCCATCTGCATGTGCCTCTGTACTGGCAGAGACTGGTTGTATACACACATAGTGGCAAGGGTCATGTCCAGCAGCAAAGACCAAGGTCAACTTCAGCAGTTGAGAGGGCCTTGGCTGTAGGGATTCATTCTTCTGCCCTCAGGGTCTTGCCATGGTTATACATACATCAGTGGAGCCTGATGACAGGAGAGAGGGCCAGACCCAGGTTCACAAGCAGCTGTAGGGATCTTGACTGTCAGTGTGCATTTCTGTGACTGCAGTGTCTCATCACAGGTGCTCATGGGAGTCAGGCCATTGAGACAAAGGTACACAGCTGGAGGGGCTAATCCTGAAAGCTAGCACAGTGGTGGGAGTCAGCCACTGGGGTCTAGGCTAACAACTTGCACATATATAGTTGCAGAGACAGGGGCTGCCTGCCAGGATGGATCCTAGACTAGAGAGGGGAACAGAGCAGGATGTAACTCAGGCAGCTGATGTCTGCAAAAACAAAACTCTGTGGGCCAAAAATTTCACTGATGAAATGTGAATGGGGTCTATGACAACTGTGCTGGACTTCCAGTGGTAGAAGCTGTTGGGGTCCTCTGTGGGTTCCACCGTAAGTGGAACTGACAGTCACTCCTTAATATTGATATTAATTAATATTGATGTCTTCTGTCCCATTTTTCTGGTTCCCAGTCTTCTCTAGACATCTCAGTTTGGCCTCTTTGAGTGCAGTGAAGCCAAAGTGGGTCCTTTATTCAGTGCCCCAAAAGGCTGGGGAAGCTGGTCATTAACCCCATTCTCCCTTTCCTGAGAAAAGGAATTCTGTCAAGCTGGGATTTGCTTTTTGGCAGTGCTGGCCTGGGGACAGGATGATTCAGGCTAAATAAAACTGCTTTCCTTTTTTTTTTTTTTTTTTTTTTACGAGGTTATCCTCAGTTATTTTTATTCTACTGAGTTGCTGAAGCTTCTTAAATAGAATCCTGAGCTCTCCTGGAGCTAATTTTGTTTATGGATGGCTAAGTGTTGTTGTTGTTGTTGTTTTTTTGTTTTTGTTTTTTTTTTTTATTGCAGGACAAAAGCTGGGGTCTCCTCTCCCACCATGTTGGTGACATCTCTAACCTGGAGTGATTTGAATATTTTAATACTGAAGGAAACCATGACAACAAATACCCAAATCCAGCTCAACATAATTCCCCAATACTGAGATTCTTTTTTTTTTTATTTTTCAATACTGAGATTCTGACAGAAAAAGAAGTATACCTGCATCCAGTTAAAAAAAAAAGAAAAGAAAAGAAAAAAAGAAGAAAAAAAAAGAAGAAGAAGAAAAAAGATTTGCCTCAATAGCATTTTTTTTTACATACAACCTCCAGAATTCAAACAATAACTATAAAACACATAAAAAGCAAGGGGGGAAAAAGTTCATTGTTAAAGGATGAAGAAGTCAATAGAAGTAGATACAAACATGGTCTGGTTGTTGAAATTAACAAACCAAATTACTGAAATAATTATACATAATATATAAAAGAATCTGATGAAAGATGTGAACATGTTAATCGGGGGGATTTGTGTCTACAAAGTTTTATCCTCTACCACTGGCCCTTCCTCCATTTGTCTTTTTAAACATTCCAATACCCTGATCACGTTAGCCTTCCTCAGAATTTTGTACATTAAAGCTTCCTTTATCCATGGCTCCTTGATAACACCCTAGAAAACTTTAACTTATTTTGTCAGGTTTTATTCTGTTGAGAATATGAGAGTGAAAGTCTTTTGCATCATGTTTATCATAACCAAACTTTAAGTCTTAGACGAGTTGAACCTAGAGCAATGCATATGAGGAATTTGCTATTTTCTCCTTCTCAGTCATGTTTGGAAGCTACTTCTGCATTATCTGGTTGGGTAATCTTATACAGTTATGGGACTTTTAATCTCATCTATATGTTTATGATTTCCAAATTCTCATCTCTAGACCTGGCTTTGCTTGTGTACTCAAGCCTTAAATATCTAATTGCTTACTCAGAACCCCCACTTAATCAGAGAGACCTCAATATTATCAAATCAAAAGTAGATTTTATTTTACTTAAATAGCTCCTTAACCTGCTATTTCCTCAAATTCTTTTACATCAGTAAATAGTACCACTTTCTGTCTAGCCATAAAAGTAAAAGCTACAGGATTCATCCCTAACTCTTACCATTATATCATTCTTATTTCATCCATCAGAGTATCTTGTACATATCAACTTGAGCCAAATTGCAATTCATTTCTGTTTTCACTATCATTTTCACCTGGATAGAAAAAATAATAAAACTTATCTCCTTATTTCTATTTGTGTCTCATTCATCCATTTTCCAAATATCTGCGAGAATGATTCATGAAATATATTAGTGGAAGCATAATGCTCTCTTGTTTAAAATCCTCCCTTTGCTCCCATCCAAAAATTGCAAAAAAAAATCCAAATTCAGTAGCCAGGTTTCACACCACCTATGATCTGGGGAACACCCAGGGCTCTACCTTATGTATTTACTTGTTCCTGTTGATCCAGCTACACATGTCTCTGTGTTTCTTGAAATTACCAAGGCATATCCAGGTTAGAGACTATTAAATATCTCTTTATTTTCTCCACAGACTGTTCTCTGTTTTTTGTTTTTGTTTGTCTATTTTTGAGGCTGACTCCTAGTCTTTGGTTAAATTTAGTAAAAGGTCTTTATTAACCACCAAAATAAAGCTATTCTTTAATCACTGCCTATTTTACATTACTAACTGCATCAATATAATTTTTCCTTTAACAATAGCACTTCACTCTATTTTACATGTTTTTAATTATTTATCTAATTGTTTACTGTGGACTATTCTGCTATTGTAGGTAAAAAAATAATAAATATTAAGACTTTGCATGGCAGTTTTAATCTATATCTCTAGGAGTAAGAATAGTCTCTGATACACAGTACTACTCAATAAATGTTTAGTCATTCAATTTCAAATCTTTGAGAACCAATAATTGAATCTTTGACATAATTGCCATTTCATAAAATTGTTCCTATGTTGCTTTATTTGATTTTTAAATATTCCTCCAAAGCATCTTTGGTTTTTAAAAATAGTACAAATTTTGAAGTCTTCAGAGAAGACTCTAAGGACAATTTATTCTCCCAGGTTGACAATTACTGCCTTCAACATATAAACTGTACATCTGTGGGATGAGCAGAATGACAAAAAATAAAATATAAACCATTAGTATTTTAAGGACTTATTTATTAAGCATTGTAGAGCATTTATTGACATCAGTAAAAATATTTTGCTATAGTTAACTGAGCTCACATCAAAGTGACTAATTCAGTATATTTTTATCCTAACAATTTCAAGTTGAATACCAAGAAATAAGCCAACATTACTGGCTTATGTTAAATCGTACTAACAACATTTCTCCATAAAGACTGGGAAGTAATTTCATGTATTTACAATATTAAATCAAATTAATTTCCCTTAATAAAATAGATTCTTCAATTTAGACAACTCTGTTCTTATTTCAGCTCAAGGACACATAATTATGGCATTATAACTGTTATATTAGGATTCTTAATTTATTACTAGAACTTAAATACTTGTTTAAATATGTACTTACTTATATGTGTTAAGGAATTAATGAGAGTACAGTTACTTATTCTGACTATTTCAGAATAATTAATAATTAATAATGATTAATATTAATAATTAATAATAAGAAGAATATTGCTTATTCTGATTATTTCAGATAAATCCTCAAGCATCCAAATCAACAAAAGTAATATTTTTAGGCTATTGATTTCATGCTGAGTTGTGAACACTTCAAGTTAAGCAAGGCAGACTTCAACTTGTCATAAAATTTTACTTTTTAAAAAGAGAAGGAACTATATTAAAATAAAGGAACATATCTTTGATCTCTGGGATCCTCAGAAGACACATCCTAATCTTGCATATTGTTAATGTTTAAATGTCATTAATACTGCTATAGTATCACTTACAATTTTTCTTTGTCCTATGATTCATTTAAAATCTTGAAAAATATTTGAATACATGTAAAATATACTTAATCTAATCTATTTACATTATCAAGAGACTATTTCAACTATATAGACAATTCTAGTTCAGAATTCACTAAGCATGTAATTGTAGATTTGAAATACAACTAAGTCTAAAAAGTTATATTTTTTTGTTCCAAAAAATTCTCAAAATGTAAATAAACAGGATGTCCTGTTTTCTGGGTATAACTAGTAGCTTGTTATGCTATCTGCTATTATTGTAAATATCAAACAATTGTCAAAGAATGAAATAGGTAATATAAGAATTGTGATAGTGCTGTTTGGCTGAAATTTTAGGTGTTCCCTTCAAATCTTGATCGTTTTCTATAGTTATTACACCCTCTTAACATTATTTATTACAGTATTTAATTCATTGTTATCCTATTTAATGCCAACACCATTCTTTTTAGCTATGAAGAACATGGCTAATTCAGGCTTTATTTAGTTCAAGAAATGAGCAATTTTAAAATTATAAACAGCTATAGTTCTGGAAAAGGAAAAATTTTTTGAAAAAGACTCCTAAAAAGCAAATATATTCATTTGATTTTCTTTTTTTTAGGTGAAGAGGTCCTCCCCAGTAGGCCTTAGAGTCTTAGAAAAATAGTAATACCTATCGTGTTTTTCAAATCTCCCCATAGCAGTACTGTGGTAAATGTGGAAGAAAACAGATACTTTGCTAATAATTTTTCTATTTTGAAATGTGTAGGAAAAGTGTTATATGTAGTAACTTTAAGCTATTCTTTACAGTAGCTTATGGAGTGCTGGGCCCTAAATCATTTTACACCCCAGAATCCTATTGTTTGGCATATAATAGAACTCTAAGTCTTTTCTCTGTTTTGCTACATGAGAAATTGCTCAGGTATGATCATAGGCATAGTTTTTTCTCCTTTCATACAGAAACACACTTGATTTAGTTATTAATGTATATGAATGTGCTTTTCCATTTTAATGGAGTATCCTACCTAGTGAGGAAAAGTTTATACAGTGGATAAATTTGTTGTGTTTTAATGGAAAAATTTGGAAGAGATAGTAAGCAAAAGGATAAGTATCTTAGGGAAGCAAAATGAGATAGGGAACAGTTGGATTTATTTCCCATTTTAAGTTTAACGGTCTTTCAAGAATGAGTTTTAAATATTATATCAAAATAATTTTTAATAAAAGGTTATAAGAGAATTGTAGAATTGTTACAGTGATACTGATACTGATAATTTCAATAGTTATTTCCAAAGTTTCTTTTTATTAAGTAAACTTCATGGTCAGTTGCAAAGATTTTATGCTTTTGACAAATTGGTTCTGTTTAAAAACCCGGCAAGGCTTAAAGTGGTATTAACATACCACTGTGACTGAAGTGATTTGAGTTCATTTAACATAAATTAAATTGTCCTTGTCAAGGAAATTATAAGTCCAAGATATGAAACTGATGCATATAAAAAGGTTTCAGTGCAGTGTAAACAGCAGCCACTCTGAGCACTCCCATCTGTAGGACTGAGGAATGTTGATCATAGAAAAGATTCTCTATCATTTTGAAACAGTTCTGTTTCTAGAAATTGCACTGCTTCCTTATGTTCTAGTCTTCATACATAATTTTAGCATAACATTCACACTCTTCTCTTAATGCACATAGCTGACTTCCAAATCTTCTTTGGGACAGAACCAAATCGATACCCCTCTTCTAAGACCCCACACCTGGCTATGTATTCTCAGTTTTATTTTATTTTGTGTTTTCAAGCCCACTAGTCCCATTTTTCTCAGGTAAATTTATTCCTTACATCCTTATTCTGTCCCTACTCCCACCTTAGGCTCTGAGGTGTTCTTATTAATGTCATGTTACACTTATTACTGATCTACCTTTTGAGTTAAGCCCCAAAATTTTTCTTCCACTAAGCAAAGGTGATACGGTACTTTATTTGGTGAAAAAATAAATGAGGCTATTGATTACTCATTTATCCTAATAATCATATAAATCTATACAAAATTAATCTTTCACTAAATTAATATATGCTTGTAACTTACTTGTATATACAGATAAAATTTATTTATGCTTCACTAAATTGTACTTTAAATGTATAAAGAGGTATAAGTTATATAAATACGAACAACTTATAAACATAGAGCAGAACTTTTAAGATGGTGGAGAAAGGGAAAACTGAAATATCTGTAAGGACTATCTATTAGAATTACTTCTAAATATTTACAAGTGGGAAATTTCCAGTAAAATTTTTGTGTATCTGTTTCCTTTAAATTCAAAAGTGCTGATCATGTTTTTATGTATGTATGTGTATATATGTGGTTTTGTCTCTAATATTCAAAGGATATTTTAAATATATTACATTCATTTCAGTTACATTTTTCGGAGATCATTTAAGTTTGTCAGCCTTGATTTAAACAATAGTGGAAATGTTTCTGCATAGATTTGTTAGGAAAAGTATTCTATAGAATATATTGAAGATGTCTCAATACATAAATATCAGATAAGAAAAAGTGAATGGATTTTCAGCACTCTTCCCATGATTTATTTTACCTATAAGTTTCCCTAGTTTTCTACAGGAACTGAAATTAATTCTCTTATTATGAGGGCATGTTTGAGTTTACTTAATAGGAAATTAATAATTTCCACAGCTATATTCAACCGTTCAAGTGAGTATAAATAATTTGTAGTTCAGTAATTCTCTTTCATTATAAAATTTCCAATACAATATCAGAATGTCTAGTAGTTTTAGAGTGAGAATACCTGCTAATTTTTTAGAAGGGGATTTTATTATGCATAACTTCGTTAAGGGGAATAACCTCTTTTCCTCTAATGTGGCCTCAATCTGTAGAATTTAATATATGCCTCAGGCTTTTCCAATTAAAATTCTTAATCTTTTGACCATATTGACCATTTTAAGTGCATCTGAACTGAGTTAGGCAAATGTTCTTTATCCTAATCCTTTTTATCTAGTGGTGCCAGGAGTGGTGCTTTCGCTCTTTTGTTAGATTGTTAGCTATAATGATGATACTAGCTGAGAGATTCTGGTTACCATTTTCTTGAAAATAAAAACCTACTTCGGAGGAGGGGCAAGATGTGGAAGAGTAGGGCCTCCAAATCACCTGTCCCCACCAAATTACCTAGAAAACCTTCAAATTATCCCGAAAATCTATGAATTCGGCCTGAGATTTAAAGAGAGACCAGCTGGAATGCTACAGTGAGAAGAGTTCGCGCTTCTATCAAGGTAGGAAGACGGGGAAAAAGAAATAAAGGAACAAAGGCCTCCAAGGGGGAGGGGCCCGCGAGGAGCCGGGCTGAGGCCGGGGGAGTGTCCCCAGGACAGGAGAGCCCCGTCCCGGAGACGCAGGAGCTGCACCGACCTTCCCGGGCGGAAAGGGGCTCCAGGGAGGTGGAGCAGGACCCAGGAGGGCGGGGATGCCCACGGGCTCCCGGGGACACTAACAGACACCTGCGCCCCGGGGGAGTGCGCCGAGCTCCCTAAGGGCTGCAGCGCGCACGGCGGGACCCGGCGGGACCCGGAGCAGCTCGGAGGGGCTCGGGCGGCGGCTCCGCGGAGGGGGCTGCGCAGCCCCCCGAGCGCGAATCCACCAGCGCAGGCCCCGGAGCACAGGGCACGGGGGACACAGCCCAGGATCCGGCCTCCCCCGGGACAGGCAGAGGCCGGGAGGGCCCAGGACAGCGAGGACGCTCCTGCCCCAGCTGAGCAGATCAGCGGCCCCGCCCCGGAGCCTCCAGGCCCTGCAGACGGAGTTCCTGCCGGAGCTGAATCCAGGGCTCCAGAGCTGGCCCCACCATTGGGGTTGTTCCTCCTGCGGCCTCACGGGGTGAACAACCCCCACTGAGCCCTGCACCAGGCAGGGGCACAGCAGCTCCCCCAACTGCTAACACCTGAAAATCAGCACAACAGGCCCCTCCCCCAGAAGACCAGCTAGACGGACGAGTGCCAGGGGAAGTCAAGGGACTTAAAGTACACAGAATCAGAAGATACTCCCCCGTGGTTTTTTTTTTTTTTTTCTTTTTGATTTCTGTTTCCTTCCCCCCACCCTTTTTTTTTCCTTTCTTTCTTTTTCTTTTTTTTTTTATTTTTATTTTTTTTATTTATGATAGGCACACACAGAGAGAGAGAGAGAGAGAGAGGCAGAGACACAGGCAGAGGGAGAAGCAGGCTCCATGCACCGGGAGCCCGATGTGGGACTTGGTCCCAGGTCTCCAGGATCACGCCCTGGGCCAAAGGCAGGCGCTAAACCACTGCACCACCCAGGGATCCCCCGTTTCTTTCTTTTTCTTTCTCTTTTTCTTCACTTTTTTTTCTTTTTTCCTTCCTTTTTTCTTTTTCTCTTTTCTTTCCTTCTTTCTCTCCTCTCTTTTTTTCCTTTTCCCAATACAACTTGCTTTTGGCCACTCTGCACTGAGCAAAATGACTAGAAGAAAAACCTCACCTCAAAAAAAAGAATCAGAAACAGTCCTCTCTCCCACAGAGTTACAAAATCTGGATTACAATTCAATGTCAGGAAACCAATTCAGAAGCACTATTATACAGCTACTGGTGGCTCTAGAAAAAAGCATAAAGGACTCAAGAGACTACATGACTGCAGAATTTACAGCTAATCAGGCAGAAATTAAAAATCAATTGAATGAGATGCTATGCAAACTAGAAGTCCTAATGACGAGGGTTAACAAGATGGAAGAACGAGTGAGTGACATAGAAGACAAGTTGATGGCAAAGAGGGAAACTGAGGAAAAAAGAGACAGACAATTAAAAGACCATGAGGTTAGATTAAGGGAAATAAACGACAGCCTGAGGAAGAAAAACCTACGTTTACTGGGATTCCCGAAGGCGCCGAAAGGGACAGAGGGCCAGAATATGTATTTGAACAAATCAAGGCTGAAAAGTTTCCTAATATGGGAAGGGAAACAGGCATTCAGATCCAGGAAGTAGAGAGTTCCCCCCCTAAAATCAATAAAACCATTCAACACCTCGACATTTAATAGTTAAGCTTGCAAATTCCAAAGACAAAGAGAATATCCTTAAAGCAGCAAAAGACAAGAAATCCCTGACTTTTATGGGGAGGAGTATTAGGGTAACAGCAGACCTCTCCACAGAGACCTGGCAGGCCAGAAAGGGCTGGCAGGATATATTCAGGGTCCTAAATGAGAAGAACATGCAACCAAGAATACTTTACCCAGCAAGGCTCTCATTCAAAATGGAAGGAGAGATAAAGAGCTTCCAAGACAGGCAGGAACTGAAAGAATATGTGACCTCCAAACCAGCTCTGCAAGAAATTTTAAGGGGGACTCTTAAAATTCCCCTTTAAGAAGAAGTTCAGTGGAACAATCCACAAAAACAAGGACTGAATAGATATCATGATGACACTAAACTCATATCTCTCAATAGTAACTCTGAACATGAACGGGCTTAATGACCCCATCAAAAGGCGCAGGGATGGCGCATCAATAGCCCCATCTATTTGCTGTCTACAAGAGACTCATTTTAGACAGAAGGACACCTACAGCCTGAAAATAAAAGGTTGGAGAACCATTTACCATTCGAATGGTCCTCAAAAGAAAGCAGGGGTAGCCATCCTTAATCAGATAAACTAAAATTTACCCCGAAGACCATAGTGAGAGATGAAGAGGGACACTATATCATACTTAAAGGATCTATCCAACAAGAGGACTTAACAATCCTCAATATATATACCCCGAATGTGGGAGCTGCCAAATATATAAATCAATTAATAACCAAAGTGAAGAAATACTTAGATAATAATACACTTATACTTGGTGACTTCAATCTAGCTCTTTCTACCCTCGATAGGTCTTCTAAGCACAACATCTCCAAAGAAACGAGAGCTTTAAATGATGCACTGGACCAGATGGATTTCACAGATATCTATAGAACTTTACATCCAAACTCAACTGAATACACATTCTTCTCAAGTGCACATGGAACTATCTCCAGAATAGACCACATATTGGGTCACAAATCGGGTCTGAACCGATACCAAAAGATTGGGATCGTCCCGTGCATATTCTCAGACCATAATGCCTTGAAATTAGAACTAAATCACAACAAGAAGTTTGGAAGGACCTCAAACACGTGGAGGTTAAGGACCATCCTGCTAAAAGATAAAAGGGTCAACCAGGAAATTAAGGAAGAATTAAAAAGATTCATGGAAACTAATGAGAATGAAGATACAACTATCCAAAATCTTTGGGATACAGCAAAAGCAGTCCTGAGGGGGAACTACATCGCAATACAAGCATCCATTCAAAAACTGGAAAGAAGTCAAATACAAAAGCTAACCTTACACATAAAGGAGCTAGAGAAAAAACAGCAAATAGATCCTACACCCAAGAGAAGAAGGGAGTTAATAAAGATTCGAGCAGAACTCAATGAAATCGAGACCAGAAGAACTGTGGAACAGATCAACAGAACCAGGAGTTGGTTCTTTGAAAGAATTAATAAGATAGATAAACCATTAGCCAGCCTTATTAAAAAGAAGAGAAGGAAGACTCAAATTAATAAAATCATGAGTGAGAAAGGGGAGATCACTACCAACACCAAGGAAACACAAACGATTTTAAAAACATATTATGAACAGCTATACGCCAATAAATTAGGCAATCTAGGAGAAATGGACGCATTCCTGGAAAGCCACAAACTACCAAAACTGGAACAGGAAGAAATAGAAAACCTTAACAGGCCAATAAGCAGGGAGGAAATTGAAGCAGTCATCAAAAACCTCCCAAGACACAAGAGTCCAGGGCCAGATGGCTTCCCAGGGGAATTTTATCAAACGTTTAAAGAAGAAACCATACCTATTCTCCTAAAGCTGTTTGGAAAGATAGAAAGAGATGGAGTACTTCCAAATTCGTTCTATGAGGCCAGCATCACCTTAATTCCAAAACCAGACAAAGACCCCACCAAAAAGGAGAATTACAGACCAATATCCCTGATGAACATGGATGCAAAAATTCTCAACAAGATACTGGCCAATAGGATCCAACAGTACATTAAGAAAATTATTCACCATGACCAAGTAGGATTTATCCCTGGGACACAAGGCTGGTTCAACACCCGTAAAACAATCAATGTGATTCATCATATCAGCAAGAGAAAAACCAAGAACCATATGATCCTCTCATTAGATGCAGAGAAAGCATTTGACAAAATACAGCACCCATTCCTGATCAAAACTCTTCAGAGTGTAGGGATAGAGGGAACATTCCTCGACATCTTAAAAGCCATCTATGAAAAGCCCACAGCAAATATCATTCTCAATGGGGAAGCACTGGGAGCCTTTCCCCTAAGATCAGGAACAAGAAAGGGATGTCCACTCTCACCACTGCTGTTCAACATAGTACTGGAAGTCCTAGCCTCAGCAATCAGACAACAAAAAGACATTAAAGGCATTCACATTGGCAAAGAAGAAGTCAAACTCTCCCTCTTCGCCGATGACATGATACTCTACATAGAAAACCCAAAAGCTTACAGCCCAAGATTGCTAGAACTCATACAGCAATTTGGTAGCATGGCAGGATACAAAATCAATGCCCAGAAGTCAGTGGCATTTCTATACACTAACAATGAGACTGAAGAAAGAGAAATTAAGGAGTCAATCCCTTTTACAATTGCACCCAAAGGCATAAGATACCTAGGAATAAACCTAACCAAAGATGTAAAGGATCTATACCCTCAAAACTATAGAACACTTCTGAAAGAAATTGAGGAATACACAAAGAGATGGAAAAATATTCCATGCTCATGGATTGGCAGAATTAATATTGTGAAAATGTCAATGTTACCCAGGGCAATATACACGTTTAATGCAATCCCTATCAAAATACCATGGACTTTCTTCAGAGAGTTAGAACAAATTATTTTAAGATTTGTGTGGAATCAGAAAAGACCCCGAATAGCCAGGGGATTTTTAAAAAAGAAAACCATATCTGGACATCACAATGCCAGATTTCAGGTTGTACTACAAAGCTGTGGTCATCAAGACAGTGTGGTACTGGCACAAAAACAGACACATAGATCAGTGGAACAGAATAGAGAATCCAGAAGTGGACCCTCAACTTTATGGTCAACTAATATTCGATAAAGGAGGAAAGGCTATCCATTGGAAGAAAGACAGTCTCTTCAATAAATGGTGCTGGGAAAATTGGACATCCACATGCAGAAGAATGAAACTAGACCACTCTCTTTCACCATACACAAAGATAAACTCAAAATGGATGAAAGATCTAAATGTGAGACAAGATTCCATCAAAATCCTAGAGAAGAACACAGGCAACCCTTTTTGAACTCGGCCATAGTAACTTCTTGCAAGATACATCCACGAAGGCAAAAGAAACAAAAGCAAAAATGAACTATTGGGACTTCATCAAGATAAGAAGGTTTTGCACAGCAAAGGATACAGTCAACAGAACTAAAAGACAACTTACAGAATGGGAGAAGATATTTGCAAATGACCTATCAGATAAAGGGCTAGTTTCCAAGTTCTATAGAGAACTTATTAAACTCAACACCAAAGAAACAAACAATCCAATCATGAAATGGGCAAAAGACATGAACAGAAATCTCACAGAGGAAGACATAGACATGGCCAGCATGCATATGAGAAAATGCTCTGCATCACTTGCCATCAGGGAAATACAAATCAAAACCACAATGAGATACCACCTCCCACCAGTGAGAATGGGGAAAATTAACAAGGCAGGGATCCACAAATGTTGGAGAAGATGCGGAGAAAAGGGAACCCTCTTACACTGTTGGTGAGAATGTGAACTGGTGCAGCCACTCTGGAAAACTGTGTGGAGGTTCCTCAAACAGTTAAAAATATACCTGCCCTTCGACCCAGCAATTGCACTGTTGGGGATTTACCCAAGATACAAATGCAATGAAACGCCGGGACACCTGCACCCCGATGTTTATAGCAGCAATGGCCACGATAGCCAAACTGTGGAAGGAGCCTCAGTGTCCAACGAAAGATGAATGGATAAAGAAGATGTGGTTTATGTATACAATGGAATATTACTCAGCTATTAGAAATGAAAAATACCCACCATTTGCTTCAACGTGGATGGAACTGGAGGGTATTATGCTGAGTGAAGTAAGTCAGTCGGAGAAGGACAAACATTATATGTTCTCATTCATTTGGGGAATATAAATAGTAGTGAAAGGGAATATAAGGGAAGGGAGAAGAAATGTGTGGGAAATATCAGAAAGGGAGACAGAACGTAAAGACTGCTAACTCTGGGAAATGAACTAGGGGTGGTAGAAGGGGAGGAGGGCGGGGGGTGGGAGTGAATGGGTGACGGGCACTGGGGGTTATTCTGTATGTTGGTAAATTGAACACCAATAAGAATAAAAAAAAAAAAAAACTACTTCTATGCTGCTGGTTCCCCTGGAGTCTGATTCATCAAAAATCTGGTTCTCTTTGTATATGGGCTGTATTAGTTTCTTAGTGCTGCCATAACAAATTGGCATAAACTGGGTGGCTTAAAAGAGATATTTATTGTTTCACAGTATGGAGGCTAGAAGTCTGAAATCAATGTGTCAGAAGGGTTGGTTCCATCCAGGTTCTTTAAGGGAGAATTTATTCCAGACCTCTCTCCTAGCTTCTGTATGGCTGGCAATCCTTGGCATTCTTTGTCTTACACAACATCACATCAATCTATGCTTCCATCTGTCCATGGCATTTTCCCTGTGTGTGTCTCTGTGTCTTTCTCTTATAAAAACATCAGTCATATTGAAATTAGGGCCCATTTTAATCCAGTATAATCTCATTTTAACCCGTGACATCTGTAAAGTCTATTTCCAAATAAGTTCATATTTATAGGTTCCTGGTAGACATGAATTTTTGAGGGAAACTATTCAACCCAGGCCAGAGGCCATTACATTTCATTCCACCACTTTTCACATGTAATTTATTTTTACTTTCTAAAATTTAAACAGAGGGTATATTAACCTACATTCACAAACTGTCTCTCGTATTTTAAGAAATAGCTATATTGCACATTATCTCTAATATCTCTCTATATATTGCCTATAAATTTAATATCACCTTAGGTTGTTCTTTGAAATTCCCTGGCTTGTATATACTAATGGTTCATATTTATAAAAAATCATTAAAACATTATTATGTACCTCACAGATTATATAAATGTACAAAATATTACTTTCATGATTCATATTAGATTCCATTGAATCCATGAGTTACAAGAACTTATTGCAAGTGAAATTCTTTCAGTGATATACCTGACTCGTTATTCTTTAAGTGATCTTCCAGCTCATGCTGGGATACAATAACAAAAAGAAACAAAATTCATGCTATTACTATAAAATCATATGTTTATCATGCAGTTAGAGAACTTCATTTTTCATTAATATCACTCTTTTTTTTTTGTATTTATCTAAGATCCCCAAACTAAATTATTATGAATGTTTGAAAAAAGTTGTAGTTAGCCTCATTTTCCCAAAGTGCTTATATCTTAATTAGTTGCTCCTGAGGCTATTTCCATTTTTATCTTGAATTTGAATGAAGAAAAATAAGTTATAATTGTAAGTTTGAAAATCTTTAGTTTTAAAATCTGTATTTTGATTCATGATAAACATGAATCAAGGTATGGAATTATTAATAATCACTAAAACTGGAAATGAGATAAATACTTCTACTTTCCTTTCCTACCTCATATAACATCAATATATTAATAAAATATCAAAAATATAGTCAAAATCAGCTATATTCAAGAGCATTAATTGATTAATGATAAGTGGGAGCTTAATTATTGATGGAATGTATTTATTTTACTTAATATCTATCATATAATAGTTTTTTTTTTTAAAGTTCTATTTATTTGGGAGAGAAAGAGGGAGGGAGTAGAGGGAGGGACAGAGGAGAGGGAAAACCAGACTCTCGGCTGAGTGTGGAGCTGGATGTGGGGCTTGATCTCAGGATTCTGAGATCATGACCTAAGCCCAAATTAAGAGCGGGACACATAGCTGACAGAGCCATCCAGCCACCCCTGTCATATAATAAAATTTTAATTTTATCATATAATATAGTTTTCATTTTAATCATGCTTAGAAAATCAATAGTTCAGAAATTTGTTTCTGTGTTGTCATAAAAAATATGTTCATTAGAAGGAAGCAAGCAGCAGTCTTTGTTTCCTCAACAAGATTAGACATGTAACAGCAATTATAGCATCAGAATATGAAGAATTTGTTTATTAAAAATAAAAACAAACCATTGTGGTACACTCAAATAATATATACTTTTACTAGAGGAAATATAAAAAATATGTTTCATTATGTCTGTAAAGTGCAGGATTATGAAAATAAATGACTTTTGGGAGAAGAGGGGATCTTTGTCATAGAAAGACACTGAAAATGATGGTATCAAGGGCTGGACACCTACATTAGAACAATAGCAATTAGACATGATTTCATCATTCCTAGGGACTAAAATTTATCTGTTTACATTTAATTTTTTTCTCTTTCTTTTTAAAGATTTTATTCATTTATTTGAGAGAGAGAGAGAGAGAGAAGAGGGGAGGACCAGAGGAAGAAGGAGAAATAGGCACCCCACCAAGCAGGGAGCCCTACACGGGGCGGGGTAGGGGATTCAATCCCCAGCATCTGGAGATCATGACCTGAACTGAAGGCAGACACTTAAACAACTGAGCCACCCAGGGGGCCATAAAATTTTCTCTTTCGGTAAATTCCCCATCATGCTATCATCATATTGTCATCATCTGTCACTCCTGAAATACTTTTTGCCTGTGCTCTGCATGGTACATACAAACTGTCAATTCAGGGTCTTTGGCACTTAAGAATAGATATAATGAACAGTAAGTTTCTTGTGTCAAAGGAGAAAAATCGCTTCCACCTGGGCCAAATGGATATATAATTAATGCACTCTACACCTACTATGAAATGAATTATTTCTTTCAGTTGGGTAATAAGTAGATTTGTATTTTCTTAGGGAAAAGTTAACTTCTATGAGAACTGAAAACTACAGCCCAAAGTTTCTGTTTCTATTTGAATTTACAAAATTCTATTTACCAACACTAGAAGTTTTAATGTTTTAGTACATTGATAACAAATGGAGAATTTTCAGAGTGAAATATACCATTTTAGACATTCTAAGTGGAGTAAAAATTTTTTTCAAAGAAAATAAATAGCTATTTATCCTAATCATATATATCATTGTTAATTCACCTCTAAGGTTTGCTTCTAGCTATATTATGCTTTTGAGCAACAA
This sequence comes from Canis aureus, assembly GCF_053574225.1. NCBI lineage: Eukaryota > Metazoa > Chordata > Mammalia > Carnivora > Canidae > Canis > Canis aureus. Next base: position 22,974,211 of record NC_135634.1, read on the forward strand.
ACTTTTTTTCAGACATGACTTATTAATCATTTAATTAGTTCATAAAACACTTTTCTGTCCTGTCACAGTCAGTATGAGATTAAAGAGGATTTTAGCTGATTACTGGAGAATTTTTTGAAGCTTAAGTTAAAAAGAAGGAAAGTGGGAACAAGAATTTTTTTTTTTTAATTTCAAAAAAAAACTTAAAAGAAAGGGAGATGAGATAAAACAGAATTAGGCATTAATAAGGCTAATATTTCAGTAGTTTTTACTTTTTTCTGAGTTAAATTCTTTATTTTTCATCATTGATACTGAAAGCAGTATATGATTAAAAATTAGAAGGTAATTTTCTTGCTAAGATAAAGAAAAAATTTTAAGCTTGTAATTGGAAAGGCGTATTTATAAGGTGCATTTGAATACTTTTTTCTTATTTCTGGGCTTTCAAAGCTATCATTGAAAATAGGAAAAAATCTCTGTAAAATATATTAAGTTAATGCTCAGCATACTATACTGATTTTATGCCATAATTCATTGGATCTTTAAGTTTTAGTTCAGTCTCGTCAGTTTAGTTTAGTCCCTACTAGACTGACTTTTTGTAGTAGGAATGTCTGTGCTAAATTTTTTTGTTTAATGGCATTCAACTTTGGGAAAATTATTTAAAACTTCTTAGTCACTAGGGGTTCCTGGGTGGCTCAGTTGGCTCAGTCTGCCTTCAGTTCAGGTCATGATCTCAGGTCCTGGGATGGAACCTCAGCCCCTCTCCCTCAGCTCCTCCCCCCATGTTCTCTTTCATGCTATCTTGCTCTCTCTCAAATAAATAAATAAAATCTTTAAAAAATAATAAAATTTCTTAGTCACAATCTCTTCAACTGCAATTTGGAAATAATAATTATCCCTCCAAATAGAGTTGTAGTAAATATTATTAAAAGTGAAATAATGACATAATACATTGGAAGCAAAACAAAACAAAGTAGTACCTGGAAGATGTTGTGTTGTGTGGTGGTCTAACCTGTTTACTCTGTATAAAACTGCATCTCACTCCCACTATGCTCCTTACCACACTTCTAACTGAAAAGGAATCCAATGCTTAGAGGTTTTTAGGAAAGAGATGAAGATAAAAGAAGCTAAAATATATGAACCTGACATGTGTTAAAATTTTCTCTTGTGTCAATATTTTTTTTATTATTATTTTAAGGAACATAAGAGAGAGTAAGTGGTGAGGGGAGAGGCAGACGGAGAGATAGAATCTTAAGCAGGCTCCATGTCCAGTGTGGAGCCCCACACAGGGCTTGATTTCACAATCCTGAAATTATGAACTGAGCCGAATCAGGAGTCTGGTACTTAACTCTCAACTGAATGAGCCACCCAGGTGCCCTGAGTCAATATTATTTAAAGCAAAAGACATAATTGGGAGAATGAGAGAGTAAGATAAGGGACAAAAATTAACTATGAGAACTGTAAAAAGTTAGAAAGCTTTGTAAACAACCCAGGATTTTGAATGGAACACTAAGGAGCAACACCCTATACCACAGAGTGAATTGTAGTCCCAAAAATTCATGTTAAAACTCTAAACCCAAATGTGATGGTATTTGGAAATGGGCCTTTTGGGAACAAATTTTGTTTAAATGAAGTAATGAGGATAGGGCTCACATGATGTTATTAGCGCATTATAATAATTTTTAAAAAAGAGACATGAGAGCTCTCTGTTTGCATGTGCATGAAGAAGGAGTCATGTGAGTATACAGTGAAATGGCCGCCATCCTCAAGCCAGGAAGATGGCCTTACCAGGAACCAAATTTGCTGGAACTTTATCATGGACTTCTCAGCCTCCAGAACTGTGAGAAATAAAAATAAAACTGAATAAATAAATAAATAATAAAGCTGGTTGTTTAAACCACCCAGTCTATGGTACTTTGGTATAGCAGCCTATGCAGGATAAGTCTTTCTAGGAGTAATAGGACCTCAAATAATACAAATTCAATAATTTCATTTCCTGATCAATTAAATTGATCTTCCCAGATTTGTTCCTGCTATATGCAAAAAGAAAACCACATCCAGGAC